>NC_080021.1:205421654-206046654 GCF_030020395.1 Manis pentadactyla | reverse complement strand
TGATAGATTTTCCTACTGCAAAGTGTGATTCTGGGGACTTTTTCTGTGTGCCAGGGGTTGGAGTATATGACCATCTGGAGCATCCTTACGAGAATTTGTGGAAAACTTTCTCCCTTCCAAACAAATGAGGGGAAAAGAGAGGATGGGAAAAGTAATTTGATTTTCATAGTGATAACAAGATCTTGGCAATGTGGTCTTTGTTCCTTGTTTACAACCTACTATGAATGATGCTTTCTCTGGATCTTGTCATATCTTACCTATTGGAATGAGCTCTCCTTTCCTTTTATGCCTGACCAATTAAATTGCTACACCCAGAAGGAAGGAAGGAAGGAAGGAAGGAACAAACGAACGAACGAACGAACGAAGGAATGAAGGAAGCAGTTAATGCTGTGAAATTTTTCGATATGTTTGAGGATCATGCCTCATGTGACTAACAAAAAACATACACTGATTATCAGGCATTACAGTTTTGTTTTGTTTTTAACTTGACAAAGCTATTTCAGAAAGGAAGGCACATGTCCTGTTTTTGTTTTTCACAGCATGTTCCCATGTTAACATAGCAAACATGGGGTTATATTTCATTTTATATGAATATCTATTCAACACATCAGTCTTGAGTCTTGAAGCCAAAATAAGCATTATTGAGTTTATGTTTACAGGTCTGATTTTCTATATTTCTCTTCACAGCTCTCATAGAAATAGATTTTTACCAGAATAATAGTTATCTCCCTTTCATTCTTTAATTATTTGCTTCATGTAGCTTTTCATCCTTGTGTTATCATTCACTGGTGGAAATGTACTTACCTGTCCTGTATTATTCTCCAAATGTGTTCAAGAAAGTTTGATCACCAAAAAGAAAGAGAGAATTCAGCCTCAATCACTTCAGTTATAATGTGAGCACAATTTTCTTTTTTCCTTCCCTTCCCATGCCAGCTTTATTGACAAATAATTGACATGTAATACTGTGTAAGATCAAGTTGTATAACATAATCTAATAGATGCATAAATGGTGAAATGATTACCACAATAAGGTTAGTTACCACCTCAAATAATTACTTTTTTTTTGTGGTGAGAATTTTTAAGATTTTAGAAACTTTCAAATATAGTACAATACAGTGCTGTTAACTATGGTCACCAGGTAGTGCATTACATCCCCAGGGCTTATTCATCTTATAACTGGAAGTTTGTACCCTTTAACCAACATGTCCCCATTTACTCCACTGCCTCCCACCTCTGACAACCACCAATATGCTCTCTGTTTCTATGAGTTTATTTGTTTTATTTAAAGTCTACCTGTAAGTGAGGTCACACAGTATTTGTCTTTCTCTGATTTCTTTCACTTAGCACAGTGCCCTCAAGATCTGTCCATGTTGTTATAAATGGCAGGATCTCATTATATTTTTTATAGATGCCATATATATGTATATGTGTATATCACATTTTAAAAATCTATTCATCTGCCGATGGACATCTCAGTTTTTCCATGTCTTGGCTATTGTAAATAATGGGGCAGTAAACATGGAGACACAGGTATCTTTTCAAGATAGTGATTTTGTTTCCATTGGATAAAAACCCAGAAGTAGATTTGCTAGACCACATGGTAGTTATGTTTTTAATTATTTGAGGAACCTCCATACTGTTCTCCATGAGTGGTTATACCAATTTACATTCCCACCACCATTGTAAGCATTCTCTCTTGTCTGCATCTTTACCAGCAATTGCTATCTCTTATATATTTATAATAGCCATTCTAATGGATATGAGATGACTGATCTCATTGTGTTTTGATTTGCATTTCCCTGATGATTAGGTATACAGAGCACTTTTTCATGAACTAACTGGACATTTGAATATCTTCTTTTCAAAAATGCCTATTCAGGTCCTTTACCCATTTTAAAATGAGATTATTATTATGATGATTGCTATTGAGTTGTGTAAGTTCCTTACATAGTTTGTGCTTTAACACTTTATCACATGCATGGCTTGCAAAGATTTTCTCTCATTCTGTAGGTAGCCTTTTTGTTTTATTGAGAAAGAGAGAGAGAGAGAAAATGATACATTAGTATATGATTGAATGACCAAAATAACTTAACTGAATATGTGTTTTCTGTGGGAAGGGGAAAGGGTTGAATATTGGTGAATAAATTAACTGTGAGGTAAATAACGATGTGCATATAACCTTTGCCTTAATTCTAAGAATCTGCTCTATACCAGGATGTGGCATGCCTGACATAATACCATTAGTGAGTCAAGGCACGGATAGCCTTTATTGAGATTCAAATGTATGATTTAAAAAAGGATGAGTAATAGAGAAATTTACATTCTAAAATTGTTTATTGATAATTGAATGATTATACTTTGTTCTATCTCTTTCAGAGTCTCGGTGGAGTGAGGAGGCCCAGGGCAGGTAACATATATTTGGAGTAGGAGAGAGTAAAGAAAAATGAGAAAGAGAAGAAGGAAAGAAATTAATACTTATTGAGATAATAATATAAACCATTATAGTTTGGGGTACTTGGCATATTTCTTCTGTTTATATTTTACAATAGCCTTTTGAAATCATTTTATTATGCCTGTCTACAGAAAAGGACGAATAAAGGCAAGTTTCTTTCAGGGGGTTGGAGGAAGTGGTAAGGATAAGCTAACAGAGAATGAGAAGCTGAGAAATAATATGAGAGGGTGTGGAAGGGGAAGCGAACTACAAAAAGAGAGGATTTTGAAAACAAAATTTCTAATGCAAACAGGCACGGCACCAGGATGTGCATTTGCTGCAAAATAGAATATAGATAGCTATTAGAGAAGATTCCAATAATTAAGGTATCTGAAGAGTATTTCAAAAGCTCCATTCCTTGACTACATGAATAACATAGCAGACAAAAATCAATTTTGTATAAATTAGAGCATGGATTGTAAATTGGTTGTCCACTAGCTGAATCCAGACTACTATGGCTTGCATACTGTTCTAAAAGTTGCTATGTTTCAAATAAAGCTTTGATTACTGGGTTTTCTTGGACACCCAATGATATGGTGCCCATATTCACATATGGTAATAATTACTTGATAAGAACATATTTGTCTACTTTAGATGAGACATGCACCCTCCAGCTTGCCAGTATCTCTACTCAACCTAGATAACCACTTATGTTAATTATGTGGCTCCTAGGAGATTCTAAGTTTTAACCATTGGCTTCAAAATATACCTGAAGAATTAGGAGGATATTAGAATACCTGTGATAGATATTGAGTGGGGGAGGTGAAGATGATTATGATGTATGATTCTGTCATGGAATTTGAGTCCAGCAGGATAGACTGAATGATTTAAAAAAAGAATGCAATGTGAAAAATGTTACAAGAGTCAGTATGGAACCACACAGAAGAGAGAAATTAGCTTTCCTTTTGGGGAAGAAGGAAGTAGTGGCTGAACTAGACCTTAAAGAAAGAACAGGGGTTTACGACTTATAGATTTCAAAGACATTCAGGAAGGAAACAGAAAACACAAGACATATGTAAAAATATGTGTAGCAAAATACATAGCATAAGCAGTATGTAAGGAATAAAAAATATAATATGTTGAAGGGAAAATAGTAATTAATTGTTGTTACAACATTAAGAAAAATTGAGGGGAAGAAGAAATGATAAAAGAATCAACAAATGGAGATGAAACAAAGACTTCAAAAGTCCTTAAGTCAGTCAGTTAGACATTATTCTGTAAGCAGTGGTAGCCATTGGGAGGATTTTTTGGGGATTTAAACAATATACTGGAAAGATCTGATTTTTGGAAATGAGAGATCAAGGAGGTAAGAGGTAATTATGACTTCTACCGTGGTTAGTGACAGAGAATACAGATTTAATAGTCATCTCTCAATTAATTTAACAAATTAATTCAATTTGATATTAATGAATCCAGTAGAACATTTGTTAATCATATCATATGTGTCTGGAGTCATGGCGGCTACTGGTATTCAAGTTCTGAACGAGACCTGTGCCATATCCACCCACATGTTGCTTAGGCTTGAGTGTGAAACCTGATAGAATCAATGGAAATGGTGAAGACTGAGGAATGAGGAAGGTCAGAAGCAGCTTTTGTTTCTTTTTTTATTTAAGAATTCTTGAGGTCCTTTTAAGCGCTGTAAAACCATACCTCTCTCTAACTCTATTGTTCTCCCAATTGAGGGCTAAGATAAAATTAATGAAATAGTGCATATTTGGTCTAATGGTTCCAAGATGGGACTTGAAATGCAATCTCAAATGTGCCCTGTGATTGGTCCCAGAACTTTTGTTCAATTCAGTCTTTCTGCTAGTTTTCCCTACTTCCAACTTTTAACTCCAAATAGAAAGGCATGTGAATGTGGTATGTGTGTGTGTGTGTGTGTGTGTGTGTGTGTGTGTGTGTGCACGCACAGATAGGTAGATATGCATGTATGTATACATTATTTTCATGGGTTTTGCTTTTATGTTGTATTCCATCATCTTGTCTTAAAATAATGCAACTAAAAAAAAAACTGATATCTTAGCTCTGAGAGCAATGCCGTGCTTTACTTTTAGAACTTCTGCAATTTGTAGGCAGGCGCTGTTTAGAGGAATAAAGAATGAAGAGAAAATAAAGTTTCAATTTTTCAGCAGTAATCATGTTTTGACCTGTATTTTCTCTTCCGTTTACCACACATATGTCTCAGATCCCTCCTTTTTCAGTGTCTTCCTTTATACTTCTTTGTTCTTGGAACAAAAGCTCTCAGGAAATGAGGACTGGATGTGTGAGATGAAGGCTTCTTCATTTTTAGCAAATTCTAATCCTTTCTTGCCTAGAGCTTTGTGGATGGAAAATGCTGAAATGGTAGTGACTCATTACCCCATGCGTGTAGGGTGGGTTGGGCGTCAGGAGCCCTATATACTTTCAGCTTCCTGATCCTAGCAAGTCTCATTTCCTCTGTCTCACCTGTAAATTGTGGGAGGAGGCTGGATGATGTGTAAGGAGGTTCTGAGCTCATGTATAAGAATAATTCAAGAGTTCTGTATGCAGGGAGACCCTTTGCCAAACAGGACTGAAAAATTTCCAAGCCACTGTTTAAACAGGACGATCTGCCTCTCCAAAAGGCATTGTTAAGAAATCATTACCTGGTTATCTAGGTTATAATTGTTCTTATCCCTAGCATATATCAATCGATTCTTTTTAAATGTATGCATTTTTTGAATCATTGGGGGAAGAGGCAATAGTTATTTTAACTTTAAGTTTCCTTATGATTCGTGTTGTAAAGTGTAAACATCCCCGGTTCCATAACTTTCTGTGCCTCAGTTTTCTCACTTGTAAAATGCAGTTAATAATAGTATAAGTTGTGAAGATTGAATGAGTTAATTTATGGAAAATATCTAGAATTGTGTTGGCACATACTTGACACTATGTAATTGTTTGCTAAAGTTTCATCCAAAAGTAAAAAAAAAAAGTTCCAACAGAGTAGGTGTTTTAGAATGTGCTGGTGCCATGTAATTAGCTCAAGGGGTATGGTGGAGAGTGGTGGTTAGTGATGGGGTGTAAACTGACAGATAAAACTGTTGGTGGTCAAAGTTGGAGTTTGAAAGGTGCTTCTTGGGGACAGTGGAGATTGGATGAAATAAAATGAATTCAAGAGATAAAGACTGAAATATGATTAAATAAAATTTTAATTTCAAATTCAAAAGAATATTGGCCATTATGCTGCAGTAGTCCACATAGACACTCCCTAAGGCAGACAGCCAGAACCTGAAGATCTGCAATGGCTGGATGATCTAAGAATCCTTCAAAGTCTATCTTGAGGAATGCCTTTCTGTCCTAACTTAAAATGTTCTGCCCACTCAGAGTCTGTATCTCCTCCTAGGTGAATTTTTAAGTTCCTCTTCTCTGTCATGCAAACTCCTGCTACTTCAGACACCATGAATCTCTTTTTCTTTTTAAAATTTCAAAGCACACACAGTAGAATAAGACCCAGCACAATGTTCCATGTATCACCACTGTCTTTTGTCCAAATACCTTCCCCAGTGAACAATAGATAACCTGAGAAGTGGATTTGGATAGAGTTACAGACTTATCAACTAAGACAGATAAATCTTAAGGAATTAGTCCATGTCATCTCACTGATAAGTTCTAGAGCTTGGATTTAGATCCAGATACGTGGCACAAAAATGCATCCTGTGTTTTAGAGTGTGTTTGTACATTTGTAAAAGTTGCCTGAAGGTTAGAATAAACTCAAGAGTTGTTAGAAACAAAGATTCTTCTTCCCTTGGACCTAGTGAGTCAGAATTTTTGCAGTCTATTTGTCATCTGTTTGGTGAACAAGCTCTTCCAGGTGGTTCTTCTTATCAAAATATTTGGAAAACACTGTTGAAGGGATGGGGAACAAAAAAAATGAAAATCACCCATTCATACTGAAAAGATCCTAGACATGCTTGATCCATCTAAATCCATTTCCAAATAAGCAAATTGTAGAAACCAAATGCATTCAAGTAATGGTAGAAAGTATAAAACCCACTCCTGGGCAGGAAAAACAAAAAGTGAGTCACATGGAGATGATGGAGCACATATATATCAGGCAGGCTGACTGCTCAGCAGACATGGAGGGCTTCCTGGGTCTGTGATATAATCAGCCAGTTCCAGAAGGCACAATTCCTCTCCTGAGAGGAACCAGGCTTGGGCCTCAGGGGTACAGCTGAAATAACGCTTCCAGAGAAGAGACATAAAAAATGTGTCCCAAGATAATATTCCAAGCTAATGACGGGGATTGAAGGGATGGAAGAAAGTCATTCTCAGGCCCAGAATCCCAATTGCACAGCCTCTGTGAGCCATGTGACTCACTGAGCAGCTGTCACGTGTCACTAACCGACTCTCACTGCAGATGTGCACCAGGGTACCAAGGGTCTATTTTGGGTAAGACACAAGCAGCAAAAAGCTGCTGGTGCCACTGTAAGGAAATTTGAGTCACCCTTGAAAATATGGGGAAATAAAACCTTAAGTCCCAGCGCACTTCCGCCTTGTCATGACATATCACATTGCCAATATTTCCTCTCTTCCATCCCCATTCCTGCCCTCTACTGTTTGTTCTCTTTTCTTAAGCAATGCCATCATTTTTCTCTTTCTTAAGTCTTGACAAAGCATACAGTTTGGAGTTTTCCATATACCCAGAAAGAAGAGAATAAAACAAGAGTTAGTATACATATTGTATGTTGTCTGTCCAGTGGCATAAAATCCTCCCAGGCGCAATCATTTCTCTTTTTCTCTATCTGCCAACTGGATGTTGATATCCAGGCTACCTTTGAAACCTTCTGTTGAAGTTGGCAAACCCTTCCTCAACTATTATGCCTGTAGTAGGAAGAATAATTGTGCTTCTTTCCTCTTTCCTCAAGCATTTGTCCTAATTCCTGTGAATATGTTACCTTCAATGGCAAAAAGATTTCACAGATGTGATTAGAGTAAAATTCTTGAGATGGAGACATGATCCTGGATTATCTGAATGAGCCCAACATAATCACAAGGATGCTTACAGAAGGGAGAAGGGTCAGAGTGCGAGAACGAAATATGACAGCAAAACAGAGACTGGAGTGAGCGTGATGCAGGCCCAAGAGCCAAGGGATGCAGACAGCTTCTCAAATCTAACAAAGTCAAGGAAACAGATTCTCCCCTGGTGTCTCTACAAGGAACGTAGCCCTGTTGAGCCATTTTAGACTTTTGACCTCCAGAACTGTAAGACAACAGATGGGTGTTGTTTTAAGACACCAAGTTCATGGTAATTTGTTACAGCAGCAATAGGAAACTAATACAGTCCCACTGACCAGGAACATTCACATCAGACAATTATGTGAATAAGAAATAAAGTTATATCATATTAATCCACTGGCATGCTGGTGCACACTCAAAACAATACATTTTGCCAAAGTCTTTAAACACAGTTATGCAGTTTTTTCCATGCAAAACAAATAAAGTAGATAAATGCTTTGCAAAGCAGGTAGTGTCATTGTGAATATTATATACTTCAGACACTACACTTCATGAGATCCTGAAGTGTTGTCAGCAAGATGGATGTTACTCAGTCTGTCTCCATCCTTCTCTCCCTTAATCCTCTATTTTCTTCTCACTTTTTCATTGTCTCAAGTTCAATTTGCTTTCGTACCCTGTTCCAATGTCTTTACTATGTCACACTCAAAATGATACATTTTGCCAAAGCCTTTACACACAGTTATGCATTTTTTCCCATGCAAAACAAATAAAGTAGATAAATACGGTAAAACAAATGGAGCATCTCAACAAGGAATTACCAAAAAGGCAATTTTAAAATGCAATTATCTGCAGTGCATCTGTTCAAGCACCCTCACTACCATTTTTCTCTGTAAATTTCAACTTTTCCTTCTGGTAGCCCAATTTTATCAGGCTTTTGAATAGGTTTCACTGGAGACTGGATTGTTCAGGCAATACAACTGAAGTTGTTTATATGCCAATATCATCTTTCTAAGATTTCTGGGTCTTTGTGAATATGGAGATAGAAGGGCTCACTGCAGAAGCCAGGATGCATTTTCAAAGAACTTCACCACCTTTGTTTGTTCCTACCACCTTTTCCTGCCTTATTTTTATCTTCCTTCCTGTAGGTTATCTGTGGTAGTCAAGATAGGTTGAAAGCAATACACAGCAAGGCTTTATGCAACAGTATAGTTGCAAGGTGTGAAGAGCAGGGACACCTGAGTCCCTGAGGAACTGCTCAGAAATGAGATACCTAATACAGAACCCACATTTGAATATTTGTTTGAGTGAGAACTAAACTTTCATTGTGTCAAGACACCAAATTTTGGAGTTGATTGTTTTAGTAGTTGTCTAGCTCTTACCCCACAGTTGGGCAAAAAAATGATACAGAGGATTGTGTGTATGGTCTAATTTGTCACTGTGACATATAGAATGGTCACAGTGAAGTGATTTGCCCAAGGTCACGTATATGACACTGTCTAAGCCAAGAGTTCCCAAATCTTTTGACTCCAGTCAGCCACATATCCAGTATTTGAATCTCCCATATAATCATTTTCCAATCCTTCCCATTCTCTGTTTTGGGGCAGGTGCCAAACTGCCAGACCTGGAGCAGCCAGGGAAATGTCTTCAAGCTAGCTCACAGCACTCCCTGTTGCATTGATTTTTCTAGGAGATTTATGGCATTGACCCTGATCTCAATGAAGAAACTAAATCCAATTCGCTAAGGAATTACAAGCCTGTCTGATCAATAATCTATTTATCTCCTTCACTTCGCCATCTTTAGACACTCCAAACTTGTCATGGGAAATTGAAAGCATTTAAAAAATATAATTATACAGCCTCAGGTAAGGTCTCCAACATTTTTGAAGATTTGCAATTGCCTTTGAGGAAATACTGCCCTGGTTTGGGTAACAAAGACCACACTCTGATCACCATTTAAGTATGTAGCCTGGGCTCATTAATAGAAATACAGTGTCAAAATAATAGGGCCCATAACTGCAGCATTTGCCCTGCTGGAAAGATTCTATCTGGGATATTGGGTTAAGTTCTGGGAGCCTGGGTTTAGAGGAAAGCAACCCAAGTGATAAGGAGAGTAAACTGTTTTGCAATATGCAGACTATTTGAAGAAGCTGGATATTCTGTTGTAGAAAAACCAAGGAAATTTGAAAGACAACCTTAAATAATCAAAGGTTGATACATAGGAAGAGTAGCTTGCTCCATACAGATCCGGGTGGCAGACACAGTCTGCATTTGAGACGAGTTAGTTAGGAAATTTTAGTTCGATTTAAAACCTTTCTTATGATTGTAACTCTCATAAAAAGAAATTCCCTTCCCTAGAGGTAGCCATCCCTAGGCCATAGGAGAAATCTGAAGCAAACAGTGATCTCTCAGTAGTGGACTTTGAATTTGGAAAGGGGAGCAGTAGGTTTAGGGTCAGCACACCGGATGTGGTTCTCATCTGGCACATCAATGCAGCAGCTAATCCACAGGGCTTGTTGTCACACCCTTGCTTACACTGGCCCACTTGTCCTTGCTCTCTTCTTTCTGACTCTTGGATTTTGGGCTACATACTATTGCTTTGAGACTGAATTCTGATCTCCTAAGAGCCGTGATGCTGAGATTCCTCTTCTGGGCTCTTTGGTCTGTGATAGTTGTTTCTGTTTTTTCTCATAGTTGTACATGTATGTCTATAGGATCATGTATGTCTTTATTTCTTGAGTAAAAATGTCTCTTCCCCCCCCAAATTATGTAAATATTAGTATATTGCTTGATGATATGAAAATAAATATCAGATATTATTATATTTATTTCATAATGATTTTGCCTTTATACTTAGCTTCTTCCTATTATACACCATTTCTATTGTGCATTATTATCCCCTTCTTGACTTGTAAGAGGATCATCTTTACTATTAGATCAGTTGTCCTAAAACTAACTTGGATCAGTTAAGCAGGTTACTCAAAACTATTTAAATGCATAACCTGTCTTAACCCTAGGTTTTCCTATTGTATTGCCACTACTTCTCTTGATGTACTCATTCTGTGAACTTATTGCTCCTTTCAAATCACCTAGAGTCTACCATTTCTTGCCTGTGTTTATGTTATTTTCTCAATCATCCCATTCTGACCACGCAACACATTGTCCACGGCCAGAGCTCCGCTCAAAAGCCACCCTCTCTTCGAAACTTCAATAACTCCTGGTTACCTACATTTCTTACAGGGTGCTTATCTCACCTAATCGTGGAGTAAATATGTGTTTGTGTGTGTTTCCATGTCTCTTATCAGAGCCTAAAGCAGTGGTTCTCACATTTGAGCAAGCATCAGAATCACATGGCTGGCTTACTAAAACACAGATTTTGGGGCTACATCCTAGAGTTTCTGATTCAGCAGGTATGGGGGAGGGGCAAAGAATTTGTGCTTCTAATAACTTTCCTACAGATGCCAAGACTGCTGTTTTGAAAATCTAGGCTGACCCGGGCTATAAACACCCAGTAAGTAGAGCCCACGATATCTTTTAGTAAGATTTCAATGTAAGCTGATAGCACTACTGGCATTTTGAGCTATATGATTCTCAATTTTGGGGGGCCTATCCTATGCATTGTAGACAGTTCAGCAAGATCCCTGGTGTCCACCTACAGATGCCAGTAGCATGCCCCTTCCAGTTTGGATAACCAAAACATCATCACACATCATTCTCCAGTTGAGAACCACTGGATTAGAGAATACAGAAATACCTGATTCTTTAGATGCCAGTTAGCTTTCATCTCAAGAGAGCTATATACATGAAGACAAAAATAAAAGTAATTAAGTCTTTTTTTTTCAACAAGTGTGCATATTGTAGTCATCCCAATGTAAGGCTTCTATGGAGTCGGGTTGAAGCTCACAGGGTTCCACCTCACTGTAAGTCAGTTGCTGGATCTTGAAATTTTACCATGATACAACCAGCTTCCTGGTATAGGACCCTAAGCTACAGTCAGTCTGCTTACATGGTTTTGCTAAAAGCAGGCACAACCTGCCTGTCTGGGCCTCCCCAGGGTGTTCTTTGTCCTTTTTAATTGCACTAATAGCACGGATTTGGGAAGACAGAAAAGATATGAGCATGAAAAGGAACATCACAGTTTAATACACAATAATTCTGTCCAGCTGTAAATACAGTCATATGTGTTTCTCTTGCAGTCTAAAGGGTTTCTACTTCCCTTGGGAAAGAATGAAAAGCGGGTAAAAAAAGAGATTATACATGATCTCTTCTCTGGTTCCCTCTTCCCCTATGCTGTAAAGAGTAGGTATGCTGTGTTTGTTGAATAAATCATTGAATGAATAAACATGGATGAATGAAAGCTATAGAGGAAGCTTAGATAACATTATCATAAAAGTCCTGCTCAAATTGAAAATTCTATTTTTCTATGAGCCTATTGCCAGACTTTTCAGAAATGTGCCACAAGTTGCTTACATACAGATAAAAGATCGAAAAGTGACTCCCCATACGCATTTCTTAAATTACTAATGCATGCTCTTCTCTGCATTAACTGTCTTCTCACTTAGCTTCACAGAATCCCTATGAAATTAGTATCAGTCCCTGTGCTTCACTCATAAGAAGACCAAAGCTCAACAAGCTGAAATGATTCGCCTAAGGTCGGGCAACTGGTTAGCACCAGAAACAAAATCTGGGCCAGTGTATTCTGATTCCATGTGATTGTTCCTCTGCCATACAGGTCTCTGTGATCAACACCACTTCTCCACATGGCTGGGCTTCCTCTACTCCGACAACACGTCGCTGAGTTAGTTCCAGCTCTGACGGTGACAGCACTTGTGCTTCTTGTTACAAGCTCAGTTTCTTCAGGCTTTGGTTGATAGTCCTGTTTTCCCTGCTGAAAATCTCTAGACAGCGCAAGTACTACTACTGCCTTGAAACACATCAAAAGACATAAACCTCAAGACTCTACTGGTTTGGAAGGTCCAGCGGTGATTCAAAACCACTAATAACAGTAGCTGGGACTTTCTGGTTGAGCACCCCCCACCCTCCAGGCACACCCCCAGAACATTTATATCAGTGATCTCATAAGATCCCCTCAGGACTAGCCTCTAAGTTCAGCACTTGTCATTATCCCCATTTTACAGGCAGAGGATGCTGAAGGTCTGGGCAGTGGTACCATCTTCGTTTTACAGAGAGTCAAGGTAGGTGGGTCACTTACTCAAGGTCAGAGACAGAACTCAAACCCAAGTCTTCCGATCCCTCCTCTTAAAACTGTTTCATCACCACTGCACCATAATAAACAATAGGACAAGGACTTCTGTGTCCTCCAGTTCTCCTGAGGTAACATGATCTATGTGTTCCTGGGTATACAGATGAAGCATACTGTGTGCCTTGGGGGGGTCAATGATAGTGGATATAGACCTAAAGAGTGCAGGCTTTTAAGTCAGACTACAGTTCTGGACTCTAATGTATTATCTATATAATCTACAGAAGGTCACTTTCCATCTTCAAGCCTCAGTTTCCTCACTTGAAATTTAAGGATCAGAATTTTGCCTCCTTTCTTAGGTCACTATAAGAATGAAATCTCTTGCACAGTTGAATACATTGGGCAAGTAAGCATTCAAAGTGGAGTTGATCACTACTCTAATAGCTGGGAAGACAATACACATGTGGGCAAGGAAAATGGAAATTATTTTTTAAAGGTTGATATGAATGACCACATACTTTTCATTCTAAGAGCCAAGAGGAGGGATGTCTCATGATGATCTTGAGTATGATTAAAACATTTTAGCTCTCAAAGGATGCTCTAAGGTAGCTATTCTGCCCCCTCTTTAGATAAGGAAACCATAACTCAGATACAGAAAATGACTTGCTTCATCTTTTATTGCGATCTAATGACTTTAGGGATTTAAATTCTGTTCTGTTTCCTTCTGCTTTGGTATAAATGTGATCAGCAGGGACTTTGTGGGCCTTAAAAGGATGAGAAGTGATCTGACCACAGGGATATGTGCCTTTATAAGGACAGACCAACAAAGAGAGACTCACATTTAACAGGCCTTTTTCTAATTTTCTTTCCTGTCCCCATCCTCTACATGGAAGAAAAAGACTTAATATTTTCTGGGAAACCAATCTGTGCCAAGAGGATCATATGTCTTATATCATTTAATTCTCAAAGCACCACTGTGAGAAGGGTATTTTCTCCATTTTAAAGATCGAGTAAGTGAGGCCCAGATATATTAAAGCCCTTGGCCAAGAGCATGCAGCAAATGGCTTTTAGAGCCTGGATTCTCCCTCTCTAAAAGTCAATCCTTTTCTGATTATCTCCTTCTCTCTATAGAGTCTGCTGGAGTTTTCCACGGTACCTGCTTTCCTAGGCCAAATGCACTCTCTCTTATTTTCTTCTTTTTCTACAGGGCTTCTTAGCTATGTCGCATTTTAATCTTGTAAAGAAGAAAAAGAAACCCTGGAGACCAATTGACAACTAGCCAGAAAGAGACAGACTAACCCTTTTCTTCCAACAGTTCCATTCATTTTTTCCTTCTTTTTTTACATATAATAATGTCTGCCACAGACATTAGGTTGTTGTTACATGCAGTGGCACATACGGGAGAAACTAACTCTGGAAGAAACAATTGGAAAATATATAATAGCATATTTGGAGCTGCAAAGAAAGACTGCAATCCATAATGCCCCATATGTCCCCAAGTATGCTTCCCTGGACATCTCTGATGCTGGAATACTAGTGTGATACATGCCCCAGATTAGATCAGATTGTTCATGCATTACAATTTTTTGGTGCAAGGTAATATATCCTCTTCATGGTGCCAAACTTAACTTCCTAAAATGTAACTGCTACTGTTCATTCAGACACATACTAGTACCTACTATAGTTCCTCTCTGTAGAAGTTCTGATGGATCCCTTATAACTGAAAGACAAAGTCCACAGCCTTTACTACATGATTCAAAGTATTCCAAATATTTGTTCCCTACATGACTTGGTATTTCTGTTTCCTTACTGCCCAGTGTCAGTCTCTAGCCCTTCTCCTTTCTGTCTGTATAAACACCACCCTTCTCTCTGGTCTCAGACTATGTATTATTGAAGATGAGAATGAGATGAGTTTTAGATAAGTGCTCCTAATCTAGATTCTGGTTGGGTTTAACAGGTTCCCAATCTCATATTTGCATCTAAAACTATGAATGTATTGGACATGTTCACTTTTCCAGTGAAAGTATTCAGTTATATTAAGACCATAAAAGTATAGGTTACCACCAAAACATTAAGAAATTAATGTTTCCTAGTGTTTTACCCAGTTACTAATATGTTGGTTTGGATTGAAGGAGACTCTCAGAGAATACGCAGGCTTTCCCACCTGAGTTTGATTATGAAACATTTGTTTTAATTCCTAAGGCTTTCATAACAAATTACCAAAACTTTGGTGACTTGAAACAACAGAAATGTATTCTCTCACAGTTCTGGAGGTCAGAAGTCTGAAATCAAGGTGAGCAGGGCTGGTTTCTCTGGAAGCTCTGAGGGAGGATCCATTCCATGCCTCTTTCCTAGTTTCTGGTGGCTACTAGCCAACTCTGACATTTCTTGGCTCAGAGACCCATCACTGTCATGTCTTCCTCCGTCCTCAGATGGCCTTATTCCCTGCTTGTGTCTCCATGTCACAAATTACCCTCTGTTCTGTTTGCTTCTGGTTTGGTATAAATATTCTTACAAGATAAATATACTTATCATTGGATTTGAGGCCAGCATAATTTCAAACCAAGATACTTAATCTCCAAAGGCCATTTTTCCAAGTAAGGCCACATTCACTGATTCTGGGTGGATATATATATATCTGCAGTCAGGGGGTCAGGGGCACAATTCAACTGCATATTCAGAAAACATACAGGAAAGCTAAAATTTTAGGGAGTATAGTTTTAGGAAAACTATAGTTGATACTAATCAAAACATGACTTATTAAAACCCTCTTTTAATGGCTGAGAAATAAATTCTCTCATTCTGTTGTGAAATTAGAACTGTGTTTTATTTATTTTTAAAATTTTCTTCCATTTTCTTGATAGTCATTTATTTTATTATTTATTTCTACATAGACCTCTAGAAGGTTCTGCAAGATTACAATTTTAGTAGAAGAGATTATATCTGTTTTTAAGGTACTCATGAATTGAGGAATCAGATTTTTAACATGTATAACACTTATAACTTCAAACTGGAAACCTATTTTTGAAAGTTTTCTAATTCACCCAGAATAACTGCTTGACCTCAAAGACACGATAATCCTGTTCAGTTGATACCTCTAGTCTTCTGCCTCAGTCTCCTTATTATAACCTCTACTCCACTTAAATGGGATGATTTGGAATATTCTAACCAAACCTGACATTGTCTAATACCTGTGCCTTCTTGCAAAGTGTTCCTTTATGGAACAATTACCCTTACCAAGTTCTAGTCCCTGTGCAAATCTTTTTTTATTATTATTATATTGTTGGTTTCCTATTTAACAGTCATTCCTTTGCATTTACATTTCTAAAATAACCCCAGTTTGTGGCTCAATGTTAATTCATCTTCACTGTGGAGACTGAATCATGATGAGTCTAAGCCAATATGACTGTCCCATTGCCCTTGATAGTTATTGGTTTAAATATGGCCTGATGATTGGCTCTAGCTAAGAAGACCATAAGGAGAGATCTGTGGGAGAAGCGTCTGAAAAAAAAAAAAAGTCGTTGCTCTTAAAAAGAACACATGAAAAGAATCACCCTTTTTCTGCCTTTGGAAGTGGTTAATCAATATGACCACTGGAAGTGCAAACAACATGTATCCACAAAGGAAATTTTTTTAAGAGGACGTTTACATGCTGACCACGGCCAAATAGAAAGATGTTAAAAACTTGACTCCTTGATAAATTTGTCGGGTCATTGAATCAACTAACTCAAGCCTTATCTTAAACACTTTTTAAGTGGAAAATAAAGTCCCAATTAAGTTACTTTGAATTCAGTCTTTAGTTACTTAAAATACATACCATATCCTTCTATATATGACATGATTATCATAGGTATGCATCCCATAAGTTGAAAGAATTATCAAAGTTTATTCTAATTCTACTTCTCCTTTAAAGGGTTCTCTGCCCCTCCAAATTTAGAAATTAAAATCTATTCTCCTATGTTGAATTTATACCCAGATATTCCTGTACCCAGGCCCATATTCTTAACCATTAAGTATCACATTTATCAAACTGTTTTATTTCAGCTCCAAAGCCACCCTTTCACCTGGCTTTGTGAAGCTGGAGTTGGGTTCTGTAAACATTCCCCTTCTGCTCTTTGTGTGTTTTTTAGAGTTCTCTTTACCCTTCTTGGTTCTTAATCCTTATTTACTAGTTAGTACACCTTTATATTAAAAATACCCTTTTCAAATTAAGGATGTATTTTGTCTCCTGATTGGTGACTGATAGATGCATCATGCTAGAAATGATTTGAGATTGCTTCCTATCCCTCAGCCTGACGCACAGGGGGTGCTCTTTCATTCAGATAACTCCCTAACACTCCTACCTGTAAGCGCTGTGCTGGGTGCCAGCGACTGGGTGATGAGCGAGCAGATTCGGTTCCTGCCCACTGACGCCCTCTATGAAGATCTGAAAGGACGTTTATGAAGAGGAGATACTGAAGCTGAATTTGAAGAATGTATAGAACTTCATTAAATAAGGATGATAAAAGAACATTCTAAATAAAGCAAAGAAGATGTGCAAAGGCATGGAGGAAGGAAGACATTTCCTATTTTCTAGGATTAAAAAGACACCTAGAGGAAAATGAGTGTGGGGAATAGTGTCATGAGGTGGGGTTGAAGAATGGGCAGGTTCCAGGTCAGGCAGGGCACAGTAGGTCATGGTAAGAAGTTGAGAATTTACTGTAAGTGCAGTGGGAAACCGCTGAAAATTTCTAAGAGAGTTGATTATTATGATCTGACAAAGTGATGTTTCTTAAAAATCACTGTCGTCATTTTTATGGTGAATGGAGTGAAAGAGGTAAGAATTGAAAAAGAAAATCAGTTAGAAGGTGATTGAAGTAGTCTTGGAGAGAGCAGTGTGAAAGGAGGAGAAAGGTTTGACACATAAGTCTCAATTCTAAAGAAATGCCTAGAAGCATGATTAGGTGATGCAGGCTGAACATAACAAGCACCAAGGATGGGCAACAGGATCAAGATTAGCTTCACAGAGAGGTTTTCAGGAAGCCTGAGAGCAGCTTGTTCCCACACTGCGGGAGAAAGACAGTCTCTGCGCCCCAGGGAGATTCAGGCAGGCTCCGCTCTCTGTTTTTCCTCTGCAATCACTGAGTTCCCTACAGGAGAGACACTGTCTAATACAACCACCTTCCCCTTATTCACGATTGTTTGTGGTTCTGATTAAACAGCCTCCTGGCAGGAGGAAGTCCTTTCTGGGAAGGGCAGTGAGAGGTTTGCCATTTCCCAGAAAAACCTGGCAGTCATTAGGCCCTGCTAATAGTAGCTGATGAGTTAATTGCCCTCCCTAACAAGCCTTCCTCCAAGAGGCAGAAATAAACACTGGCAGGGGGTTGCATGAAAACAGCCAGGTGTTCTGCTCCAGCCCTCCCAGGTCAGCAAGAGACAGGCAGTTTGCTGTTCTTGCTTAGGGGCAACGTGCTGGTCCAGGTCAGCACATTCAAGATGGTGAGGGGAAAGACTTAAAAGCAAATGAAAAGCCATACTTTTTTGTCCAAATCATACAAGTGCACTTCGGCTAATCCACTCCTGCCCTATCATTTAAGCATCAGGCTTCCCCCTTTTGCACACTCCTGGTAACTGGCATCTACAGCAGAGATCGGCAGCTGTGGGGTCCAGCTCAGGTCCTCTGACCCACTTTGCTCGGCGTGGCCTCTACTGCCCCCTTTGGGCGAGCACACACTGCAGGTTCTCTGCTCAGGCCCTAAACCTGGACACAGCCTGACAAAGGTTCCTCCTTGGATCTCAGCATAGCATTATTTATTTCCAGTTTGCTTTTAGGTCTTGACTTGAAAACTGGCTAACTACCATTTGCTTTCTGTTTCTGGGTCTAAGGGACCCTTTATCTAAGAAGGATTATACTCATCTATAGAATGATAAGATGTTAGAGCTGGGAATTTACCGAAAGTTTATCAAGTCCAAAATTTTCAAATATATATGTTTTGTGTATATTACCCCTGTCTCTGTGCATATGAAAAGCATCTCTAACTAATCATACTACAATTTCTCTCTGATGCCAGACATGTTCTCAGTTCTTCTATTTTCATCATTATTCCTTCTGATTGGAAAAGCAATACAACCTATATGTTGCTTAGTTACCACCTTAGTTTTATAAATAAGAAGCAGAGATCAAAAGTGATAAGAATCTGATAAGAATGTGCTCCCAGGATGCAGCTCTTGCCATTGAAAATCACTGTATCCTTTAGAAAAAGGAATCTTTTCAAGTTATTTTTCATGGCCTAAATTTTGAGGCCCTATCTGCAGCTATCACGGCTTATGGTGGTGTACGGATCGAATAGTGCCCACATTCCTAAATCTATGTTAAGCCTTAACCTCTACTGTGACTGTATCTGAAGATAGGGCCTATAAGGAGGTGATAAAGGTTAATTAATATAAGGATGAAGCCCTAATCCAACAGTACTGGTATATTTATAAAAAGAGGAAGAGATACCATACACACATACACAGAGAAAGAGCCACCTGAGGACACAGCAGGAAGATGGCCATCTGGAAGGCAGGACGAGAGCTTTCACCAGAAACCAACCCTAACAGCACCTTGATCTTGGACTTCTAGCCTTCAGGACTATGACAAAACAGTCATTTGTTTAGGCCACTCAATCTGTGGAGTTTTGTTACGGCAGCCTGAGCTGTCTAACATAGGCGGTCATTCATTACTCAAACATTTATTTTTTTTATCAACCATAGTGCTGGGCATTATGCATGATGGAATCCTCAGATGGGAAAACATTTTTCTAGATTTCTACCAACTGAATGACTTCTGGATCAAAGGACTATGCTAGGTGTTTGCTGTTCTGGAGGAAACTATTGGTCGACACAGACTACTGGGAGCAGAGGGGAACCCATGGATAGTGTAGCCTAACCCTCTAACCCTGTAGATGAAGCCTCAGAGATTTTTCCACAGCTACATGATCATCAGCATTAGAACTGACACTACAATTCAGTTGTCGAGTTCAGTACAGAAAAAGTATGTGATCTCATATTATCTATGCAAGATAGAGCAAATGAAACATAAAGTTATCAGTCATTTAAAGTCATCCACTATACCCAGTGTTTTATGAACATCATCTCAAACCACCACCAAAATTTCATGAGAAAGGTATCACTCTCCTTTGCTCACTTAAGAAAAGTGAGACAAAGAGCTTGTGCGACTTGCCAAAGATGATCATGGGGGGACATTACTAGTTTTCATTTATATGCAGCCCCCTTTCCTTCCTGGGCACAGGGAAGACTGGTCAGCCTGTTTGCTGAGGCTCAGACAGGTTAAATAAATCTTGTAAACTGCTCAGCAGACATGTTAGTTCAATTCAGTTCTAAACACCATGACTTAATGAAAAGAATGACCCTTCTGCTACAAACAGGAAGCTGCACTCCTACCCTTGTCCTCCAGAGCAATCTCTTCGTAGAAGTCTAATGAGAGACATTGGTGAACACCATTCACTTCACTTTTAGAGTTTCCAGACAACTCTCAGGGATATACCCTTAGGTTGATAAAACATTTTCCTTCCCAAAGTTCTTGAATCCCTTGCAGTATGAATAATATTATATCTTTTGTATTCTTACCCCATTTTTAGATGGCCAAATTCAAGTACAGGGCAGTTAAGAATCTTATCCATGATCAAATTCCTCTAATCTACAAAGTAGTACAAAAGATAATACCTAGGACCTTATTTCACTGAATATTTGATGGATGACTTGGGGCAAATTAATTACTATAACCATGACTGTTTTTTCATAGTAGCCCCTTGTCATAAGATTGCTTTGATGATGAAATAAGAAAAACAAAACACATTAATAGATGCTATGGCTAAATGGCACTAAGAGATACCCAACAAATGCTAGTTATTGTTATTATTTTTATTATTACCAATTTTGTTATTACATAAGTAGTTTAGCATCTCTTCCTGAATGCTAGCAACTCTAAAACACTGATACATATCTAACAAATATGAGGGATGATCAATTGTTGAATCAGGGAGAAGCAAATGATTATATTGGTTATTTAGGTTATTAGTATTATACAATGAGAACATTACATTTTGAGGTTAAGAAAATACTGTGAAATATTTTTTAAGGTGCTCATTAATCAGGGTTAATTACCTCTGCGTTTTTCTTTGAGATATTTTACAACACAGCAAGTTGTAGAAAACTGATAGTAGTACAAATAATTTTTGTTTATAGAAATACAAATATATCCATGGTATGTGATGAATTACCACTCTATGGATATTGAACAATTTTTGCAAATCTGAAATCTAAATTCATTTGTATATTTATTTCAGCATGCCTTATCTGACTATATCGTGTGAAACTGAGTTTTTCATCAAACCAGTTGTAACATCTTACTGGTCCCCTTATAAAGTAATAAGTTAAATAAATAATGTGTTCTATTTTTATGTGTAATTTTTATATGATAGGCATCACTTTACCTTTTTAAAAATATGTCTTTAAAAAAAAGTCAAAAACTATGAGTTCAGGGACATAACTTGATCATTTTATTGCAGGATAACCCTAAGCAATCATGTAAATTACCATGCTATGTCTTTCCTCTTCTGTAAAATTATTTTTTAAAAATCTGTATCATCCTGCTCTCTTCATAGGTTAACTCTGAGATTTTAATTTAAAAAATATGAAAATGATTTGAAACTGTAGATTTCTATACAAATGCTAGGATTGGAATTATTCTGTTTGCAGAGTGGTAAAGTAGAGGCACAGAGAGTACAAGTGGCTCATACTAGGCAATTTGCTAGTGCAGAGAGAAATATAGCCAGGTTGGTTGCTATTTAGTCTATTGTGCTTGCTGGATGGCTGTTTTCCCACACAGATCAGAGCATGTTGACCTAAAACAAGAGGAAACTGGTAACAAAGTGATTGTGTTATCAACAAGGTAAAAAGCTCAATGAAAAGTCCATCAGGAGGGGGCCTGCAAGGAAAGTGGATTTTATTTGCATAAACTCCCAGCCTCAAAATATAACCACTTCCCTCCACATGGCTCTGGCCCCCAGCAAGGCTGATGGAAAAGCCAATATTCCCTCCAAAGGAAGGGGATGCTGAATTTAGAGCTCACACATGCAAATTCTGAGTTTTGAAAAAGCTCACCTTATTCTTCTCAACTTACCAGCTTGGAGATGCTAAATTTAGTGAAACAACTTTCCCAGAGTACTGAACTCTTGGAATCATGAGAAATTTTAAAATCACAATACCCGGCCTCTTGTCAATGCGTATAACCTTCATATTTATCACGTTGACCTTCATCTGAGATGAAGTTTACATTAGATGCTTTTAATCTATTCCACCCCTGGTCTTTTTTTTTTGGCTAGATAGTCATCCTACAGATTTGCACTGAGCTAACACTGGGAGGGATTTGGGTTCCTAAACCAGAAGGGGTCTCCAGACTCAATTAGACCCACCCATCTCAGTCACAGAGAAAGCAATGCCATTTCCATTCATGCTTCCGATTTTAGCCTGATTCAGTTTGATTTTACAGTTTTATTTATCTGACATCAGTAACCTTTCACCAGCAGAGAAGTCATGAAAGGAGAGAAGGACAGAGACAGAGACAGAGAGAGACAAAGGAGTGGGTAAGAGGATGAGGGAAAGAAAAAGAAAAAAGGAAAGGGGATGAAAGGGGTGAAATCCATCATTTGGCCTAAAGAGCTCGATTTAGATACTGAGCTGAGTAACAACCCTGGGAAATCATGGAGACTCCCTGGGCTAGAGGTTTCCCACTAAACTGAAAAGGACCTCAGAAGCATCGCTGCGAAGTCTGAATCTAGAACATGAAATGACTGTGTGCAGGAATGCACTTCACAGAGAATCAAAATACAGAGGCACTCCTCCGCAAGGACCTTCCTGAGAGGGATATTTACTGCCTCTGGGTGTGGGAAGAGACCAGAGCTCTACAGAACTCGCCAAATGTTAAATGGCTTACTGAAGCTCCTTGTAGGCCTCTTTCCTGGCTGCTAATTTATCAACCCCGAATTACCCTTTACATTACATGACTATGTGCATAAAGCAAAATGCTATGTAGTGTGAAAAATCGAGCTGCATTTAGGGAGCCTTTTTACGGTGGAGTTAAAGGGCTGCTATGTATCTGTTTTGGGGAAATATTCAGAGTCCCAAGGGAGCACTAGGGAGGGATGGAACTGAAAGGAAGAATCAAGGTCTACTTTGTGTTCAATTTTGCACATTCTCTGTAATCAAAAGATTGGCAAGTTGGAGCGAGACTCAGAGGTCAAAATTCACAGGGTAAGAGTGGGAGTTCTCTCATCACCCTCCTTCTCACCTTTTACTCATGACACCTCTTTTTCCTCAGCTTCCCTATGTTTGCTAATGGCATAAGCACTCCAGGCAACCAAACAGGCTAACAATTAACGTCTTTTCAGTTACACAATTCTGCAGATCATTTTCTTCTAGTGCCCTTCCTTCCTACGCCCACCTTTTCACTCCAGTGCTGCCCTAACTTCCACATACCCTAGAAATAGGTACTAATTAATACCATGCCCACATTATGAACACATCACTTAAATGACTTGTCCAAATTTCTTCAGCCTAATTCAGTTCTGTCTGATCCAAGTGCCTTGATAAACACATCAATCTGCTGCCCTCTGCAGTGGGGTCTTCCTTAATCACACTCGTCAAAATCAATTCCTTCTTCCATTCTTCTTCTGTTTCAGGTTTCTCAATTGTTAATGTGGGTACAAACCTGCTGAGAATCTTATTAATAAGCTATGGATTCTGGTTCAGTAGGTCTGGGGTGCAGCCTGAGAATCTGCATCCATAACAACGTCCCAGGCGCTGCTTTGAGTAGCACAGCTCTGGACAAAGTTCACTGCATCTGATTTCTGTAAATGTTGTATGATCTCCACTGTTCTATGGAAACAATCAAAGTTCATTTGATTGGAATGCTTAATTAAAGCATTAATTACACAAGCAAGACAGGTGTCACATACTAGTTTTTATTGTAGATATCTGACTATTAATTATCAGCCGTGAATGTCTACTAAACTCAGAAAATTGTGTTTTATAATTTTGTAACCCCCAAAATGTCTGCTTTGGATTTTCTATATGTTGGTCTCCTAGGAAACTTTGATATGAATTAAATATGAAGTTAGACAGGTTAGATAGAGTTTGTTGGGACCGCAGAGGTATTGAGGTTTCACGTATGGTCCTGGCAGTTATCCTGGCCTTTCTGATCTGTCCTCTGAAGGAAATGGAAGATCTCTTCCAAAGCATGAGAAGTGATTGGAAAAAATCCCTAAGTTCTAGGGAAGCAGAGAGACAGGGTGTTGAAGTGGAAAAAGCATATGATTAAGATTCTAGTGACCTGACATGTGGTCTTAGCCGAGCTTCTAATTCTCTGTATGATTGGCGAAGCATCACTTAACCTCCTGGAGCCTCTTTTTGCTCATCTGGTAAATGATGAGTTTGAGCTGCAGTCGGTGTCATACAGTTGAAACTATCCTTGAGCCTCCAATGGCCCACGTTGTGGGAACAGGAAGGACAGGAACATAGTCAGGGGCAGAGTGCACAACGGTGGTTAATTCTGTCTCTTTCATCCTCAAAAGAGGTAAAAAGGGCATCCTGTGCTCGGGGCATCAAGGCGGCTGCAATTGCTGTGCTCTTTTTGGACTTAATCTGTCACAGCTGTCTGTAAACTGCAGCTGAGTGGTGGGAGATGGGGGAGCTCCATCAGCGATCAATTTACTATCCTACAGCTATTCAAGATTGCACCTCATTTACTCCAAGAATGAACTGTTGCAAGATGAAATCTCTGCTGACGTGACTGAAGTAGGTCATGTTTCCGCTGTTCTTCAAGCAGCGGGTGGTGGCAGATTTGCAGGCACTACAATGGCCACCCTACAGGAGTGGGTGTGGATGATTCACGGTACTTGGTGCCTAATGGAAATTATTCCAGGCTCGCAGTGGGGCCTGACTGGGATAAAGATCAAGGCCAAATGAAGGTCAATGATTTATAGTCAAATGATTCCTAAATGTTGTAACTAAATACTATCCTCAACTGCAAACTGAGGAAGCAATCTTTTTCATTTTTCTCAAGACACATAGGAGTGCTACGATATTTAGCACAGTGCCAAGTACACAAAGAGCATATGTTGAATGGACGAATGTATTTATTTGGCAAATATTTATTGAGCCTTAAGCTAGAAATTTTGTATACAAACATTTTGGTTATCTATTGCTACTTAAAGAACCACCCCAAAACCCAGTGGCTTAAAACAGCCATTTTATATTCTCTTAAAACTCTGGGTTGAAGGAATTCAGATGGATGGTTCTTCTGTCAATAGGTTCTGGTCCTTTGGAGACTTAGCAGGGCTGGAATGTCTAAGATGGTTAACTCACATGGTGCTGGCTGTTGGTAGCCTGAGAGTTCAGGTATGGTGGTCAACCAGAGTCAGTTCTCCACAATATGACTTCCACAATGATTGACTCTGAACAACATAGAACATGAATTTCCAGATTCAGAAAGTGGAAACTGTTAATCTTCTTAAGTCTTGGTCTCAGAAGTCCGAGAATATCACTTCTGCTACATTTTATTGGTCAAAGCCCATCAAAATGCTAGCCCAGATTAAAGAGGAAGGGAAATAAATGATATCTCCTTATAGAAAGAACAGCATACACATATGGGGAGAGGAAGGATGGTTGGAGACATCTAAACAGACTCAGTTTTTTTCTTTATCACCTGAGCTAGTCCCTTTAATTTGCATAAAACTAGAATTAATGGCACAAAGAAATACACCAGCTAAAATGGCCAAATTTTTAAAAGGTTGATAATAGCAAGTGTTGACAAATTTGTGGAGCAAATAGAACCCTCATATGTGCTGGTGGGAGTGTAAAATGGCACAATCTCCTTAGAAAACAGTTTGGCAGGTTCTTAGAAATTTATGCAAAAAGTCATATCTACTCTATAATAACTGGAAGCAAGCCAGTGGTTGCTTGAAACCAGAGGAGTGGAGGACTGGGTAATTGACAAAGAAAAGTCACAAGGGAACCTTTTGAATTGAGAAAAATATTTTATACTTTGAGAGTTGTGGCTGCTTCATGGATGTATTTATTTATTAAGAATCATTACACTTAAAATGGGTATGTCTAATTGAATGTAAATTATACCTCAATAAAACTGATTTAAAAAAGAAGTTCTAGATCTTCTCTCTTGGGCATTATGAGTTCTTTTCAATGTCACTGATGGGTTTGGGGAAGAAGAGTTTACCATTCACCTGAATCAATCTGCCTACCACCTGGCTTCACCAAATTTCCTAACTCTTCACTGTTTCTTTTAACTGCCATAGCTCCTACCATAGCCCTGGTTTGTTTTTATTGTATGTGTCCCAATTTACTTTATTCCTCCAAAGCAGCAGTACCATAGGATTGCTGTGCGGAGCAGACATTTTTTGAAAGGTTTGTGTGGCAGGACTCAGATGGTTGGTGGTGGATACATCACAGCATAACAAATGACTAAAATCTAAATATTAAACATTGTTTTTGTGACATTCTTTCCCAGCATACCATGGGCAATATATCACTGGATAATTCTTACCCAGACCACAAATGCTGGCATATGTCTATGGTACCTTCTATACTTCCTCTAATAAATAATACTCATAGCTACTCCCTATAATCATTCATGTCACTTCTTAAGCATCATGCGTTTGGACATGCCCACTGAGGTGTTAATATTTTCCCTCTCCAAGATAATAATTTTCATGAAGAAGGATCATGACTTTTTCTTAAGTTCAAATTTAAGGCAGCTTGAGTCCCTTCCTCCCCCATTATGTAGATGGATGAGAAACAATCCAAGCATGCAAGGGACTCAGGTGCAGAGGAGGAGATAGTAACAATGCAACACAGCTTTTTGCAATGATAGTTATATGCACAAGTGGCTAGAGAGCAAGCAAGAAATGCATACAATAGAAACAAGTAATCAATATGGTGATGAGGAGAGCAAAGAAGGGTTTCTAGTGGTGATGTCTAAATGAAGTCTTAGGGGATTATTCAGCATAAGCTGTAAAAAAAATTAGAAGGAGAGGTGGAAAAGGCATAGAAAATTCTAGGTAGGAAAAATTGCTGAAGCAAATAAATAGAACTATTGATCATGCATAAAAACTAATATATTGACTTGTGAGGAAAAGTCACTGATTTATGTAAGAGAAGGGAGATGGGATTGGCTTTACATGTAGATTATTCCAGTGGATCAGCATTTTTTCTTCGTTATCTGTTGTCTTCTTCTAGTTCCTCCTATGATAATGACTTTTGCAATTCCAGACCCATAGCCTCATTCTGATTGACCCAAAGCAGTAGTTTACACTATTGGCTGTGCAATAAAATCACCTATGGATCTTTGAAAACAAACAGCTCCTAGGTTAGAAAACATGCACACATGCACACACACATGCTTGGCAATTCTAATGTACATTCACAGTTTAGAACTACTGACATAGAGGAAAAAAATATGAAAGACCTGTGTAAAGATATTCACCTTCACCCACAATTAGAGGTATGCAAATTGGAACCATTTCTTACCTATCAGGTTAACATAAAATATAACATATTCTGTAGGCTAGGCTGTGAGCAAGCTTATGCTCTCATTGCTGATCTGAATGCAGATTGTTACAATCATTTTGGAATGGAATTTGACAATATCTAATAAGAATACATTTATCTTTTGACTCAGTCATCCTGCATATAAAAATTTATCCTGATTTTTATCCTCCAGATATATGAAAGTAAGTATATGCAACAGTATTCATTGAAGCATTGTTTGTAATTTAAAAATATTGGAAACAACAATATAAAAGGTCATACAGTAGAGTGGTTGAATAAACATTGGTACATCTACAAGTGCAGTGCTATAGTACACTGCAGGAAAAAAATGAGGAAGATCTCAGTATGATATGAAAAGGTTTCCAGGATACATTGTCTTTTAAAGAAAGCAAAATGCAAAAACGTATCTATAGAAGCTACCTTTTATGTAAGAAAGAAGAGGAAATAAGAAAATACACATTTCTGCTCTTTTGTGCACAAAGAATCAGAGGAAGGAGAACTCAGAGACGAATGAGATTGGTTATCAGTCAGATTGAATGGGAGTTTGGTGAACAGAATGTGGGTATAGGAGCACTTCTCTAGGGATGGCTTTGTGTATAGTTTCACCTCTAGTACCAGATTAATGTATCACATATTCAAAAAAAATATTAACAAGGATGGGGAAGAAAGAATACAAACAGACACAAATGTCCCTTACTGAATTTCAAATGAATAGCATAGCCACCTGAAGAAGAAAAAGAAACTAACCCAATTATTTTTTGAATATGGTAGTTTAAGATAATCAGATAATTGCAGTATAAGGCAGGATGGTGGCCACCAGTTTAGGAAAAAATAATGTACCTTTCAATAATTTCCACAAAAAAAAAGAATATGTTTATTTCTTAAAGTCAGCTTCTCCCCATCCCCAATGTCACTTTATTTTTCATTGATCAGTAACCCTCCCTGAGCCACCGGCTGTAGAGAGGCACCTATTATTTATTTAAGATAATCAGGCTTACCTCAGAAGCCAAAGGTGAGATCAAATCCCATCTAAAATGCATGGGTGCTAATGGAGCAAACAGGATCACCCACTGGAAGAATGGGTGATATTTTTTAGGACAAGAGAGAAAATGGTAAAATATATTCACAAATGGGAAGTGGGGTGGGGGGGTGGGGAGATTGGCATCATTTGGCCAGAAACCATGCACACTGAGGGACAGGAGTGGAATGACGTCTGGTCCAGGAGGCAACACATGCCACTTTTAATGAATGACAGTAAACAAAGGATAGAATTTAGGATAACAATCAGCTTTGAATATCATAACTTTGAATAAGGAAGATGCTTGGTAATTAGATTGAACACATTAGAACAAAGGCCATTTTCAGAAATCTAGACTGCTGAAAACATTCCCACTAATCTCGTGGAAGTGATGGATATGTAAGATCCTGGAACAGAACAGGATTCTCAAATCAGAATGTGCTTCAGGATAAGCTGGGAGCTTGTTGCACTGAAAACTCACAGACATACCACAGAAATTCAGCAGGACAAGGGTGAGTCTCAGAGATCTGATATTAAACAACCATCTAAGAACATTCAGATCTAGGTGGTCTGGCCACCACACTTTGAGAAACCACCATACTGGAGAAAAATGATGGCAGTCACCTAGTCAATTTCAAGTACTGAAAAGAAAATACAAATCCAACTGGCAGAATTCAAGTCCAGGTAAGAATTTGCCCACTGGCCTGGATAATATCTATCCCAATGTTAATCCTATCTAGCATAAAAAAAGTGCATCCATAACTGTACACTTTCTATGCATTTTGCCATTTAAATCCCACATCAAGTCTAGGAGGAAACTGCAGCATATCTTGTTTACCATTACCTCAGTAACGGGCAATGGTGGGGGTTCTGCCTGGCTAAGGATATTGAGTTTTGCCACGATAATGTGTATTACATCCTTGGGAGAAGAAGGTGTAGAGATAATAGCCGAATTGAAAGTTACTTAAGCCTGAAAAGTTTGGGACTGTAGAGTGTTGGAGAAATTCTAACTGAAATGAGTCTTAGCCTCACAGATGAGTGGCAGTAGGAATGGTGGTAAGCACTGTTCTTACAGGAAAAAACATAAGCTATCACAGAGTTTTGGGTAAGATACCACAAACACAGGTAACAAAAACTAAAATAAGTAAGTAGTAGTATGTCAAACTAAGCTTTTGCATAGCAAAGGCAACAATCAATAAGGGGAAAAGGCAACCTACAGAATGGGAGAAGATATTTTCAAACCATGTATCAGGTAATGGGTTAATATCCAAAATATATAAAGAACTTGTACAACTCAATAGCAAGAAAGCAAATAAACCAATTAAGGATGGGCAAAGGACCTGAATTGACTTTTCTGAAGTCATACAAATGGCCAATAGAATATGCAAATATGCTCAACACCACTAATCATCAGAGAAATACAAATTAAAGTCACAGTCAGATATCATCTCACACCTGTTAAGTTGACTATTATCAATAAGACAAGAGAGAACAAATGTTAGCAAGGATGTGAAGAATAGGTAACCCTTCTATGTTATTGGCCGCAATGTAAAATGGTACAGCTATTATGGAAAACACTATGGAGGCTCCTTAAAAAATTAAAAATTGAACCATATGATCCAGTAATCCCATTCCTGGGTACAAATACAAGGGAATTAAAATAAGTATCTTGAAGAGATATCTGCATACCTATGATCATGCAGCATTATTCACAATAGCCAAGATATGGAGATAACCTAAATGTCCTTTGACAGATCTCACACACACAATGAAATTTTATTCAGCCATGAAAAAGAGGTAAATCCTGCCTTTTGCAACAATATGGATGAATCTAGAGGGTATTATGCTAAGTGAAATAAGCCAGAGAAAGACAAATACTGTATAGTATCAGTTGTATGTGGAATATAAAATAAAAGCTGATTTCATAGAATTGGAGAATAAAATAGTGGTTGCCAGGGGCTGGAGTAGGAGAAAATGGAGTGGTAGAGGGCAAAGGATATACATTTTTACTTATAAGAATAAATTCTGAGGACCTAATGTACAGCATGGTGACCACAGTTAATAATACAGTACTGTGTACTTGAAAATTGCTGAGAGTAGATCTTAAGCTTTCTCACCACTGCACGCACACACACATACACACACACACACACACAGGAAAGAGTTAACAAGTGTTAACTGTGTGAGATAATGGATGTGTTAATTATCTTGATCTTGGTAATCATTCTACAATGTATATGCATAATAAGTCATGATATTGTACATTTGAAATATATACAATTATATTTGTCAATTATTTCTGAAATAATGTTTTTTTAAAAAGAGAGGAGTAATATATCCCCAAAACCATTTTTTTTTTTTTTTGGCTAAGTCATTCTCAAGCAAAGAATGGGCCTTGAATTCTTGTTTCATCACTGGTATCTCATGGTATTGAATATATTGATTGATATTTCTGGTCCTCAAACTTTTCCATTTAAGAAATAAGAATACCAATTTATGTACTTCATAGAGGAATATGGAAAAGTAGGAGATAGGAAACTGACTCCATGTTTTTCAAGGAACATAGAATTAAAGCCACCCAAGACAGAATCCCATTATTACATAGTCCTATTGCATTAGAGCATCTCTCAATCAATAATTTCACGTCAATTGTAAAACATTCTTGAAATTTATAAATTAAAGTTATCTTTCAAAACATGAAAAGTGTTATAATATATTATAATCAAAGAGTGGGGCATCTTTTTTGTCTAAGACGTAGTATATGAAACTATAGACGGCCTATTTGAAAATGTTCATGAGCTTCCCTTTCATGTCAAGATAAAACACTGATCCAAAAATTGCTTATGGGAAGTATTTTGAAAGCATGTCAGCCATGCTGAAATTAGCTCATGTCTGGTCAACCTCTCCTAAATATCATTGCAGAAGCATCCCCCCTAATGAGAGGGGACCCCATCTGGTCTTTCCTTAGCACCATTCACCCAGTATCTCCTCTTATGTATTACAATACAGTCAAGCCTGGGAGAGACACAGAATAGTAACCCAGATCCTCAAGGCAACCAAGAAGCAAGCCACCATTAAGGGCACCCACTCCACCCTAAATTACTACCTCTTCCCCTGGAAGCTTCAGAGTGCCTAGCTAAATTTCTAAGTTGCAGAATAAAGATACTAGTATGTACAAATGTTCCCACCGAAGTGACAGAGCAAACACACATATTCCACTGCTGTCGCCACCAGGTCCTGAATGTCTAGATCCTTGAGTAGCCAGTACGTACATTATTCTATTTAATCCAAAATGGGCTCTGTCTCTTGCTATTTTTCTGGTTTCCTTGGCTACCACTTAGTAACATCTGTCCTTAGCTATGCTGCTGCTGATAGCTAGAAATTCTCTGGTCCCCTAGCCCTGGCTTTAGTCTCATATAGTTTGGCCTTTGCCCTCAAAGAATTTGAAAGTGAAGAAAAAACAGATGTGTAAATCAAATGATGTGATACATTTTGATAGGGATACAAAAGAAGATTCAATGTGTCATAGGAACACAGGGGAAGTTGCAATTTGTTCTACAAGTTAGATGAAGCTTCCTTCACAAAGGAAAAGTGATAAGAATGACTCCTGTCCAAAAATATCTTCACTGTTGCTTGCAATTTCAGTATCATTCACTAAGCCATGCCCAGCAACATGGCAGGGGTTTTAAGCAGGGGATAGTTAGTGGGAATCACCTAAAACCCTTACCCTACCTTCCCACCTGCCCATTTCTCCATCTGTCCATCTTTCCACTTCCCAGACTTAGCCGAAGCCGGTGTACACTCAACAGTGCCAGTCACAGTTCCATTTCTACCAAGTATAAAATAGTTTTCTAAGGATGATAAGACAATCACATAGCATGCTGGTTGTGACAGGGGCCCCCTCTTAAGCTACTGGTGAGAAAATTTGGGGTCACTCCATTATAGAGTCATTGCCTTTGGAATTCAATTTCTTCTCTGGACATCTATTTTTCACTAAGAAGAGGAAAGATGTTTGAGAAATACAGAAGGGTTTCAGCCATTCGTTTCTCTTCTATCTCCCTCCTCCCTGCTTTTTATTTGCTGTGTTTTTTTCCTAGGCAGAGGGTAATTTGTATAGTAGCTGATATAAAAGCAGCTTAACAGATGAAATCCGTGGTCAAAGCCTGTGGACATCATTGAGGAGTTAATGAAATTTCTGTGCCTGGAACAGATTATTAGGCAACAGCTGAGATTGGAAAAAGATTAAGCTACTGAATTGCTGGCAGAACCAAAGGAAGTAGTCTAAAGTCAGCATTCATCATGCCTCATAGAAGATGAACAATTCAGGAAATAGAATTGGGTGATTTGTTCCGAGCTCTGAAGGCATTACACCTTGTCCTTCCCTGACCTAAATGAGTGGACATTGTTTCTCTTGTCCCGTGCATTCCCTGCTCAAAAACCCTCAATAGCTCCCCAGTGCTCATGCACTCATAACCTAGCATTCTAGGACATCCTGGACCCTCGCTGAGATTCCTTTCCACAGCATATCTCACAGCTTCCCTACAAAATTATTGTTTTGGGAGCATCAGGCTGTTTTTGCATAGAAAATGTTGCATAGATATTCACTCTGTTTTACTCACTGTTCTGTATTTCCACATCTTTGTTTACACTATTGCCCAATCTATAAACAATCCCTGCACCCTTTATATTTAGCTACAAGATAAATAGTAAAGTTGGGATCTTGCCTTAATGGTAATAGATGGCATCATACGGGTGCTGCCTCTGTGCCGCACTGCACGTGCTTGTGTTGAAATAGAAGAATCAGAAATGCTTTCTGTTTAGCAGGAAACTATAATCTTACAAAAACAATGACCTAATCTGAAAAAGTTATTTTCCATATATTTGGGTAGGGTTTTCATAGCCTCCATTTACTGAGTGTTTACTAGGTGCCAAGCATTGTACTAAATGCTTTCTGTATACTGTTGTTTTTATTTATCACAAATATTTCATAAGTGAGGGTCTGTATTTAATCCTACTTTATAGAAAGGTTGAGTAACTTGCCCAAAGCCAGTAAACAGCTGAGTAGAGACACAAAAATGGAGTCTCTCTGACACCAAAGTTTGTATCCTTTCCACTCCGTCTTACTAATGTCTAATTTAGTGTTTGGCATGGAATGAAGTATCGGTGAGAGCAAGACTGAAAGGAGAGTACATAGTTAAACATTCCTATAGGATTCTGAGTAAGAGTTAATTAGGAAATGGATACGGGGTGACAATTAGAATAGGAAAAAGTGACCAATACGCCAAAATAGACCCTTTAAGGATTATTGCCTGCTGGGTGCAGAATGCAAAGCCACTGAGATTCACCCCTAGATAAGGAGAGGAGAGGCAGAAAGAAGAAAATCTCTTTGGAAGTAACGGTTTCCCTATCACATAAGCCCAGGCCCAGACTTTCTTCTGGATAGAGTCCTTCCAAGTCACCAAAAGAGCAATAATATCCACAAGAGTCTTAGTTCTTCAAGCTAATGAGCATGGGTGGCACTATTTTCCTGTCACAGGTCCCTCCAACTTCTTACTCCCACAAGACCTCAGCTCCCTCTCTGAGCAGAGGTAAGAAAGGCCCAGAAGTGGCCGACAAGGAATGGTTCCTCTTCCTTCAGTTCCAGCCACAGTGGAGTCAGGTCAGTTGGCCTGCACTTGATTTTTTATTTAACTTGTTTGTGCAGTAAAACGCTTTGGATGCAGATTAACTTTCCCCGCTCAATACTGCCTAATTGATTCACCTACCTTGAAGCAGATGCTTGCAAGGCCTTTGATAAATAGATTGAAAGGCTTTCTTTGCTTCATAACTGCCTCCGTAAGCACTAGCTCAACTAGGACAGAGAATCCTAAGTATTCTCCAGTGATGAAAAAGCTCCAGGGTCAGGGTCAGAAGGAACAAGTGTCTTCCTCCTCCACTCTCATTTTATCGGATGGTTATGAAAGAAGATATAGCTATCCCAGAGACAGTGCAGGAATCATTGCATGCTGATCACAGTATGGGCCAGAAACTATGTGTATAAATGCAAACAATACTTTGTTTATCCACCAAGAAAATCTTATGAGACAGGCACTGCAATTCACACTCTGGGGATATGGAAACGGATGCACCAAGAAACTGATGTTAGGACAGAACAGCTCGGAAGTGATGGGATAAAATTCTGACTGAGATTTTTCTAATACCTAACACCATGCTCTTACCACATTGCCTTCCCTTTTCTAAAAAAATGCAACCCACCAATTGTTAATCAGGGATTTAAAACTGAGAACAATGCCAAAAACAGTGACAGGATGGATCTCAACAACCAGACTCAATGGCTCCTTGTATGCCAGGAAATAGTGTCAGCGTAAAGAAGTGGAGAACCCTCTCTCAGGGGTTATGTGACAAAAGGGGCACCGAAGTGTAGGATATGGAGTGGACGGGTCCTTTGATCATGGAACAAAGCAGTTGCTCGCACAAAAAAGGCTCCTGGAACAATCAGCACCTGCTCTGGCCCCGTGATCAGGCAGTGGCCTCAGGGCCTGTCTCCAGTACAAAGGCAAACACCAGGTTTCCTCTCCAAACCTGAAGGAGTAGTTCCTATTTGATCACCAAATGGATGCACCTCCTGCAAAGAGAAAAGGCATCTTGCAGACTTTGCTCACAGCTGTTTTTAGGGCTGCCATTCTTGGCCCCATCTCCCATCTTTTCCTGCTGTGCCTCTCCCATAGTTGAATACACACTCAAACGCACATGCTGTGCAGCCCCGGTCCACAGGACATCATGCAGCTAAGAGGGCATATTGATGAAGTGGCATGCATTAGGAATCTGTCCTTCATTGCTCCCACTATTTATCAGCATGCATTTATCAGTACTTCTGGATACCTGATGCATTATTATGTGCAATATAAAACATGACCTTTACCATCAGGGAGCTCACAGGTTAGTGAGAGAGTGTGGTAACATGGATTACAGTGTGTTGTGGCCTTGAGATCTATAATATGGAGATCTGTGGGGTGTTTGGGATGGTCTAAAGAAGGAGAATCCACAATGAGTAATAGAATAAAAAAGAACTTTAATAACAATACTATTTATTGTGTACCTTATTCCTTCTGGCATTGCTGTTGAGCACTCTCCAGGCATTGGCAATAGAGCAGTGGGCAAGCCGCACTAGACCCCTGCTCTAACAGGGCGGGGAAGATAGACCGTAATTAAGTACTCAAATACATCAGGTGGCATAGGATAGTAGTTTAGGCTATGAGGCAAATAAAACAGGGTCATGTGGTATTGAGTTGTTCAGGAGCAGGAACAACACTGAATGATGTGGTCAGAAAAGATCACCTGAAGAATTGATATTTGAGTTAGGATTTAAATCAGAAAAAGGAGCCAGGAAAAGATGGAATGTCACATAGGAAAAGTCATGAGAAAAAACCTTGAGCCAAAAATATCTCCTATAATGATGCCTTAAGTCCCACTATTATTCATTGACCTGGTGTGGCAGACAGGAAAGTACAATTTTCAGATCTCCTACTGCAGGGGGCAGAGATGACTGGTGTCCCAGCTACTGCTCCTAAGGACAGACATGCTCCCCACGGGCTGATCCCAGCCAACGGCTGACACAGAAAGGGTATTAGAGAGGGTCCATCTAGGGAGACAAGGAACTGACTGAATGGACGACATGGGCTCCAGGTCTTCCTGCTGGCCTGGCTGCATCTTTCCTGGAACAGTGCTTCAACCTGAAACTCCTTCTACTCCAGTCTCCTTTTCTTCTCTCTCCCTCCACAGGTGTCAGACCTTTGTCAGAGTCTGAAGGCTCTATCTTCTCCTGCTCCTTCCTGCAACAACTATTTCATAAAAATTATCCCTTTTAGGCTTCTACTTCTCAGTGAATCCAAGAAAGACACCACAGCTCTGAGCAGGAGTTACCCAGCAGAGTCCTGCCTTGGGAGAAACAGACGGGAAAAAGACAAGGGTTAAAGACTGCAGTGTACTGTATAAAAATGAGTAGTAATATATATTCATTTGGAAATAACGAAAATACCAGGGGAGAAGAATGATTGTAGGAACAAAAGAAGAAGAAGTAAAATCCAGAATAAGGCAGCCCATAGTTAGGAACCAGGCAGAGGTCAGGGGCTCACAATACAATCTTAACCTCAGAATTCAATAGAAGACTCAGGCACTGGAAATTTATTAAAGCCAACTTTTCTAAAGAATTGAAAGTGTTACTGTGATTATGCTGCTTAAGCACACGTGAATTGGAACAAAATTCTGCCTGATATTTTTTTGTACTCTCATTTCCAGCATGAAGTTCTCCCAAAACCTCTTTTAGCCTACATTGCTTTATTTTACAAGCAAACTCAGTAAGATCCTAAATCTCCTTTAGTCGTTCCCTCAAGTGATATATGGGGTTTAGGTGACTGATAGCTGGCTGATAGGCTGACATACACAAGGGAGAAGCCATAATGACACCCTAGCTACTGAGAGGCTGAGCAATGGCAAAATCTAGAAAACTGTTAGCATTGCATGATATAATATAAATCTCCAAAGGAAAGGAGAGCCCAGATCTCATTGGCAAGCCGTTTCCTTTAATATTCCCTGGTAATCTTGCCTCTAGTTTTCTTCAGATGTAAGATGTTTCGATACCGGTGGTAAGGTCACGGTGAGGAAGCTGTAGGGGAGAGGTCCTTGACGGTGTATAAAGTTAGTCAAAATGTACTTTTTTTGGACCAAGCTCCAAGTTGTCCAGAGTCTTCCTTCATGTCATGCTCATAGTAGCATGAATAATATAACCGAATATTCTTATAGCCAGAGAAGTTTTTCTGAATGACCTTCAAGGGATCACAAGTATAAGTGGGGTGGGGCTATGTTTTGGTGCCAGTAACTTACATGACAATGACAAAGGGAATTTAAAAAAATCCTGAGGACACAGTGATAACTCACTAGGCAGTCAGGTTAAGTATTTTAAGCCGAGAAGACACAGGCAGAGCATCAAACTCAAGGCTCAGTTAAGAAGTAATGCTCAGAGACCCAGGTAGCTGGTTCATACCAGGGATGAGTTCCCGTCTTTGAAATACCTGTGGTCACTAAGTTGCAGGGTCAAGGTGAGAACCTTACCTCCTGACGCAAGCCCTTTGACTGTTACAGTATATGATACACTACAGAGAAGTTGTGATGACAATCTTAAACATATTAAACTATGTGATAATAAAGAAAAAAATTAAAACAAATATAAATCAGTAAATTAAAAAACAGGAAAAGAGCAAGAAGGGAGTAAAAGTGACAAAAAAGCCACTCACACATGAAAATTACGATAGCAACTAATTGAGAAACCTATAGCTCAAGAGACTCTCCAAAAGCCAAGTAAAGAATAAGGCAATAGGTTTCCAATAACAAGACATCATCTGTAAAGTGTATATAGCATCAGGGACAACCAAGAACATTCCAGTAATAATGGAGGGTGAGTGAACATAGGTGGAATGAATAAGATTTACTTTGCTCTTTGACTACTAAGTTAACTGACATAAACACCAAAGACAGGTAGTGTGTGCTACGTTAACAGAGTAAGAAAGGACTTTTCATAGAAAAGAGGCAGTGATTGGTACTCAGGAAGTCAAGGACAGAAAACAGTTAATAGTGATTCAAAGGCAAAGCCTAGAAAAGACATCACCTTATGTTATATCTTCCAGGGAGTCATTTCATTTTTACTTGTCTTATTCCCTTTTCCCCTGGAAGCCATTTGTTGGGAATATCTTTCTCAATGTGCATAATTACATAACTCATTTCTAGAAGGTTGTTTCCTCTTTCTTATGGAATACAGAGGAGAGTGAAACTTTCCCCTCAATTCCATACAGGTTTTCCTGATGATTTCCTGGAGGCTTTGTTCCTGTCTGCCAGGTCCCAAAGACTCTCCTGAACATCAGCCTCTCTTAACCAGTCCAACCTCCCTTCAACCTTTCCCTTGTGAGGTTCACTTGTCTATAAAAATGATACCCAACAGCACACAGGTGTCCTGCAAGCCCATCCCAGGTGAATCACCAGATGTGATTTCTAATTCCCTTAGGCTACAACTGCAAAGACATCATGAAGGTGGTGCCTGTCTGAGGGAGCCCTGAGCCGAGAGGCTTGTGCAATACTGACCTCTTGCCACGAGTAAAGAGGTAAGGGGAGCAGGGAAATGCCAAACCAACAAAAAGAATGATGGGGTATTTTCTAAAACATTTGAGTACTAAGTGTCATGATATTGGAAGAAAGTTCAACAGAGTGGTAAACAGCTATCTTCAAACAGAAAACAGTGCCAAAGGGTGACCAAGTAAATGGTGTAATAACTGTGGATGCTTGTACAGAATCGGTGAGGCATTGTTATACCACGGTAGTGATGATGTTGTAATTGTTACTGACTTTTTAGTATTGTTTTGAGTCTTTTTGCCTTCATGTGGAATAACAGAAATTCTATTATTTGGATGTGTGCTGTCAACCATAAACATTTCTTACCACATCCATATGACGTGGCCAAGTTGTCTGCTGTCTGTGACTGTCATTCATACAAGCTGGAGGGTGCACAGCATGGGTGAGTGCCTGTGAGTGACATTCTCTGGCCAGGAAAACTTGAAAACTAGAAAGCTGGGTTTGTTATTTATTACCCCTTATTGTGGACTAGAAGCTCTGTGGGCTAGAGGCTGTAACAAATCATTTACATAAGTTAAGAACCGAGAACTCTGAAAATATGCTTCAAATCATGGGGAAAGAGCCCTAGGACCAAATGGCAGAATCTACTTTGGTGATAAGATGGGGAGTGGTGGCCCTTGTCTCCTATGCTGAACATGGACTAAATATTGCTGAGACAGCTTCCATTTATACTGATACTTCTGTGACTCTGCCACAAACTTATATAGTCAGGTGTATATTATTATATTCATAATAGCACCATGAGAAACTACAGGTTTTACTCTACTGCATTCTGTAGTGTATCATCCCCTCAGTCTTGTTTCCAGAAACAGCTCAGCATAAATTTTTGCTTCTAGCCAGACTGACCTTCACGTTGACAATACCATCCCCATACACTTGAGGCACCAGGCTAAGATTTTACATAAATCACCTCTAATCCTCAAAGCAGCCACATAGTATGAATATCATTTTATTATCACAATCTGGAGAAGTGGAGAAACAAAGACACAGAGAAATTACACATTTTGTCAAAATTCACATGGAAGACAGGTAGCAAAACTTAGATCTGAATTCAAACTTGGGTAGTCCAGAGCTTGTAATTTTTTTTTTGGTCACTATTTTAAGGCTGTCTTCCATATGACCTTGTTTAAAAACAAAAACACACTAAGTTTGTTTGCATATTTTGATTTAATTTGGATTCCTAACCATTTTCCTCAGGAATTAAGGGGAAATAATAATTTTCCAGGCCTTGGGGATAGAGGAGGTGGGATGATTGAGTAAGGGCCTATCTAAAAAGGACTTGGGGGTTAAGCAGTTTGTTTAGTTTCCCTGTGTGTATTGGCATAAGGCAGCAGCTAAGTTACTGGAATTAGTGTAAGGGTGAGGGTCAATCAGCTGAAAGAAAGAATTCTAGGTAGAATAATTGATGCACATATTTAGAGAAATAATATCACAGTTGACACAGGGCTGAGTAACAACATTTACCATGGCAGGCATGCCTTCTATTAAAGCATGTATGTAATTTTAGAATAATAGGAGGGTGAACTTGTGTCTGGTTTGATCCTTCAATCCTGTGAAAAAATGCCAGACAATCATGTTTGACATTTTGTTGAAAACATTTTGCAGACCTCCAGAAAAAGGAACTGGTGATAAAGACACTGAAGTGGAGGTTTGTTTTCTTGGAGGAAGAAAAGGATGGGGGATGGAGATGCTGAGAAGGAGGGATTCAAACAGAAGCATCATGACAATTAAGTCACTGTAAAGATGGGAAGGCCAGAATAGGCCTCCAGGGGAAGATTCTGGAGCTTTTCCAACTCCATTCCTTTCCCTAGCCATCAAGTGATGGAGATTTGTTGAACATGACACCTGGCTGCTCTGCATTATGGATTTGAATGGAGAGACAAAAGAGAGAGCTAATTGTTTTCCATGCATTCAAGTTTAATTTGGTGCACTTTTAATTGGGGCTCTGATGGGACTGGGAATCAGTCACTTTTGCACAGGCAGCTCCTGACAGCAGGTGACTAGGCAGAGGAAGGGATTATTACAGAAGCCACTCAGGTCACGTTGGCGTCAACATAGCACTTACAGAGGATGTACTGGGAAATGTCAGCCCTGATGTCAACGGTGACCCATTCAGGATCAAAAGCACTCAGCAGGATGTGATACATCAGGGCTAAGCCAACCTGCAAAAGGCAGCTAGGTTCAGAACTGACAGAAGAGGGTCATAAATAAAATTATCCCTAAGGAAGAAAAAAATAGCATTTATTGAGCAACTTTGTGGCACAAGTGCAAGGAGTCATAGACTAAAAGTTCTTTCTTTTAACACTCATATTTATCCTTCCTGCTTTACATCCACTTACCACTGGGGAAATTAAGGTATAATAGTGCTAAGTGACTTTCCCCAAGTTTACACAGCTAGTTGTTACTAAAGCCAGGGACTCAGTTCTGTCCCACGCCCAGGGCCTTGTTCCACTCACTGTCCTCTCACTTACCCTCTCCGACTCCTAACATGTACTATTTCCCTGGCTTCTATGGCAATCATGAAGATATTTTCACTTACAGAAAAAAAATGAGTAAATATGAGTTTGGTGCCTAAGTTATCAGTGTCATTAACTTGTAGATATTAATTATGTTTGCAATAATTAAATTAAATTTTGCATTTAATTTTGGATTCAATTGACCAAGGACTTACATAGCAGCACTGGAAAATAAGGCAACACCCTTTTCTAGCAGCAACAATGAATTATATGTTTTATTTTAATGGATTTATGGAACACCTGTAGGCAACATTTTGTCAAACCCTTTTCCCCCAAATTGAAGTGGTCTCCCCTAACATGAACCAATGTGTACTAGTATAAGATAAATCAAGTAATACAGAAGAAGTCTTAAGTGTAATTTGGTCATTAGGATGCTTACATGTCCTACTGAAACAGTGCCTGTGGGTGAAATTGGGTAAATATTACAAGATTTTTATTAGATTGCATTTTTTCATTTATAAGTAGCTATCTCACCAACAGGTGCAGAATCCCTAATGGCACCAAGTTTGATGCATCAATCAAGTAGAAAAGTGTTTAGCTTTAAGTCAGAAACTTTTATTGGCGCATCTGTCAGCACATCCCTTTCAATGTCTTGAGTGTTTTTCTACAAGGAAGAAGAATGGAGCCCCAGTGCTTTCTCCCTTTCTCTGAAGTAGAGCAGCAAATCCTGCTAAACTCCTCCAGTGTTATGCCTGGACCTCTTTGATAGTTCCCTAATCTGCCTCCCTGTTTTTATCCTTGCTCCCCTTTAAATTAATCTCCTTACAGAAGACCAAATATTATATCTAAGTGTTTTTCATTCTAGAACAAAACATACCAAACACCCCCACAAAACACGTATTGAGGATAATGGATTATTATGAGGCAAACACACCTGCAGCCACTGCCAAGGACAAAAATAGGACTTCGACATCTCCCTCAGAAGTTCCTCTATGTGTCCCCCTGTGTCCAACTCAAATACCTGGCTTTTATAATGATTACTTTTTTTATATGTGACTTTTAAAAACTGTTCCGTCATCAGAGTCCCTTGCTCAGGTTTGCCCATATTTCGACTTATGCTTGTGATATCTTCTTAAATCTATAATCACAACCAGTCCTTTCCTTTATTTTTCTTACAATTTGTCAACTAGCCCAAGGGATTTGGCTTGTAGAGTTTCCGCAGCCTGGCCTTTGTTGATTACACATTCATGACACACATCAACACATTCTTGCGCCCTTCACATTAGCAGCAGGATCCAGAGCCCCGATCACGTTCCTGGTCAATCCCTCTGGCAAAATAGAAGTGCTGCTGTTTGCTTTCATCAGGAGACACATCTTGTCCCTCTTTTTTTTTAGAAGTTCTCAGTGGTTGCAGATCAATTCTGGATCCATTAATTCATTAGGAGTTGCTAAATGGTGATATTCAAATTATTATTTCTACCATTATTTAATAGTTGGAGTGATTTTGTAAAGAAAGGCTTCCTTCATCTACTGTGTGGTTAGCCAGAAGTACAGTTCACATGGAAACTGTAGAGAAACACAAAGTAAACATTTGAATTTTTTCCCTTAATTACTGGTTTTCTAGATAAATGATTGGTTCCCTATCATCTTCCAAATGTGACCCATTTGTTTTTGTTACTTGGTTTGGTTTTGTTTTAAATATCAGATTTTAATATATTTGATAAGTTTTGATCAATTGCAATCACTGTTCATTTGAAACTTGATTGTCTTATCTTTGGTAGTAAGAGCCTCCATAAGATCTCTTGAGCGTATTTGACACACCTTTAGTGATCTATGATTCCTTCTCCAATGTATGGAGCGACAAGATACTCTAGGCTCATCTTGAACATTTCCTGCTCCAAACCAGGTAATAGCCATTTTTTTCCAGGAAAGCTTGCTATGTTTTTTCTTTTTCTCTAAGTAGAAATTGATATGTCAAGTCCACAATCAGTACACTATCTGTGCTCATCAATACTGGTAATGCCTCTTCTTTAGATGGAACTAGAAGAAAAAAAAGATACAGGTAGAGATATAGATAAAGATATAGATAAAGATATTGATGAAGATATTGATATACAGATACAAGGCACAAAGCGTCCTCCTGATATTTCCAATGTAAATTTAGAACGGTGAGGGATTTTTGTTTATTTGCTCACTTGCTTCTTAACAGCTAGACTTCTATACAATATCTGTATCATTCTTTTTGCACAAGAATCTTAGTCTTTGATGATACATGGAATAATAAAATCCAAATAGCCCATACACTTTCATTTACTTTATCCCATATTATCTATACAATGTCCTTAGAATACCAATACCAATGCCAAAAGAAGTTTAAAAAATGTATGTTTGGTCTCCATTCCCCCTCTCAATTTTTATTGTTGTACTCTCACTGTCTGAGCATATAGCTATTACATACTGTGCCATTGCCCTAAGCACCATATAATTTTAAGTCTACAAGTCACTGTATGTTTTATGCTCTATATTAGTCCTTATGTCAATGTGTTTCTAGTTATTTTGGTTGTCAGAAGTTCATTCTCTAGCAGATTTGTTAAGAAGAACTCATCAGAACAATTTCTGTTTCTTGCATGTTGATAACTGCTTGCACATTTTATATAGGAGAGTTTATTTTGCTGGGTAACAATTCTTAGCTCACTTTTTCTACCTTTGATAATAAACATATTACTCCATTATCTTCTGACCTAAAGTATTGATATTGGAAAGTCTGAAGATGATTTTCTTTCTCACTTATAAGTCACTTGATATCTTTGCCTATGTGTGGTAAAGAATTCTTCTCATTTTAAGTCTAGAATTTTATAAAAATATGTCTTGGTATGACTTTCCTGGGTGAATATCCTCAAGTATATAATATACCTTTTCAATATATAGTTTTGAGCCTTTTTTATTTCAAGAAAATTTTCTTGAATTACAGCTTTCATTATTTATTCTGTTCCTCTGATTTTTTCTCTTTAGTGACTATTATTTATAACAAATCTTTATCTTCAACATCTGTCACTTATTCTCAAATCCCTTTATTTTTCTTCATTTCTTTCTTTTTCTTCCTTTATTTCTCTTAAATCATTGTCACGTTTATTCGTTTTTGTGTTTCTCTGGTTAAGGCTTACATACATCAATGATTTACTTTTTCCTTTTAATTTTTTCCCTCAGTTTTATCACTTATTTTTGAGTTTTTCTAAATATGGATTCTCCTTGTGTTTGAGTTCTTGTATCATTTACAAATTTCTTTCATCTTGTTGTGAGATAGTTTACAGTTTTGCTATGTTTTGTGTGTCTATCTTTCTGGAAGGCTTTCATGGTCCAAAGAGAGGTTACTGTCTCTTATTCTCTTTTGTCTTGTAATAACTTGGTGTGTACTTCACTCAACATTTTAATGCTGCTTATTTTTATGTGAATTTAGTATTGCTAAAGTTTTAAGTTTGATTTTGGATAGCTTTTCTAACTTTTCTATGCTCTCTCAACTGTTATCACGCAATGCTCAAAAATATGGCGGCTTATTCTCTGAGATTCTCCTGGCTCTGTTCTCCTTTCCAACTTTTTTCTGAAAAGTATATTTTCTTTGGCTCTATTTTCCCTGTCCTGTACCATTTTGATTCCATTCCTAGAAATTTCTCCTAAGTATGGGCATCTCCTGAAAGGGAACGCTAATGAATATTTCAATGCAAATTACCTACTCAAACTCTCTTAGTCCCTGACGTAGACTTCTTGTCTTCATCTGGCCTAAATCCCTTCAGCTGCTCTTCTCAAACTGACCTGCTGTGTTTCTAATGAATATCTGTTGACTATTTTGGGCTTTGAATCCCTGTCACTTCTCTCTGTTTTCTGCCACACAAGTGTTGATTTTATGTAGGTCCTGTGGATTCTGGTGATTTGCTTACAGTTTGTTGTCCCCAGGAATATTTTGTTGCTTAGTTTTGTTGTAAATATAATCCATAGGTTCTTTGGTTTTGCTATATAATCCAATTTTTTTTTCAGGTGGTGATTAATAAAAGACTATGCCACTATTGCCATTTTCCTAGAATCCCCTAGTGATGATTACATTCAATTCCCCACCCAAATCTTTTTAACACAAAACAAAGTATGTCTTTTTCTTATCTAATACCTTCTTATGATTTCTCAATTCATTTAATCTATCTTATAAATTCCTTTATTACATATCTACTACTTATCTCTCCAGCCGTATCCATTTCACTCTCCTTCCTTAGTTTCTAGAACTTTCTTCTCTAGGTTCTGCATTCTCCCCTTATGTTCTTTCTTCTGATTTCTATACTTGCCTCCCTCATTTTATTAAAATTTCATCTTAAATTTCCAAGAGGTCCTCTCAATACATAGAACCTAAAGAAGACACCACCAAGTCACTGTTGCATTACCTATATTATTTATTTAGCACTATCACTAACTCTTATTGTTGTGTTTTATGAATTTACTTATGTGTTCATTCAGGAAATCAGCAAACTATATATAGTCAGTGAACTATATTTTGAAAGCCAAATCTGTCTAGCCATCTGTGTAAATAAAGTTTTACTGGAACTCAGCCATTTATTTAGATATTATTTTTAACTGCTTTTATTCTATAACAATAGAGTTCAGTAGTTTCATGAGAGTCATATAGCTGACAAAACATGAAATGTTTACTGTCTTTTATTACTGGCCTTTTACAGAAAATGTTTGCACATCTTCTTGTTAGTTCATTGTTTCTTCACTCGGGAATGTAAATTTCATGGTAACTTGGGCCTTGTCTGTATTTTCACTATTTTATCCACCTCATGATTAGTAGCTAGCATATGGTAATCAATCTCTGAATCTTTGTGAATGAATAAATCCCAATTTTTATTTATTCAACATCATTTTTTTTTTGGCTTCTAATTATTAGAAACTTAGTGATGATTTTATTCAATTCATCACCCATGTAAGCAAGATGACAACATTGAAACTAGACTCTTACACACAATGATTCTAAGAAAGAACTTTAGGGAACTTATATTTTTGCAATAATTAGTAAACACATAAATGTATAAATGTTTGAGAGCACATCAGCTCTGAAGACAAGATAGCTACGTTTAAAACTCAGTTCTACCACTAACTGGTTAGGTGACTTTGTGTTAGCTTTACTTCTATGTGTCTCCATTTATTAACCTGTAAAATAATGTTAATAGGATATCTACACTAGAGGATTATAATGTGTATTAAATAGGAAGAGTGTCCGGCCCATAGTAAGGACTCCACATTTGTTAGACAATGAGTAAGAGGATGATAATGTTGATTATGATGATGATGATGATAACTATGGTGAAAATAGGAGGACGTGGAGGAAAGGTTGGGGAAGAAAACTGAAGAGGAAAAAGAGACAGTGATAATGTTGGTAAAAATAACTCAATAAGCTCAATTTATTGAGCTTGTACTATGTTCCAGGCACTATGGTTGGTGTTTCCATAGAATTGCATAATTGAATCCTTACAAGATCCCTTTGAGGAAGGCACATTAATATTTCAGTATTACAGATGAAGAATCCATACCTTGACTTAGGCTAAATTTTGTAGATAAAGACATATCTAGGAGCTAAGCTCAGATCTGTGTGTCTCCAAAACTTTGGTTCTTCACCTGCATAGCTCTCCTTACGCATCTGAATGTTTCCCTAAAGATCTAGCCATTTCCTGTTTAAAATGTGACATGCATAGATTTTTGCCTGCAGGAGCCTTCCAACTCATCTTCTTAAACACATTTTAAATATGCCCGGTTCCATATTTTGCCATCTTCAAATACTGCTTTGGATTCCAAAAATCACATTTGACTCCTTCCCTGGAAATTCACATTTAGTCTCCAGACCATAGCCAGCTGTCAGAAGAAATCAATTGGAGAGACTGATTTCCACTGAGGTGTTCACAATGAAACCTGCTTAATTGTTGTTAATTCTCTGCTCAGATATAAGCTCTTGTAAGTTTGGATTTTGTAACTTCAAGCTTGTTGGCACAGGAAAGGTGCCAACCTAGTAGCAGGGAACATCAATTTAGTTGCTTTGTAATAAAAATAATAGTGACTGCTCAGAGCCAGGAATAGCTGTAGCCTCCCTACTCCCAGGTCTTCCAATGCCTCTTGTGTACCTGGTAAAGTAAGGAAGTTTGTTAGTAGTAATGACAGTAGTATTAGTAACGGTAGTAGTAGTAATGTGAATTGAATACTCTGATGCCAGGAAGCATGCTAAACATGTTACGCCATGATCTAATTACCCTTCACAACAATTCTATCAGGAATATTAACCCTATTTTATAGATAGGAACATGGGAGCTAATGACTTGTTCAAGGTCACATTGCTATTATATCACTGGGCTTGCTCCCATATTCAATTTCATCAAATTCTGAAGATTTTTTTTCTGTTTTCTTTTTAAAATTTTTAATGAAGTATAGTTGACACGTTACATTAGCTCAGGTGTACAGTACAGTGATTTAACATTTATATATGTTATGAAATGTTCACAAGTACAGTTACCATCTGTCACCATACAAAGTTATTGCAACATTATTGACTACATTTCTTATGCTGTGCTTTGCATCCCCGTGACTTTAATTTGAAGTCTGCACCACTTGATTTCCTTCACCTGTTTTACCTAGCCTTCTAGTCCCCTCCCCTCTGGCAACCACCAGTTTGTTCTGTGTATTTACAAGTGTGTTCTGGGTTTTTGTTATTGTTTCTCTTGTTTATTTACTTGTTTTGTTTTTTAGATTCCATGTATAAGCAGAATTATATGGTATTTGTCTTCTTCTCTCTAAATTACTTCATTTAGCATAACACTCTAGGCCCACCCATGCTGTTGCAAATGGCAAGATTTCATTCTTTGTTATGGCTGAGTAATATTCCATTGAACATTGACAGACACTTCGGTTGCTTCCGTATCTTGGCTGTTGGAAATAATGCTGCAATAAACATAGGGCTGATGAATATTTTTTTCTTAATCACTATGCAATATCTTCCCAGATGCCTATATATTTTAGAAAGTCAGGACTAATCTGAAGAGTAGATAATTCATCCCATTTTACAGATGGGAGAATTCAGATCCAACAACGGTAAATGTTTTGCCTACTATCAGCACCTTGATGTTTGTTTTGTGCTGTACTCTAACATACCCACACTATACATCAGAATATCTAGACTCCACCATGAACAGTTTTTCACTCCCACATGCACACCCAAATCACTAACCCAATCAGTGAAAAAGTGTGCTGGTAAATATTTAACCACGGGACCTCTGGGATGGGGGTGGAGGGGAGTGAGCCCTAATTTCTCACATTTGTCAATTTCCATGCTGTAAATACTTACTTCACAGCTGATTTCACACTATTATCTGAACACAGAGTTGTGAAGAGATGCTAACAATAGGCTTGTGCAAGTTGGTATAAGCAACATGTATTGCCCTCCTGTTCCACATCTACTCTCCTTTCTACCATACACCTATACTCTTGAAACATAAGTCTTCTAATGTGGCTAAACCTAGAAAATGCCCCAGGCCCACACTAAAATGAAGATATCAGTATGAAATATACTATATAAGGAGCATTTGTATTGAATGTTTCCCATTTCCCAGATGCTGTATTTTTATATCAATATGAAAATTGTTATTTACATTTGTTATGGACTGAGTGTTTGTGTACCCCTAATATTCATATATTGAAGTCCTAACCCCGAGTGTGTTTTTATTTGGAAATGGGGCCTCTAAGAAATTAATTAATGTTAAATGAGGTCATAAAGATAGAGCCCTGATCCTTTAGGATTAGTGTCTTCATAAGGAAGGACACAAGTGAGAGCTATATCTCTCCATGTGAACACATGAAGGAAAGGCCAAAAAAGACACAGCCTGGAAGAGGCTCTCACCAGAGATTGAATTCACCAGCACCTTGTCAGGGACCGACTTCTAGCCTCCAGAACTTTGAGAAAATAAATGTCCTTCTGTTTAAGCCATGTTGTCTGTGATATTTTGTTATAGCAGCTCTTGAAGACAAATACACCATCTGACAATATCACTATGTGATCTTGAAGAAGTCTTTTATTTCCACTGAGACATATGTCAAAGGCTGATGTAAAATATTTATAAGACACCTTCTTGATTTAATTACCATGATATTGTGTTTCTAGAGTTGACACTTTCCTTTTCTAGCCATAGTCTTTTTAGGGACTGTTGAGCATCTAACAAACACTCTAAGCTGTCTTGAGTCCAAATAACGACACACAAGAGTATGTCTAAGTTATAGTGTATAATGAAACATTAATAATAGAACAAAATAACTTCCTAAAGGTATCATAACACCTGGTCTCTGATAAGGGAGACTGGAGTTGGGATTTCCCATCATTGATTGTGGACTTATTTCAGGGCAGGTGCTAATGCACCTGGGATAGTATTACCTGGGATAATTCATTAAAATACAGATTCTATGGTGAACTATGAGACTATAAACCTAGAAAATTTATAAGGCCACTTTTTATTATTATTGTGAAACAGCTATACAGTAGCAATAAGCATAAACTTGAGGAGTATTAAGTAGAAATTGAGAATTGACTGCAAGTTGGGAGAGCTGTGTTATAGCTTGAGCTCACAACTAAATAGCTCATGATCTTGGATAAGCAATTTCCTTTCACTTTCCACCTCTTTAAAATCAATGAGCTGGGTTAGGTGGTCTTTAATCTACCATCTATCCCTAAACATTTTAACTATCTAATGATTAATATCAAGATATTAGACACATTTTCAATGTCAAGGTGAAAATAGTTTAGCAGGGCATGGATTAGTGGAGATGTTTCAAGCACAACAAATCATAGCATATTGACAACTCTGTCCTCTAGCTAATCTTAGATCTGGCTCTGGTCATATATCTACTAACCTTTCTATTCAAAGCGGATATTTGGTCTCATGCATTGTGACTGCCCCAAGTTCCATAACAAGAAGCCCTCTTGTTTGCATGAGTAAATGTCAATTGAGGAGTCAAGAAAAGAGGTGACTTTCAATATGTGATCCAGTACCCCAGAGGAATTCTTTTATTTCATGATGAAAGCCATTTTAAATGTTCTCTAGGGTTGTTTTTTTTTTTTATGTTACATATATTTCTCAAGGGTTCCCAAAGGTTAAATAAGTCTTTTTGTTATTAACAGAACCCAGTACAATGACTGGCACATAGTATATAGTCAATGGATTTTTGTAAATGCAATGAATTAATCTTTCTTGGTTGTTAATTTTGCTATTCCAAAGAACTATATAATACCTGGAATCAAAAAAGGCAAGGGTAGAATGGAAGTATCCATAGAATCTCTCAGGTTTGTTATAAAAGTCAAATAAGGAGATGATGTTTTGTGAACTACAAAATCCTGTATAAATAAAACTTACATGATGTGATTATCTAAGTTTTCCTCTGAGATGTACCCATTTTCTTCTTTACCTTGATATATATTAGCCCTGTTTGACAATGTTTAGAATTTAGTACCTAAAAATAGATTGAAGCATTGGTTGCAATACTGAACAACTAATATTAGAAGCTCAACCCTCTGAAAAAAGAAAATTAAAGAGATTTCCATTAAGTTGCAATGGTTTAGATCAGCTGAACTCTAAAGATGTAAATCCAACTCCTACTGATTGTTGTGACTCATATTATTTCCATGAAGTTTTATTTGCTTCCTTGAAATCATCTGGAGCCTAGTTATGATCCAGTGTGGAATGATGAGATGAACAGGAATCAGAGACTTGCCATTTTTGTCATATACCTGGGTTCACTGTGGAGTTTTTCCTGAACATGCTTTGTTATCTGGAAATTGAGTGGCTTGAGTAGGTTAAAAGTTATAAACATTGGTATGAAGACTAACTGTATCAAAATCACCTTTGAAGTTGTCTTTAAAATACAGAATCCACTAAAGGCAATAGGTATGCTGGATTGAAACTTGGAACAGAAAAGGAACAATAATGGAAAAACTGGTGAAATCTAAATACAGTCAATAGTTTAGTTAATAGTAATATACTTGTCAATTTTTTAGTTTTTTTGAATACACCATGGTTATGCAAGATGTTAAGATTAGGAAAAATTTTGAAAAATGTAAGAAGTTTATTTAAAAATATTGAATCCATGTGCCTATGTAAAAATGGACATGAAACCTAAGAACATATTCTTGAAAAAGACTTTCATGTAACTATGATGTACAGCCAGAGACAGGATCCATGGAACTAGAGGAGCCTACGTACTCTAAAAAATGTTATTAATTCACAAGCCACATGGAACAGGTTGTTTGGATTTTCTATGCCAGTGGATGTCAACATTGATTTTGCATTAGAATCATGTGGGGAGAATTTTCAAACTCCAGAATCCATGACTCACTAAATCTATTAAATCAGATATATATATATCAGGTTATGGGTCTATACAGCTTTTAAAAAGTATCTACAAGTAATTCTGATGTAGAACCAGAACTGCAAATTACTAAAATGCAAGTTTCAACTGAGGGTTAAAAAGAAGGTTCAGACTATCAATAGCAATGTCATTAGGAGCTGCAACTAGAAACTGTATAAAGTATAACTCACTTTTTTATGTCCTGAATATCCCAAATTCTCTAGGATTCTGGGGAAACATTTAAATTTAATCTGTATGTGAAATAGCCCCAACTGTTGGAATTCCATCCAGCATCTTTTTCTTCACTCCTGACAATATTTCTATGATTTGTTCGGGAGAGTGGTGGCGAGGAAGTTCCTGGTGTGCCACACTCCTGCCAGCTTCTTTAGTGACAAGTTCACCCTTTCTCTCACTTCCTGACTGTTCAAGGTCAAGATCAGATAACCTGGATGAGTGGTCATACTTGGAGCATGAAGGGCTCAATCTTTTGGCATATAATCTAGGGGAACAAAAGTAATCAAACTCTTACTCTCACAGAGGGTCTCTGTCCAGGTCTGCAAATGGGATTTCAGGCAGTCTTTATACGTCTTCTGTCCATGTTCCATCATGGGTGTTAATTGCTTCATGTATATGCTAAAGGTAAAGCCTTCACTTTTTAATCAATTGAAAAAAATTGCCCCCATCCTTCAAAGCTTTGTGAAAATACCACCTTGTGCATAAAGCATTTCCAGGCATCACTCTTCAACTTTTTCCAAACTCCAGTATGATATTTGGTAATATGCATTTGAGCAACTAATTCCATTTTGACATATTACTGTTCTCTGTCCTTTCACATGGGCTAGGAGGCAGCAGGATACAGTGGCAAGAAGGAGGTGATTGGACTCATTTAAAACCAGGTCAAAGGCAATCTCTACCTAAGCCTTATGTTTTCCTCTTGTTATTAGGGATGCTAACACTTATTTTATAATGTTATTGTTTGAAACATTGAAGCATTTGTAGTGCCCTGTGTATTAGTAGGTACTAAGTAATGGTTCGTTTTTTCTTTACCTCTTTCCCCATTTATAACTCTTCATTCAGTGCTGCACAAATGCAAAACTTATAATAGTACCTAATATCTGTAGAGAACTCTGCAATTGAGATAAAGTCTCAAGCAATCTGCTGAAATATATTTCAAAGCCCCATTTTGTAAGTGAAAAAGGTGATAAGATCCTAAAAGGTAAAATACCTTCCATAGACCACAACACATGTGGGAAAGTCAGCTACCATAACCTGACCCTTGTTACTCCAATGCCAGGACTCCCTCCATAATACAAAATCAAATATTTTTCAATTAATTAAAATAATTTATTCATCCAAAGGTAAACTGTTAACTTTCTATATGCCAAGCTTTCTGCTAAGCATGTAGGATAGAATAATCGATGAGACAGATTTAATCTGTGTCCTTATGGAATTTAGACTAGCAAATGGGACAATGATTAGAGAAGGCTGGCATAAGCAGACCCACCTATGTTGAAGCAAAATCTTTCTTGCTTTCTCCAGTACTATAGAGCATTACTCTGAGAGTGTTGAGTTAACCAGAGTCAGCAACACTTCTAATATCTGTGGCCCTTATGATCAGTAGTCCTCATTGACAGTATTGGTGGCAGGACTGAAATGTACTTACCTCTATGTCCATCAAACCTGCAACCTTGCTCTCATTAGCACATGTCAGAAACTTCCAGAAACTAAGCACACTAACAAGACAGATTTTTACAATTATTAGAAATGATCATCATTAGCTCTATCTTCTTCTTCATAAGAAAATGATTCTTTGGTGTACGGAAGGAAAGACCTTCTCTCAGATAGTCTTACTTTCCCTTGGGCAAAAGTTCACCCTGACCTAGAAATGTCCTCACTGGTAGTTGGTGTCTTGTCACAAAATGCATCTAAGAGACCCACAGCAGTGGATGTCACAAACAGCCTGTCTCTACTGACAGAGTATTGGGTTACTGCTGATGAACTATGTTGAAATGACTTTAAGATGGAGGTATGAATCTGCCTCTCCTCAACCTTTATGTGTGCCCTGAATCTGGGACATTTGCACTCCCACTGAGGGCCGTGGCTGATGTGGAGCCACTGAGTCAGCTTTCCACCACTCAGCCGGCCCACGCTTCAGTCATCCTAACCCAGGAACACTGTGGGCAGCTGCCTTCAAGCATTGGCTACCTCTCCTATCGGCCCATTTTCCCCAGCTTCCACGAGTTTGTAGACATATAAATTTTGGGAAGTAGGGTGTTTATGAAAATATCCTCTACATTTAAAGAAACTAATATCACATCCATATTTTGTCTTATCTTGGTAACCCCAAGAGGAAAAATATAGAATTTAACTAGGGTCTCCTATTTCTGAGATTATTTGACTAATAGTGACAATGGAAATAGTGGTGGCGAAAAAGTGGTTTAGTAGTTAGAAAATATATTGTGATAATTTAGAAGTTGCCTCAGGGAATAGGAGATATCCCATAGCTCATTCCCAATAAATTTTTGGGGTGCTGCTCTAATTAATTAAAGGACTTCAGCATTTTTTGGCTGTGTGTGGTTTGGCGATGTTAAGCTCTCTTCTCAATTTTGAGTTTACGAGTAGCAGCTTGCCTGTGCATTAATCCTACAATTACCACATAAAAAAGGAAAACAAACAAAAATAGCTAGCAATGACTGTAATAGTACACCGGGCTCAATTTTCATTTCTCAACAATTGAATTCTTAAATTTTTTGATTCCCAGTATTGTTTAGACCCTAAATACATATTTCTGTATCTGTGCATATGTATACGACTGATTTTGTAAGTTAGCCCTTTTTGACCAAACAGTTCAAGAGGAAAAAGCTTGAGATAGTCAGATAGGCACATGTCCAACTCTTGAGCCACAGTGGAATACTGGGCAGGTTTGCTCAAATTTGCCATTACGTCCATATGGACAGTAGAGGTTGTGTACTCATCTGAAGCAGAAAGAACGCACTCAAGGTTGGGGTTGGGATATATTCCTGAAACAAACTGTTACTAAAATTGGACTAAGAATAATAGGGTGGGGCCATCACAAGATGCTAAGCAGCAATAAATTTGTTTACCTGAGTCATTGCCACAACCAAACAGAGCCCCTGGAGATCCATGAGCACACACATGGTTTAATCAGCACACCTGCAGACATGGTACATGAATGGGCTCTGCACAGCTGGTGTGCTCAGCGTCATGCTGAGATGGATGGAGCGAAATAATCATTCTGTATACCACTTGGCTCTTCCCATTGTCATTTCCCCATAACACCCATTTTGGCCAGTGTGACTCAAGAGAACTAGGAATCATATGTAACACACACAGGAAAAGACTTTTAGGAAGGCACAGAGGGTGCCATGTTTACCACCATTCTGGTAGTCCAATCTGTACTAAAAATGCAGTTGGAATGAAAGCTAAATAATTAAGATGATCTGTATTTCTTAACCTATTTCTCACTTTTGACTTGTTAACCTGCATCCATGAGTCTCTTAGAATCTCATATTAGTAATAGAAGTAAAATTAAACTATAATACTCTGTTCTATACCTGGTTTTTGCTCCTGTGTTTCCTGGTTTTTGTTCCCTGTGTTCTACCTTGTTTCAAGTCTAAACTCCACCTTTTTCTTTAAGATGTAAGCTTTAGGAGGGAAGGGACTCCATCTATTTTATTCACTATCTTATCTCAGAAAATCTAAGGAAATATTTGTGAAATTAATAAACAACAACCAGGATACAAAAAAAAAATTAATGGACTGTAAGAGCCTGCTGCATGCAATATGTAATTGCATTAATAAAAATGTGGAATCAGAAAAGACAAGCATCTAGGTGTGATTTGATAGAAATTACTCAAAGAAGAAATAAGATGCTTCTGTCAATTTATTAGTTTCCTAATGCTGCTATAACAAATCCGCAACTTAGTGGCCTAAAACAACATGTATGTATCATCTCATTGTTCTGGAGGTCAGAAGTCTGAAATGAGTTTCACTAGACAAAGTTCAAAGTGTTGGCGGGGCTGCATTCCTTTGTGGAGGCCTTAAGGAAGCATCTGCCGTCTGTCTTGCCAGCACCTAGACACTGCCCATCCTCAAGGCAAACTGTGTCAGATCAAGTCTTGCCTGCTACCATCTCTGGTTCTGACCCTTCTGACTCCCTCTTCCCCCATTTAAGGACCCTTGTGATTGCATTAGGTCCATCTGAATAATCCAGGATAATCTTTTTACTTTAGTATCTGCTGTCAGCAACTTTAATTTCAATTGTAATCCAAACTCCCCTTGACATGCAACGTAATTTATCCACACATTCTGGGGATTAGGGCAGAAACATCTTCTCAGGGACATTATTCTGAGTACCCACGCTGACTAGACTGATAGCCATAAATTTCAGACTATTATATGAGAAGAAATGACCCTGATTGTGAAAAGGCCTGATGAAATCTGAGGGCTTCATAATCACCCTTCCCATGCTGGCATGTTGAAGTAAAACCCATTCTTCAAGGGTTCCCTTAAATGCTCCCTCCTCCGTGATTCCTTCTGTGATTGTCTTTATGGGGAGCCATGTCTTTCTCCTTGAATTTCCATTGAATTTCATTTCTGTAATGAGTCCCTTTAAATCTTACATGATGGATAGCTATACTAGTATAATGTATCTTTACTCTGTGAATGTATGCCTCTAGAGGCCAAAATTCATTTCTGAGCCAATATTAATATGCATTTTCTTTATAATGCTTGTGTGACTTTGGGAAGACATTGTACTTTGTGGGTTCCCAGTTTCCCCATATATTTATCAAATTTCCTAATAACAGATATTAAGCACAAGCACATTCCTGGCACATGGGGGCTGCTCAAGGAATGCTATTTCTCTTTCCTACACATGTGTGACAAACTTGTATATAGTGGTGGGAGGGACTATTTTGGGACAAAGAATTGGCATCTATACATTTTTCCTGAATGACAGTGAGTTCTGTGAATGCAGAAAGTCTGTCTTTCATGTTCATTGCCATGTCCCCAGTCCCAAAGTGCCTCTCAACTATAAATATTTGCTGAAGTAATGAATAATTCTTAGCACAATAGATAAGAATGTTTCTCTGTTGCCCATTGGTGTGTTCTCCTAACTATACACCTTGTCACAAATTTTCCTGGTTCATCTGACTCAGCCCATCTTCCTAAACCATTCACTCCCATAATTAAAATCTTTGCATAAAGCTTCAGATTCTTTCATTCTGCTTTCCTGAAGCTTCCACCACTCCTACCTGCAGACATCCACTTTTCTCCCCTTAAGGGAGTGCCAAGACAAAAAGAAGTGTGATTCTCAACACGAATAATTGATATTTCTTCAAAGCAACCTACCCTATTCTACTTGTTCTCTTAATTTACTCGGTTTATACCAACTGATGACAGAAGCCCATTGTTTTGCTGAAACATTAACTTCACAAAGTCATTCCGCTCCCATCTGCAGCACTTAAATTAATGATTCCCTCTGCAACATCTGTTTAATTAACTATCGGCACCATAGAAGAGGCATCCAAATACCCCAGTGACTAAATCAGGCTCAAATTAGGGAAATACGATGTTAAATTGTATCAGGGAGAAGCCGAGTTTATCCTTCCGAGCACTGGCATTCATTAGCTAGCAGCCAACCCATGCATCTTCATAATGAAGTAGTGTCAGCAGAGCTTGGCTGCAAAGTTCTCATTTAAGGGCTGCACAGCTCCCTCCAGTCATGGTCACTGCAGGGAGTTAGGAAAAGGGACTTAGAGATCCCCAGAAATGGCACAGCATTCCATCATCTTTGTTCCTGGAAAGAACGATGGAGCTTCAGCTGGGCATGTGCAGGCTGAGGGACTCTGGGAAATAGTAGCAGTCTGGGGAAAGTGACATTTGTGAGTCATTTCTATTAGGAGTGCTCCATCTTCCCTGAATTCTTAGTTATATTTGCATAATTATTTACATTGATCTACATAAGCAGGAAACTTGTCTGGTTTCTTCAGAAACACTGGGAAATCTCTTTAGTTCATAAATTTGAGAGCATTCCCTTAACAGAGATCTGTAAAGAACCTAGTTTAGTTCAAAGTATCACACTAAGTACAAGAGAAAGGCCAATTAGATACAAACCCTGCTCACCAATAGTTTAAACCAGACAGACTGCCCTATGAACATTAATATAAACCTGTGTGCTCTCATTTGTGCCTACACAAATCCAATCGAGTATTGCCTGTTCTAGGAATGAAAGGGAATGGAATATAATCCCTCCTCTCCATGGTTGATCTAGTTTGTGTTCCCACACACAGAGGATCCAGAGTACCAGTTCAAATACAAAGAATAAAGCAAGCAACATATTAAGAGAAAAAGAGATAGACTATTGTAGGTGTTAGAAGGGGGAAAATTCTGTTTAATTTGGGGAGTGGTGTGAAAGAAAGGGCTCAGGGAGTAGAGGTGCCATTAGTCAGTTTTTTTGAAGAATGGTAGGATTTGCACGTGCAGCTATATGGAAAATGGCAATTTAGAGGTAGAGCAAGGGGGGAGCTGTTGCAGAATCTGGGAGCAGTGAATCATGTAGTTTTGCAGATAAAAGGATACTGTGGAGAAAGCCTCTACTTTCTCTTGCCCCTCTAGTCTCTGGCCCAAAGTTGGTCTGAAATAGTGAGGCTAGCTGGGCAGTATGAAAATAGATCATTACTCATCTATAGGTTCCTGCTTTCTCTGTCCTTTCTTTGCCACCTTGCACTGACCTGAGCACCGGGCCTCCCTACCTAAGCCTGAATTCTGAGCAATTTGTCCATCTGACCGCCTGTGGTGGTCCTGCTTCACTCTACATCAGACTTTGGCCTTTACGCACTGCGTTCTAGTTTGCTCCTGATGCGATCTCAGACCCTGACTGCCTCAAATTCATATGTAAATCTCTCTCTAACTTGAGCCTGACTCTGATACGAAGACTGCGGGAAAACTATTTATTAAACATTGGTCAGTTCAGTCTGGGTTCGCTTTGTGCACTGGAGAAAGACCTGCTGAAAATAGGACTTGAGCTGTGAAAGGGGAAAAGGTCTTCCTGGACAGCTACCAAGCCAGGGTCAGAAGAAACCAAGGTCAGTGAAGGAGGGATGGAGACAGGAATTGAAAGTCAGGCTCTAAAGCGCTAGAAAAAATATCGGTCTATGGCACAGATTACCTAAGATGCAGCCATGTGTTTGACTCGACACCAGTAAGACACAAATCTGGTGGCCGATTCAACAAATTTTCCACTTTGTAGAGTTTTTCGTTGCTATGGTGACAAATGTGGTGTGAAATGGCAAGTTTTCAAACTGTACAGTCAGGGAGCTCCTGAAAGCAAGGTCCTGTCAAAGCCAAAACACATGAGGAATTAAGGACACAGAACAGGGGCAGAATGACCCAAGAAATCATGGCACATCCCTGTAGCAACATCCTCATGGCCTTCCCTCCTCAACTGCTGCAAAGCCTCCACATCTAAGTGGCCACATGAAACAGAATATTGGAGGCCAGATGCTTACATCTGTTAGCTAAGTCACATGCACAAATGGAAGGATGCCATGGAAAGTTCTAAGATTATTTCTGAAAGACTTTCTGAAATCTGCCAACTGCCAGCAATGAAAAAAAGTCCTAATGCATTAACATCATTATATCAGTTATGTTGCCTAGCTGCTGCCTACAGGGGACAAGAGATCTTTTTCCTCCCTCCCTTCTTTGCTTGTTCTCCTGTTCTGCAAACCACTGCAGCTCAGTGACTCATTGTAAATATGTGTTTAAATATATATTCTACCTAACTTGGTCAAGAGGCAGATGTTTTGGTGGATAGGAATCCAGGCTCTAATATCAAGAGAACTGGACTCTGCTTTTAATTCTGCTGATTATTCACAGTATGAATTTGAGCAGTTGATTTGACATCTCTAAACCTCAGCTTTTTTTTTTTTTAATCTGAAAACTGGTGTAGAAAAGTACTTACCTTGGAAGGGTATTGTGAGTATTAAAAGGGATGGGGTCACAAAGCACTTGGTACAGTGTTTGTCATAAAATAAGCATTCAAAAAATTTTAGTTACTAAGTTTGGTTATCGGCTAACTTCTAGTATAATCTTTAAGGGTTTTTTCCTTGGGTGTTTACTTTCATTTTTAAAGAAAGTGAAAGATAAGCCTCATGGTGCTTAATGACCAAAGGGGAAAAAAGCTGAAAAGGGATTTTTTTTTTCTTCTCCTATATACAGGCAACGACTAACTGAAACTGTCTGAGGGACAGAACCCCAAAGTCAGAATGTCTCAGGAGTGGTGATTCAGGCACAGATAAGGAAAGGAAGTATAGGACAGCAAATGAAAATAACCTCTAGCTTGGGCAGTGACAGGAGACAGGAGGGTGATCTAGGAAAGGTGTTAACATCAAGGAGTCCCAGCAGAATATCCAGGTGAGGAAACAGAAGGGGCACAGCCTTGGTGAACCCAGAAGGCTTCCTTAGAAACTGAGACATGGAGGCAAATATTTGACCTCAGGAAAATCTTTCTTCAGGCAACATTTAGAGCAAGTTCAGAGCCAGAACCTAGATACAGAATTTACAAAAAGCAGACATGACCCCTCTGAGTGGGAGACAGGAGCCTCGTGCTGACAGGTAAGCAGAGGGGAATTGCATCAAATTCTAAAAGATGATAAAAATGACTAAAGGTTGGAAATATCCCAGAAATTTTGGAAATACTTGTGATCAGGTGCTTAAGTGATTAAATAAAAGTCATAGTTCTGTTTTTATATGTCTGTGAAATGCAGAAATAATCACATAGGAAGAGTATAATGATTACACCGTCTTTAACATTTATCTACCACATCCAAGTACTTGTGTGTGTTCCTTTTCAAATTGGAGGGCTCATATTTACCTCTTTGTGGGGATTACAAAACAGTAAGTTTGAGCAGATGAAAGAATAGTCTTAGAAACCCACGTCTGACTCTTCACTGCACAGTTTGAGTATGAGGGGTTTGGGTTTCATTTGTGTTCTGTTCACCTGTGCTGTGTTTCCTCTGGAACAAGAAATGGAGTCACAGAGAGGATCTTAACTATTGGCTTGTCACTATTTGTACAGAGAAGCCAGGGAGAAACAATGACATAGAAATATCACTGGGAAGTGGGAAGAACTCTGACACAAGTGCAAATATTCCTACTAAAGAGATTTTAGCTGGAAGTTGAGGAGCTCCTGGGATCTATTATCACATTAAACTAAAGCACTGAATATAATGGATAAACTTAAAACAAAAAGCTAGTTATCATCGTAAGGCTTAAAGTTGGTTTAGAAATATGCATTTGAGTCATGTTTGTGTTCAAGATCAAGACCACAGTTATCTTGAACTATTGATAACAGGCAAGGCTTTCTAAAATTGTAGCTAAAACACTGATCTTATTTAAAATATACTCAGTACTTGCCAATTAATAATGAATGGAAAATGAAGGATTTTTTGTATCAGCCTGCTCTTTAGACTTAATGGACACAAAGATACATTATAATCACTTTATAATCTGTATGTTAATTGCAGTTTCAATCATTTCAGCACTGAAACTCCATATAGGGGATATGGGATTTTATAGCTCTTTTGAGATGGTCAAAAAATTCACAGAGATGGAAAGACATTCAGTATGTGTCCAATAGATCGGTTTCACATATATTATTCCATTTAATCTTCACTATTACTTTATTTAAGAGGTATTATTTTCTACATTTTACAGATGGGAAAACAGAAGCATAGAGAATTAATCCAAAGTACTTGGCTAGTAAATGGAAATACCAAATTTATGCTAATTCCAATCCTGAACTCTATCTACTACATAATCCTATATGAAATGAGAAATTACTAAAGAATTGAGATTATTAAGTAACTAAACAACCCTAAAAGTGGATGTATTTAGTTTTAAAAAACTACGTAATAAAATTATTAGAATTTCCCAGTACCAGCAGTAGCCTGGGAATCCAGATACCTGATCTGTTATCAAAACCAAGCAGCTTTGATAAATAATCTCCACTGACCACACAGTTCCCCTATAAATGAGGATGTGGGCTACATAAATTCTAAGGTACAAAAACCTCTCATTTGCAAGAAATAAGTATCTTATAGAACTTGAGAAACATCCTTTCTACCTGAAGGAACTCTGAGTTGACTTTGAAGCCATATTGTATGGTTCATATAATAAAGCAATTTATGAAAACACAGATTACTCACATTCTGGTACTTGAATCCCATTTGACTGGTTATTGAACTATTCCGTATATCTGCATTTAGTGTCTTTCCATGATGTGAATATTCTTTAAGGCCAGGCATGTTGTCAGTACTTCTATTCCCTCTTTCAGAATTCCAAAGTTAGTGCACAAATGGCTGTGCAGTGAAATCTTGATTGCTGAATGGGCTGTTTTTATAGAGTTCCATTAAGAATGTTTGTGTACTAAAAACTACATTTTATGCAATAAAATGGGTGCTGTCATATAATCCAGGCTTCAGATATTCTAATAGTCCTTCTATGTTAGTCTGTTTGGATTGCTATTACAAAATGCCATAGACAGGGAACTTCAACTGCCTAGTTGAACCAAATTCTCACAGTTCTGGAAGAAGTCCTAGATCAAGGCACCAGCAGATTCAGTGTCTAGTGAGGGCCTGCTTCCAGTTTCCTGATTCACAGATGGTCATCCTCTCTCTGTGTCCTCCTCACATGGTGGAGGGGCAAGGGAGCTCTCTGGATTCTCTTTGATAAGGGCAGTAATCCCATTTATAAGGACTCCATCCTCATGACCTAATCATCTCTCCCAAAGTCCCCACCCCTAAATACCAGTACACTGGGGATTGGGTTTCAACATAGGACTTTAAGCGGACACAAATATTCAGTCTATAGCATCTTCCTATAGGTTATATAAATCAGTAAGAGCTATCAACTTGACTATATTCTTAATTACTCCAACGATTTTGGTTAACAAACTGTGCTTGAGTGTCTATATCAGGGATGATAAATATGAGATTCGCTGACCTCCAGTCTCCTGTCTGTGCCATGGTGGTCATTGTTAATGAATCATGGCACATACATATTACACAGTTCTTAGACCTCAGTGGAGAACCACAGGATTCTTACTACCTGTTGGTTAGATATGGTACAGAAACTGAAATGTACTTACCTTTCTTAGTCTAATAGAAAAAAAAAATGAATAACCTACATGAGAGCCACAATATTGGACTAGAAACACCTTTTTCTTAACAGGCACTTTTAATAAGCATTAAGAATCAGAGAGCATTGAGTTCTCATCTCTTCCAAAGTCTGTATGAAATACGGGGGAAGTCGCAGTGAAGAATGGACAGGAGCTAAGCAGCTGTCCATAGCATGATATTTGCTATTGGTCTCATTTAAGCCACTGGGGACATTTTTCTTCCTGGTGGGAATTATAAACCTGCTGTGAGAGTCATAAAATCCCCTCTGGTATCTTTAATCAATCATGACTAGTATATCTACCATACATTGTCCAAGTTTAAAATAGAATAAAGTCACATAATAATCTTTCTCCCAGCAGCTCGACTGCCTTTCAGCACAATGACCCACACTCTATGGCTGTATTAACAGATACGATCTATTCTTTAATGGAGCTCAGCCATGGGGATTAGCTACCTGTAATGTAGTTTGGGCTGTCAAGCACTCTACCAAACTGCTAACACATTACAAGTTACAGGCATCAGTTCTTTCTAAGTGAAAAGGCATTTCACATTCAAAACACTTCAAACCTAATAACGGGAAATTATCATGACGGATCCCCTTCAGCTGCCGAAAGGTAAAGAGATGGAGTGGAAAAAGAGAGGCACCCAATCAAATGATCCATATCAATTCTTTTTGATCTACCCGGGGCAGATTAAAGAGTAGTGGATAAGCTGTCAAAAAGATTGTGGAGCTCAGCTGTGGATCAGAAGTTTTTCTGTCTGATGGCGGGAGGCAAATCCTAATAGAATAGGAAAGAAGTCCAACAGCTGGGATTGTCCAGTTTGCCTACAGTCATAGTGGCCTGCGTAGTCCTGGAAGTCCAGGTAACATATATTGTATTTAATCTCCCTCATGCTCAGTGTTATGCCAGGACACTGAAACACTCAGGGAATCCCACTTGTAAAGGGATCCCAGAAGAAATCTCCAACTAGGCAGAGGGAAGCTGCAATGTTCTGTCTTCCCTGTCCTAATTCATACAGCCTTCCAAGTGGGGTCACACCCTCAACTGACTAGGGAATAAACCAGGGGACAGAGATGCTGACTCTGCCATTTTGGACTTGATGTCAAAATTAGGGTCAAGACTGCTGTTATTTGAATACCATATGACTCATTTACATTCGTCCATTGTTAATCTATTTGATGATGTACCCAATTTTGCTTATATCTCCATGGGTGTACTAGATAATATGGGTGTGAGGGGCTTTCAGAAAAAACACAGAAATCCAAAACACACCTGAAAAACATTAAACCATCATTATCTGGTACCATTGTCAGAAAGGTCATATATTAATCATCACTCACCATAAAAAAAATCTTCTATTCAAATATATGCTAGGATTGGCCAATAGATTTCAACTAATTGTTGTGGGGTTGTGTTGAGGAGACAAATTTGTTCTTAGTGGGAAGGAGTGTTAGGTATGACCAGACACATCTCAGCAGGAGAAAGAACAGTGTGGAGACTTCTGTCAACCCTCTAACTTGACCGCATTCCATTTTCAGTTCTGCTCCTTTGGAGCCTTTTTTTCTTTTTTAGCTATCAATTTAATACTCAAACATTTGATGGCTGGATGACTTTGAGCAGATGATTTAATAAATTTTAATTTCAATTTTAAGAAGATTTAAAATGGAGCCAAAGCACCATGCTTGACAAATAGCTATTCATACCTTCCAAAATGCTTCAGATCAAGGGAAATAAGAACATGTTAAATAAGCAAGGTCCACACCCTCATCAAGAGTGACTTTTCTTATATATATACAAAAAGGACACATTACTTTCTGGGTAGGGGCAGGAGAGTGTTGAGAAAGTCTTTCCAGAGAAACTGATATTTAAATGAGTGTGAAATGCACATGTAGACATTAATGAAGGAAAAGCAGCTTAGTGAATAGCATGTGCAAAGGCCCTGAGCCAGAAAGGAAGAAGGGTGAGCATGGCTAGAGGCCAAAGAAGAAGGTAAAGAAAGGTGTCATAAGGTGAGGAGCTGTATCATGTAAGACATTTTATGCTATGTTGACAATTTTGCTTTTGATTCTAGTAACAGTAAAAAAGCTTTGAAGGATTGTAAGCAGGAGAGAGCTAGAGCCAGATACACATTTTTTTAAAAAGAGCACTCTCACAGTATTACAGAGGTAATGTTAGGGAAGGACAAAGGAGGAAGCAGCCAAAAACTGTTTTAAGTTAGTTTGTTGTTCTCCAGTGGCACAAGGGTGAAATAACAAGAATACAGTTTGTTATGATTAGACCAATGATGTGGCTTAAGGATGAAAATTAGTAGGAAAATGTATGCTCAGGATTAGTCACAAAGGGACCAGTTTTATGATTTTCAAATATTAAAAAAACCTAGTATATATTTACTACTTACTCTGGACATTGCATTATGCTACGCTGTGAATCATTCACATGATTGGTCTCACTTAATTCTTATATGAACTCTCTCAAGTAGTCATTACTATTATCTTCAGTTTATGAAAGAAAAAAAAACCCTATAGAAAGCAGACAAGATGAGGCCTCTGCTCCAGGATATGGAGGGAATTACTTCCCCAAACCACAGCTGAACTGCAGCCTTGCCCCTGCCTCCTGGCTGGCTGGTTCCTCTCTACCCAGGCACTCTGCAGTGGATCTTCGGATTTTTACTAATGCCTGCCTATCTTCTGAGTATCTACTTGGCTACCTGAATTACCATCCTGATACTCCAGTCCAGCTTCTAGAAGGAAAGAGACAATGTAGCTGAGACAGGAGGAATAAAGTTTGTTTTTCTTAGAAGGCATGTTCTTAAAATCCCCATGATTATAACACTTATTCTATTTATATTTCTGACTCTGCCAGAAGCCCAAAGGGGAGGACGAATTTTCATTCCTGTCAAAAAGGGGCTGAGGAAACCATTCTTATTTAGCCTGGTTGGAAGATACAGTTTAGAAGACAGTTAAGACTGTCTCATTAGTCATAGAGCATTTGCACATTGATGACTCAAGGCTGAATATGACCTTAATTACATTATCATGCTACACTTGATGTTTTCCTTGAGGGCCAGGGGACAAACAGAGAGGGATTGAGGCAACAGCTATGGGCCAAGAATAGAAAACTCCAGGATATCATGTGACTGGTAATTAAGAAATGGAGCAGGAGGGTGAGAGACGGGGCATGAAAAAGGAAAACACATAATATGCCTTGAGTATCTTTTGTTTCCCAAGAACTAAGCTTATGTATTTGTATATATTTTATATAAAATAATTTTGTAAGGATATCAGCAAATTATATTACAAATAACTGATAAAACACATCCATGAATATGCTTATTCTAATGTTTTGGAGTTTGCGAAGCACTTTGAAATAGGAAGGCACTAATGTGTTATGGTTTAAGGCGACCAAACAATAACAATCCTTTTATTCCTTAAAGTCCAGAAGTAACTGAAAAATAGTTCCAAAAGTGAGACAGGCAGGAATAAAAATACAAGTTTGTTAAGGTTAAAGCTGTAATGCAGAACATGTATTGGGCCTGAGACTATTATCAAGCTGCCCTTTAACACACCTTCCCCCCAGATTTACCTTGCCCACCTAGGTACAGGCAGAGGACACTTAGTGCACAGGGGCACCGGAAGCCATGATGGTCCAAGGAGCAACTACCTGAAGACCCTTCCCCATCCCATTACTCAAGGATGACCCCTCCTCCTCTGGGGAGGAGCCTGTCTGTGGGAGGGGACCTGAAATACTCCGCTAGAAAAGTTCCCTCAGGAAAACGTGAAGATATAAAAATAAAGTTACAGGATCACATCTGAAAAGTTTAAAAGCACGAGCTTTAGAGGAAAACACACCAGGCACTGACTATATTATCTTCTACAATTCCCTAAACACGTCCCTAAGCTGGGAATCATCATTCCTGTTTGCAAATAACTGATGCCTTCTTTATTTAAAATGTTTGTTCATCACAGAATCTTGGTATCCATTTTGATTTTTAATGTTTTATATTTTAAAATTATATCAAAATAGGACATTATTAAAATATGACTTACCTTGATTCCTGTGGCTTTGGTGCCCTAGCATCCTATCTTGCATAGAGCAGCGACTTAGAAAAAGTTCTTAAATATGCTGTATTGTGTAAAATGTGGTTGTTGTACACAAGAACCTAAAATGGGGTAGTGTTTTTCAAAGATTGGTGTGAATTTAGTATGTAGTATATGGACTATTGATGATATTCCAAATGATTTGAGGTGATACATAAAAAATATCTAAAAATTTTGGTAGTTAACATTTATTTTGATAAGCTTTCAAATATATAGAAATATAAATATATATAATAATTACAGTAAAATTTTAATTTCTAAGATGATGTTTTTTAGGATGAGGTTAAAGGAGAAATATTTTTAAAAGTTAGCAACCATACAGAGAATGTTAAATAAATAAAATATGGTCAGAACATGGATTTGTAAAATATCTCAAACATATCCATACAGATAACTGGATTTTGGGAAGCTCTGTAATAAACACTGCCTTTTTTAGAGTCACACAGTGGGAAAATTAAAATAAACAGACTAACAGATGCAGGAAACATGACCAGCAGTTATGGAGAGAAAGATTTTTTCAACTGATATGAATTTGGGAAGGGTTTAAGGAGGAAATAATTTTTGAAGTAGGCATTGAAGGCCTGAAAGGATGTCAAGAAACAGATATCAGAACATTCTCTAAAAATCCAATGACTAAACTGCATGCTTCATTTATTCTGGGGTGTAATTGTTTCCTTTTAGCTAGCCACATGTCTAAGCCTTTCATGAGGAGCTGGCTGCCTGTCTAACCCCCAGGGAGAATTATTTGTATTGCACTTTAAGGTCACCTAGTTAGTGACAATAATTTTCCACCTCTCCTTTAACATTGCCTGATTGTCTTCTAAATTTGTTTATGATGCATTTATAGCCAAGAACCCAATTAAAGGTGTTCATACCCCACACAAGTGTGATCAGCAGCACCTGGAAACATTATCAGTGTCCTCCCCACCACACACTTTTTTTCTTGTAAATTTTATATCACAAAATGAAAGTCAGTTACAGATCCATTAAGTGGGGGGTTGTAATAGGAGGGAGGAGCAGTGAGCTCTGTCTGGGTTGAAGAAGATAAGGTGCATAAATCAGCACACCTTGCAGCTGAACATTTCTTTAAATAGCTGAACAGGAAAAGAACATGCTTCTTCTATTAATATCCTCAGCACTCCCTCCTGTCTTTAGAAGAAACTAGGCAGAGACACTGAGATGGGGAAATGCAACTGTTCTATGCTGAAGTGCTATGAAAATAGCCATCACTGTGTGCATGACAATGTGGCAGTGTTGGAATTGTCCCTGGGAAGAGTCTGTCCATGAGTATTCTTGGACTCTATCTTCCCCTCAATTCCTATATCTTCCAAATTTACCCATTTTTGTATTTTAATCTAATAGGTTACCCTTCTCTTACCTGGAGACTCTGAGTCAACAAAATCTTATGGTTGGTTAGATTCAAGAGGCAATATCAAAGCCATACATGGCTTAAGGCAACAGCTTTCTCAATTTTAAAACATTTTTTTTTCATGCCAAAGATCCTACCTAAAATTTTGTTTTTATTTAACTTATATGGTATGTTATTTATTACACAAGAAGTCTACTTCAGATTTATTTCCCAAGAAGCTTGTGGTAGAAAGCAAAAAAGCACAAGATTCCACTGAGCAAAATGAGAAAAATAAGGCAATATTTTACCAACCAAAGATGATAATTTTGGCGTGGATATAGATAAAATGTATCCAAAATGCCTTCTGTGAAAAACCTTGGGATTGGATATGTTTCAGGATGTGTTTAAATTCTAGAAAGTTAATTTGGAGCATATTTATGATATGACATCACCCACAACAGGTTCAGGGTTAGAATTAGTAAAAATTATGAATATTCACATTATGTGGAGCTGAAGTCTATAAATAAACTCATGTCAGTTCAGGTTAGGTTTTGTGGCCAAATGTGTTTTGGCAATATAAAAAAATACATTTAATTTGTGGAGTGTTTGGATTTCCAAATTGAATGTTAACGTTTGCATTATTACTATTCTCAAAACTGCTCTTTGACATCACAAGTATATCATAAACAGCTTTCAATGTGCAAAAAAATACATGTACACCATCACTGAATATCAAATTTCCACTGCTAAGATTTTAATACATAGATATTTTAAAATACAAATTATACAGAAATGCAAGACAAAGATGCTAGATTCCATTTCGTACCATTTCCAGAGACAACTGCTATTGACTGGCATATGTCCTTTACAGCCCTCATTTTATATATATACAACCTTACATAAAATTATTTAATTTAGGAAACTGAAATAATATTATGCATCCCATTCTGAAATCTAGTTCCTGTAATATATTTTATAAATATTTCCATATCACTAATATACATCAGCCTCATTCTTAATGAATGACTTCATAATCATGAATATAATGGATGGACTTCCTTTCTTCCTTTCTTCCTTCCTTTTTTTGACAATTATTTATTATTTCCACTGCTATTCCTAAGGCTAGGAATATAGCGAGAAATCAGACAAAAATCTGTGAATTTAGGAAACATAGTTTCTAGTGGATAGAAAGGCAATAAGCAAGATAAAAAGCACAATTCATGCTAAGTTAGATAGTAAAATGAAAGTAGATAAATCATGTGAAGGGATGGGAAACCCCAAGCTGAGACTGCTCACGTAGGTGGGCTGGTCAGGAATGCAGGACAGCCACCAGTCAGAGGATGTATTTGAGTAAAGTCTTGAGATAAAGACTCAGGGAGTGAGCCATGCGGATACCCGGGGGAAGAACAGTCCAGTCAGAGGGAATAGCAAGTGCCAAGTCTGTGTAAAAACAGGCCTGGCATGTTTGGTAGCAGAAAAGAAGCCAGCAGGGCTGGAACCATAAACAGAGGGGAGCATATAGGGCTACGTTAGCGATGGAATCAACGGTCAGATGATGTGAGCCTGGTAGGTCATCAGAAGGACTTTGGATTTTACTATAAATGAGATGGAAAGTTTTCAGAGGACTTAGAGCTGAGAAGGAAAGGTGGGTGGGCTGGGTGAAGGGGATAAAAGGACACAAAAATTCTCCATCATTATGTAAGTTGGTAGTGGGGATGGAAATACAGTATGGAGAATACAGCCAATGATTCTGTCACATTTTTCCATGTTGACAAACAGTAACCACACCAGCTGAGGTGAGAATTTAATGAGATGGGTAAATGTTGAACCACTGTGTTGTGTACTTGAAACCAATATAAGATTGTGTATCAGTGATACTTCAGTTGAAAAAAATCTAGATTTTATTTTAAAAGGACAATCTGTCAGTGTGTTGGGAATAGATAGAAAAGTGCCAAAACACAATTTAGAAAACCAGTCTAGAGGTCATTGCAGTGATCTAGGTGACAAATGCCTTGGGCGTGTTGAGAAGAAACGAGTTGGCGTGCATCTTGAAGGGATCGCTGACAGGATTTGCCAATGGATTGGATATGGCAAATAAGAGAATAAAAAGTATCAAGGGCCCAAGGTGTTTGACCTGAGCCACTGGAAGAACAGTTACCAACTGAGATGGGGAAGATTGCAGAAGAAACTTGTTTGGGAGGGAACACCAGGAATTCACTTTTGAACATGTTAAGTTTGAAGTATATGTAGTATATATAAGCAGAGATCTCAAAGCAGCAGCTGGATTGATGGGGAAGATCCAAGCTGGACGTATTCATGTAGGAGTCATGAATACTTAATTAGATTTATAAGGTATGAGACTAGATTTGAAGATGGAGTTATAGTTAAAAAGAGCTTTTACTAAGCAAGTCCTATATTTGGACATACTGTTATTTCATTTTTTTCACCTACATAAGGAATGGAAAAACCGTTATACATGTATTTTGAGTAAGTGTGTGATTGTTTTCTTAGGTCAATCTTCTGCATGCATAATTGCTTGATAAGAGACATGTGTAAACAGGTTGAAGTAAACGCAGTGAATAATGTTTTATCGATGGAGAATATTTTTGCTCTGTGAACACAGTGAGTAGTTTATGATGTTGCCTACAGAGTGTCAGTGAGGTTTTTAAACTGCTTGCTGTAGGCTGTTACGCAATTTTGTACTTAAAAAATAGTATAGGGAAAAAATACACAGAAGGTACAGAAGAAACATCATATGCTAAAATATGGGATGAAGAAGGAATGTAAAATGCTCTAAGAAAAGCTAAATACCCACATTAAAGAAGCACACGGAATCTGGAGGGCAACACAAAATGAGAAAGGAAGTTAAGTTGGGACCAGGTGCAAATTTTGGATTTTACATTCCAAGGTAAGGAATTTGGGGGATTTTCTGTAACATAATATAAAGAGGAGACGTATTTAAGCAGAAGTAGGTGATTTGATTAAATCTCTATTTATGGAAGGAAAAAACAAACAACCTTCCTCCCACATATGAAGGGTTAACTCCAGTGGAGAAGCTGTATCCTGGGAGGGTCCAGCGTGGGTGCTGCAGATTCGTCCCCTTCATAGATTAAGAAGAGCTGGAGCAACAGCAGTGTCAGGGCCAGTGGGGAGGATGGGACTGAAATGACAGATGCTTGTGACATTTCCTGTCTCGTTCTGAACTTCCACTGTTTCCCATTGCTTCAACAACCAGAGTTTCCGGCCCCATCTCTGTGGTTCAGGGCCACTCACACCCAGCCTGCGGTCCTAACTTCATGAGAAATTACTCTGATTAGTGAAGCATCTAAGTTAGAGATGCAGTTTTGGTTTTGTTTTGGAAGACATACCTTAATTTATTTTCAAGCATGTGCAGTAATTATGGGAGGCAGCCAGTGCAATGGAGCTGTGACTGTCATTGCGTCCTTGCCTCACATCCCCAACTGACCACCTATACGATTAGCTGAACCGAGTCACGAGTACATGAGCCCTAGTTTTTTCCCTTATGAAATGGGCTCTGTAAGCTCTTTCCTACCCACTTCAGGTAACTTTGCTGCATGAATTAATGGATATACACATTCAGATGTTCTTTGTAATGAGTTCTACAAGTATATGGTATTCCATTGCATTGGGCTAAAAAAACTATGTTAGCCATTTCAATTTCCTTTAGGAACCAGACAGTGTATAGATAAATAACTAGATAAATAAGGTTTTGGCTATTGAAGGTTTTTAGGGAATATCATTCAATAACAACATATGAATGAATTGCTAGAGTCATTTTAATTATTGTAGGTAAAAAATAACTGGAAGCACCTTGTCAATTTTTAAAATATATATAGTCCTCTGATATTATCACATTATTTCCCTTACCAAATCATGTCTTCACAGGCATGGGAAGGCAAATTTCACTCTGGCCCACACTGAATTCTAACAGAATCTGATTGAGTGAAATCTGAATTAACCTTTTACTATTTAATCAGCCCATTTTGTGGAGTGACATTTTTATGTCAGTTGACTTTCTCCAATAGTCCTGCTTGTTGCATGTTAATTCCTTAGCAGGCAGTGGTTTTCTGAAACAAGAACTGATTCTAGGAAACTAGGACCTTCCAAATCAAAGGAAATGAGCCCTCTACAGTAAGAGTTGTAAAGTAGACTAATTCAGGTGGGATTGGGAGGAATATAAGTGCGGCCTCAAACAGAAGATTGAGCTGGTTTACTATCTATTACAACCTGAGAAAGTCTAGCTTATGAATGCTCTTTTAAAGATCAGGAATCAAGCTTTGTGGTGCACAATTCATGACACATACTCTTTATTTCCCAGCTTTACTGAGATATAACTGACATATGATACTGTGCAAATTTAAGTTTTTATGTTGTACAACACAATGGTTTGATACACACACAGCTTTTTTTTTTCCAGTACTGTGATTGTCTTCCAGCTCCAGGATTTTATATCCTTTTGCATCTATATTCAAACATCCCTTCTAGTCTTTGCAGACTGGTTTCAGCAGGTAAAGGCCTCTATCTATTCCCTTGGCTGATGGGATTACACCTTTATTGCAGCTATAACCAGCTACCAGGCTGTGACTGGGTCTGCAGGGGGGCCTAAAGTTGGATGGTCTTGAGGCAGGCTAGAACAGGGAGCAGAGGGATTCAGGGTTCAAATCAGAAGGTGTGGGATACAGAATGCTTAAAAAGTACAAAGTAACAAGACGGTCAGGGTTCAAAACAAAAGGTACAAAATAACAGAAGGCCTGCAGACTGGAACATACCAAACATTAAGTCTTGTGGTCTGCCTCCCAAGTCAATTTCCTCTTGGAAGAAACCTTTTCCTCTCTACCTTACCAGTCATGTGCAGCCCAGCCCATCAGACAAATAACCCACCCCAATACCATGAAGATTCACCCCATAATTAGTCAAACCCTTAAGCCAAAACCACAACGCAGTGCTTGCTCAGCTTTCAAGCATGCCAGCACTTCCTCCCTGAGTGTGTACTTTTGCATTAATAAACTCCTGTTTCCTTGCACCTGCTCAAACTGCTCTTGAGTTCTTTCTCCACCAGTCAAGAACCCTCCCTAGAGGCTGAGCTCTCAGTGCACAGGGGGATGTCCCCTGATTGGATTCCCAACAGCATTCTTGTTACCAAGAGCTCAGGTGGATGTGGATCCTGTCTGGTCCCTGGGCAGATGGGTCTCCAATACTTTGTTCAGTAGGGTGGCACTGGGATAAATGCCTGCTTCAGGGTCCACATATGATGGGACTACTGTCAGGTGTGGCTTCTACCAAGTTCCTGGGAAGGCTGGTGCCTGATCCCTGGGTGTATCCCTGGATAGGCAGGACTGGCCCTGGACTATGGATGGCTAAGAGGGACTGGAACAGAGCCCCAGGGCTGTTTCAGGTTAGACAGCAAAGGCTGAAGTCTTCAGACCTGGCTCTGGAGGCACACATGGGTGTGTCATCCATCATGTCTCTAGTTAGGCTGGACTGGTCTCTGTACATGGTTGTAGGTGCTGAACGGAGAGTAGAGGCATTTTGGGATCTCCTGAGGGGTGGACGTGGATGTTGCTGCCTGGTCCCTGTGCAGGGCCTGCTCATAGATTGTGGCTTGGAGGGGCTGGAACTGAGTCTAAGGCCCTTTCAAGATCTCTGGGGATACAGATGGAGTAACTCCCACTAGTTCTCTGGACCATCAAGACTGCTCATGTGCTATGCTGGGGAGGGCCTAGAGGTGAGCATAGGGTCCTTCCAAGATTTCCTGGAGCACAGAGAGGAATGTCTCCTGCTTCATCCCTCGGTTGGCAGGTGTGGTGCAGCTTTGATAGGTCTGATAAGTATAGATCCTATCAGAAGTTCTGAGGTTGTAGACATGAGTGTCTCCCCCTGGCACTTGCATCCTCAGTGCTTCTGGCAAATGTGATGGGGACGGAGCTGCGTAGAAGGCCCTTTCAGGACTCTGGGCGTAGAGAGAGGAGCGTCTCCTGCTGGCACTCTGGACTGCTGGCAGGAACTGCTCGCAGACATTGGCCACAAGGGGCTGAAGGTGCATAGAGGGCCCTTTCAGGACCTTCAGTGGTGCAGATAGGACCTTCTCCTGCCTGATCCCTGTGCCTGCAGGACAGTTCACGGACTGTGGTGGAAACAGTCTGGAGCCCAGTTACAGGGCCCTTTCAGTATCTACAGTCTGACCAAACTTGGTGGGCCAATCCAGGGGCTCCTGGACTGTGATGGAGAGAGACTGGACCAGTTCACAGGCCACTGCAGGGCCCACAGCTGGGTTAGAGGTCTATATGCCCATTTCCTGATGCAGAGGCAGGTGTGACTCCTCCTGGGCCCTTTGCTGTACAGTGACAGAACCAAAGCCAAATGGGGCTGCAGCTGAGCCTTCAGGGGCATGAAACTGCTCTCAGGTCTGCAGCTGGGACCACAGTCAGCCAGTCAGTCCCCTGGGTGAGACCTTGCCTTCTGGAAATGACTCTCCTTTATCTGGACTGCAGCCCGGTTTCACAACTGCCTCCTTGAATCCCAAAGCTCCCACATAGGCACTTCTGTCTGTCGATGGATATGCCGAGTCAGTGCTGTCGAAAGTGGGGATAAGACCAAGGGCCTCTTATTTGGCCACCTTGCTGACACCTCTCTATTCTGTTTTTCAGTTTCATTCAACAAACTTGTAATGAACATTTGCCTGGGATAGACCATGTGTTAGGCCCTGAAGATAAGAAGACAAACATTGCTATTCCTAGAGAGGTATGGTTTTCTGCTTTCTCTATATGACTATAAATTCTTTTAGATGGGGACTCATGTACTTCCATAGGTTATAACAAAACAATAGGACTAAAGCAGATGCTCAAAAACTTGATCCTGTTCTTTGTTCATAATAGAGGTTGGCAAGGCTTTCCTGCTTGTGGACTAGGACACATTTTTGGTCCATGATCTTAGCAAAAGTCATGAAACGGGTAGCCTACGCCACTGTCACATTACCTTATATACCACTCGGTCCTCTTCAGGCACACAAATGACCTTCAAGTCAATGAATGCTTGCTAAATATTGTTTTGAATAAGGTCTTATGCAATATTGGTGGGAAAAACAAATTTAAACATTATTCTTGCTTTCAAGGAGAGGAGAGTCTGGTACAGAAATACATTTTATGACACATAAAACACTAAAAGTTAAATGCTCTAATAGAGTCAAAAGAGATATTCTAGGAGATATAGAAAAAGAAAAAAAGGACAATTAAATTAGGCCACAGCCAGGAAGAAAGCTTCTGTGGCAAATGTAGCCTGTAAGCCTTTAAGAAAGGGACAGTGTGAAGAGTGGTGAAGCCTGTGGACTTTCAGAACTTTCTATGACTCCTTTAAATTTTTTCTCAGAGGTTACTAGATTTGCCCAAGTCACTATTTCTCTCTAGGTCTCAGTATTCCTCACCTATAAAATGGCAATTTTGATAGACCTACCCATCCACGGCTGACTTAATGCTAAAATAAGACACTATATTCAGTGCTTATCACAATATCTCGTATATATTAAGGAACAAATAAACGGAACCTACTGATGTTTTTTAAAAGCAAACATCTTACCAGTTCATCTTCTTTTTCCCTTTTATATGTCACAAGACCTCTACCTTGCAGCATTGTGCTAGATCAGAGAAGAAAATATCAGACGAAGGCTATTTCTCTTCTATCGCTGGACCAAGGCAGAAGAGAGGAGTTAAGAAAATAACCCAAGGAAACCTCTCCACAGGAGATTCCCAACTCAGTTTGGGGTTCTTCTGGATGTTCAGAACACATCTCAAATTTTAAGTTATAAAGATTTGGTTTTCTTGAATCAAAGAGACACTCCAAACTGTTTAGCATTCAGAAACCAGCTCCAGCTGTTTCCTCTCGGAACAAGTTATTCGCTTTCTCCTTCTGTTATCTTGATGGCCTTTGTCCCACTTTGATGGTGTCTGTTAGTCTGGGTCACGACTCCTCTGTATTCTGCACAATGCCAGAAACACGGCTGGAATTCATTAAAAGTTGCAACAACAGGAACCCTAGTCATTTGCAAACTCTAAAAATTTGAACATACTCAACTTTGCTTTTCCTTTATTAATAGAAAGAACCAATGCTAGAAATAGTGCATATTCATTCATTCATTTGTTCATTCAGTCTTTACAGAAAATATGCCTCAAATGGAACAAAGCTTCCCAGTATTAACATAGCATAATGGATCTTGCAAAGTGTCTCACTTATTTAAACTTCTCAATATTATTGTTTAAGTCTCATGATATAATTGTAAGATAGATAATAAGGATAGATTATTTATTACCCTATCATCTCCTGCCATACCTGGCACATGGTACATGTCCAATAAATATTCGTCAGCTGACAATGGGAAAAGCACCTAAATTTTTTGAACCTGTTTTTATGTCTATTAAAAAGAAAACATAGTAACAATGTCTATCTCTAAGGATCATTCTGAAGATTCAGTATGAATTTACAGGTCAGCCCATGAACTGTGCCTGACATTCAGTTGGACACAAACCAAAAAACTCCAAAAGAAGGTAAGAACTTTGTAAGGTAAGAAATATCAAATTGTGTACTAATGTATAGGCCATGAAATCAATCCATGATGTGCATGAGCAATAAATACCAAGCAACTTAAAAAATACAGAATGGTTCCAAACCAGTTCAGTAATTTAAATGAAGATAAAAACCTAACCAAAGAAAAGATGTGTAAAAATAGGTTGTAAGCATCCAATGGAAGTATAATCATTAGACTTGCTTTGCCTTGAAAAGAACATTCTCTAGCCTAAAATACCTTCTTTCTGGTTCTAGTTCCTGGAGTGCTGCTTTTTGCAGAGATGGATATTCAGGGTCTATTAAATTGAAGCAATTAAGATTTGCATCATATAAACTCATCTGCCTTGTTTCAGTCCTGTGATGATCAGGCATACTTTCTGCTAATTTATCGTTCCACTTATCTGGTCTATATGGAGACAATGTACCACCCAGGCTGACATAAAACTCAGTCTGCATTAGATTTATATTTCGCGTTGTAAATTAGCACCTTGTTATTCTTGTTTTATTCATCAGCTTCCTCTAAGCTTTGTTAGTGTAAACCAGCATCCCTGAATCTGAAAAACTCTGAAACACTTTTAACAACGAGCATCTGAGACAGACAGGCAAGGGACAGTCCCTGAATGGATTTGGATCTACGAAGGTAGTGGCACCCCCAAGGGGACTTATATGACCAGGTAACTGGCTTTGCCAACTGAGCTTCTCTAATGTCTTTACTTTTAAAGTACTTAATGTATGGTTGTTCTATTTTCCTTATCCGTAAGTTCACTTTTTCTTGCTGTCATATCAGGGAGAAATTTCATTCACTGGGAAATAAAGCTATTTACCCAAGATTATACAGCTAGAAATTCTGCTCTGGAAAAGGAAGGCTAGGAACATGACTGGCTTTCAGGAGCTCAGAAATGAGAGAGAAACGGGAGCTATGTCTTTCTCTTTATTAAATTATAAGATGTGAATTAGAAGTCTGTTTGCTTCTTTAGATGGAGGGGGAATAGGTCATTGAATTTCTGTCCATCTAATTCTGGATTTTCTCTACTGTTATGCAATCTGGAATTAAAGGGAAAATACTGAACTTGAATATCCATCCAGTGATTCTGAATTCCATTTCTTACCATAGTCTTACATCCCTCTTTATTTTCTTTTCTTTCCAGCAATGCATTTCTATTGAAGGCAGGGGAGAGTGGTGCTTTATTATATCAAATGAGTGCTGTCAGATGACATGATTATTTACACAAAAATATCCTAAGTAACTGAAAGATAGCTACTAAAATTAATAGGTAAATTTTGTTAGTTTCAGGATAAAAGAGTAATCCAAAAAATCAGTTGTATTATTATATGCTAACAGTAAAAAAATGGGAATGAAAATAAAACAATTATTTACAATAGCATCATTTAAAGAAAAAATAGGAATACTTTTAAGGGTTATGCAAGATATAGACATCAAAACCTACACAACATTGCTGAGAGGAATTTAAGAACACCTAAGTAATTGGAAAGATGTACATGTTCATGCATGGGAAAACTCAGTATTTTTAAGATGTCAAGTCTCCCCAAATAACTTCAGCACATTGTTTTGTAGAAGTTGATGGGCTGATACTGAAATATGTATGGAAGTGCAAAGAACCTACAAATATGCAAAACAGTCTTAAAAAAGAATAAAGTTGGATGATTTACACTATCTGACTTCAAAACTTACTATAATGCTGTAGTGATCAGGAGAGTGCAGTATTAGAATTAGGATCAGCAAGTGGGTCAGTGGAACAGAATAAAGAATCTAACCTTTTCAACAAAGGCAGCAGAGGAATCCTGTGTAGACAAATATTTATGTATATATTTTTCTCTCTCTCAAGAAATGATGCTGGTATAACAAGGTATTCATTAAAAAATTAAAAAGAACCTCAGCCCTTACTTCACTCCATATGCAGAGCTTAACTCATAAAGAATAATTGACCTAAACACAAGAGCAAACATACAAGAAAACTTTTATAGGGAAACACAGAACAATATCTTTGTGACTTGCAGGTGAGGAAAGGTCTTTTTGGACAAGCCACAGAAATAAATAAGCATAAAAGAAGAAAATGATAAATAAGACTTTATCCAAAATTTAAAACTTATGTACACCACTAGACTCAAATAGAAAAATGAATAGGAATTCAATAAAAATGAACCTAAGCTATAAACAGATATTTCACAAAAGGCAATGTACAATTGGCTGTTAAACACAGGAAAATTTTCTCAACATCACTATCTCTCAGGAACTGAAAATTTAAAACATGAGATACTACTACGCATTCATTAGAGTGACAAAAACTAGAAAGAGGGAAAACACTAAAGGTTGGTGATGCTGCAGAGCAAGTGGAACTCTCAAATATTTTTTTGTGGGAATGTAAATGGTATAGTCACTTTGGAAAAAAAAAGTCTACCATTTTCTTATAAAAATAAACATATTCATATACCTACTCTCTGACTCAGTGATTCCATTTATAGGTATTACCCTAGATAAATGACAACATCTGTTCACAAAAAGATTTGACCAGCATTTTCCTAAGACATTTAGTCCTAATGTCTCCAAACTGGAAATAGTTCAGATGTCTATCAGGCAGAGAATGGATACACAAGCTGTGGTGGGTTCACTCACCAGTAAAATGGAATGAATTATGGTGCAACAACATGGGAAAACCTCAAAACATCTTTATGAGTGAAAAAAGGTCTATACAAAAGAGCATATACTGTGTGATTTTATTTATACCAAACTCTAAAAATTGCAAACAAGTCAAGTGAAAAAAAAAACAAGTCAAGTGAAAAAGTGGTTGCTTCTGCATGGTTGGGATAGGGATTGCCTTGTAAGGTGCATGAGGGAACCTTCTGAGATGATAACACAGTATTTTAATCTTGATAAGTGTTTAAATTACAGAGGTATATGAATCTGTTCATTTCATTGTATGTAAATTCTACATTAAAAATCTATAAATAAATATCAGACTTCAGATAATGATATGCATGCTGAAGCATTTGGGGAAGCAAATGAATATCTGTAATTTCTTTTGAAATGCACCCAAAATAACACAGATTAATGGATGGGTTAAAGGATGTGGAGATATTTGATAAGGCTAATATGATAAACTATTAATGGCACAGTCTAAGTGGTAGGTATATGGGTATTTGCTTACAATTTTTTTTACATTTGCTATATGCTTAAAAATTTTCATAATAAAATGTTGAAAAAAAAATAAGCACTAGCTTATAAGTCTCATTGCAGGATAAAGACCAAGCCTCTTAGCATTATGTGTAATTCCAAGTGAGCTAATATGGAATCGATCCAAATTTATTCAGATGGTGGTAGTTCTGTTGTTAGAAGAAACAGCCATCCATTCAAAGTAGCACACGTAACTGGTATGTGTGCACAGTAATAGGGGCAAAGGAATGGAGGCAGGGTGGGAGAGTTTTAAACATATAGTTATCCAAAGATAGGGTATCATGCATAGTGAGGACAAACTTTTGGAACTGAGGATCCTGTCCCTTCTTTTTCAGGACATGACTCATTCTTCTTTTTCTCTGATCTATTGATGTATCTGTCTGTTATGCTTTGGACCCATGCCTCTTCCTCTCCTGTCACTTTCTCTGCTTATCATTATTCTCCCTAGACTCCTTTGGCTTTAAGAATGAGGTCCACCCTGACTGTGGAGCTTCATGACTTGCAGCTCAAGAACCAGCCTCCAACAACGATTCCTTTTTGTGGCCCTAAATCCCTGAATTACTCTCCATTCAAGGCATCTTCATGTTTTGCATGAGCGAGTCCCTCTTCCTGGGACGCAGTGATCTCCATCCCAGCCTGCTCCGATGCCTTAGCTGGAGGACAGACTCTCTTATCTCCAGAATCCAAGTTCTCTTCCCTTTCCCTGTGACATGAAGTCTAATTTTATTAGCTAAGTTTTTGGTATTACTACTTTTACCTCAAGCAACAATGTCTTATGGGAAGAATACTTAGGAAAATGAGGAAATAACCATCAAGTGAAGCTTCTTAGGAACAAGGAAATATAGTTTAGGTATTTGAAGTTGTGCAGACGCTGTACCAGCCCTACTGATTCCCACATAGCTTTGATGCACTCATGGCTTTTGATTTTTTGAAGGCTTTTTTACTGCCTCATAACATCTCTGTTCAGCCTTCTCCCAGAATGCTTAACTCTCCTTGGTTACAATTTAAAAATATCTAGGGGGAAATCTAATTGGTTCACTTATCTCAGTCTCCCTACTGCCTTGGAACAAGTCTAGAAGGACATATTTATGATTTAAATATAAAAATGACACTGAGTTATTACTTAAACCTAGGCTCATGGATTAATTGAAAACAAAGGAGGAAGTACAGAATGAGTGAATCACTAAGAAAACAATTACATATTGGTTGGTATGTGTATGGAAACTGCTGAGGGAAACTAGTAGACTGATAAATGGCATCCTACCAAGATGCCTACTAAATACCTTCACCTCAACACAATGGAAAATGACATTGAATATTAATCAAGACTCTTGCAATTATTGGAACTTAAACTCACTTGAACCAAAGACCCTAGAGATAATACAGAATTCTTAGCACTGCAGAGTAAAAATGGTCTTATAAACAACATATTTTTCAAAGCATTTGCATTATAAATTTTAAAAAAGAATTTAACCAGTCATCAGTTGGGTGAGCAGACATCTGCATAAGGAATAACCAAGGTAACCAAGGTAATCGAACACTTGAATCTTTCAGGAGTAAAACAGAATAACCTGACTTTTGCAGCTTGATCTACAGGATACTGCTAAGTCATCTATGGTGTCACAGTGGTATATGTGTATTTCAATTACAGCACTAAAATATTTTTCTCCTTACTTATCTCCCAAACATGACATTCTAACCTAATTGAATTCTTGAAGCATATTTTGTTTGCCGCACCCATCATTTAACCAAGCTTCTCTACTCTGCAATAAAATAGTCCTCCATGATGTCTTCACTTCCTGATAAAATACTTTTTACCTTTCTCTTTCTCTCTCCACTAGTATGGTACCTGAGTATTTCACATGTAATACCAGCTTCTCACCTCACATTTCTGGTGGAAAGTACTTGGGTTAGCTTCATCTGTACTCCCTATAGTTCCCTCAGCACAATGATTGCCACACAGTAGGCAATCGATTATTGTATTAACCAAATAATAATGCCTTTTAATGGTCTCATATTTACTTGCTTTTTGAAGATCTCTTCAGCAGAATTACCCAAATAAGGTTTGGCAGTGTGGGCTTCATTCTTTTCGTCCTTTATTGCCAGTAATTACTGAGTTAAAAAAAAAATTCTTTTTATGTGCCTGTATTTCAGTTGAGGAAATAAATGCCAATAACCTTAGGACTAATGGCCAAATAGCTCCCAGTAGGTTGAGTTACACCATTTTGTGGAAAATATCATCTCCTTTCATTCACCTTAGCAGAATGTAATGTTTCAAGTTGCTTACCTGCTGCCTAAAGACATTTTTGTTTTGCTTGAGAATGAGTTCATGATTATGGCAGGCTAGGAATTTGGAGAAAGTATAAAGTCTAGGTAGAGCTCAGTAATTTTGGATGTCACCAGTCTAATAATGTCTATGAAAGTGCTTTCAGCTGTTTGAAATACTAACTGTATCATTATATTTCTGTCAGTGCTTTCAGTACAGGCCTAGAGTTAAAGTGTTCAAAAGGTATCTCTTTTCTTTTTAAAGGTCTCCAGGATCTATTTAATTCTAACTCCAATAATAGCAAGATTTCATTATTGAATATCCTTTGCCATCAAGCACTTCCTCAGTTTTTACTTTAACCTATTTTTGCTACAACCTAGACATTTGCATGCCCCTTTTCAAATCTGAATCTTGTTTCTGAATGGCTTAAAGCTAATTGTGTATGCATAAAATACCGTCCCCTGCCTCCTGCCATCTTCCTCCCATCCCTCCGCCTTTTTTTTTTTTGGCTAGATTACACTTATTTTTAAAGCTCAGTATAAGTGTCAATGCCTCAAAAAAACCTATCCTCATCCTTCAGAGACATATGAGTATGCTGTGCCCACCACTGCATACTTTCTCATATTTAACATCTTACCCTATAATACCATTCTCATTTCCCCCATTAAACGATCAGTCGCTGAAAAATACTCTCCATGTCTTATCCATCTTTATATCCTGAAAGTCGGGAAGACAACCAAATAAATAATTGCTTTTCAAAAGAATTATGGGTAATAGCTTATCCATAGTCTAGCCTTTAGTCCAGGAAAATGGGCCAACAGAGATGAAGATAAGAGATTAGTGTCCCTGAAACTCAGGGAAAGGTTCTAGTTCCAGCAAGAAATCTAGAACTGGGTTAAAAAAAAATCCATTTATGTCAATTCCCATTCATTATTAAGACAAGAAAATCTTTTAGGTTAAAAATAGAAAGGAACTACCTCAATTTGATAAAGAACATCTATAAACATCCTACAGCTAGTATCAGTATATAATTATGTAAGACTGAGAGCTTTCTCTTCAAGGTTAGGATCAAGGTGAGGATGCCTACTCTCACCACTCTTATGCAACTTGGTACTGAGAATTCTGACTATTGCAATCAGGCAAGAAAAAGAAATAAAAGGCCTACAGTCTTCAAATGAAGAAATAAAACGGTCCTTATTTGCAGATGATTGTCTACGGTGAAATCCCAAGGAATATAGAAAAAAAAAACTTTCAGAACAAATAAGCATATTCTGCACAGTCACAGAAGCAGCACACAAAATTAAATCATGGTAAATCACATTGTTAAATACTAACAATGAACATATGGAAACAAAAATGTAAAATACAATATCATTTGCAATCATTCCAAAGAAAGTGAAATTCTTAGGTTTAAACATGCTTAGCAGGGAAAAATCCTGGGGAATGATTCTGATTGGTCCATTTTGGTCATGTGTCCATCTCTGAATCAAATCCTATGAGGGGAGAATTGACTTATCTGATTGTCTCAGCCTTGGTCACTTGCTTACAGTGTAACTAAAATAGAGATGTATTGGTATTCACAGCTTTAAATTGAACTGTATTATTAAGATAGGAGACAATTCCTTAAAATAAAAGGGATACTCTTGTCTGACTCTACCTAATGAACAAAATGATAAATATTTCCTAAATCACCACCTCTAATTTCCCAACATCACCATTATACCCGACGAATATTTTCCAGGCTTTAATATTTTCAGATATTGGCTTCAGAAATTAGTAGGTAGAAACTAAGCAGATGGGGCTGACAGAAATTTGTACTGGCACTATGAGGCCATGAAATATTCCATTAGGCAAATGAGTTTGGAGAGAAATTGGTTTGTTTGCTGAATGTGACTGAAAGATTTAGAAAATAATTGATTTATATTTTATTTAGCATTTCTATCAGTTGGCTTATTTCTTATAGGCAACAGGAAAGAATTCGTAGGCAAAATAGAATTACTTGGAAGTATACCAAGGAATTTACCATTCTCATGGATATCTGGAGGTCCAGGTTTAGAATTCAAGAACAAAGCCTGATACAGATGGCTAGCCAGGAGGAATGCAATAGTTGTTGAGTATCAGGAATAGTCTCATGAGAATTTTGCATCTATAATTCTTGGCTTTTGACTCTTCTTACCATGCTGGAGTCATGTGCTCAAATACAAAATCCTAAGAGGGAATGTCTGGTTGAGTTTCAATTGTATGTCCACTCCTGAGTGTACTGGAGTGGAGAAAAGCGTATCCATCCTCTTGAGCTTCTGCAGAGGAAGACAATCTTCCTGAATTATCCCCCCGTATTAATTTTCCATTGCTATCTGAAAAAGTCGCTACAACTGAATGGCTTAAAACAACAGAATTCTGTAAGTTGAGAGTCTCAGCAGGCTCAGTGGGTTTTCTTCGCAGGATCTCTTAGAGCCAAAATCGAGCTGATGCCAGGCTGGGCTCCTATCTGTAGTCTGTGGGAGGAGAAACCACTTACAAGCCCATTCAGGTTGTGGGCAGACCTCTGTACCTTGAAGTGGAATGACTAACGTCATCACTTTCCTTCTGGCTTTCAGTTAGGGGTCACTTTCAGCTCTGAGTCCTTGCATGTGCACACCTCTAATTTCAGGCCAGCAATAATGCATCCATTCCTTCTCGCACTTTCAATCTCTCTTTGACCAACTAAAGAGGGTAGCAGAAGGTAGCTTTTAAAGGAATCATGTGATTAGATTAGTGCCACCTAGATAATCTCCCCATTTTAAAGTCAGTTGAATAGTACCTTAATTATATCAGCAAAAGATTGCCATGTAAGATGACACAATCAGGATAGTAGCACCAGGAGGCCATCTAGAAGTCTGCTTACCATATCTGTCTCCCCAAAATAGTTACAATGGTGAAGAAAAAATGCAGCCAAATAATATTGATGCTCTATTAGGAACGGAAATATCCTGAGCAGCCAAAACAAGCAACTAAGGTCATTAATATCCACTATAGTGTCTAAACTTCATTTTTAAAAGGAGACTATGTTTTTGACTAATATATAGAAACATAAACATGCAGATATGTGATTGACAATATTAATAAAAATACACTAATAAGAGAATATATTTGTAAATGACATGTCCAATAAGGGGTTGGGTTAACATCTAAAATATATAAAGAACTCACATGCCTCAACACCCAGAAAGCAAATAACCTGAATAAGAAATGGCTGGAGAATATGAACAGAAACTTCCTCAAAGAAGAAATTCAGATGGCCAACAGGCACATGAAAAGATGCTCCACATCACTAATCATCAGGGAAATGCAAATTAAAAGCACAATGAGATATCACCTCATACCAGTTAGGATGGTCAACAGACAAAAGACAAGGAACAACAAATGCTTATGAGGCTGAGGAGAAAGGGGAACCCTCCTACACTGTTGGTGGCAATGTAAATTAATTTAACTACTGTGGAAAGCAATATGGAGGTTCCTCAAAAAACTAAAAATAGAAATACCATTTGACCTGGGAATTCCACTTTCACCATTTGCAACAACATGGATGGAGCTAGAGGGTATTATGCTCAGTGAAATAAGCCAGGCAGAGAAGACAAGTACCAAATGATTTCACTCATCTGTGGAGTACAACAACAAAGCAAAACTGAAGGAACAAAACAGCAGCAGACTCTCAGACTCCAAGAAGGTACTAGGGGTTACCAAAGGGGAGGGATGGGGGAGGGCAGGTGGGGAGTGAGGGATAAGGGGAATAAGGGGCATTACGATTAGCACACATAATGTAGGGGTGAGCACGGGGAAGGCAGTATAGCACAGAGAAGACAAGTAGTAACTCAATAACATCTTACTATGCTGATGGACAGTGACTGCAATGGGGTGTGTGGGGGGGACTTATTAATATGGGTGAATCTAGTAACCACAATGTTGCTCATGTGAAACCTTCACAAGATTGTATTAAAGTATCAATGATACCTTAATAAAAAAATACACTAATAAGTACTGCTCTTCGATTGCTATGCAAAGTGATTTAGCCCAGAAGAAGCCCAAGAGACTTGGTGGTGTTGTAATGGACCACTGAACAAGGAGTCAGGTAGCCTGGATTCAATTCTCTGCTCCAATATTAATGCACTCTATAACCGTGGATAAATAATTGGCTTTCTCTAAGACTGTTTCTTAAACTTTAAAATAAAAGAATTGGGCTAAATTATGAATCTTTCCAACTCTAACACCACTTTATTCTGCAAGGCCCTTACATTTTAAAACTTAGGTGTGCAGTGGTCTGTGTTTCACCTATTAAATTCTATCAATTGATAGCTAGCTAATGCTAGAGAGGTGACAGTGAAATTGGTGGGTAAATAATTCTGGCACTGGTGCAAAATTTTTATATCTCTTTGGAAAACAGTTTTATACAATGAATCTAAGACTATAAATCATTGCTATGGATTGTTAGGAATACACTCCTGAGTACTGTATCCAAAGAAAAGTGTCAATCATTGAAACTGCATTTGTTGAAAGATGTTCATTGCGTCATTGCTTACAATAAAGGAACTATGAATATGACATAGTATCTCTTAAATGCAGAACTGTTAATTAACTTATAAAATATTAATGAAGACCTGAAGAAGTATGTTATAAATTCTGCTTTGCAATCTGGAATGTGTTTAGGACATAATATCATAAGTACATAAATTGCCAGTTCTTAAAGATATGTATGTGTGTATATCAGTTTTGGAGATGGATGCATAAAATTCATGTATGTTTCCTTAAATTTTCTAAGAATCAATACAGATGGGAAATATGTTAAGGCTCTGCAATATGTGTACCTTACATAAAAAGAATCTCTTCGATCTTTCATTTTCAAGGATGTTTTCTCACTGTGAGATGGAACTCACTGTAGGAAATCAATGACTTCTTTTAAGATCTCTTAGCCTAAAGACTATGACATAAAGAAGAAAGGAGATACAACTTATTGTTGCTACACTAAGGCTTCAAAGTTCTTCTGAGGCAATTTGGGATGGTGTCTTGATGTATCTTTTTGCTTATCCGATTTTCTGATTTTTGCTACCATACGTTCTGTTCCAGTTTGGCCCATATTACTTTCACTTGTACCTTCTGGGTCCCTCTCTATACTGTGGTAAGCATCTGCACCATGGATTCTGCATTTATCCACAACTTCCTTCTAGTTTCTGTTTTGGGCTTGCTCTCTTTTTGGAATCAGACATCGTGAGGTACCTCCCTAGCTGCTGGAACTGAAGTGGCTAAAAGAGGGAGCAATATAGGGATTGGCCAAGAGTCCACAGTTCAGAATGAAATAATGGAGAGGAAAGCAGAAAGCGCGGGATGGAGAACCCTTGTTTGGTATCCTCCAAAAGACTGAGATTCCTGAGAAATAGGCCCTGCCACAAATGACAAAACTGGAAAGAGAGTCCTAAAAGCACTTAGGACAGGTGAATGAACGCACTGCCGTGAAGCGTGGTACCCTAGGAAGTGGATCCTCTGCAAACATTATCGGATAGCAAAAAACACCCCAGAGGTTAGCATACCAGACCTCTCATAATCGCCATGGCTAAACACAATTACCCATGTAACATTTGTATCACAAATCAAATTCATTCTCCAGAAAACAAAGCCTAACAGATTGAAAATTTATTAGCATCTGCTGTGTTGTGATTATGGCTTTTAAAATGATTCACATCACATGTGTAAAATGTACAAATACATTTCACTATTGCAAAATGCATGGCATTTTGGTCGTATACAATGAAAGATTTTTATCTAACACAGGATACTGCCGTTTTTTATTGCTCCCTGCCAAGAGAATGCTTGGAATGCTTTTTATTGGTTTAATATAATAATAAAATGAGATTGCACCCAATACGAAAGCCAGAAGGACACCCATATTGAAGGAGGTGGATTAATTGATTTCTCTAAGGACATAAACTACTTTGAATTTAACTTTGAGTAAGAGGGTTGTTTGAATAGTCACATTTTGTGGTGTCCATTCTCGAAATACAGTTTTATTGTTACAAATAAAAAACACCCTGCCCCAACCCCACAAGAAACTGAAAGGATTACATACCCTTTCACTGAATCTGTATAATTTCCAAGACCACTCACATCAGTAGGTGAGGCTGTGGGAGCTAGGAGTAGACAATTCTAGAACGGTGGCCTTGGGTCACAGTTTACATTTGGGTTTCACAAAAGCTGGTTCCCATTTGTTTGTCAGTAAGTAAATCCATGGGTGCTGTGAGTCCATTGTGATTTAGAGCACTTAATGCTTTGTATTTCTCTTAGGAAAGTAAAACTGTAAGTGACAATGGTTTTCACTGAAATTAGATGTTTTTAATGAAATGAAGGAGTGAGAAAAGGTATCTAAGTAGCATTGTAGCACATAGTATGTCTTCAATAAATAGTTGCCAAATGAATGGATGAAGTAAATGGCATGCACAGTAGAGAAAGCAGTGAATGAAGAATTATACTGCTGGTGGCACAGGACAAATTTCCTGCTCCTGAAGCAGAGACTCAGGTAGAGTAACATAATGCTCAAAAGCACTGATTCTGAAAGCAGGGGTTGAAATTACCAACTTTGCATCTTTTTAACTATGTGACTTTAGGCAAGATATTTAACCTCTGTGCTCTATTCTCTTATTTGTAAAATAGAAAATGTTAATTATATCTACTAAGATAATAGTATCCACTACAATATCTCTTGTGATCATTATGTGAGTTTATTTTAGGTGCTTTAAATAGTGTTTGACACAAAGTAAACTCCACTTGAACATTGCCTATTATTATATAAAAATTGAGCACTACCATCTATTACCTAAACTTTCTTTTCTACCACTCTATCACATTAACTTTATGTGAAGATACCTAATAGGTGGCCTTTCAAATCATGCTTTGCAAACTTGAATATGTATATTTCTCTCTCTTTACAAGTGGTTGTCTTAGAGCAGGAATGGGGTCATTAAAGTTCAACATTTTATGAACTTCTAATCAAAAAATTTACTAAGATTTGATACAGGATCTAACACATTAAGCATGTATGAGTTGAGCCATCCTCCTTTAAGTGAGAGAAAAGGACCAGGAATTTTATTCCAATGAGTTTGACTATTTTATCCCTTGGGATAACTTTCTGGGACCTCCCATGAACAATCCCTGGGACGTTCCATCTAGAAAATGAGCAAGACAACTTCAATTATTCCACCAAAAATGTTGGTGCCCTAAATGGAAAAGGAAATCTTACACCAAGGCAAAAACTAGAAAAATGAAGAAATCATGAAAAATTGTGGTTTACAATTTAACCCTGTTGTATTCAAATGTGCTTTAAATATAAATTTTGTACATTATGTTAAAAATATTGGTTCATATCATAAGTTTTAAGCATTCTTAGTAATTAACAACTTGTTAGGTTTATAGAAGTATTACCTCATTTTTTTTTAATTAAAAAGAATCTCACGACTTAACACTGAACTATCTCAGATATTTGAAATAGAAAAATTTTATTTCTTAATCTCACTGATTTTTCTAATAGTCTTACTGAATTAGCACATCTGAGTTGTATCAGTCTTGCCTTCTGCTGTAATCTGCTGATTTATGTCCCTGAAACTAGCTATCTTCTACGTTATATGGATTTTTCCCCTCAGAGGCCCTCTTGTTTGCACTCACTTAGCACATGGTGTACCCTATAGTCAACCTAGAGTCAAAACTGTGTTTGGCAACTGTGATTTACAAGAAGAAATATATATTTGGTCTCCATCCATGTTTCTGGCACAGAGTTCCTAAAACCCTTGAAATTTCCTGAGTGATAAGAGCTATAAAAAGGGGGCATTATGATTAGCATGTATAGTGTGGGGGGAGGCACAGGGAGGGCTGTGCAACACAGAGAAGACAAGTAGTGATTTTACAGCATCTTACTACGCTGATGGACAGTGACTGTGAATGGGGATGTGGGGGGGACTTGGTGAAGCGGGGAGCCTAGTAAACATAATGTCCTTCATGTAATTGTAGATTAATGATACCAAAATAAAATTTAAAAAAAAAAGAGCTATAAATGTGTCTTGATAGTCATAACAAACCCCTTTCAACCACACCTGCGTCTGTGTTAATGCGGTGACTTTTCAAAAGCACCTAAGGATGAGGAATGGTAGCTGGGTGAACTAACCATGTGATTAGACAGTTGGAATTTCAGTCCCACCCAGCAGATCTCCAAGGAAAGGAGAGGGGCTGGAGGTTGAATTAATCAACAACGACCAACCATTTAATCAGGCTTGTCTATGCAATGATGCCTCCATAGAAACCCAAAAGGGTGGGGTTTGGGAGGCTTTTGGGTTGGTGAACACATGGAAGTGCTAGAAGAGTGGCTCGCATATCCCTTTCCTCATACTTTGTCTATGCATCTCTTCTCTCTAGCCATTCCTGACTTATATCCTTTTATAATAAACCATTAATCTAGGAAGTAAAATGTTTCTCTGAGTTCTGGGGGCTGCTCTAGCAAATTAATCAAACCCAAAGAGAGGGCCATAGGAACCTCTGATCTATGGCCTATTGGTCAGAAGCACAGGTAACAATCTGGACTTGTGATTGGTGTATGAAGTTAAGGGTAGGGGGTACTCTTGTAGGATTGAGCCCTTGACATGTAGGATCTGATGCTATCTCCAAGTAGGCAGTGTCAGAATTGAGTTGAATTAGAGGATACCCAGCTGATGTGTGATAACTGCTTGAAGGTGTTGGAAAAAAGAAATTGGGGCAACCACATACAATGTTTCACAGGCTTGCTTCCTTAGATACTATGTTAACCAGATATATTGGCTTCCTATTGTTCCCTGAAGCTGGGTATATTCCCTCACTGATTACCTTCCATATTAGCTGAATCCAGTCCCAGGTTCAGATCCTTTGCCTGCTGATGTCCACACCCTCCCACCCCTAAATATAACTGTATCAAGCCACACCTGAGATGTTCTGAAATTATAAGGGCAGTGGCCATATCCTGAATACCTGTCATCATTGTCCATACAAGCCAATGCCTATTTAATAATTAGCACTCAACTTTTGAAAAACTAAGTATTAACAGGTGAACTCTCTTAGTAAATGTATAGGGCTTCATTCCTACTCCTGAGTCCCTGGGCTCCTTTCAGTCTCTGGAGTAGCCTTGATGGTGAGCTCAGGAGAAAAACAAGGTAGGCTGTGCATTAGTCTGTGTCCAGGAGTTTCAGCTACTCACCTGTCCATCAGAACCAGCAAAGTAAGTGCACTGATGGAGAGATATAAAGGCTCATCCCAGACAGATGGAGAATCAGATTGTAATGAACAAAACCACTTTTCATTGCACCTCACTGCAGTACAGCTGTCAGCACAGCATTTATGCAGTACCCCCTGCCGGATGGCCTCATTTACCTGGAAGGTGTTATGGCCTTAGAGACCTGCAGAGGGTATCTGTCACCACTGTCCAAATGGAAAAGCTGATGGAGAGGCTAATTAAACACATGCACACACACACACACACACACACACACACACACACACACACACTTCCCTCATTTCACTTTAAAAATCCAGAGTGAAAACGGCTCCAAACTATAAAATTTTAAATGTTACATCTCAGCTGTTCACTCTTTCATTATTATTCACAGGGGACTACAAGATATGCAGGTAGAACCTAATGGGTCAAGCAAGGAGGACAAGGCTGACAGTGAATCTCTTCTTTCTTACTCAATGTGGTCCTTGGAGAATAACCTTTACTTCAGTGAAATGTCTATTTGCATGTTTTCTTGAGCTTGAAACACATAGTTGGATGTATTTACTCATTCAACAAATATTTATTGAGGACCTGCTACATTCCAATTATTGTGCTTAGCACTAGAGAAAAGAAGACATCCTATGTCCTTGCAGTCCATGAAGCCCATAGTATTTCCTATACAGCAGATTTCTGTGCAAGTCTTTCAAACATGGATGTAGACATTTACCTGCTAGATATGAGACTTAGGGAAATATGGAGAGCAGAGGTGGGAGAAATTGACTGCCCTATTCCAATACATGTTTTACTTTAACAAGTATTAGGTAGAGATATGCAACTCTCTCATAACTTTCATCTTAGTCTTTAGCAAATTTGATGGTAATTCTTTATCTCATCCTATTCTTTCCCAGTGGATTGTGAGTTTCCATGATTGTAGGAATTTTGTCTAACCCATTCACCAATGCATCCCCTGTATCTAGTGGACTATCTGGCATAAAGTAAACATTAAATATTGGTTGCATTTTTGAGTTAATGAAAAGTCTTCATTTAGACATTCTCCCGACTTTACATGTAATAGAAGGCTTTAAGAATCAGCAAATGAATTGGGTGACAGAAAAATAATAATCACCACCTCTTTAATCCTTACAGTATTCTGGGTTGTACTACTTCGAGACTATTTTATTGTAGTAACCCTAGAAGGCAGATTTTTTTCCCCACAGTTTATAGACTAAAACATAAAGATTTCAAGGAATTTTCCCTGGTTATATTAACTACTTAGAAGCAGTCAAGACTCAAATTCAGATCTGCTTAACTTCAAATTCTGAGAGCTTTATAATATACTGAATATTCTTGAGTTATATAGAATAACCTACTGTCATTTGAAATTTAAGCCAGTTGAACAAGATGATATTAAAGGGAAAAAATTGTAGGCTTTATGTTTTGATACCATACTACTACAATGAGGAACAGAAAATCATATGGAAAAAATAAAACAAATTTGTCAAAAGTAAGCAGAATTTGAGTCAGCAATACAATATATCTGCCCAAAAAGGCTGTAGTAACTAGATCACTAATTGTCTAATTATTAAACCACTGTTGACAGTAATCCTATTCTTTTAAAAAATGCTTAGACTGGACTTGGAGGATAATGTTTGGTTCTGGGCTGCACACATGTAATGGAAAATTATATAACTGAAGCATGTCTAGAGGAAAATGACCACCATTGGGCAGGGGTCAATGACATGTCATAAAAAGAGTGGGACTGTTTATCCTAAGGTAGAGCAGATGTGAACTGAGGTATGATCACAGCCATATCATAGCTAAAGGGCCATCATGGTCAGAAAGTGCATGCTTGTTTTGCCTGGTCCTAAGGAATACTATTTTGATCTGAAGGGAATCCTCAGAAAGAGAGCTTCAGTTTCAATAAGAGCCATAAGAAGATGGAATATGCTGCCCTTAGACCACTGTAACTTTCTTTTCACTGGAAATGCCCCAGGAGACATGGAGGGGCCACATTTTAAATCATGGTAAAGGGGACTGAATTTATGCAGCTGGACTACATTGGGGGCGTCAACTACATGGCTTATATACTGCTACCCTCCCATCCAGGCTCATTAAAGGCATCCCTAATTAATCATGGTATTTTTCATGATGCTTCCTCAGATTCTTTCCAAATTCAGAGCTCCAGGCAACCATTTCCATTGATCGGAGTGGGCATGCAAAATGTTAACACTCTTACTCTGACCATATTAGGCATACACAGTGTAACACAGGGGTTCTAAAGCCTGGATGCCTGCCAGGATTAGCTGTGGGGCTTTTGGAGCTTGTATAAACTGCAGATTCCCAGGCTCCAACTCAGCTCTCTTGAAAAAAAAAAATTAAATTCTGAACCCAGGAATCTATTAGAAAACCGTATCAAGCTGACTCATACATATCAAGTCTAGTGCAGATTAGCAAACTGATAGAGAGCAACAAGTAATAAAACATCCATCCCAGTCCTTTGGGTCTGTGACTCCTAGGAAATCAAATGATAGAGAACCTAAGTGTGTGTGCCCATGAGTACATAAGCTAGTATTATCTATGTTTATATGTGTATGTATTACTCATGCATGTTTTCCATGTTTTTCCCTCATGGATGAAATTCTGTGTGCACACCATCCCACAATACAGATGGCTGGATGAATCACATTACCTGTTAGAGTATAAAAGAGCAAACATTAGTAAAACTGATAATACGCCTTGTGGTGGTGACTCAACCAAAGCATGCACATCTGTCATGGAGGAGCTGCCTGCCAGCTTTCCACCAGGGGAAATGCAATTGAATAATATACACCAACATAAAGCAACTTCAATAATGCTCTCTGCCAAGTTAAATCCCCTTAAGTTGGAAATGTGCATATACACTGGGCAAATGCACAGTCACATAATATAAACAGGCTAAAGACACTGTACGCAGAATATAACATCTTAAATCCACAGACTCATCCAACAAGTATCAGGCACTGTTCTCAGACTGAGGTAACAATGGTGAGCAAAAGAGACATAGTCCCTGCTCTTTTGGTCCTTTGAGAAGAGAGCTGGAAACACAGTGTGATGTTTGGAAACAACAGTTAAATCCAAAGAGGAGGCAAAGGTGAGCTCATGAAGAGTTTTGGAAGATGATCATATCAAGGCATTTGATCTTTCCCTTGGAGGTGTGAGGAATGACAAGCCATGAAGGGCTTCAAACTTCATGTGTATTTTGTATGTAGAATGACTACTTGGGCTGCTTTGTGGAGAAAGGAGAGGAGCCAAAACTGGAGGGAAATATTACAAGACTGCATAGCAGGGATGCATCGGGACCATCCTTGTGGCTGGAGAGAGATGATCATCAACATCTACATCTAATTACAATTTCAGTGACTTTAAGTTGGTAGCATATTATTGTCATAATGGGAGCATTTATACCATAGAAATTGGCAAATGCTACAAAAGGCTTTTCCCCTCCAAGAGATGATTGTTAAACATTTATCAGCACACCATACTTGTATCAAGCATATATTTTGTGTCTACACACAGTATGAATGAATGCTCCCATATAAAAGCCTAATTCAGAGGACCTTCCCTATGGAACCTGAACATGAGTAAAGAGTTTTGTTGATGAGACAACCTATCATTCATACAAGACTACCATTTACAAGGTACTTTTATATTTATCTTCTATTTACTTTTCTTCTTTTGTAAAATGAAGATAACTGTTATCCTTATGTTACAAACAAAGATAAGTTAAAGGAAATAGTAGAATTTTTTTAAATGATTGAATAAAAACACTAAACAGGTAAACACCAAACAGATTGCTGGGCACATATTAAGAGCTCAATAAATGTTAGCTATTATTGTTGTTACTATTAGAAACAATCATTTTAGTGTCAAAACAATCCTGTAATAGTAGACAGGGTTCACTACATTTCCTTAACAATGGACTTATGACTCCGAGGACTGAAATGGAATCACTGAGACCTAGAGGAGAAATAACATAAGAGTGACCTAAAAGTAAACGTTCTTTTGACTCCTGGGCCAGCATGATGTCCGTAGTGCATGCTGAAGGTCATTCATTTACTTATTTATCCATCATCCACTCAACAAGTATGTTTTAGATGCCTGCTATAAGCCAGTGCTGTTATGGGGGAGCAGAAAGAAGCCAAAAACTACTTTTGCTCTCATGAGGCAAACACTGTAGTTGTGAAGGGCAGAACTGGCATGCTGAAAGTGAATAACTAAATATATAATATATGTTGGGTGGTGATGTGTTGTGAAGAATAATCAATTACCTCTGTGAAGGAGAGAGTGAAGAAGGAGGGTGCTTTAAGTTGGGCAGTTCCCTGAAAGTCTCTTTGTGGAGACTGTTTGAGTGACTCTATGAAGAGAAAGAACATCTTAGGAAAAACAGTCCACACAAAGGGCGTGGCAAGTACAAAAGTCCTACGGTAGAAGGAGGTCATAGCAACTGGAACAGAGTAAGCCTGGGAGGGGAGAGTGGTAGATGATAAGACCAAAGAAATAGTCAGAAGCCAGATCACCGAGGGCTTGACCACAGGTCAAGGCCTGGTCTTTGGTGCCTTTCACAGAGATGTGTGTATTATGGTGAATTTAGATTTCTCAGAGTGGAAGATGGAAGATCTCAATTAACATTCTGAAAACCCGACCTGTAAGCTCATAGAATCTTCCTTATCAGAATGTAGAGGTTGGCTGGTTTCTCTGAATTCCTTCAGTCCCTCTCTGTCTTAATTTTTATTGGGTAAATGAGCATTCATTCAGTATTTATTGGTGACACTCTTACTATGTGCCAGGCATTGTGTTAGTCCCTGGAAACAAATCAGTGAAAAAAAAAATGATGAGATCCCTTGCACCGAAGATACTGATAATTTAATAGGAAATGCTAACATAGTCACAAGTAATAATATGCAGATGGATAAGATGTCTATGCACAAAAATATTCAGAAAATGCATACTCCTATACATCTCTACAATTCACATTCACAGGTACCCTGGTTCAGGCCATTCAGAAGTACAATTCTATGGTTTACAAAGGTGATAGACCCTGTGAATGCAGAGCACAGCTTGCTTTTCCAAGTCTGGAGAAATTAGCAATAAAGACTGGAAAATATTATTTTGTTGTTTTTAACTAAACTCTATAACTGGAATAATATTACCTTTAATGAGGCTGGGGAACTTCCTCTGAGGAGTCTAAAGCCCTTTACTGATGTTATTCCATTAATTCTCCTTGTGTTTGGAACTTGGCACCTGAAGTACAATGCATTATGCAAAACCAAAGCACACTTTGCATAGAGAAAGGATTGTGTTTCAATGTTTCCCTTGCGTTCAACTTCAAAATGCTGGCAGATCTGCCATCAGGACATGTATCCTATATCCATGCTCTCAATATTAAAATCATCCTAGATGTCATATGTCTATCTTGTAGGGAGAGAAGGGAGAGTAGGGAGGCGGCGGTGGGGTGGGGAGACAGATGGACAGAGAAGGGAAGAGAAAGAGAAGAGAGAGTTTGGCACATGTAGACAAATGTGGACCTGAAATCCTTTATTGGATTAAGAAAAAAGCTGTGCGAACCATGCAATTCAACAGCAGCTTATGAAAATCTTTTGTAAAGTGCTATGTGAATTTTGCTACATGCTAGATAGGAAACTGCATGATCAAGTAGAGTTGAGGCACCCACCATGTGCCCAGTCTGGGTCTAGACCATTTGTAAAAGGAAAATTGAGATCAAGACATGGTGTCTGTTTCAGGCTGGGAGAAATGACTGCCTTACATAAAGCAGTTAATTTACAATGCAAAATTAGAGTAAGTGCTAGATTGGGTGGTTTAGCCTCTAAGTGCTTCTTAGAGTTCAAAGAAGGCAGAAATCAATGTTGACTGAAAGGATAAGAAAATCTTTATGATGAGCAATATATCTGAACCGATCTTTGAAGACCAGGGAAGACTCAGAAAGGTGATTTTACGATGCAGTTCCAGGGATGGGGAGGTTACCTATGACCTAAATATTCTGAAATTCAGAGCAACTTGAAGTCACTCACTCTTTCTGGGGGTGGGAGAGAGGTGGACTTCACATCACACATTTTCCTGGAAACCTAGCATTCTTCTTCTAATTCTAAGTATTTCCTGAGTAGTGGTGCTGGTGGTGCTTAAAGGATCCTGTGGGCTGCCTGTTACCTTCCAATTCAAACTCCTCTTCTCTGCTCTTTTTGTTACCTGCTTTGGAGGGCCTCTGTTCCCTCCTGTTTCCTACTGACTGCCCAATCTCCTGCCAGCAGCTTTATGGCCTCTCTGTCCTCCCACAACGTCACGTCTCTTCTCTCCTGACTCAGGTTTGGTCATGCACAAGCCTGGCCTCTAACACCTCTGTCCCAGTGCCTCCGAGGAAGCTATGTGTTATCCCTGAAAGGTTAGGAATAACGGAGGAGACAGAAAGCGTCAAGAAAAGGAAACATCTAGACACCAGGAATCATTGCAGCTTAAATTAGTGAAACTTTCATGCCACATCTGGTCTTTGCACACTGCCTGGGGTCAGGCTACCTGGAGGCCTGCTAGTTGTGAGAACTGAGCAAGTCTCTTAATCTGTGAAATGCGGATAAGGATAACTACTGCACAGGGATGTGCTAAAGAATAAGCAAGTTCATATAGGTCAAACACTTAGTACCTGGAACATTTCCAAAACTACCAGAAGACTCCTAGCGATTAGGATTATATTCACCTTCCCCTAATTTCTGGGCCTTGCTCTGTTTTCCTAGGAAACAAAACTCCCTGTTAAAGGAATTTCTGTCCTCAGGAATTTGGGTCCCTCCATTTTAACCTCTCCCAAACCAGGTGATGCCAGTCCTTCCCTTTCACAATCTTTCATAAGGTCCATTGAAGAGTTTTCAAAAGAAAGAGTTTTATCTAAAAAAAAAAGCTATCTTCATTGTTTTGCTCCTCACCAGAGTTCCATAGAATCATATAATCATAGAAAATAAAATAAGACATCTGAAATGTCCCTTAGAGATGCATAGAGGTCAGCTGCTTTGTTTTACAGATGAGGAAACTGGGGTCCTGAAAGATGAATGTAACTTACCAAGGCCACCCACCTAATCAACAGCAAAGACAAAACTAGAAATCTGACTTCTTCCCTCTTTCTCCAGGCTTATGTCTCTTTTTGTCTTTCTTACACCCTTTCCTAGGATGAAAATACTCTCCTCTATTTGTTTTGAAACCAAAGCAGGCTCGATTCACAACATGAGTCTCCAAAGTCTTGAATTAATTTGCTTTTTAAGGTTTTTGAAGACCAGTGACAAGGATAACCTTAACATTGCCCTCAGCTTCACTAAATTTAGACAGGTGTCTTCCTGAACAGAGGCCCCTGGCCTCCCTTTTCCTAGAGCATTCACTTTAGGAAACTTGTAATTATACATTCTTTCTGAGCCCCTTAGAGATGTAAATCTTCTCCCAGGCTCTTGCCCTTTTACAACTCAGGAATGCCTTCCCTCAAGGACCTGGAGCCATCACTTTGAAATGTAATCATCAAGGTAGCCAGCACCCTGTGGGAGAGGGGGGAACCTAACTACACTGAGGGACAAACAACACACACACACACACACACACACACACACACACACACACACACAGGGCCTCATCACCTTGACCAACCTCACGTCAGTGTGTCCTCCAGTGGTTTTCTATGTACTAATCCCACTGTTAAAACACCGTGCTGCCTTGTATTTCAGCAGAGTTCAGTTCAGTCCCTTACTGAAGTCTCTTTCACCTACTACAGAACCCAAATAAAATCTGTAGTGCTATTTTTAACAAATGTCCAGTACGATTTTACTTTGACACCACACCTGCCACGACAAAGTGTTGCTCCAGCCCCGCTTCCTCTTTTGTATGGAAAGCATAAGAAAGTGAGCTGGAAGCAGCCCAAATATTGCCGATTCATTTGCATTTAAACTGCCCAAATAGCATTTGGTAAGAGCTATTCGATGTCCAAGGAGGCTTTGGAGGCTTTTAAACTTCAAAACAGAAGGTCAGAATTGATCGGCAGGAAAAGGACCTCAGTGATAAGTGGCTGGGTTGAGTTCTAAGCTTCCGACTTGGGAAGCTGGTGTCCACTTGAGGCCTGGAGGAAGTGACCCTCAGAGGTTGCCTCCGCAGAAGATGGCCGGGGCTACACCAGGTGGGAATGTCTTGGGGTATTACTTTCTACGACAACCTCCTGGTCCCTTATATGATTTGCTGGGAAACAAGCAAGAAACAAAAACCCTAGCATGGATCCTCTAGCTTTCTTAGAAAATTGTATGTCTAACCCTACTTACCTTTACTACACTTAAACACATCACTTATTCACTTAGAAAAGTCGTGTAATTAGTAGTTATTTTATTTTGTTTTTTTTATTTGTAAAATGTGGACAGTTTTAATTAAACAAGGAGGCCATTAGACTGAAGTGGCTCTAATGCTGTGTTGGCCCACGTAGGAAAACCAAAACCTAAGCCTGTAACTGCTTATGAAACCCACTGACAACCAATCACAAATAGCCAGCTATGTGTTAAACTAGAGCCGATCAATCGCTTCTTTACTTCGTTTCTACCTTTTCTCTATTTAAGTCTCTCCTGGGGCTCCTGTCTGAGGAGCGCTCCTAACCAAACTCCCAGTTTGGTGCCACCAATTCCAATCAGTTTTTGCTCAAATAAACTCTTAAAAACGTTAATATGCCTCACATAGCATCTATTCGTGTGTCAAATATTGACATACAGAACAACAAGGATAATAATAATGCAATAATGATGATGATGATTGAGTCCGTTCTCTGTACCCACTCTTAAACATTTTTGAAGACCACAGAGTCCAGAACAAAGGGTTAGTCCAGCCCAACTTCCCCTTTTTTGTTGTTTGCAACAACTCTATGAGGTATGTTTTATTATTTCCATTTATTTTAAAAATTAATTAAAAACCTGAGACACAGTAAGATTAAGTAACCTATTAAAGGTCACATAGCTAGCAACAGCAGAACCAGGAGATAAACAGGCAATCTGGCTCCAGAGAGTTAATAATTTATGTAAAATATTAAGTTAGCTGTTTTGTCTATATAAGAGGAACTCAAGTAACAATAATATCACTGTCACTAAAAATACTCAATTCCAACTATACCCTTATCAATACTGACTTTCTATGCTAAACACTGTCTTTGACTTCTAACTTTCTAGTTAGCCTGTGGCCAGTTAACTCTCCTGCCATCCTTTTCTACACAGCTCTAGACTTGGGTAAGATATATTGTCATAAATTTGACCCAGCTGTCCAGTTCAAGTCATACCTTCTTTGCTGATCAAACTATACAAAATAAAACAAAACAATGGGAGTGAGAAATCTGCAAAACCAGAAGACATAAGAAATGAATAAAATATCCAGCCTTGGTACCTGACAGGTAAAATGTCACAGGCTAAAGAAATGCATGGACAGGGGCTTGAGGACAGGAAAGTGGAAAACAGAACTGGGACATGACCATGCTGTTCTGATAGGCATGAATGTCAGCTTCTGGATCAAGAGCAGTGAAAGGCAATGCAGAAAATGGAATGTGAGACACACATTGTAGGACTTCTGAACACCATGCTAAAGGCTGCAGTAAGATTCAAGCATTGCTCTCTCCAACACAAGACATTACCTAGATTACCAAAACTGATGGGGAGGGGAGGCTTAAAACCTCAGGTTCTAGTCTAACCTGGCTTGTCACTTAATTGTTTCAAGCTTCTGAGATCCACAGTGCATTTATTTGTCCATGCCCAGTCCCTGTATATTTACAGCATACTTTGTCTTGCTTCCTAGAATAACAGCTCTAAAACAAGTCTTAGAAATCACCTCATTCAATTTCTTCATTGTTACCAGAAAACACACTGTAGTTAAAACACACTGTAGTTAAAACCAATGAGGAAGTGAGCCAAGGTCACAGAGCTTACTAGTGACACACCAGGGCACAAACAGGGCTAGGGTCTCCTAGGAAAGGGGATCAACAAACACCTTGAAATTGTTTGCACTGTATTTTAGGGACTTGCTTTATTTTTCTCAAAAAAATCCATGAATCAAATATTTTAAGAACGACCATTATGAGTTTTTCTAAGAAGAGCTTAAGAGGTGCAAGTAAATTGCATTTAGACATTATTGTTTTCATTGACTCATTTAAAAGCCATAATGGGAGAAGGAATCTGGAAAGGAAATAAACTAAAATAAGATAAATAACCCTCCTCTAGTTCCTCAGTCCACTGACTGGGAAAAATATATATTCTAGAAATACTGTGGTAATACTGAAAACAAAACAGATAATTCACAAGAAAAAAGAATGGTTGCTGATGCTGCAGTTAATTGCAAATGATACCATATTCCTCATCTCCTCTGAATGCTTAAGCACCTGGGCCATCTGGTGTCAGGCACACTATGGACTCGCTACTACGTGACGTTACTCCTGGCTGCATGTGTTAAGGGAAACAAAGGCTATACCTGGAGTATCGCTCTCCTAAAAAGAATTTCAACAGTAACATAAAAGAAAACAGCAGCTGGAAAAAAGGAAGGTTCTGACATTGTGCAAATAAGGAGGACTGCTGAATCTTCTTCAAGCCCAGCTTGTAGAGAGGCGGGTATAATCTCTTTTCACTTGTGAGTGTTGTGCAATTTATGGGAAGGGGAAAAGTTTTCTGGGATTTCTTCAGAGAAGAGAATAATAACTATGATAATAATAATTAATAATACTAATGATAAATGCAAGCAGAGATACTGTAAAAGTATAAACAAATCATGCAAGAAATTGGAGATTAGCATATGAAAATGAGAACGATGACATATGAAGCCAAGTTCAAGGTATCAAGTGATGTATTTATTTGTATAATTTCATTTCCTTAAGAAAAAAAATTTCTAGAATTGTTACCTTGTATCAAGTGAATTCTGTGTGTGTTATTTTAACAGGTAATCCTAAATCAGTGCATGGGCAAGCAGGCACTAAATGCCAGAGTTTGGAGAAAGAAAGGCCTTAAAATAGCTTAGCCATGCTAATGGAGCAATAACCAACAAAAGACACTAATATAGTTTCTTTCCAATGGACAAAAGGCATATTAATATAGTTTTTTTCTAGGTAGATTGTACTTCCTCTAATTGACAAGAGAAGGATGGAGACCCAGAGAAGTTAAATAAATTGCCCAAAGTCACAAGACTACTATCTCACTGAATAGGATTTAAAACCACATCCATCTACAAAGCCCTAGTACACCCAATGCCAAGTGGCCACCTGTCAAAATTAAAACATCTACACTTACTGAACTGCCTTTTTGTCTGTGCTTATGATTTCCCCTATTCCTGAAATACATTTCCTACATCACAGTGTAGTTACCCAAACATGTCCCAGCCTTTAAGATTGGTTCAAAGTCTATCTTCTCTGTAGAGCTTTATCCAAATGTCCTCATGTAGTAGTCTCATCTACCTTTGAATCCTCATACTATTTTATAGCTACATTTCTTCCAATCATGTCACTTTCTACTCAATACCAGAGCTAATGATATAAATGTTGGTGTCTTCTTTGAGACAGATAGCTTATTTTGCGTTCCAAACCTCACTATATCTTAAACGTCAACTTACACAGAGTAGAAATTATATAGTGCATGAACAAGACCTTTGGTTTTTGTGTCAGAGGTCAAGTTCCAGACCTACCACATTGCCTAGCAGGCTGCAAATCAGTTGACATCTATGAGCCTTCTTTTCCTAATTCCTTTAATGCAGATAATCAACAATTATGAAATGTCTTCCTCTCACCATTAGTGTGAGAATCAGGTTCAAATAGGTAAAAATATTGTGGCCTAACTGGGTTTGAAGGAGTACATTATTTAAGATACATTTTTGGCTGCTGCACAAAATCAAAAGGCATTAAGAATGTGGAAGCTGTCATGTAACATGGGGATGAGCATTTCAGGTTGAGAGTGACTTTATTCCATGAAATTATACAGGGGCCTGGGTTCCTGGCATCTCCTTGTTCTCTCATTGTTGCTATCCTTGTCTGTATGTGTGTAGCAGGATCACAGTTCAGCTGTGTTCTAGCTGACAGGAAAGGGAAGATATGATGTCAAGATCAACTATTTTCATTTAAGCCAAGTGAGGTAAGAAGTCACCCACACTGCTTTTGCCTATATGCCATTATCAATAGCTAGTTTCCATTGCCATACCAGATGGAAGTCACGGTATACTACAGCCTCTGCCCATGTGACCGTGGGTCCAACTTGAACTAAATTATTGTAAAGATGCAGTGATAGATTTGGTGGAAAATCAGTAATTTCTGCCATAAGAAATAAGGAAAAAATATGAAAGTATAAACAATAATCATCTAGTCTTAAAGACTCAGTGAAGACAGGACTGATAGGTTTTATATAGGCAGAAGAATGTAGCAAACCTTTCAGTACAGTTCATTATGCATAATGAGGTTAAACTAAACGTTTGGAGAGATGATCAGGCTATTTGAATATGCTAATTGCAGGTATCCACAAACAGATATTAGTTAAACTCTCAATGAAGCATATAATATACAACTGATGCAGATGAAACCACACAGTTTTCAATGCTTCAATACATTCAGTGATCATCAGGAGATGAGACATTTCCAGCACTGCCTGATTTCATATATAAGTGACCAGCACATGGCATTCATTACTGGGGAAAAATGTATCAAGCAGTTCAGACATCAAGAAGAGCTCCCTAATTCAAGGTACTGAGAGACACTAGCAATTCCTTATTGGAAGGTACACCATTTCCTCCTCTGGCTAGAGGCTGAAGGATTGATGGGACCTCAAGGTAACCTCTATATATTAAGACTTGAAACAATAAACAGAGATATGAGGCTGTTCTCAGAAACACTATGAGAGAGAAAGATGAGAGCATCTCTGTTTCCTACAGTGGTAATAATTACTTGTTTTATCCTGTGTATTTCCAATGAAGTCATGCTTTTTGGAAACTGCTTGGCAAATTTTAATTATTAACGAAAGTAATACAAATATTTATAAGAAAATGACTATAAAATATGTGAAAGAGCACACCAATGAATTAGCATTTAATTACTAAACATTGCAAGAGGTAGTTTGACACAGTGCTGCAGTTGAACAAGTCAATGATAGCAGAATCGAGTGTGGAATTTTCTAGGGTTAGGCTTTGGCCACATGGGGTTATCTTGAGATTGGTTCCCACAAATAACAAGGGGGGAAATCCTGTTTGTGTTACTTTGCAGGCAAATAAAATCTATCTTTACAGCTCCAGTGCCAATGCTGGACTCAAGGTAATTTATCCACTTGAACTAATTTCATCTCATGGAGGCTTTTTGCTAAAGTTTATGCATCTTTCAATTACCTACTCCATGACTATGGATAAAACACTTAGTTTTACTGAGTCTCTGGACCTTCATTCTGTAAAATGGGTACAGGAATGTAGTGTAGATGTTAGGGGTGGGAACTGACAAAGGTGCCCTCTAATATCCAGCCCCGAATATTTGGGGCCTATAATGTTCTCAAGCTTGTATATTTCAAACTGCACAAACCGACGGGCTATTAGAGAGAGATTGGCCCAAGAATCCAGTCCAATACATTGCTATGGAATTTCTAGTCTGGGCTTTCGTGGGCTTTCAGACTCTGACTGATGACTTAGGGAACTCAGTGACCATTGATTGCTATGTGGTTGGCTTTTCCTGGAGTTTCTCTGAGGAGGGAGCAATTGTTTCTGCAGCACTATAAGCAGTTAACAAACCTGGCTCTGGCATCAGTTAGCCTCCTTCAAAACTTGGCACCACCATTTTTTAATTTGAAAGATTTTGGCCAGGTGTGAACCTCCCTATGACTCAGTTTCCTCATACATGAAATGGGCGTAACAGTGCTAACTCCATACAAGTCGTGTGTGGACTTAAAGTAATAGCTACTTAAAATGTTTAGTGCACCTCCTTATCCTTAATAAGCACTGAGTAAAAGCTTTTAGGCTTATTTCAATTCTCATTGACTGTGCTCTTACATACAGACATCTCAACAGACATGGAGCCCAGGGGAGTCCACATTTAGAGAAGCAGAAATGCAGTCAACCACAGCATGATTTCCAGGATTTAGCAAGGACTGCATAAAAATGTACACATTTCATGAGTGTATTCCCAGCTCACAGTAATCCCACCTCCTCTGGAAAGTGTTCCAATTCATGAGGTTGGGGAATAGGATCCATGTTTGAACAGCTCATGTCTGCTTTTTATACCAAGAATATTTGTATTTATAGATAATTTGCTGTTGCCACATGTTAATTCAATTGGTTGACTAAACTAGTTCCCTATTTGACTACCAGGAAACTTAGGGAAAAAAAACTTAAAAATACAAACAAACACACAAACAGTTTAAAATCCCAGCATTTTTTGCCTACAGGACAACAATTAGATCAACGATGGGCTTGTCGCAGGAATGTGGAATGGAGATAGAGGATCTTAGTGTTTGGTTACATAACATGAAAGCTGGGAGCTGAGGTGTGACCATATTTTTTACTATATGGGTCAAGGAGCTGAAAGAGCTGCTGTCCATACAGAGAAAAACATCAAGCAGAAATCATGATCAAATAAGAAAAAGAAAATCTTAAATACTTTCCAGGTTCTGCTTCTAATTCAATGGTTTCTAAATCTGTATGCCTGCTAAAATCAGCTGGGTATCTTTTAAAAAATCTCCAAAGCCTGGTCCCACATTACAGACCAAGTAAATCACAATTTATGGAGATGGGACACAGGCATTAGTATTGTTAAATCTCAGAGTGATTTCAATGTACAGATATGTTTGGAATCACTATTTCAGTCTTTCCTGAGAGTCCATCTATAGAACTGACCATGAATTACTTAAACCATTCCAATATTCTTATAATATATTCCCTGATTTTTCCTTATGCTCTCTGAATTTACTTCTTTTACTTAAAATAAAAGCAGAAGAAGGCTCTCTCAAGTTGAGCTTTGGGAATTACATAATTTGCCAACATGAGACAGGGAAGTAGACAGGAGTTTAATTGTACAAACTAGTATACAAGGTGAGGATTTAGCTCTTCTTTTGAGGCTATATAGGTTATATGCTGTTCTTGAGAAAAACCCCTTAAAGTTGCATTCAAAGACATATCAAACATTATAATATAGCATGTATAATTAAGTGAAAAAAATGGAGATAAACATTAGATCCTGGTAAATCAGCATCTGTTAAATGGTGTTCCACTATTTTTTTCCTAAGTTTTTTGGTAGTCAAATAGAAAAGGGCAACTAGTTTAGTCTACCAATTGAATTTACATGTGATAACAGCAAATTATCAAGAAAAACAAATGTTCTGAGTATATAAAGCAGACATGAATTTCTTCCTTAGGTGCTTGTTAAGAGGAGACATTGAACTGGGAGTGTGGCCAAGGAAACAGGGCAGACAACCAAACACAATGGATCAGACATAACATAAGGCCAGGACAGTCCTATGGAAAGGACCGACACAACAGTGCACCAGAATCAACACCCTATTCCATCACTGAGAAGAACACTGTGGATTTGGGGGCAAGGACCCAATCAAGCCCCCAAGGGATGCCATGCTAGTCTTTTCCCATTCCCTGGGGCTGCCTTTAAGGTCATTTAGGTAGAATTTCAGGCCAAACCCTCTGTTTCTTTGGCTAAGTACCTCATCATCTAATTAACTCCAGCTCCTTTAACATGTCCTGTCTACTCAATTGATATCATCTACTCAGGACCTCCCTGCATGTTCGGAATCCTCAATGAAAAGGTTATAGCATCATCTATAGACTTCCAAACACTAGTCATCCAAGTGTTCAAAGGCATCATGTGTAGGAGAGAAGGTTAAAATGTAGATTCCTGAGTTCCACCTTTAGGGATTTGATTCAACTGGTCTTAGATGGACCATAACAATCTATGTTTTAAAAACCACTCCAGATAATTTTGATTCAGGTGGAACCTATACTAGACTTAAAGAACCCTGTCTCAGGAAGTTTTCAGAGTGTGTCTTGATTACTTTACTCCTTTTCCTTTATTCTCACCTTATACCATATTGCATGAACATTTGTTATATTCCTGGCACTACACTGGGTCCTTTCTCATAAATCAATTTAATACACTTTTATAAAAAACCCTTGTGGTAAATATCATTTCCCCCATTTTACAAGAGAGAGAAAACCAAGGTTTAGGGATCTTGAAACTTAGGATTTCAAGGTCACAAAAAAGTTTACGAGTTATCAAGATAAGAAAGACAATTTGTCTTTTAAAAGGAAAGGAGATTTAGTTGTGTAGGAATTGCAGTAGCACAGAGGTGTGAATAACACTGACTAAACAAGGATAGTCAAAAGCTCATGCCTCAGTCTCTCCATTGTCAAATTAGAGATGACAATTGGCTTTGAATGAAGTTAGAAGACTTCAGGGGAAACATGGATTCCAGGTGCAAAATATGATTAGCATGACAAGAAGCATAACAAACTGATCAGGCTGCTGGTTAGACACCCAGAGTGCTCACAAAACAACATCTTGCTGCACTAAATGCCAATCAATGAGGATTAAATGGATTGAATTTTCCTTGGAGAAATGTGAATTTTTCAAATTAAAGGGAAAAAGGCTTGGATTAATAGCTACTAAGGGTGTTGCCAACACAATACTAAGGAAATTAGTCATTTGATAAACTTTCTATTAGTAGAGAAAGCATATAGTTCAGAATCGTATAAGCATGAGTAAAAAATCTGGAAGGAATTTACCCTGTGACATATCATGATTACTAAATGAAAATCCTCAGTGTATCCTACATACATGAATGCAAAAATTAATCAGATTATATCCCTAAAATTTCCATTTTATGGAAGTACAGCTCAGAAAACAAAAATATTATAATATAATTATATATAAATATGTATTACATATAATACATATACAATTATATACATCATATATTTATATATATATAATCTTTTCTTCCTGTGTCTCCATAATGCAAAAGCAAGTTTAATATTGTGATTAGTAATTAAGGTTAAATTGATTACACTCTCAAATATTTAGCTCAAATTCAAAGAATCTTCTATATGAATTTGGTGGCCATCTGACATCTGGTCTGAGAAGGGGAACTTTCAATTTATTATAATCTGGGGTTGGCATGATATTCTCAGTCACTCTTGGGCTATTAAGTTTGTTAAGGAATCCCTCACAAGAGCAAAATTCAGTTAATTGTTGACCCATTTGGATTATACCAGTACAGCCTTTGGTTTATCTTCATCACAGTCCCTGAAAAATGGCCTGAAAGTCATTATCAGGAGTTGGGGGAGGAGGGTACTAGAAGCCACCCTAGAAAACAGTCATCTTGCATATGAACCAGTACAAACAATTCCAGGTAACCAAAAGGCATTGTGGTAGAATTAGCCAGATATTAGGTGAGGCTGCCGACAATAGTTCTTGTCCCATAGCTTTGTTACCTCTTCTGGCTCCTTAGCTTAATGTCCCATTTTCACAAAGAACCTTTGTTACTTTCTGGTCTGAAAGTTACTTCCTCTCCTTGTTCACGACTTCTTTTGATCTGATGGCTTCCGTTGGCTACCACCAGCACCTGGTATTTCAGATCATGGTCTGAAGCTTCCATTTAGGTATTTCTTTCTGGTCTTGATCCTGAATTTCCCTGTCTCTATTTTGCTTAGTCTTCATATTCCATAAATGATTAACTCATTTAAATTTACATATTCATGGACACTTCGAAGCCCTTGGGAGGGCTCTCTGGGGATAGGGACTGTGAGCAAAATTACCATATTTTCTGTCCCCATGAAGCTTAAAGTCTAGTACAAAAGATAGAAAACGAAGCAACCCATTCCTACATCCATTGTTAAGCAATGTGGTGGGAAGGGTGCAAAGGAGGTGACCCCGACATACTCCACTGGGGTCAGAGAAGGACTCCTGAGGGAGGTGAAGTTTAATCTGAGACTAGAGGACACAGGGAGGTAAATAAAGTAGAAATAAGTGTTCAAGTAGGGAAAACAGCATGTATTCAGACCTGGAGGTCGAGAGCCAGTATCTCAAACATAGAGAAGGGGACTCTGTGGTGTGGCTTAGGAAAAGTTTCACTTAGAGAATTGGTTGGCAAGGGTACTAAAGGTGAGGGCAGAGAACAGATCTGGAAGGTCCTTGAAACCCATGCTAAGGAATTTAGATTTTATTGTGAGGACAAGGAGAGCCTTTATTAGCAGGGTCAAGTAAAATGGTAAGAAAAGTCATTTGAAAAATCATTCTTGTGATATACAAGAATAAAAGGTTTCCTTTTCTTCCTCTCTTCCAACTAGCAACATTAAAACAGATTCAAACGAGCATCACTGTGGAAGGGGCTGGTCTATGTTGAAGGCTGGCCCACCTCAGTGTCCTCTTTGAGTACTGTTAAAGAACAGTGAATCTGGACCCAGCACAGCCTTCCCATCATCATTCTGGTGATATGACTGGGAAAACCAAGGAAGTGGCAACTCTGAACAATAATAATCCCCAAGAGGTAGGCCATCCCTTAAGTAAGGAAGCAAGAACAGCCTGAGATGGGAACCAAAAATCAGACATTTTAAATACCATGCCAAAGACTGCTGAGGGTAAGTAAAAAATCTAAGAAATGTCATCCATCATCCATCGAGGCAATTGTCTGCTCTGACAGCTTATGCAGGGACCAAGGACATATTGCTGGAAATCTTTGTGGGGAGGGGTGCGTTCTTTGCCTCTTTGTCCTTAAAGGTAAGCTTTAGACTGGCAAGATCCTTTAATTTCTCTTCTGCAAGGACCCATTTAATAATCATGCAAGAGTTTTCTCAACTGATTTACATTTTTAATTTGCATGGGTTAGCTCAGTAGGTTTCAAACTAGGGTTTTCAGATTCCAGACATTAGGGAATATGTTTCAGTTCTAGAGCCACAAGATCTGCTTTCATAAGAAAAATTCCTGATACCAAAAACAAAACAAAACAAAACAAAAAAGGCAGTTCCTGTGTGGTAACCTCCAATGAGTTCTACACAAGGGTATAAAGGGCACATAAAAGTGTAGGCAAAGGGTCTGTTTGCGTTTATACAGAAGATCAAAGCCTAATTGGGCTACCCTGAAAATGAACTAAGATACGATATGAAAGAGAACTTCCAACATCAGCCCTCTCTGGAAGACTCATGCCAGAAGATGATCATCAAAAAACCCCAACAAAGATCCACGCACTGCTACAGCTGTAGATGCATTCATCCCACCAGCTCCTGGACTTGCCGTGGGAATGAAGAAGGAGATATCTAAGCTGGCCTGTGCATACAGTAAAACAACAAATTTGACTGGATCTATACTGTTGGAACTCAACCAAGAATTAGGAGAAGTGCAAATTGTAGCGCTCCAAAATCTTACAACTACAAACTATTTACTGTTAAAAGAACATAAGGGATGTGAACATTCCCCAGGAATGGGTTGTTTTAATTTGTCTGATTTCTCTCAGACTGTTCAAGTTCAGTTGGACAATATCCACCATATCATAGAGAAGTTTTCACAAATGCCTAAGGTGCCTAACTGGTTTTCTTGGTTTCACTGGAGATGGCTGGTAATTACAGATATGCTTTGGTTATGTAACTATACTCCTATTATGTTAATGTGTGTGCGCAATTTAAGTAGTAGCTTAAAACCTATACATGCTGAAGTTACTCTACAAGAAGATATGTCAAAGAAATAATCAATCTTCCCATGTTTTCTTCCGCCTGCTACTTCTATAGCTTTTCTTCTTCCTTCCTAATTACAACCCTTAAATAGAATTCGTGCCTCATATCAAATTTACCAAGTATCACAATTCTTCCAAGTGGTAAAGATACCTCAAGACAAATGCTGGGCATAGAAGCTACAGGGCATAAATATGCAAGGAAATAAAAAGCTAACCATTTCAAACAATAAGGCTTCTCTCTCACTTACCAACTTCACATTTCCCTGTATGGCCCCGGAAGATGACTGGTTAGCCAGAGACGGGTAAGATTCCTCAAGGGAGGAACAACCTAAGACAGGCACAGTCGCAGGGGGGTCATCAGGTGAGAAATTGGGGATCAACAGAGGTGAGGCTTAGAACCTCACCCCCCCGTTCTGAGAGAAATCTTCTGCATCCGTGGATGTTTTATTGCCCTGGTCTAGCTTGGATTAACACATAGTCTACAGGCACACACCTGATCATCTACATTTGCTCTCTTACAACACTAAACTATGTTTTCTACCTTTATCTTGTATTTACCTACCACTTCAGCATTTTATGAAAAATAATAATAATAGAGAGAAATGTGGTAGCCACATATAAATCAAGTATAAAAATCAAATGAGTATTCATATTTGAACTGACTGTTTATAGTTCATAATGCATGAGCAAAACCGAAGGTTTCTGTGATGACTGTCCTTGTACTGTTCACTATGTAACTTATTCATTATGTAAGAATTTGTTCTACATGTAAGAACTTGTTTGTTATGCCTCAGAAGATTGGAGACTGACAAAAATTAGGCTTGGGGTGGATTAATGATTGTGCATTGAGCATTGACTCCCCTATACAGAATTTTATTGTCGTTAACAACCATTTGATCAATAAATATGAGAGATGCCCTCACAAAAAAAAAAAAAAAAAGGACAGACTTCCAATGGTAAAATAAATAAGTAACCGGGATGTAATGTGTAGCATAAGGAATATAGTCAAGTTATTGTAACAGCTTGGTAGGGTGATAGCTGGAACCTAGAATTATGTATATAAATGTTTTATCACTGTGTTGTACACTTGAAACTAATGTAATGTAATACTGTGCGTCAACTACCCTTCAATAAAAAAAATAATTATCTTAAAAAAAAAGAAAAATTTCATTATATCAGTTTTCATAGTGGGGTTCTGTTTGTAATATATTTCATTAAAGGAACAGTTCCACTGTTTGGGGGAAAATCCTAGAAAGAATCAGTGTGGTGAAAACAGAATCAGAAGACTTGAACATAATTAGCTGTTTGATCTTTAACGAATCTCTTCTCTCTGTGCCATTTTCCTCAACCGAACACTGAGGAACCAAAATAGATAAACTCTAGGGTTCCTTTTTAGATTCAAGATTCTGATATATATAGCTTGAAGGCTGCAGGAATGCAAAAGAAAAGTATACCTACTTCCTTCCTGGATTATCCCTTCCTAGGAGAAATTTTTATCTTTTTCTTTATCTCTAAAACACCCTTTCATGTTAAGCTTCTCTCAATCCCACAGGGTCTTGCTTTACTTCATGGTATCACTCCCCTTATTCCAAAATGCAGAATCACATTCATATTTTTAGTCAGTGGTTCTTAAAATCAGATGAAATTCTGTGCCAGTTCCCTAGGACTTTTCATAAATATGTTGACGTCTGCATGCAACTTCAAACTGCAGTACGCCCATTCATGCACCTGTCTAAAAAGAACTTTGTCTAATTTCTTTCATTAGTGCATATCCACTCATCAAATATTTATAGAGCATCAATTAATGGCCACCTACCTCTCTGGATTCTGAGGATCTCAAATGAACAGACATGTTTTTTATATAGGATTGCATTTTATTTTAGGGGCTCACAAGCTAGAGAAAAAGATAAACTGTAAGCAAGTCAAAAGCCAAACGGAGTGGCAGCTATTGTGATACTGAGGTCCAAGGAGGGAACTGACATATGCAGTCACACAGCTAACAAGTTGCAGAGCTGGGGGCCGGGGTCTTCAGACTCTTTGCCCCATCTACTCTTCTTTTCATCTAAAGATCACAAAAACTGCAATCACTTGAGTTCTACTTCTTTGTCCCTGAAGGACATCAGAGGCTTTAGAAGACATTTGATGGTCCTTGACTAGGAGCATTAAGACACTAAATTACACTGACATGCTCCATAAATCACCAAATGAGTGAGATCAAGACAGTGGGCCAGTGCAAATAGGTCGCATCAAGAATGACAGCCACCAAGATCAGGTTGGAGCTTTGCAGGCTACACATGGGGTCTAGCTAAGAATATGAAATGTTTCATCCTTGTTTGCACATTGTCCAAGAAAGAAGAAGAAGGAAGACATTTTTTCCCTAAATCATGACAAGGATGGTTATAAAACCAGTTTAGCTCTAGAGTCGGACCTCCTGGCTTCGAATACATGCCTTGCCGTGTGCTTGTGACCTTGGGCACCTTGCTTCCCGTTTTTAAGACCCACTTTATAGGGTGAGCCCACAGAGCAAATGAGATCATTTCTAAAGTGCTTAACTTAGCACTTAATAGAGTGTTTAGAAGATGTGAAGAGCATATAATTATAACAATCATTTTTTAATCTCCTTTTGATTTGGCTCATTTTAGTTTAAAGTTTCACATTGGACGTGGGTGGGAGAGATGCACCCCAAGTGCATGTAATCACTGACATTGTCAAAGGTCACCAAATTTTATTCAGTTGCATTATTGTCTTTAAATTCCGTGCAAAGGACACTCCAGCTATCCCCTGCACTTGGGACAGACCACTCTTCGGCTATTGTTGGCACATCATGGAAATGTTCTTTCATCCACATTAACACATTTATTTTTCACATCAACCCTGCTAGTTGGGCAGAGGTATCCTATTTTATAAATGTTAAAACTGACGCATTGAGAGATAAAGTAATGATAATACTATTATTAATAGCTACTGTTTAACAGTATTTTCTGTATGTTCAGTATGTCACAATTGACTTAAAATATATTTTTACAATGAACTCACACATAAACCCTATGAAGTAGGCTGCTTGTTCCCCTTCTACAGATGTTAAAATTGAAGTTCCCAGAGATTAGTCACTTTTCTGATAAGGGTGAAGCTAGAATCCAGTTGTAAGTCTGGAGTTCTGTATTTGTAGTCGTGGGAAATCTTTCTCTAAGTTACTCAGTAACCTCGTAGCAACGCTATGTTCATCAATCTGGGCTTCCCAATTCTTTCTGCTTATACATCCCAGGAGTCTCAGGGTATTTTCTTTTGCTAGGGTTGCCATAACAAAATACTACAGATGGGGTGGGTTAAACAACAGACATTTATTTTCTCACAATTCTGCAGGCTGGATGTCTGCCATCAAGGTATAAGCTGCATTGGTTTTTTGAGACCTCTCTCCTTAGTTTGTAGATGGACATCTCCTCCCTGTATCTTCACGTGGTCTTTCCTCTCTGTGTGTCCATGTCCTAATCTCCTGGCCTTGTAAGGACCCCATTCATGTTGCATTAGGCCCGCCCTAATGACCTCCTTTTAACTTAATCACTTCTTTAATGACACTATCTCTAAATAGAGTCACATTCTGAAGTACTGGAGGTAGGACTTCAACATATGAATTGGGTGGGAGCACAATTCAGCCCATAATATGGGGACTTTAACTTTCACCAGTCTTTGGCCACCATAGTCTCTGTCAAAGGAAATGTTCTGGGTGTTGCAAATATGCCCATATTACAGTAAATGCTGTGACCCAAAACAAAGGGCAATGTCAGCTCTTATGAAAGTCATCATCTTGAATGGAGGAGGTTTAGAAAAGATTGAATAGAAATCGAATCCCTGAAATAAAATAATTCAAAACATATAGTCTTTGTTATAGGCAATTTTATAAGCATCATCTTAGTTGAACCTTGTTATAATGCTATGAGACAATTTTTATGATAATCTGAAAAAGGTAAACACTGTCATAATTATTCTCCATTGAAGTATTTCACTTTTGTACAAGAAACAACCTCCCTGATTGAGCATTTATTGAGCACATATAATGGATCAGGTACTGTGCTAGCTGCAGAAATGTTGAGGACATTTGAATATGGAATAATTTAAGAAGAAATCAGGGCTAGGACTAAGAGGCACAATCACTGAAGGATGCACTGTTGGAATTGTTGCTACAACTCCAGGATGCATGTAGAACTTTGGGGCAATGGATCAACTCATCTTGTTCTTTTCTGTTTTCTTATGACAAGTGTGTGTGCGTGTGTGTGTGTGTGTGTGTGTGTTTTAATTTTCCCATCAATTGAGACAAAAGAGTTTGGCACAATATCTACCCTGACATTTAGGAGAAAGTTTGCTATTAGAAATTATCCCTTTTTTCTCTATGTCCCTTCATACTACTCTGTTTGCATTAGTTCAAGCTCTGGCCTTACCAATATTAGGCTCCCAAATGAACTGTGATTGAATTAAGCCAGTTCTAGGAGTTTATCTTTCTGTTCTACATAAAATTATTGAGATTGTTGCTCAAGCTTACAGAAGAGAGGAGAGTTGGGACAGGGGCAGTCAAGCAGTATATGCCTAGTAGAAGCCACAAGTTGAAGTAGATAATGGCATTGAGTCATGGAGGTCAGCTTAGGTAGAGGGAAACAGTGTCCGTATGGTGGAGGTCAGAGAGATGAGAGTTATGAGCAGGGATGAGGACCTTTGATTCTTGGAACAAAAACATTCTCTCAATGTTCTATTTAGGGTTCATGTCATTCTAAAGAAACCTGCAATTGTTCAAATTTCTTAACAACATGTATAAGTTGTCTGGCTATGAATCAGACACAGTCTTTAGTACATGAATCAGGTGTTGAACTTGAAAGGCATTACCTTCTCCTTGCCTTCCTTTTTAACACACCTGTAGCCTGTTTAGACACATAAGACCAACTCTTTCTGATTGTTAAATACTGCAATATTTACTTAGATTCTTAGATTTTTTTTTCTCTATTGGAATTTTTCATATAGCCAATATCACCCAGCATGGAATTTGGGGAGTTTTGCAGGTCAACTGGTACAAAATGCTCTGTGATTTTCCTTAGCATTAAATGTTTTTCTGTCTGACCAAATTCGTCTTTCAAATTGGTCAAGGTTGCCTGCAATTCTAATATGTCTTCCCAAGACTACAGCAGTAGTTTTCCACATTCTGTGCTTCAAATAGTGCCTTATTAAAAAAAAAAATGAGGGCAAGCATCATTAAGAATAGGATGAATAGATTCTTGCTGAGGAGGTAAGTCACTCCTGTGGGAAGGAGACATTTATGATCTGGCATATGGTGAACATTCTCTTCAGTGCTGGTGATGGTAGGCGCTTGTTGGGTGTAATTCACAATTAATTGTGCCCAACAGTTCAATAATAATTCAGATGGAAAGAGAAATGCAAAAGGATTCTTAGTTCCTAGGGCTGTATTATTAGCAGCAAATAGACAGAAATTAAGTTTCACTTTTGGGAATTGTGCTGTATTTTTTTTCCACCTTTTTGTCCATGCTCTTCCCTTGTCCTCCCTTGGCCTTTAATTCTCTCTCTTTTTTTAGCTCTTTAGTCACACTGTAGATTTCTCAATCTTTCTTCAAAACAGCAAAACAAAGACTGTAGCTACAGCAGGTCTCAGTGTGGGATCACAGAGTTGGCAAGAATGACATTATTTTCTGCCTGTGTCAACGTGAAATGCAAACACATACAATTACGTACTTAATGATAACTCTCCCTGTATTCCCTTTTTTAAATGTCCAGAGTGAGAAGGTTGTTAGAAGTTAAAAGAAGGGGACAGAGATTTTTCCTAAAGGATGATAGACAACCAACAGATATCCTTTACTCTATCTACAGGCTGCTGTGAGAAGAGCAAATTCAGCAGTTTTTGCAAAATTACCAACACAGCAAGAAAGGCAGGCAAACAGATTGCTCAGATGGACTGACTCTTAATAACTAGATCTATCAAGTCCCTGATTTGCTGCTTGCTGGGAAACTTTAAAGTGGGTTTGCTTTTAAATATTTGATTTCCCCAAATGAGGGAAAACCCTCTGAAGCAGTTAGTAACATGGGCCATACTTTGAGAGACTCAGGGAGGCTCACTTTGATGTCATCTTCTGTGGCATGATTTCACAATTTTTCCAAACAGTTGCATCACCATCATTGTGACTTCCTTTCTTTTGATTTATCTGTGCACCAGTTTGGTTGCCAACCTGCCAATTGTTCATACCTATGGACCTATTCCATGCCCTTCTCTATCCTGCTCTATACCCCAGGGAGCTGACTGTTATTGACTATCTGTGGGCTCCTTTGCCCTGTGGCTTTGGGTGGGTTCAGCCAATGGGAGGTATTGGCAACAGATCTGGAGAGCAGGGGGAAAATAAGGTGGCGTATTTATTCCTCAAGTTTCTTCCTTCCAGGCCACTGTGGCTTAGCTGTATCCCTTTACAGCGGTCACTGGCTGCATTACACAGCCTTCTTCTATTATCAGTCACTGATCTCTGCATGTTCCTGTACCTGCTTACTCACCTTGTCTTTTCGGACCCAGCCGTGTCCATAGTGCCCTGGGGTATTTTCACAATCCTCTTTCATATCCCTTAACCCTACCCACCTGATTGTTGACATTTCTTATATTGAGTTCTCCTTAAATAGCCTTTGAATATGCCACATGTCTCCTATCAGTACCCTGATCAATAAACTGAAAGGTAGGGGATATTCATTCAGTCATTTGAAGAAAGTAAAGGTATTCATATCATATAGAATTAGATTTGAATTTACATATGTGGTACAGAGGCTTCAGGAGGTTAAATACTTTACTCAAGGTCACAAGGAGAGCCATTAGTGGAACCAGGATTAAAACCCATTTCAGAATCTATATCCCACATAATCCCCAAGTGTGTTCCATGGACCACTAGCCCCATGGGTTCGCCGTGGCCTAGAAGATGGATTACTATATAGAGTATAGAATCTTGGGGAATCACAAAACACATTATCAATTTATAAGCTTTGAGAAATCCTATAGTAAGGTAACTGGTTAACCTCAATTTTGCTTACACTTTAATTTACCACACATATCACCACAGAAACTTTTTTTATTTTTCATAATACCTGTTTGTATCCCATGGAAGTAATGGTCTGTGAAATCCAGATTGGATTTCTCTGTTCTCCTAAGCATACCTGCAAAGAGGACCACTCTGGTACTCCAGAGTTTGTGTCTCTGTGATAGAATAAGTCATAAGAAATACATATTTGGTCATTCAAACGAGTCTTAAAGGTGAAATGGGTGTTTTGTCATGTTAATGAGAGACTTTTGGACCCCCACCCAAGGGCAGGGGCTGGAAGTGAATCAGCCAATGGCCAATAATTTAGTCAGTCATGACTATGCAGAGAAGCCCTCCCAAAACCCCTCAGAACAGCTGTATTGGTTGGATCCTGCTTCTCAGTGGGAGAGAGCCCCTGTGCTGGGGGAACCAGAATGCCTCCACGTGCCACTGAGCCAGGGTCCAAGGTCCACGAGGATAGAAGCTCCTTCATTTGGGACCTTGTCCTATGTATCACTTCATCTGGCTGTTACCTTGTATCCTTTATGGTATCCTTTATTAAAGTGGTAAATATAAGTGTTTTCCTGTGTTCTGTGAGCCACTCTAGCAAATTAATTGAAACCAATGGGGAGGTCATGGGAACCTCCAATCTGTAGCCAGTAGGTCAGAAGCACAGGTTAAGTGCCTGGGGCTTGCAACCAGTGCCTAGAGTCAGGGGTGGAGGGCAGTCTTGTAGGATGAAGCCCTTAACCTGTGGAATTTGGTGCTGTCTGTGCCAGACAACATCAAAATTAAGTTAAGTTCTCCAACACTCTGCAGGTGTTCAAGTATTGCTTGGTGTTATGTGTGGGAAGACTCTCTCCCACATACTTATACATTGGAATTGGGTCCCGAAACCCAAATAGAGTTATAACTACTATTACTGCTGAGTATAATATTGCTATTCACATGTATATATCATTTATATATATATATATGTATATATGATATATGTAGGAAAAGAACACACTTTGCAGTCTCCTTCTTCCAAGCTCCCAGTACAGAGTGAGTTAAACATCTTGGTACAGGCCGAATTATGGGGTGGGGATTGTGATTTAGCTTTGCTTGGGTTAGGTCTGTTAAATAGAAAAACAGGTCCAGAATAGAGTCACTTTTGCTGAGCCCCACCAAGACTTAAAACCAAACCAAATTGCTGTTTCAGCCTCTCCCAGGAGTGGAATTTAAACCAATCAGTTTGGAATCTGCTGATTGGCACCAGTGAGATAATCTGCAAAGAAGACCTCCTCCTGCCTTCCCCTAAGGGAAGGAACCTTGGCTGAAATAATCCACTGTTTTAACTTCCTCTTCCTGTCCTTCTTCTGCTTATAAAAACCTTCCATTTTGTATAACTCCTCTGAACTCCTTTCTCCTTCCTAGATGATATGCTGCCTGATTCATGAATCACTGAATAAAGCCAATTAGATCTTCTAATTTGCTCAGTTGAATTTTGTCTTTTAACAGATTCAGTCCATTCACAGTGGTGGGATGGCATCACTGGAATATGGCTGCTCAGACAGATCCTTTGAGTTGGGGGACGTACTCAACCATAGACACTGTTTTTGGCATTTGCAGACACTCCAAGTTATACCTGTATCATCATTTTCAAAAAGCATAGCCTAATGATTTGTATAGACTAAGAAGACAACTTTTTGTTTATGTATCTGGATATTTTCATTCTCCAACCAGGAAGTCAAGACAGACCTCCACCAAAAATGCTTCTTCTGAAAGCAGATATTGGCTTTTCTCTCCCCATCTACACACAGTTGATTGTTTTTTGACTACACACACACACACACACACACACACACACAGAGTTCGGCTCAGCACCTCTTAGATACTACTCTCTATTTCCTCCTGGTCAATAAGCCACTTAGCCTTACTTAATGCAGTTTCTGCTTTAGTCATCACAACTCAAGGTGAGGGAAAAGGGAGCGAACTAGCAAGTATTGAATACCTATATATGCCAGCCAGCTCCTGTATTTCTCACTTTCCTCCTTTATTCCTCTGTGTTCTGCATATGAGGACACAGGCTTGGCACAGTTATGTTCCCTGCCCAAGGTTTTAAAGCCAATAGAAGGCTTCAAACGGCTGGCTGCCTCACTAACTCACCCTTTTGTTCCTACATACCCAATGCTGCCTGTTGTTAGGTATGCATTATTGTAGGAACTGAGAGCACAGATTTTTCTTTTTTTAATGGAACAGAACAGAGATGACCTAGATGCAGTAACCAAGGTATATCCATGGGAATGAGAGGCCACAAAGGGACAGTGGCCAATTCTATAGGAGCAGTAAAATAAAAGGTGAGTTTTGAAGTGAGTTTTGAAAATGGAAAGTTTATTGGTTGAACATGGTGTGGTTAAGACATTCCGGGCAGAGGGAAGTGGCACGAGCAGAGACAGGTGGCATGGTTTGGCATGGTATGTTTACGAAGTTATCATTCATTTGAGTTGGTGAATCAAAGGAGCATAGTAAGACATAAAGCAGTTGCTGTATGAGGGCTGTGATCTCGGAGGGCCTTACAGATCAGGCTAGGGGGGTAGCAAATGTACAGAACACACTGGAGAAGCCTAGAAGGACAGAAAGCCTGATGATCATGAGGATCTGTGAATATCACACAGAGGAGATAGCATTATGAACTTGGCATGATGTAAAAAAAATAGACAGAAGAGGAACAGTTATAATATTATATCTACTCTCAGTTGCTCAAGTGCCCTCTGGCTGAAAATACACACAGAGAAGGCTGGGTTACATAAGCATTTCTCTTATGGTAACTCCATCCCATTTGCTTTGAATAGAGCATTCTGTCTTAACTTCGGCAGAAATCTTGCCACAATAAACATTTTGTCAGGGTCACTTCTACAGGTCAAGACCTAGAGAGTTTTGGATAGGTGGACAGTTTTCTCTTAACAGCACCCATAGTTTTTTCCCCAGATCATGTTGTTTTCCAAATGAGTTTACAGAGAAATAACACTGGTTTGCTTTAGACCACTAATAGGGAGTTGATTTTCTTTGTTCAAAGCACCCCAAAGGGGTTGTAAACGTGGATGTTCAGCACTGTTCCAGCCTACAAGCTATTGAGCTCTCCCAGGACCTCTTATCCAGAAACAGCTTCTGTGGTTCCCCTTTTGTATGCTAATTGATAATACTTATTTTTTACTAATGCTTCTTTTAGCATGTTATTTAAATTGGCTGCACTGTAAATTAGAATGAAGAAGAAAGCAGTGCTGAATATCTGCAGCTCAATGCAGCCTTCAGGTAGAAGGCAAGATGTAAAGGGGCTTCGAAAAACTGCTGAGAAATTTCAGCCTTTGGCTTCAAGTTTCCATATTAAAACACAAAGCAAGCATTTTGCTTATGAAACCTCAACTCATTCAGGAAAAAGAAAATAAAACCTCTTGCTACTATATCTCAATTTGGCATTTGTTCCTTCAATCACTCATTTTGCAGTAAATCCATCTATGCAATATATAATATTTATAATGTCAAAATAGGCACTACTATACTGAGATAATCAGATGTGAATGCTGCCCCTAAGAATTACTCCAGTAGACTGTAAGCTCTCTGAAGGTAGGTACTGTCTATTTGTCCATTATTAAGTCTCCAGAGTCTAGCAACATGTCTGGAACATGGTTAGATACAAGGAATTTAGATGGGATTTGGTGATCCCAACACTTGTCTTTCTTTTGTTAAAGACAAGATGAAATCTCTTCATAAACCCACTTGAACAACCAATACATGTGCGGAAAAGCAGTAAGTGCTTTTTGGTTAATACTCAATGTTCCGTGCAAAACTTTGAAACAAGTTGTGTGGAAGAACATGAATTCTACTGCCTTACTCTGAATTGAAGATGGCCTCTGTGGGGAAAATCCCAGCCCAGCTTACTTATCAAATTGCAGGTAACAGAATTGAAATAAAGAAATCCAAAAGTGTCAGAGCTGTCCCAATTTTTCAAGTCCTTACAAAATATTTTTGCCACACTACCTGCATAGAGATGATGAGGGCTGGTGAGGATGTCCAGAAGTACTCTGCCCAATTTTACCTACATCACTAGAGCAAATTTAGAAGGAGAGTAACACCTGGGTGTGAATCTGTGAACTCACAGTGGCTCTGCCACAGGCACCCCAGGTCCCAGGGAATTCTGAGGCACCGCCAACATAAAATACCTCCTTCCTTTCGAAGGCCTTTGACTAATAGGCTCAGAAGTTTGAACTTTATCTCGCAGGGAAAAGAGAGCTATCACACCCACATGGCAACCATCATAAGGGTTAGCACAACAGAGGTCCTTTGTCACAAGGAAACAATAGAGAATCTGGACACACATAAGTCCCTAAAAACTGGTGGAAAATGAGTAATGTCTAGTCACCAAAATGATACCAATACTGATCTCCTAGCTTGATACAGTACTAGAGTTATACAAAGATGTCATCACTGAGGCCAGTTGGATAAAGGGTTCTTGGGACTTTATGTACTATTTTTGTAACTTCCTTTAAATCTTTAAATATTTCAAAATAAAAAGTTGAAAGAGAAAGAGAAATTACTCATTCCTTCCTCAATTAAATGCTAATGCTTCAGGAAATTGAGACTTCCTGCATTCAGATGAATTGCAGTGGTGAAGGACCAGAGGCTAAGTGTCCATATGGAGTCTTATGTTTTTTTTTCCTCCATTAATACATTAGCAAAATTCCATTTTCCTAATTCAAAAAATTTGACTATGGGGAGAGAGAAGTAAACATATCACAGATAGAAAAAAAGTTCAAATGTAAAAATAAGTAGTTTGATCACATCTTCAAGTTGGCACACCCCACAGGAGAGAGAAGCTTGAAGCCAGGAGAACTCTGTATGTACTGAGGAGGTTGTGTTTGGAAAACTTCGACTGGATTCCTTTGAAATTTACAGATGAAGTGAAGGCAGTTGTCAATTTCTCTGCATCACAATCTTTATTACTCTTTAACAGCATGTCACCTTTTGTTGAAGGTTTCATGAACCCAGGACAAAATATAACCTAGGAGGGATTGAGCACACCAGAATAATATCTTTATGTAAGGGTTTTTTTAACATTTTAATGTGCTGCAGCATGTATTTTTCCATTTTTACAATTATAATTATTTGAGGGAATTACTGATTGTTTCTTTAATTAGCTTGGGGATAAATATATATATACACACAGATATACACATATGTGTATATATATATATATATATATATATATATATGTGCAACAAATTACTTCTTTATTAGCTTCATTTACCCTGAGGACAGTGAGACGCGGAGTGCTTAGATGCCTTTGTCCCTGTTGCCCACTGAACCAAGGCAGCACTCTGAGATGAGAACACTCTCTCTAGAAGAACTGCTGCCTTGACCACCACGCTCTGTGACCAGGCTGAGCTTCGGTTTCCAAGAGACATGACAACAAACACATTATGCCTAATGAGCCATGGAAAAAATGAGCCTAACCTATGTGTTCTCAGAAAATGTGAAGATACCTATTTTTCACACAGTTGGCAAATGAAATTGCAGCCATTTGCATGAAGCTTTCAAACAGATCTCATTCCAAGAATATTAAAATAGCAGAAGCTGCAACTGTCTGTAATTGTGTTCAAAGCTGGGCTTGCTGCAGATCGAGGACTTCCCTGGAGAAACCAACAAAGACTACCAAGGCCCCTTCGCAAAGACTCAGTTCCCTCAAACATGCAAAATGATGGTGACTCTTAGATAAATAGACCAATAGAAGAGGATATATTTTCAATACGATTACATAATTCACTATGTTGGTGACATTACAGTGTTGGGGGAAATATGAGCTTGTCAATACAGGGCAGAGGCTCAATTGGGTATCATCATGGAAAAAAAAATTCTTGAATTACCACCTACATTATACAAAATTAAATTCCACATAGATTATGACCTACAAATGAATAGGAAACAATAAAGATTTTTGAGGAAATCATAAAACATTTTTAAAATCTTGCAATAGGCAAAGACTTTTTAACAGAAAGATAAAACTACATCAAAAATATAAATTGATCAAATAAAATTAATTACTGCTCACCAAAAGGGAGCAGTAAAAAAGTACAAAGTCAATGCCAGTGTGAAATTAGGTGTTTGGTATGCATATAGCCAATAAGGGATTTCTTACAATGTCCTACAAATACATAAAAACATTTGTAAATAAATAAGAGGAAAAAAGAGACAGATAAGGTAATACATAAATGTGCAAAAGGTTTGAATTGGGACTTTACAAAAAAGGTATCTATATGGCCAATAAACAAGAAAAGTTGATCAATTTCATTAGTAACCAGGGAAATGCAAACTAAAATCTTAGTGTATCACAACAACCGTAATAACAAAAAACAAAAACAAAACCTAGAATATCAAGTGCTGGTGAGAATGAGGAGCAGTTAAAACACTCATGCACTACCTGTGGGAGTATACATTAGACCAGATACTTTAACACACTGTCGGTATCTACCAAAGCTGAAAATATGCCTAGACTGTGACCCAATAATTGAATTTGTAGATACACACTAAACAGAAATACATGCATACATTCACCTAAAGACAAGTCCTAGAATGTTCATCTAAATATTTTCAATCATAGCCCCAAATTGGAAAGTGACTATGATCAGAAAACATAAGTCTAGTACAGACAGCCCCTGACTTAACATGTTTCAACCTATGATTTCTCAAGTTTTTGATGGTTAAAGTGATACACATTCAATAGAAACTGTACTTCAAATTTTGAATTGTGATCTTTTCCCACGCTAGTGATGCACTGGACAATACTCTGATGATGCTGGGCAGGGGCAGGGAGCCACAGCTCACGGTGGGCCACGCGATTGAGAGGGTAAATAACTGATACAATCTTTGTGTTTTTCACTTTCAGTATTCAATAGTTATATGAGACTCAGCCCTGTACTATAAAATAGGATTTCTTTCAGATGACTTTGCCCAAATGTAGGCTAATGTAAATGTTCTGAGCATGTTTAAGGTAGGCTACACTAAGCTATGATGCTCAGTACATTAGCTGTATTAAATGCATTTTTGGCTTATGATATTTCTGACTTACAATGGTTCTGTCAGGATATAACTCCAAAGTGAAGGAAGATCTGTATATTAACGCAAAGGAATAGTATGTAGCAATGAGAAGAAAAGATCCAGTTTTCCACACACAAGTTTGAATCAATCTCAGGAAATCTGAGCAAAAGAAATAGCCTATACACAAATGAGTATCTATATGTCTCCATTTATATGAAGTTTTTTTTTAAAGATACATCTAATGCATGCTGTTAGAAATCAGGACAATGATTTCTTGGTGGGGTGGTAATGATGGAACACAGAGAGATCAGGAGATGGAGATAACTTAGTATCATGATCTGAGAGATGGTGGCATGGGTCTGTTCAGTTTGTGAAAATACATGAAACTATATATCTGGGTGCATGTTATACTTCAACTTTAAATGTTCATTTGCTGTAAGTTTTTCAGATTTGCCATCCATCCATCCATCCATTCATCCATCCATCCATCATTTTGAGAATCTGCCATATGCCTGATGCATTTCTAAGAATCGGGGTTGCTACTGTAAGCGGTCATGAGGTTTACTCTAAGACCCCTCCTCTAGTCTAGGTTTTCAATATCTCTTTCCTGGGTTATTGAAACAGCTTCCAAAATGGTCTCTGTTGTCAGCTTACCTCCATCAAATCCACTCTCCACATTATTGGTAACGTTATTTTTCTAAAGTGTAATATCTTTTATGTCCCTTCTGGCACACAAAATAGAATTTAAATTCCTGGTAATAAAAAAGTAAATCAAAAATACTAATAACATATTTATTGAGCTATTATTTTGTGCTAATAACCATGTTCATACTTATTTTATTTAATCATAAAACTAGGAATTTGTTTTGGAGGATATATCGTTGATCGCACTTTACAGGTGAGGACACTAAGGCACAGAGAGGACGTCCCACTTGCCTAGGGTTGCACTGCGCAGGTGGAAGAGTGAGAATTTAAGCTGAGTCAGATGTGTCTGTGGAGTCCAAACTCATAACCTAATTTTACCTACTAAAATTTCAACAAATATTTCATGGAATGTTCCTGCCTAACTTTTCTGCCTCAATCCCTCCACTCTGCTGAAAATTCTATCCTGCTTTATAATGAATGCCCTGACTTTGATCTTATTTATTCATATACTTTTTCACTCTTCGGCCAACATGCTTTCATCTAGTCTCTTTTTCTTCAACCCTTTCTGCTACTATAATCACCTTCCTCATGCAGTGTTCTTGCTCAAAAATCTTCACTGGATTTTTTTCACCAAGAGGTTAAAGACCAAATTTTACACCCAAATCTATTGGCCCTTCATAATGTAGCCCAAACATACCTCTGCCTATTTTGCCTAATTACTCCTCTCCACTCATTATACTCTTCTGTCAATTCAATGATCACTAATTACTTTGCATCTTCCATGCCTTTGGTCTTCTGATGCCACTTGAATGCCCTTCTTCTCTCTCTTAAAGTCCATATCTTCTCTCAAGATGTATTCAAAAATTACCTTCTTCAGAGCCTTTCCTTGCACCCACAGTCTTCCCCCACTCTTGTCAAGTTGGATTAGGTGCCCCTCCCCTGGTTTTCTATTGCACTTTCTGTCCCCATCTATCATTACACTCTGTCTACGATGACATAATAGTGCAGGGCCTCTACCTTCATGTCAGTCCTCACCTCCAACCACACACACATGTATCCTTAGTGCAGAACACGGGGGTGAATGGTTACACTAACTATGGTATGTTATACCATGAAATACTACTCAGCAATAAAAAGGAATGAAAAATTGATATATGCAAAAACTTGGCTTAATCTCAAGGGATCTGTTCTAAGAACAAATGGTCAATTCCAAAAGGTTACATAACATGTGGTTTTTGAAATGCCAAAATGACAGAAATGGAGAACAAATTGGTGTTTGCTAGGGGCTAGGGATGGTTCAGGGTCATACGTGTGGAGAGGAAGTTCAATGAGATATGAAAGAATACCACCTGGGACTCTTGTAGTGATGGACTATTCTGCTTGATTGTGGCAGTGATTACATGAACCTACATATGTGATAAAGTTGCACAGAACTAAACATACACACACACATGTAGAAGTAAAATTGGGGAAATAGAAATAAGATCAGTAGAGTGTATCAATATCAATATCCTGGCCATTATATTGTACGTGGTTTTGCCAAAGGTTACTTTTAGGGGATCTTTGGTGAAAGGTACTTAGGGGTTCACTGAACTATTTCTTTATAACTGCATATGAATTTGTAATGATCTCAAAATAAAATGTTTAGTTAAAAGTGCAATATGGGCTATAAAGGCAAGTGCTTGACAGAATTAAGGTACATGACAGAGGGATTTAACCTAGTCTGGGAGAACCATTAGAATCTTTCCTAAAGAGAGGACCTTTGATCTGAGGTCTGAAGGATGAGTATGTGTTATCTGGGTAAATAGTGTGGGGGACTTAGGAAGAAGAGAATATTATGTGAATATTCTGAGAACTGAAAGTAAGGATATAGAATAACATATGTTAAACCAAAAAGGTAAGCAAGATTGCCTATCATACAGGCCATTATAGACCATTTTAAGAATTGGCTGTTTAGTGTATTTTTAAATGCTATTATTATAAGGAATGCCATGGGTTACTCTTGATGACCCCAGGGAATAGAACTATCTCCCCTAGAAATACCAAGGGGATGATTTTTATTCCAACTTTCTAAAAGCCAAAGCTTTCTAAACAGTTTTTTCATTTGGGGCTGTTATAGAATAGTGAATTTCTCTTATCTGGAAAAATTCAATCAGAGCAGTTGACCATTGTAATGTTGGACATATATAATGATTAGGAACAAGATTGAAATAGATGATTTCTAAGTTTCCTTTCCATTTCTACAAGATTTTTGTCTTAGTGTTCACTTTGCATAGGATTAAAGAAAAAAAGGGCAGGCAGAATTTGGGAAAATATCTGGAAACTGGTCATAGCATCTTGGGTAATTTAAGGAATTGTTCTAATGAATTACTGTAGTGTTTGGGTTGCAAAATCCTGAAACGTGATGAATGGTACTGGGCATGACATCACAGAGGACTTCAAACATAGATCCCTGATCCCCAGTCCCTGGGATCATCTCTTCCTCTGGGTGGATGCATCCCTTCATAATGGTCTGCATTGCAGGCTGTTCATTTTGGATTGGGGTTATAAACACAAGCCCTCTTATTAATTTCAAATGATGCATTTCTATCTTTGGCTATGAATAAAACAGATCAATGCCACCCACATATTTTATTGGGCCTCCTGCGAAATGAATCTGCAGGGAGACAGCCAGCAGCATAGAGTTGACATGCAGATGAGATTTGTAAGTGAGGACACATTGATTATTTCCATCTCAGCTCAAGCAGTAATTCCACCCAATGCTGCTTCCCCTGTTTGAGCTCATTATTTATGCCATAAAAACACTCTCTCAATGATAATAACAGGCTTCATTTACAAGCCAGGACATAAAGCATCAGCGCTTAAGATTTCAAGAGGTAGGAGCAAGAGAGAAATTTACCAAGTCCTAGAGAGGCACAAAAACCACCAAGCCTCCTTTTGCAGCTTTTATTCCCTCAAGATGTAAGAAGGCGAGCAAGCATTAGATTACTTTATTAATGACTCCAGACTTATACAAGGGTTGGATTGATGGGGCGCTCAGAACTATCTCCACAGTAAACCTTTCCTTACAGAGACCCCACTTTTATTGTGCCATTGCCACTGCCTCAAGGTGTGGAGAAACGTTTGGGGTGCCTTCTTGCATTTGTGCTTGGCAGTCCTCAAATATCCACGAGTGTCTGTCTATTCAGGTGGAATCACATTCAGAGAAACGGAACAATTCTTCGAAATGAAGGTCCCTCCTGCACATTGGGGAATTACAGTAGCTAATCAGTTAAACTATTAACCATGTAATCTATTGTTTTGCTATTAATACTTCTGCAATCTCTTTTTTAACAGACCCAATTCAGGTAGTTGCATTCAGGCCACCAAGCAGTCATTGTGCATGCCTGTTACTTGCACTGCTCTTGGGGTCTATGAAACTTCCGCGATAGGATAAGACATGGTTTCTGCCCTCAGGGAGTTTTCAGCCTAGTGCAGGAGTCATATGCACAGCCAAGGAGGTCTAAACATATGTAAAGGAGAGTTTAGGGAAGGGAGAAATAATTACAACAGGGAGGCACTGGAAGACTTCCTGTAATAGATTTCCTTAGCTAGGTCCTGAAATTGGTAGTATTCTTCTGCTATATATTTTTTCATTGTTTAATTCCCTTTAATGAAAGAATAATATGTGTTTACTAGAGAATTTGAGAAAACATAACTGTGAAGGAAACTAGAAGAAAATGAAAACCAGGCCATTATCTCATCATACAGAGGTAATTAGCACTGATAATTTAGGAGGTATTCTTCTATACCTTTTTCTATTTAGATTTTATGTACAAAAATAGATAAATATTTTACACAGTGTTTTGTACTTACATGTTTTCCACTTAAGGATGTGTTGCATTAAGGATCTTTTAAGTCATGATACATCTTCTCCACATCCTATGAACTGCAAGGTTCCATTTGCAAGGATGTCTCATACTTAAACAATTTCCTAGTACTGAACATTAATAATGTCACTGGAAGTAAAAACAATATTCCAATGAACATCATAAAACTAAGTTTGCATTCATATCCATGATGATTGCTTTAGGATAAATTCCCCAAACTGGAATTTCCAGGTTAATGGAATTTTTAAAGTCATTGATAGATACAGGTATGTCATGCTTGAGAAATGGTCTATCAATCTTCTTGCCCAGCTGGAGCACAGGCGTGTGACTTCTTAGACAGGTAGATTTTTGACAGGCAGTGTTGATGGGGAGTGTTTTGTCAACTGATCAAATAACTTTTCCAGGGTAATGTAAATATTTGGTGTTATTCAGGCTTTGCATCTATGTGTTAGCTGGAGACAAGGTTGGAAAAAGGTTTAGAGCAAGTGAGTGAATATAAATTTGCTTTTCTTATTCAGCAGTAATAATCAGGCACTGACAAATGTTCTAAATTAGTTTTATTATTATTGTAAATAATATATGCACATAATAACAAATCTGGAGAATACAGAGGATATAAAATGAACAATAATAGTTGCCTGAAATTGATCTGATTGCCTTCTACAAATGTAACTTATTAATAGTAGTTGGTCATCTTTCCAGAAGAATTTGAGTTACTCAAGTATGCTTTGTGCTGTAGGTGGTTTTTAACCAAAATGGGATCATTTATCTGAAGAAGAATGAACTGTGCATACATGTCGCAGCTTTTTTCCTTTCTTCTCTTTAGAGAGTGCTGTCCCAAGGAGCATGTGTTGGGAAGTGTCCCTACAGGAACAAGCTCTGCCCTGTGGGAAACCTTATAATGGGCCAGGGCTACACTGAGCATTCTAGGAAGCCCATATGCCTGTAGATATAAGACACATTTTCCAGCACAGCCTTTATTGGCTTTTTGAAGTGGGTATTTTGATCTCCACATACGCTATGTCTTTCTTATTTCTCAGTTGATTCTGAACTCAGGCAGAAAAAAAGGTACACTGTTTGCTGACCAGTCTCTCAAAGAACTCAATGCATATCAACATAGAAAACTTGGTTAACCAGTCTTCTGTTAATGAGTATTTCTGTTGTTTGCAGATTAAAAAAAACAAACACAATATTGCAACATACTTTCACAAGAAAATGTGACAATATCTGTAAGATATAATTTAACAAATGGAATTACTCTATGAAAGGGTATATATTCTTTTAAGTTTTGATGGAACCAAACTGACTTCTAATTTTTAACATGTATTTTTTACAAATTTACAATCTCATCAATAGTTAATGTGAGATCTGATTTTCTCAACCATTGCCAATATGTAGCATTCTCAAATTCTGATCTATACCATTCTGATAGGTGACAAATGGCATCTTATTAAAATTTTAATTAGCATTTCCTTTATTATATGTGAGTATGTGCTTTTTCATGTTTATTAGCCATTCACACGATTCTTTCTGTGGACTGCCTGTTCTACTTTGCACATTTTTCTATTGAGTCATTTGTCTTTCTCTTATTGATTTTTAAGAGCTCTTTGCATATTAATAAAGTCAGCCATTTCTCTGTATTATGAATAATTTTTCCATTTGTTTTTAGTCTTTTGATTATGTGCAGGTATTTTTGCTTTTTTGTCAAGTATCGTGTAGTCAAATTTTCAATTGCTTTTATGACTTATATAATGAACTGTTACTGGCCAAATGATCTCTAAGGGTCTATACCACTTATATTGAAAAAGGAAATGCTAGAAACACAGACAGGAATTGGAGGAATATTACAATGACTTTAATCAGTGGTCAAGATAATAATAATGGTAAAGAAACAGAGAAGGAAATTAATGTGAGTTTCTTCAGAAAAGATATGTTATTAACGAAGAACAGAGGGTGAGTGAAAATTAGTAAGGGTAAAATTTCAAGGTTAGTATGTAGAAGGAATTGGGCATTGACACATAAATTTTCTCCCAGGAAATTATTTTGTTTTCCAGTCCTCCATGAACTTCATTAATCCAGATTTGGAAACAGGTCTAACGTATTAGACTATATTCAGTGTACACTGGTACTCCCTTTTACAGATTTCTACTTCTCTTCCTCCCCTTAGAGAACAAGAAATTTAATAAAGTAATGTTGGCATAATAGAGGACTGACCTAGAACAGTATCCATTTCATAACCACGTTATTATTTATTAATGAATATTACTTATGAATGATAATCCTATATAGTATTCATAATGCTTATCAAAAGCAACAATGATATATTTATGAATTTTAACATTCATCTCTTTCTGGGCCAAAAGCTCCATGAGGGAATGGACCATATGTCTCTCTGTGACATTGTTCACTGTGTCTCCTGTACTTGCACAAAGATTACACATAGTAGGTTTGTGAGAAGTCCTTTTACACGAATGACTAGCCGTCACCATTCATATAATATTGTCTTAAGTTTGAATAAAGTTTTGGTACTTATAAAATATATCCATGTAGAGAATTTTACTTGGGTGTTGAATGTCACAATAACTCTGTGGATTACGTTTTATCTCCATTTTATTGAGGAGGGAATTTAGGCTCAAATATGTGACATGACATTTCTAAGATCACACAGAGTGAAATAATTACTCCAAGCCATGACTTCATCCAATGCTTTTTCCACAATGCCATGCTTCAAATTTAGAATCATATAAACTTCAATATGAAAAGGTTAAAAACTTTCTAAATGCTTCTAGTCTTGTTAGTTCATAAAAATATATGTTTGCTGTGTGCAAATTATGAAATGATAATACATCTTTGCTGAGTAGCTTGTTCGGTTGCTGTGGTGACTTTGATATTCAAAACCAAGAGTGTTACTTACTGATCATAAGTTGTTAAGAATACACTATAAGAGTGCCTTTGGATTTTTTTTTTCTGAAGTCAGTAAGAAAAGAATGTAGCCGTAAGTTGGAGGAAGAAGGATTCAGGTTAGTTAGTAAGATGATTACATTAAGTTATGAGTCACTGTGACTCAGTACAATTGTAACTCTTAAGTTAACCAAATGTATCAAGAGAGTAGAGTTTCTTACAACACTGCAAACTGGACAAAAAGAAGCTACTTCTGATTTCAGGAGAGCTTGACCATTGGGAAACCCACAACCCTAAGCTACTCATTCAGCAAATATGTATTGAATACCTGCTGTGTACCAGCCCCTCTGCTGCAAGCCAGAGATTCTGTAATAGAGAAAAGGGGCAAAATCTTTGTCCTCAGGAAGCATTTATTGGATAGGGTGACTGACTATAGACAATGAATATGTTAATAAGTAAAACATAACAGCTTCTGATTGTTTGCTGCAAAGTAAACATATTGGGTGATAAACTGGAGACTCTCAAGGTGTGAAGAAGATAAAAAAATAGATTGATCAGGTAAGTCTTTTCTCAAGAGGTGATAGTTAAGCTAGATGTAAGGATTGGCTAAGAGACATATTAGAAAAACGTTCAAGGCAGAGCAAAATAATAAGGGTCAAAGTCCAGAGGCAGAAAGCTTTATGTTCACAAAACAGAATGGAGGTTTTGAAGCTAGAGAACATGAAGGAAAAAGACTTGTAATGCAGTCAAAAAAGGCTGGCAGGAGAAGGGTCATGCAGGGGCACAGGAACATGGTAAGAAGTCTGTTTTGTTTTTTTTTTCATTTTCATTAAATGAGAAATCGCTGATGAGTTTTACATACATTTTCTTTTAATTTATGATGTCTAGATTGAAAAAAGTGATGATGTTAAGAGAGATGAACTTTAGGAAAGTTTGGTAAAATCCTGGCTTTAGAGGAAGCACCAAAGTCTCATGGGAATCGGCAGATTTGGAACTAGATCAGAGTTCAGAGGGAGGGAGGGTGACCTTACTATTAGGGATTTACGAAAGAGGAAATGTTGCTGAGGAAACATTGTTGATGGTAAGCTCCTGAAGCACCAGTGCTTTGAAGAACCTCTTCTAGCCTCTTGTCTCTAAAACTGATCACAGCACATCCTGGCCATGTACTCGTGAGAGGTCAGAAAATGACCACTGGAGAACTGGAAGGTTTCATTGTAGCATGCTCTTTACTCTGATGAATGAATGAATGAACATATAAACAAACAGATAAGCAAACAGAACTACTTTCAGGGTTTCAGCTGAAGATGAGAGATAGAATAAACCAGTAATTTCATCATCAGAATAATTTGGGAAATTTTGTAAAGATTAAAATTTCTAGGTCCCACTTGTGCAGATTCTAACCTATTGATGAGTAGGGCTTTATGCCCAGGAATCTGTATTTTCTAAAGGTCCCCATTAAATGCTGATGTTCAGCCAAATTTAAGAACCATTGAATTAGCTAAGCCTGCCAAGTCCCTTTCAGCCCAATGAGTCTGTAAATTATCAAACTGCAGTGGAAACAACATGGGACTATTGCTAGATGGTGCTAATGTGGACTGCCAAACTGTTTCATTTTAAATTTCATTTGAGGAGAAAGCCAAATGATAGGGAAAAAAAGTTATTGGCACCAAATTCTCCCAGCTGCTATGCATTGAAGGCACAAATTACTATATATATTCTGATTGCCTGACAGAGAAAATGCACCTTCTAGGGAGACATGACTTACGGTCAAGGGAGTGTTTGGGCACAGTGAAAAGGTTTTTAGGACCATACATTATTTTTGTAAAAGTGTCTGTGTTGTCACCTTGGAAGAAAGTTTTGCTCATTTGCTGCTGTGTCTTCTAGCTGTAAGTTGTAGTAAGTGACGAGAAAGCTGATGTCCAAGGCATAGAGTGGGTTTGAGGTCACACGATGAGTCATTGACCAAAACGGTTTCCAGTCATGGGCTCTACATTCTTATTATATAATTAGTCTCTCAAGACAAACTAACAGCACAAACTGACAGACCAATGCAGAAGTATCTAAATGTTTAAATGGAAATTATATTGCTTCTCTGTACCAGAGAAAGTCCTCCTAGGAGAAATGATAGGATGTGGAGGGAGACAAAAGTATTGGAAAAGTCTTTTCATAACTACTTTGCTTTTTCTACCTTGATGTCATAATATTGGAAATGTCACCAGAAGTGACTCATTTTGGAGAGCAAAACTATACTCATATCAGGCCACAAATATTTTTAGAATTCCTTGGCAACATAATATAGTATTTTACACATGTATAGTATTTTACACATGTATTCAATAGAGCTTGAATTGATTTGTTTATTCAGTATATGTCTGTAGAGCATCTGTTATGTATCAGCCACTGTAATAGATACTAAAAATGCAGTGGTGACCAAAACACAGACCCTGCTCTCAAGAAAATACTAGCTAGTATGGTCGTTAGGTCCTGGGCTTATATAAACATACTAGAATAGGTGATATAAGTCTATTTAGACACTGTGACTTAGTCCAAAAAAAAAAATTTTCTTTCCAGGATGGTCTTATAACAGATGTTAATTCCCAAAGGACTATATTAAAATTTAATATTTTAATGCTAATATACAGTATTAATATTGATAATTAATAATGGTATCAATTTTATTAGTTAGTTAATATTTAATATTTTTGAAATATTTAATTTTAATTCCCACAAAATATTTTCCATCTCACTTGCTCCCTTTTGAAGCACTCTCTCTTGGAATTCAACTGCCATGCTCTGAATAGTCAAAGTCACATTGTGAGACCCATATACAGGTCGTCTGGTTCACAATTCCAGTTTGGCCAAGTCTTGGAGACATCTCTGCCCAGGTTCCAGATATGCAAGAAAAGAACATTCTAGATGCTTCTGGCTTTCAACTATTTAAGACTTCCCAGAAAAGACCCCAAGCCTTATAATGTAGAGACCAGCTATATGTTGGCTGAATTTTTTAAAAATAATAATAGTTAGCATTTATTGGAGTCTTACCACTTCTCAGGCATTGTATTAAGGGATTTACATAGCTAGCTCATTGCTCATTTAATCCTTAAAATGACCATGTAAAGCTGGTTACTCTTCTTATTCCTATTTTACAGACAATGAAACAGAGGTTTGTAGAGGACATCACTTATCCAAGGTGACATAACTACCTAACAGTTGGGTTGAGACTGAAACCCAAATATGGTTATCTGTCTCCACGCTGACACTATAACTTATTTTCACCAACAATGAATTCATCAATCTGTATGAGTATCTGGCTGATTTCTGAGCTATACAATCCATAAGCACACTAAAACAGTTGATATTTGACATTACAAGGTTTGGGATGGTTTATTATGCAGTAATAACTAACTAGAATAAACCTCCCCCAATCCTGTTATAACAAAAGTTCACATCCTTCAAGGGCCAGTTTATTAGCCAATACCATGAGAAAGGGACAATGACATTTATAGAGCACCTATAATTTGCTAGAGTATATGATGTGCTTTGCTTTAGGGACATTAGACATTTACATTTTGGACCTCATTTTACAGATGACCACATTTTCTTTGAGCATGAAGACATGCCCAGCAACATTATCTATAGTGTTCCTATTTCCTGAACTGATGTCTTAACATTCACCATCCTCTTTAGCCTGCCTACCTGACTCTCATCCTTCAGGTAATCAGCTTAGATTTCATTTCCATTGGGAAGTTTTCCACAATTTCTATGATTTTATTTGGTGGGCCCAGCTAGGCTCCAATACACCATGTACCAAGTCATAGCAAGTATTTCTGAATTATAAAAATTTTATTGCCCATTTTCCAAGCTAAACTCTAAGATGCCTGAGAATAGAGATCACTGTTTGCTCTTTGCTCCATCCCCATAACTTATCACAGTCCCTAGATGGTAAATGACTGTCAGAACTAGCATCCAAGTCCCCAGGATTTTGCCTTAACTATCTTACATAAGCACTTAACCCCTCTCCTGCAGAAAAATGAAAACCTCCAATATATTTCTATTACCATCTTCTTCATTTCTACAGCCCATCTAAATTTGAAGACTGGTATAATAAATCACTCACTGGTATTTAGGGAAGGGCAGGGGGTTGGAGGAAAGGGAAGGACAGCATTGGGTAGCTGGGTGGGATGAGGCAGACCGACTACATTTGTGGGTCTTGGAGTTAGACTGTCTTGGTTCAAATCCTGGCTTCATTACCTTCTTTCTTATGATCTTGGTCAATATACTTAACCTTACCAAACTTAATTTTCCTGATTTTTAAAGAGGAGTTTACAGGGATTGTTGGAGAAACAAATGAAATGATGCACATTAAGAGCTCGGCATTGTGCATGGTTCATGGTAAGCCCTTGGTAATTGTCATTGATAGTCATCACAGAAACAGAAGTAGAAGTAATAGTATACAAGTAAGAGCATTAGTACTGGGCCGTGACCCCAAGTCACCATTCTAACCATTTTTTTCTTCCTGGGTACAAGTCTTGTGGTTTTATGTCTGAGTCACATCAACATGGTTTTCTCACTATATCTGTGTCATCTGAATGTCTGCAGTGTTCCACCTTAATAACTGAATTCAAATAACAGGATAATCTGAGCCTAGAAGTCCAACAGAAAGAGAAGTTATGTGTCCATTTACTGACCACCTGGTAGGTGTCAGGCAATCACTATGACTTTTGCACTGGGGGATTTTAAGTTACAATTTAAATTCTCAACTCTCAGGAAAAACAAAATCTGAGACTGAATAAGAAAATACTTAATGCATTATTCTGAACATTCATAGAAGGTGTATAAACTATTGCATGTGTAAAGAAACACTTCAAAAGGAGTCCAGGAGAGTAAAGAAGGTGTGGCACCCCTAGACTTTCTGATGATAATTCAGACTATGAGCTAGTCCAAAATTTAGTAGGAAGTGGCAAAGGAATAATAGAAACTTAGACTCAGAGGAAGGTTTTAAGTAGCTCTTTATCCCTTGAGGAGCTGATGTCATCGTGAATAAGAAGAACCTCTAAAAACAGCATTGAGACTATCATTAATTAGAAATAGACTGACTGGAGATGGAAAGGAGCTATTAATGTTGCTCCTCCTGGGGTCGGGCTGGGATGATTCCCTAGAGGGTTATTTCCAGTTCTGTGCAAGTTAATGATTCTAGTGTAATCAGCCCCAGTCAAAGAGAATGCAACATAAAGAACAAACAAAAGAAAATTGTTGGGATTACACATAAACTCTCTTCGGACATATGCAGGCTCACAAAGCTAATGAGTTCCCCACTCAGACTCTCCGGTGGCAGTCTGTTACAATAACCCTAAACATTCTGAGAAAAGTGCTACCGAAATTAGGGAGGGCTGGCTATTATGATGAATGCTGAAGAAGGCAGTTTGCTGAGGGAGGAAGGTCTTTCTCTTGCCGGCTGCCTTTCACTGACAGGAAAATGCAAAGCACAGAGAAAGCAAGCCAGATGCTTGGCAAGACCATTTCAGTCTCTATAAAATCACAAAGGGGATGGAGAGAGGATGGAAGGGGGCAGGGGGCATAGGCATGCACAGCCCATCATGCCACAGGAGAAATGGGGCCTCCTGGGTTGAATACTTGCAGAAAAATTCAACTGCATTCAATGAAGGGCAGTAAATATACAGGACTCTCGACACACAGCAAATAGAAATAACACCAAGAAAGGAGACGAGTCTGTTGATTACAAATCAACAAATCTCTCGATTATTTATAAAGGGAAGGGAGTGATATTTTAGATTAAGTATTACTCTTCTGTCTCCATGTAGAAAAATTGGGTAAAACTCAAGGTTTTTCACACTTTATAAAATATGAGAAGCCAATTATCTGTGAAAACTTATTTGGAAGTCCAGAGCATAAAACACATTAAAACAGATCTACCAAGTTCAAAGACGAAGCGGAAGCTCAGGTCAATCCCCTTGCCTCACTTCCTATCCCCCAGAGTTACCCTAGACGGACCTGTGAAACTCAAGAGATCAGATAACACAGCTTGAAAACATCTTAGGGCAGGCTTAGCCACATATTTCCTAGGATCTACTATTGGACAAGCTGTTCAAACTTTCTGAGCCTTGGTTTCTTCATCCTGAAAATGGCAACCATAGAAACCCAATCAGGAATGTAGGAAACTTACTGAGTTAAGCGGTTCCGTACGTGGCAAGCTCTCAACCAAAGTTATTGCTCTTTTTATCACTGAACTCAGCATGGATTTTGCAGTCTCTGAGAACCTTTTTTTTAATACTTTGGCACATACAACACTCTCTCTTCTTCAAGTCCTATTGCACTTTTACTTCAATACAACACTTTACCATTTGGCCATCTGAAATTATTAGTATTATTACTATTATTGTTGACACCATAATCCTGGCAGCTCCTGTTGCATTAATCATGTACTATATACACGGTACACGATGACTTATATTGTATTGTCTCAAATTGTCTCAAACTTCCACAGCAGCTCATCAGAATAGTTCTTATTTCCCAGTACAGATATAGAAAAAAAAAAAATGAAGTCAAAAGGTTTAAGTAAGGTAATTTGTCAAGGTCCTATAAATAGTAACTGAACCCAGATCTGACTCCAAGTTTTAATTTCATCTATTAACACCTCATGTTCTGTCTCCTTGATGAGGCTGGAAATTCCTTGAAGCCAGGGAATTACAGGTCATTCACTCATTCATTCAACAAACATTTCACGGAACACTTACTGTGCACAGGCACTGTTCTAGGTACATAGATGAACAAAACAAACAGAACTTTCCATCCTTAATAATAAAACAAAAATATGTTCAATATCATCAGTCATCAGGAAATGCATATTACAGCAGCACCACATACCTACTAGGATGGGAGGAAATAACCAACGATCCAGAGTGACTGTTGATGAAAATGTAAGATGGTACAGTCACTTTGGAGAACAGGGCTTTTGAAAAGTTAAACATCCACTTACGCTATGGCCCATTCCTAGATATTTATCCAAGGAAAATGAAAATGCATGTTTACAGAAAGACATGTTTCTAGCAACTTTATAGCCAAAAACCTGAAAACAACCCAGCTGATGAATGGATAAACAAATCTGATAGATCCATAAGGTGGAGTATTCAGGAACAAAAATGAAGAAGCTACAGACACATGCATCAACATGGATGGATTTCGAAAGCAAAATGCTAAGTGAAAAATGCTACAATAGGCTACATGTTGTATGATTCCATGTCTATGAACTCCAGGGAAAAAGTTCAGGTCAATGGTTGCTAGAGGCTACAAGGGACAGAGGAATTAACAATCAATAAAGGGCACCAGGGAACTTCTTGTGATAACTGCAGTGTATTGCCAAAGAAGTTACAGGTCAGACAGCAGAGACTGAGTGGGAATGGTTACACCAAGTCAGACTGGCGGTAATGGACAGCATATTGGGATTTATGTTCCCCATTCTAATGACAGACCCCTCAAGTGCTTGCCGCCATTGTAACCACAGGAAGCACCATCCCATGGGAAAAGTTTAAACTTGAGTGAGAAGCAAAAAGAAAGAGAAGTAAATTAAAGTACAGGGGACTCTAATTGCTAGATTACAATTCATTTGGGGGCTTGTAAAATGCAGACTTAAGGGTCTTGCTTCAAAAATATTTTGAAGGATAATGGGAACCTTCTTAAAAATACATACTGGATAATCCTGGTCCATGTGGCTCTAAGAACTTGAACTAGAGAAACCAAAATCTGGGAGAATTAGCTCAACCATGTGCTCTGACCTTGTCAGGGGAGCACTAAAGCTCACGGCCCAATTACAATTCAAGGTGGCAAGACAGGGATGGGCCTTCAGTCCAGTTTTGCTATCCAGTGAGAGCCATTGCAAGGAGTGAGATGTGTTCCCAGGAGCACAAGGGGGAAATGAAACTCAAGATCCTAAATGACCTTGCTAGGACTTCTTGCCATGCACTCTTTTCCAATCTGGATTCTTATCTGAACCATAGATCACACAAATGATTTTAGCAGTAATTTACCAAATTCTTCCATGGACAGAAGATAAGTAGGGCATTCTAGATATGTGGAAGAAAGTTACTTTATTACATAATAGGGATTCCTCAGGGTCATTAGGGCTTAATTCTCTTTCAGAACTCTGGTTGAAAAAGGCTTGAGAAGAAAAGATTTCCCATGTTACAAGATCAAAAAGTGGGTAAAAAAGCCAGTAAGTGTCACACTGCAGGATAAGAAAGGGAATAAAGACATCAGAGATTCCCATGCTGGGGGAACAGAAAGTGGGTAAAGCACACAGTGATTCCCAGTTCCCAGATCAACACATCCCCAAGGCACTTACAGCAAGCCAGCATTCTTCAAGCATCACTTCTGTTCTCTTCAATCTATACATTGTGCAGTCACCCTAAACAATTGAATCTGAAGTGTGTGTTTGCTTTTGTACATTTACATGTGTGTGTGTATATGTACACACAGATGCATATGTTCTCATCAATTAGCTTTCAGTCTCTACAATGACCTTGGACCCAATCTAAAGTGACTAGCGGTCAGCTGAGGCTAGAAGTGTAAGAAAGACGCTTGGGCCATGAATTCTCCCTTCCAGGGATTAACCCTCAGGAAATGGAAACTTAGTCGCTAATTCTGCCAAGCTTCCTCCTGCTTGGAGGACTCTGTGATCCTCATGTATTGTGAGGAAAAGAGTATGTTTAATCAAAAGTTGCAGTGTACACACTGACAGCTGGAATTTGAGCCTGTGGTTCTTTAGTAGGGACCCCAGATGTGTCCTTATAGTAATTTGCTTATAAAGTGACTTGGTGATTCCCTGTTGTTTCTGGCCCTAATGAACTATTTACTTCCATTTTAAGTAAGGAAATCAGCATGGTGCCTTGGAAAGAGCTCTGTTCTAGGAGAGAGGAGATCTGGCCTCTTTCCACCCCCTACAGATACCTGTGAGGTGCTATGTACATAATACTTAATATATTTATTTAATTGGATTGAACCCCACTGGCTGTGATTCTAAATGGCTCTATTAATAATAACATAATATTTGCTATTAAATTGTATATTTATTTGCTTATCTGTTTATGATCTGTCTCCTCCTCTAGAATATATATTCTATGATTTTATGATCCTTAACAGTTTTATTTACTAAACTAATGCTTAGAACAGTCCTTGGCCCTTAGTAGCTGATCAATAAATATTTGTTAGATAAATGAGTAACCTTTCATTGAGCTTTGTGAAATATGCCAGATACTGCTAAACAATCTAATATATATTATGCCATTTGACTCAGTGCGTCTCAAACTTTAATGTGCATATGCATCTTCTTGTGAAAATGCAGATTCTGTTCAGGTTTGTGGTAGAGTTGAGATTTTGCATTCTAACTGGTTTCTAGATGATGATACTGGTTCGTGTACCCCACCTATGGCAGCAAAGATTAAATCCTTATACCAACACCCTGAATATATACTATTCCTCATTTATTTGTTTTTCAGAGAAGGAAACTGAGACTTTTGGATGTTCAATAATCTATCCAAGGTCACACAACTATTTAGTAGGAGAGTCTGATAACAACAACAAAAAAGCTATCTCATATCTTTAAGTCACAATTCCTGAAAAATACATATCCAGGTATATGCATTTAGATTGCAGCAGATAAATGTTTCACATATGCTTGGAGCTAGCTCTACATTTAGTGATAAAATACCTCATTCATTCATTCAATCAAATATTTAGTGAAGGTCACCTCTAGGTAGTTTTCTGCCTATATAAGTGTCTCGCTTTGTTTTGAAGATGCATCTGTATCTGTCCATCTACCTAACCACTCGTCCACACATCCTTCCATCCATTCATACACCCATACACACACACATACATACATACATACATACATACATACATACATACATATATCTATAGGTATATATCTGGCATTAGAAACAAGCAGAGTTTCTTTTGCTTTGTTCTTCAGTGAAAATACTCAACAGCTGCCTTCAAAGAAATTTCTAGCAGTTCATGCCTTTTCTGCTCATTCTTAAATAACAGTTTGAGTATCATCTTGTGTTGTATACAAAAGCCCAATTTAGAATTTGGTGTGATGCATCCAAGATCTTTTTCTGTTTGTTTGTTTTAATTGTGGTAAAACACACATACAAAATTACTATTTTAACCATTTTACAGTGTACAATTCAGTGGTATTAAGTAAATTCACAATACTGTGCAACTATCACACCAATTCCAGAACATTTTCATCGCCTCAAAAGGAAATTCCATACCTACTGAGAAGTCATTCCCCATTCTCTGCTTCCCTCAGCTCCTGCCAATGACTGCTATGCTTTCTGTGTCTAAAAATTTGCCTGTTTTGGATATTTCATGGAAATGGAATCATATTATATGGCCTTTGGTACTTGGCTTATTTTTCGTTTAGCATGTTTTTAAGGTTCCCTTTTTTTTTCACATGTATCAGTACTTCTTTTTTATGGCTGAATAATATTCCATTGTATGAATTTATCACATGCTCTTTATCCATTCACCAGTTGATAGACCTTTAGGCTGTTTCAACTTTTTGGCTATTGTGAATAGCCCTGCTATGAACATTCTTGTACATTTTTTTTTGAACATTTTCTTTCAGTTCTTTTGGTTAAAGATTGAGGAATGGAATTGATGGGTCATAGGGCAACTCTATATTTAACTTTTTGAGGAAACACCAAACTTTTCTTTTTCCACAGCGGCAAACGCCAGCAGTGCATGAGGTTTCCATTTTCTCCACATTTTTACCAACATGTTACTTTTTATTATAGATCCTAATGAATGTGAAGTGATCGTTTTGGTCATCATTTCCCTAACGAATGATGGCTGTATCCAAGATCTTAATCAAAATCCTGAACTTGATTTGACATCAGATCTCTTCTTCCTCCCAATTCAGGCCTGACCTACCTGTAAGGCTGCATTAGGAAAGTGGACTATGGCTAGGTTGTTATCATCTTCTCTGTTTCGCTATCTAGCATTTTGCTTCCTACTCAGAAGATCCCCTGTCCCTATGTGATGCTTGGAATTCCTTCTTCAGCTGCTAGGCATCCACCTCCAGCTTGAGGCAGGGCTCTTCTGCCCTAGTAGGTAGCCCTATTACACAGGATTCAAGGCATATCCATCTCAGCTTTCTCCATCTGTTCCATGGAAAATACCTCTGTATTCTTGCCCTGATCATCTCCTCCGTGGACTGAGCTCATGGTAGTTGTATTCTCACCACTTTGCTGTCAAAGCTGTTGGCCAGACCATGCTCACCCTCTAATTAACTGTAGGCAGGAGTCTTACTTCAGGTCATAGTGTCCTTCAACCACAGGGACACATATATCAAGCTCTTTGGGTAATCCCAAGGAAACCTACTCTTTAGGTTTTGGGTAAAGGAGGTCACTCCCTAGCACCTGCCCCCACCATCTCTCTCCCCAGTGGTGGGGTTTGGAAGAGACTGGGCATCCAGCACTTTGAGGGCTCTCTGTAAAAGTATCTCTTTTGGGATCTAGCTCCTCCCCATGCGCTCTTTTTGACATCCTCTTCTGTTTGCAGGATTAAGACCTGTGCAACTTGTCCCCTTACATTTACTTGATAAATTTTACAAATGAACATAATGAGGACTGTTGCTCACTCACTTCATTACTGGTCCCTGTATTTGGAGACAGGGCCCTGTAACTGTATTTGGAGACAGGGCCTTTAAAGAGGCATTAGGTTTAAATGTGGGCCATAGGGTGAGCCCTGATCTGACTGGTGTCTTTGCAAGAAGAGGAAATTGGACACACAGAAGGATGCCAGGGGCCCACATACACAGAGGACAGCCACGTGAGGAGGCAGCAAGAGGCAGCTGTCTGCAAGCCAGGGAGAGAGGCCTTGGAGGAAACCAATGCTGCTGACACCTTGATCTTGGACTTCCAGCCTCCAGTACTCCAAGAAAATTAATTTCTGTTGTGTAAGCCACCCAGTCTGTGGTATTTTGTCCTGGCAGCCAGATCAAATATAGCCCTTCAGTGGAAACTTAGGTGGGAAATGGCCCATTCAACATCCCGTGACATACAGGAAGCTTGGTGATCCCTGGCTTTGGAATCCCACATCATTTATTAGGTACTGGCTTTAACTATTACTAGCTGTGTGCCCTTGGGAAAGCAACCTTGGTTTTCCAAAACTGTTTCTGTAAGTATAAAATGGGAATACTAATGGGGAAACTGGTTGTCTTACTTTATTACATAAGGTTTTAAATCAATGCATAAACATTTATTTGCTCATGTGAGTGAGCCTCACTCTAATCTCTGAAGAATTGTGAAACTTAAATGAGAGAATCTATGTGAAAATGCTTTCTAAATTCTAAAGTGTTATAAAAATGCTCATTAATACAATCACAACATCTACAAAACTGTTAATGGGGGGATGAGGATATCAATTAGTGTGTTATTTTGTTTTGAGTACAGGGTCAGGGTATAAAGTGGCACACATGCCCCACTTGCCTGTTAGCAACCAACAATTAATCCAACTCAGGGTATTTTTAAACATCAGGAATCATGTATTTTCCATTCACCAGCTGGAAGACAGCCAGCGTCAGCTATCAGCTAAATTAATACTTACTGCTACTAAGAACCCATTTCTTCCACCACCTCACTCACATCCATCAGCTCATTCAAAGCAGCCAACACAAAGTTCCCTGGAGCTGAGTTTAAGCATATATGTGAACCTGAGACTCTTACTTTGATATCTGTGGGGTCAGGGATATATCACCTACAGAGCATCCATATGGCCTAGGAAATATGCTAGACATTTTGCACGCATGCATTATCTCAGTTATATACACATCAATCCTTTAAGGTAGGGGATAATAGCTCCATTTTAAATTTAAGCAAATTGAAGCTTAGTGAGGTCAGTAACTTTCTATTCATTCATTTGACAACTTATTAACTGAGCATTTTCTGTTTGCTAATTCTCAATTATATGCTGGAGAATGCAACATGAAACTTGCAATCTTGGTGGAGAAGCAGACCATAAAAAATAAACAGACTAATATATATATAGAATATTAGTTCTATGAAAGAAATTCAGAGCTACTTAGAATGTGGAATGTAAATCTTAGTAAGGGAACAAACAACAAAAAAACATTCCAATAAACAAAGATTAAAGCTCCAAGAAGAGACTTCACAAAAGGAGTGGTAAAAAATGAAGGTGGGTAGATGACTTGCACTTAATCAGAAAACTGAAAAATGAAAGTAGCCATCTGTCCAAAAGAGTCTATATCCTGATGATACCATATAAATCTCTGCATCTGACTATGAAGAACCTTATATCTTTGGGGTATAGAAGTTGATACATTCTCCTTTCTACCAAAGTTAAAAAGTTAGGAATGTTACTATAGATGCAAGGATAGACAGCCACATTCTAAGACCTTTTTGTGACACTTACTAACTGGTGTCTTTAGGAAATTCATTTCATCTTTCTGAGCTTCAGGTTTCAAATCTGCCTTGTCAAATTTATAAGGATCAAAGAGGCAGTATATGTGAAGATACTTTAGAATGTGTTACACAGATGTAGGGGATTACTGAAAACAGCAAAAATGTCCTTTAGGAAAATGTGATCCATTGTCTTTGATTCAATATCACGTTAACCCAACTGGTTAAACCTCTTCCAGAAGGGTTTTTACCAAGTTGGATTCTTAAAAACAGCCCTGATCACAAACCTGTTGACAAATCACAGCTCACCATGGCCTCCAGGATAAGAAACATGACACCCAGCCTCATCAACACATTTCTCCCTTCCTGCCATGATTCCAACCTCTATTGTCATTTCCCAAACTTACATTTTGAGAACCAACTGGGATATCATAGGGACTTGATAAACATCCAGATTCCAAGACACAAATCCTGACAACATGAATCTGAATCTTGAACCAATGAATGTGTGTACATTTAATAAACAGTACAGGTGGTTCTTGTAATTGGCTTATTTGGAGAAGCACTATAGGTCATTGGTCCCCAAAACATATGCATGCATAAGCATCAATTGGACAGTTTATGAAAAAGAAATTCCTGGAAACAACCTTCAATAAAATTTCTAATTTACAATGTTTGGGGTACAACCTAGAAGTTGCATTTTTAACAAGCATCAGCCCCTCCCCAGCTGTTGCGGGTGGTCCATTGATCAAATAAATGTAAGGAAGGCTTGGTCTAGAATGGAGTGAATCACCACCTCCTGTACCCTCTGAATTTCCACCTTCCTGTCTTTCTCTCCACAGTCCACTATCATTTTGAATTCTCCTTCTTACATATAGTCATAGAATTTCTGCCCTCTCCTCCAGTGCCCTGGAGTTATTCAAAATATTTTGGGAGAGATGAAGCTTTCTAAAGTCACTTCATGCTATACCTTGGTTTGTTATTAATTTGATATTGGAGAGGAAAATGTAGAATTTGAAGACAGTTAGAAAAGAAGAAAGGGAGAGGAAAAGGGGAGGAAAGGAGATAGGAAGGAAGGAAGGAAGGAATCAAATAGTTAAAGTTTAAGTGCCAGAAATAGATACAGATATCAAAAGACCCTGAAGTCAGAAAGTCCAGATAGGCTACGTCTCTCACATATATATGGGGGAAATAAAGTAGTGCAAGCCTATGCTCTGATAGTATAAGACATCTGTACACCACTCCAGAAATTCCTGGCTAATTAGAAAAGGAAGGATAGATGTTGAGGTAATCCTAAGGTATTCTCCACAGCCTCTCAAGCACATTCACTGTAAAGATTTTAACTCTGAGGGGTATATGATCCTTCCTCTAATGTGGATCCTGGGAAGAAGCAAAAGTAAGCTAAAGAAGAGTGCAGGGGGAGAGAAAGTAAATCATTTATCCAAACGATTACTGCATCCCTAGACCCGATCTGCTATAGACTGAATTCTTATGTCCCCACGCCCTCCAAAATTCATAGGATGAAGCCTAAATCCCCAAAGGATGATATTTAGAGGTGGGATGTTTGGGAAGTAATCAGATCTTGATGGTGGAGCCCTTATGAATGAAATTAGTGCCTTTATAAGAAGAAACATTAGAGAGATTATCTATCTTTCCACCAGGAAGGGACAGAGAGAGGGTAGTCATCTGCAAACAAGAAAAGAGCCTTCACCAGACAACATATCTGCTGCAACCTTGACCCTGAACTTCCGGCATCCAGAACTGTGAGAAATGTTTGTTGTTTAAGCCACTCAGTCTATTGTATTCTGTTATAGCAGCCTTAACTAAGAATTCCATCCACAGTAGACTTTTCTAAATCATTAAGCCTTCTAACTGCCTGTGTGTAACTTTCCCAACTCAGCTACAATTATCAGTGAGATAAAATGTACGTAAAGAAAAGGTGTTAAGTCAGCACGAGAGGGTTTTGGGAAGCGGGAGGTGACGAGTGGGGATACCTGCGTGTTTGCTCCACTAGTGACAGTCCTTCAGCGTGGGCAGAGGCTCAGAGTTTGTTGCCTGTGATGGTGGGACTTTTTTTGTTTTGTTTTTTAGAATTCATTCATTTATTTACTTTTATTTCTATATACATGAGGACAAAGTATGAGATTTTGGAATGTGATTCAACTTCTTTGTAAAGATTAGTCCTTGGATTTACTCTGAATAGCCAAATAAGGTTTTAGATGACCTCTTGTAAACTCATTTCTAATTGTTTCATTTGTTCAGCCTTCAGCTGTGCTCCCCTTCCTGCAAGCTCTCCACTTTTTCTGAGGAAGCTAGTCTATCCTTGCTTTCTCAGATTCTTCTGAAGTGTGAAAAAACAGGGACTGAGTCTGAGTGTTCATTGTGATACTTTTGTCTTTAGATCTAAACTAAAAATGGGCCAAACTCACTGCCTGCCTATTCCATGTGTAGACAATGTAGGAGTTGTTTCTGATCCAGGGCAAAGAATTGAAAAGTAGGTGGTCAACCTGAATGCCCTTTTGAAAATGCACCTCCATCATATCATGTACACCACTGGATCCCTTGTCTTCCACTTTGGATGGACTTGACATTTTTCATGGCTTCCAGTGCTGTTTTAATGAAGACTAAAATCACTGAAGAGCCTGTACGGATGTGTAGAGTCTATGATGCTAGAAGCTTGCCTGTCGCCCTCCATGGCTTGCCAATCTCCCACTCATTTTCTCTATCAGTCAGTCTTCTTTTATCTACTACTCACTAGTCAAGACTCAGCCAAAATTGCATTTCCTCAGAAAGCTGTCCCCAGAACACTGCAGGCTCTCTTTGGGAAGTTAATGGTCTCTTAGCTCCTGCATGTCACTTATCGCCTAATACTATCATTGAAATAATAACAATTACGGAATTAGTCACTCAGCAATTACTATTATAAATGTCAATACCCTTCTGTATTTCTTTGGAGAAATGTCTGTTCAGGTCCTCTGCCCATTTTTTAATCAGGTTATTTGTTTTTTTGGTGTTGAGGTGTATGAGCTCTTTATATATTTTGGATGTTAACCCTTTACTGGATAAATTGTTTATGAATATATTCTCCCATATTATTTGCAATAGCCAAGATATGGAAGCAACTTATGTGTCCATCAATAGATGAATAGATAAAGAAGATGTGGTAAATATACACAAAGGAATATTATCCAGCCATAAAAAAAAGACATCCTGTCATTTGCAACAACATCTAGAGGGTATTATGCTCTGTGAAATAAGCCAGATAGAGAAAGACAAGTATCATACAATTTCTCTTATTTGTGGAATATAAATACAACACAAAATAGAATGAACAAACCAGCAGTAGACTCACAGACACTGAGAAGGTTACCATGGGGTGGGGTTGTCATGGGTGGGTGGGGAGGTAAGGGGGATAAAGGGGCACAAAAATTCTCAAGTCATAATGTAGGCTGGTCACAGGGACAGTAATACAGCATGGAGAATACAGCCACCGATTCTGTAACATCTTCCCATTTTGACAGATAGTAACTGTACTAGTGGGGGTGAGGATTTAATAATATGGGGAACTGATGAAAAACTGTGTTGTATATTTGAAATTAATACATAAGATTGTATATCAATAAAAAAGAAAAAAAAATGTCATCCATGAGGCTAGGGAACATCTTGTGTTTAACATCCCCAGAGTTTAGTAGGATGTCAGGAGCCCAATGAACATTTTTTTAAAAATTAGTAAATGGAAGTAAATAATTTCTGAAGAAAAGCCTCTAATTTGGTTTCCTTTGGTCTACATTTGCAAATGTGTATGAATTACTAAAACAGAGGGAAGCCTCTCTGGTCTTCAAACTCTAGGTAGAAATCTGCAAGAACCCCTAATTCCAAGGGCCTTGGACTTTTGAATGCACTGTCTCTGAAAATTTTTTCTATACATTCTTAGAAGCCCCGACCCCACCATTAGGGCTCCTGGCTTTCAGTCCTGCTTCCAGACATGCTTCTCTCCTTTGTAACGCTGAAAATTTAAACATAAGCCTCACGTCTGTCTTTCACTTTATCAGTATGCAGATGTATATAAACCATTCCTGAATATGGACAATATTACTGAAGATTTCAAGGGGTGGGAAGAGCATAAAAACTATTTAGGGAGGCACATAAATCTGGGTCAAATTCTCCTTGAATCTATAACCTATAGGACTGCAGGTAAGTCATTTGAACTCTCTAATATTCTATTTCCCTATCTGTAAAATGGGAAGAATAATACTTCTGGATTTTTAACTTGCATGAAATAATAAATCACTTCATTGTTTAAGCTAATATGAAATGGTTTGTTTTTGCTTGCCATCAAAAGCTTGATAAATAACCCAGTGTTATTATCTCTTGTAGTAATATATGACTTTTTCTATTTTAGCACCACCTTCTCAGTTCACTTGATCTGTGGTTCTCTCTTGGCTATCCTCCTACAGCTTGGAGCAGGCATAATTCCTCAGCAAGTAATACTGATGATTATAATAAAATAAAACTATTATTTTACTTTTTAAATACTCATAAAATACTATGCAAGCACAGAAAATTGTGATTTTATAATTATCTTTTACTTATATCATTTTAAAATAAACAAGTTGATCTACCTGTGTTACATGTTACATATATGATATATATAACTTGTGTTTTCTTCCTTGCCTATTCAACATCTCTTCCATGTTGCCATTTTGATCACACTGAGATTTTTCCCTTGGGAAGCCACCCTCTTCTATTGCATAACAGCCAGATGAGAAGTAGGACTGACCTTAGCCCTAATTTGGTGCAAAGTAAATCAGGGTGTGGCATTTTCCTGGCCATAAGGTTGGTTCCTAAAAGGCCCAGTTGGAGCTAAAATAGGGCAATTTGCCTGATTACTGTGGAAACCAAGCCCTAATTGCTCATGGTAGCCATCTTTGCATAAGGAAAACCAGTCTAGCAATAGGAAGAGGGCAAAGTCAAGAGAACCACAAAGAAATGAAGATTGAATCTTTGACCAAACTATTCCTGTGAGCCAATGTGTTTCAATTGTGTGAAGTAATCAATCCCTCTTTATTATGGAAGTTAATCACAAGTGGTTATAGTAACAACCTATCAAAAGCAAGCTAAATAATACATTTATTACCTTTGTGATAACATATTTTCCATTCAATTTCATTGTTTTATGTTTCTATATTTGCAACAATACCATTTTTTCATTATCTGATAAGACCAGACTACTGTTATTCATATTCTTATATTGAATACTGGAACTTTCACCTACTTATATTTCCAAACAAATATAAAATAATTTCATTAAGTTTCAAAGATAATATGGTCTATGTTTTTACTTAAATTAAATTAAATCTAAAATTCAAGGTTAATAGACAATTTTACAATATTTTGTTTCCCGTTTAGAGACCTAGCTTATACAACCATATAATCAGATCTTCTTTTAAATTCTGTCTAATAGAACTTTATAGATTTATTTGTGACTACATATTGCCCATTCATTTTATGCCTCAATATTTCACAAATTATAGCAGTTATGAAAGGATGGTTAACTATGTTTTTCCCAAATGGTAGTTGTTATTACTCTAATATTCTTCTTGACAGTTTAGACTAGTTTTCAGAAGCACAGTAGCTTGGAAGCAGACCACCTGAATCTAATCATGGGTCAACCATTAGCTACCTCGATGTCCTTGGGCAACTTACCTCTGTGTACCTTAGAACTCCCATCTATAAAATGGGACCTTCCTCATATGAATATTGTAATAATAAATGAGTTAATATATGGAAAACATTTAGGACACTACCTGACACATAGGAAACCCTCTATAAATCTTACCTATCAGCATTTATTGTCATTCTTGTTATTGATGATATTATCCATTTTATTACTTTTATTTGCTTTTCTAAAGCTGATTTTGGATTGATATTTTTTATATCTGTGTATGTGTGTGTGTGTGTGTATGTATATATGTATCTATCTAGGTATCTACTCATTAACAACACCTATTATCCACCTTAACCTTCTGTATGTTGATGCATTTTTGAGAAGTTATGAAATTAAAAAAAATGGCAATAATATTAATGTACACATTTTATTGATAAAAATGAAAGGGGATGTTGATGGACTTTTTTCATTGATTGTACTCATGTCCATGACATTTGGTTTTAGAATGGCCCTCTTCAAAGATTCTCCCTTGCCCCTTTATTCTTTCATTTCTGCTTTCTTCTTCCTTACTTCCCAAGTGGTACATAAAACTGTATTTTCATGTAAAAACTTCAAACAATAACAAAAGGTAAATAATAAAAGTTGAAACCTTTCCTTCAACACTGACTTCATCTTTCTTCCTGTCCATAAAGTTTCCTTATTAGAAATTCAATATGTATCTTTTAAGTCACTTTCTGTATGTGTATGTCTGTATATAAATACAATTGGAAAGCTTTGTTTTTCCTGACAATTTGGTTTTTCAATCTTTCAATTTTTATACAAACTGATCTATGCATTCTTTTTAATTGTTGCATAATACTCCCTGGTAACTGCCTAGCAATCCACAGCAGTATATGACAATTTATTTAACCATATATAAGTGGATATTTAGAAATTTCAATTTTTCACTATTAAAAATAGTGTTATCATGAACACCCTTGTATATATCTTATGTTTGCATATATAAATGACTCAAGATGGAGAGTAATATACAGATTTAATTGATAGAACAATGGATATGTACATTTTCATTAGACAAATACTGATAAACTGCTCTATGAAAATTTTCTAACACTTATCTTCCTATTTTGAAAGCCATGTTTTTAAAGGAAAGTTCCATTTGAGTTTATTGATTGCCTTGAGCATATACTGATACATGCTTGTGCATTTTCTTGTTCTCTTTATTTTTGTGGTTTTTTATATTAGTGTTTTCTCTTAAATTGAGCCATTAGTGTATTCCTACCCCAAAATACTCCGCTTCAAAGATAAGAAAATTACAGTTAGAATGGGCTAAAAAGGAAATATTAATAAAAACACAATAAATGGGTGGCTTATTTTAATTTCAACTAAACAATTGTTTGAAAAATATACAATTACATGCTATCAAATTATGCTAATAAGTTACAGAAATTGGGAAAGGAAGAAAGAAAAGCATAAACTATTTTTAAAAATCACTAATGGGTGGGTATATGTCAACATTATGTTTATGTGATATAAAGAATATTTATCAGCCATTAAGATAATGATGTATAATTCCAAAATGGAATGTTTACTCTCTAAATCTAAACCACAGAATATAAAGCAAACAAACAGAAGTCAGTATATCTAAAGGCAAATAAGAAAATAAATGAAAATCAAATGTATTTTTTTAAAAACTTAATGAAAAGGATGATGGCTGACATATTCTTATAATTTTCTACAAAGGTGTCCTAAGTTCACTCATCAAAGATACAATAAGTATGGCTGGCTTTAATAGAAAATTCAATAAAGAGTTCCTTACCAGGAATTCATCTGATCCGAAATCACAGAAATGTTAACAGTAAACATACAGACAAATAAACTTTTATAAAATAAAAGCAAAGGGGTGAAGAAATACACTCAAAATTGATAAAATATTACATAAAGATAGCCATTGACTATAATAGGGACACTTGGTGATGATTATGTGGTATTGACAATCTTAGAAGGATGAAATAAACCATCATCATAAAACATAAAGCAAAAACTACTTAAAACATAGGGAATGCAAGAAATGTAATTTGAGTTACCAGATTCAGTTCGTTATTAAAACTGTGTCAGTTATAGTAGGAAAAAATATTTAGGTTGTTCTTAAGGGGTGAGTAGGACATACTGCAATTCTCAAAAAAGATTATTCTTCAAATTAAACAGATGTTTGCCTTGGTCTAGGCATTCCAAAAGCTCATTTCTCCTTCTTTGTCCTGAATGCCATGTCTAAAAAGTTGATGCGGCTACTGTCACAACCTCAGATATTCAGGGAAGTATGCCAGTTACCTTAGGTTCACAGCATGGAGAACAGCAGAAAACTGCAGAAGTAATTAGTTTATTTTTTAAATGTGATCATAGGGAACATACATTCTTTATCTCTAAACAGAACTTCTATAAAGAAAATTTAAAATTTACCAGCTAAATTGCTGAAAATTTGCATTTGCCAGAACCTATGGACAATTCTTAAGAACTAGAAATTAATATTATAAAGCTTAAATACAGAGGACCAATAACTGAACAATTTTTGAAAAATGAATTGTATTTTTGCTAACAGATTATGAAACTGTCTTTATCTTTTAAGTAAACTGCAAAGAAAGCAAAGACTTTGCATCTTACTAAAATAATTAACTGTGCTTCATGTTATCTTTAAACACCTAAGAAAACTGAGTCTGCTCTATTAAAAAGGGTAAGCTTTCTTTTTTTTTTCTTTTTACAACTATTTAACTTTTTGTTTACTTGGGATATCTTTAACTGTCACTATGGCTACAGGTAACTATTGCTTCACAGTGACTTTGAACCTATTTGACCAAGTTTTTTTAAACCTTTTGATATGACAAACTTCCCAAAATCAAATTCTAAATGAAGTTTTTTTTTAACCTCAGATTAACTGGGATTTTCTAGAGGACCTATGGACCTTGTCAAAAGATTTGTTCTCTCTCCTTACAAAAAGAAAGATGTTAAACATTAGTTTATATTAGGCATATTTGATATGTTAAATTACATGGAATGCATTGCCAAATTAGAAACAACACTAAGTCTTCTTTATGTTGCATTATCATATATGTTATAAATGTTCCAGAAATTGTATGAAATTCCAGTCTCATATGTCCTGGTATAATGTTATCATAATTCCAGTTATCATTTTAAAATGTTGTGTCACAGAATTAACTAAATTTTCTTGTCAGTGCTGTTGTAATGAACGCTCATCAGATATTTAACAATGGGCATTTTTAAAGTATTTTGCTATTTACAGTTATTGTTTTACACAGATCACTTTGCAAAAGTGTATCATCTTCAAAGAGATTCATAGAAAGGACTTTGACAAGTATAGGTTTCTGAGAAATTAAGATCTGAAAATGGAACCATGTAAGAATTAGTGAAAAAATTGGGTTCAAGCAAAATAACTATTAATTTCATGGGACTGAAGGAACTAAGGAGGATGATTATAATATAATTCTTTATGACTTTTATTTGAAACATTGCTGGTTCTTTAATGTTTTGTTTTCCCAGGTAAAATAAATAGCATCTTTCATATGCTATTTATGACTTATACTAATTAGGTAAAATATCCCTTTGTAAATAAAAATAAACATTTACTTTTTCTCCTTGTCTGATCCCTCCAGAATTCAGAAACTCTCTTTTCATGGTACTACAGCTAGTCATCTATATAAGTTCAATAGGAATCTGTTCTCCCTGTAACAAGACATAATTAGAAACATTGAATATATTACAAACACTTTGACTAGAATGTCATATTTGAGGGAGATCTTCAAGGACTCATATATAACTAGAGCTTATTATATATTATAACTTACAGAGCTTATTTATTGTAACTAGAGCTATTCTTGCTGAACTTATGCAAATAATCAGGCCAAATATAATGTAAACAAATTAGTTTTACTGTGATTGTCTTTGGAAAAAAAATGGGGATGACTATAGAAAGAAAAATTATATTTGCACCTTTGTAGATATTAGATTCCAAATATCACCAGAGATTCAGCATAAAACATTGTCTTTGAATGGAACCACAAAAGATCCCAAATAGCCAAAGCAATCCTGAGAAGGAAGAATAAAGCTGGGGGTATTACGCTCCCCGACTTCAAGCTCTACTACAAAGCCACAGTAATAAAGACAATTTGGTACTGGCCCAAGAACAGACCCACAGACCAATGGAACAGACTAGTGAGCCCAGATATAAACCCAAGCATATATGTTCAATTAATATATGATAAAGAAGCCATGGATATACAATGGGGAAATGACAGCCTCTTCAACAACCAGTGCTGGCAAAACTGGACAGCTACAATGCAAGAGAATGAAACTGGATTATTGTCTAACCAAATACACAATAGTAAACTCAAAATGGATCAAAGACCTGAATGCAAGTCATGAAACCATGAAGCTCTTAGAAGAAAACAGGCAAAAATCTCTTAAATATAAACATGAGCAACTTTTCCCTGAACACATCTCCTCAGGCAAGGGAAACAAAATAAAAAATGAACAAATGGGACTACATCATGCTAAAAAAGCTTCTGTACAGCAAAGGACACCATCAGCAGAACAAAAAGTTATCCTACAGTATGGGAGAATATATTTGTAAGTGACCTATCCAACAAGGAGTTAACATCCAAAATATATAAAGAACTCACACGCTTCAACACCAAAAAGCAAAGAACCCTATTAAAAAATGGGTGGAGGATATGAACAGATACTTCTCCAAAGAAGAAATTCAGATTTCCAACAGGCACATCTGAAGATGCTCCACATCGCTAATTATCGGGAAATGCAAATTAAAACCACAATGAGATATCATCTCACACCAGTTAGGATGGCCAACATAGAAAAGACTAGGAACAACAAATGCTGGCAAGGATGCAGAGAAAGGGGAACCCTCCTACACTGCTGGTGGGAATGTAAATTAGTTCAACCATTATGGAAAGCAATATGGAGGTTCTTGAAAAACCAAAAATAGAAATATCATTTAACCCTGGAATTCCACTCCTAGGAATTTACCCTAAGGATGCAGGAGCCCAGTTTCAAAAAGACACATGCACACCTATGTTTATCACAGCCCTATTTACAATAGCCAAGAAATGGAAGCAACCTAAGTGTCCATCAGTAGATGAATGGATAAAGAAGATGTGGTACATATACACAATGGAATACTACTCAGCCATAAGAACACAAATTCTACCATTTGCAATAACATGGATGGAGCTAGAGGGTATTATGCTCAGAGAAATAAGCCAGGTGGAGAAAGACATGTACCAAATGATTTCACTGATCTGTGGAGCATAAGAACAAAGCAAAACCTGAAGGAAAAAAACAGCAGCAGATTCACAGAACCCAAGAATGGACTAACAGTTGCTACAAGGAAAAGGACTGGGGAGGGTGGGTGGGAAGGGAGGGAGAAGGGGTATAAGGGGTATTATGATTAGCACACATAGTGTGGTGGGGGGCACAAGGAAGGCAGTATATACAGAGAAGACAAGTAGTGACTCTGTAGCATCTTATTACGCTGATGGACAGTGACTGTAATGGGGTATGTGGTGGGGACTTGATAATGGGGGGAATCTAGTAACCACAGTGTTGCTCATGTGAGTGTATATTAATGATACCAAAATGAAAATAAATAAAAAAAACAAAAAACAAACAAAAAAACCATTGTCTTCAAGGTTTTGTTTTATACCTGTAAACTCATCTGGATATTGAATTCTATATCCCTCAAGTATCTGGCTATGACTTTCCAAACTATTGTTTCCAATTTTCTCCCACCATTCTGATTTGGAATCACTAAGAACAAAGACTTCCCTGAAATCTTCCTTGGAAGGGAACACACCAGATCCTCCTCACTATCCTTATGGCAGCAAAACTTCAGGGACTTGTACCTTAGGTATACATGTCATGGCTAAAGAGAGCTTCATCTGACATCCCATTCTGTGCAGACTCTGGAGACCTCTGAGCTGAACTGCTGAGAGCAGCTGGCACCAGCGCGGACTGCTTCCATCCAAGATGACAGATCAAGATGAACTTTTACCAAACATAAAACCCTTTCTTCTTTTCTTCCTTTCCTTTCCTTTGTAATTGTCCTAGAGAGGCAACACCATCATCTGTATCTCTTAGGCCACTGCTAAGAGGACTAATCTTTCAGACTATTAGATTTGTCATAAAAAAATCTGATCTGTCCATTAACAGTGCCACCTTAGTGCGAGTAGTTTGCACCCTGATGGAATTCATTTTTGTGCTGGTTATCATTCTCCTTGGGCCTATGAATGTCTAGATGGCTGGAACCATGTCTGTGCTTATCTAACTGTGCTCCTAATTGTTCACAAATGAATTAAGACACCTCATTGGTCAACTCCCCTGGATTTACATCATTGAGTTAGAAAATACTCAACAGGAGACCTTCACAATTCAGGATTTGCTTCCTTTGGCAGGGCCCTGCTTCCCTAGTTAGGAGTAAATGTAAATGCGTCTTTGATCAGGGTCCTCTCCTAACTCTTAAAAGTATTGTAGAATCGGTTGCTAAAACAATAGCTGCCCAACAAAATTCTTAGACTCTGGACAATGTATTGTTTGATACTAAAATAACCCTTAATTACCTTTTAGCTGAATAAGGAGGTGTCTGTATTGTGGCCAGCACCACCAGCTGCACCTGGATTAACACTTCTGGGGAAGCTGAAACTCAGTTACTGACATCACTGAATAAGCCACCTGGCTTAAGAAAGTGACTCCTTCAATGCAGTCTTTCTTTACCGTACTTGGTTTTGATTGGTTTGGGTCTTGGGTATGATGGCTCTAAAGTATATTCCAGTCATTGGGAGCTATCCTGCTTATAATAATCATAGTAGTCTCCCTGGCATGTTGTATTCTCTCAAAAGCTTTAAATGCATGTTTACAGCTACTAACTACCAAGCAGACAATCACCCTAAGCCTGGAATGCCAGAAAAGCAATGAAGAAAATGACGAACTAAAAAATTGTAAGCCTGAAGTTGTGACCTGTGAATATAACCAGAACTTTAGCAAAAAACATCATGACCTATGATTATCACACAGAGGATAGTAAAAGCTCTGAGAATTATAGAGCAGTAGCTGGGAATGCCAAGAAGACCTTACATTTTAATCACCTCTCTCAGTTAAGCTAAGGGTCTGATCAAAAGGGGATTAATTGTTAAAAAAAGAAACAACAGGCCAAAAATGGAATCACTTGTGTTGAGCCCCATGCATTGAACCAAGACTTAATATCTAATCTAACTGCAGTTTCAGCCTCCCCCAGGAGTGTGTCTGTTAGCTGGTTTATCCATAATTATTTGATCCGCATTAGTGAGGTAATCTGCATGACAGACCAACAACCTTCCCTCAAAGGAAGGTGACCTTGCCTGAAATAATCCAAATGTCTTTTTTCCACTCCATTCTGCTTATAAATGCCTTCCTTTTTTTTTTACAGCTCTTTGTAGCTCCTTTTTATTTGCTAGATGAGATGCTGCTCAATTCAAGATTCATTGAACAAACCCAAATAGATCTTTAAATTTACTGTTGGATTTTGTTTTATAACAAACTAAAGAGCTCTTAGAAATTATAACACAATTTTTAAAAAGAAAAAAATGATAGCAGATATGGAAGATAAAGTAGAGAAAATCTGTAAGTAAAATAATGAAGCTAAGAAAATATAACAATAAGTGATAGAAAATTGAAGGCTCAGTGTAGGAGGGGTCAGAAGGACAGAGCAGAGGAAATGGAGAACCCCAAAATTATCAAAGACGTAATTTAAGAACAAGTTTTAGAAATAAAGGATATCTCTGTCTAGACTGAAAGAGCCAAACACCTATCCAGTACAATAAATTTTAAAGCTCCACACCCTAGAATACCAGTAAAAACTTCAGGATTCCAACTATAAAGATCTTAAAATCTTCCTAGGTGGATGTTATATTTAAAGGATCGGGCTTCTTAACTGGAAAACGATTGACCACTGCCTTCATATATCTGAAGGAAAATTATTTCCAAACCAGAACACTAAACCCAAACTATCAAATAGCAATTAGATATTGACATAAATAGCAATTAAGTTTAGAAAATGAATTTTCCAGTGGAATGTGCTTCAAAGACCTCTGAAGACAACAGATACACAAATGAACAAATCAAGAAATAGCATATATTCATTAAAAAATATCAAGGAATTGAAAGTGATAAAAGCTGGCTTGAATGGGAGAAGTAAGGCCAGAAACTATTTTTGAAATTGCATGAATCTAAAATTCATAAAATTCATAAATCTAAAATCCAAAATTCATAAAAAATGAAAAGCAAATATGAGAAGGTTATATAGGAGCACACAAAAGGTTATATAGGAGGACACACTATTTTGTGTCCTCAGGATCTAGATTTATATCTGAGATTCCCTGATGTCAAGGCCTGAAGAAATTAGAAGTCAGATAGAGGAAAACAGGCCATGTGATGAGGAATTCCCAGGGATTTGAGCACAAATCAAGAACATATATGTGTATATATGTTTAAGAAAAAGAATGTATTTTAACTTTCTTGAAAAAAGTAATAAATTGTTAGAAAAAGAACATCTATTACAAATGAGATGCTATTGAAATATGCCTTGAAATATATGGATTTTTTGTCAAATAAACCATTATAAAAGGTATCCATGGCAAACACAATGATTGAGAACTGAGGGCTTTAAGCAAGAAGAGTGAAATCAGCTTGAGATTCAGAGTGAACAGACTACTATTCCCTGAAAATATGTATATGTGCATGTGTGAGTGAAAGGGAGAGAGGCAGAGAGAGAATGTCAAATGTCCTAAGGGTCTCTTGAATTCTAAATAACAAAACCTTTCCTTTCCTTTACCACAGTTGAGACTCAGAGGCAGTTTTACTGCAAAAACACTAGTTTCATCAATATAGGGGATGGGAAAGAGAGAAGTCCTTTCCCTTTCACCTACTAGAATGTTGGGGGCTTCTCAAATGTGTCACAAACTCACTCACTGTTAACTATGTACTCAAAGAAATGCTATTCCTTCTGCAGGTACACCCTTAATCCTTTTCCTTGCCCCGTTCTACTTTATCCAGTTGACTCTTGCCCACCTTTCCAGGTATGTTTGTATTACTCCTCTAAGCAGATCTTTTCCATATGGAAATACTTTTCCATTAGTATTTTTCCAAAGCATCCTGTGTTATTTTTGTTTACATATGTCACCGTATGTATAAATAATTGTTCTCTGTGCCAATTCTCTAAGAAAGCGAAAACTCCATGAGGTCCAGAACTGTGTCTGCCATGTTCCGGGATGCATGTCAGGAACGTGGATATTTATTTAACTATGTTTAATCAGGGAGAAAGCATACTCATAATACATTGTTTTCTTGCACAGACATACATAAAAATACATATTTTGAATAATGCAGATGAACAGTGTTCTCCTCTATACAAAGATGTATAGTTATCACCAACCTCTAAATTTCAGTTTATTGATTGGCTCCTTCCTTCAGTCAGTCAATATGACTTCCCAAAACATGTACTGAGTGCCCATTCTGTACACTTAGGTAGTTCTAGGATACAACAGTGAGCAAGGTGAGCAATGTTACTCTCTTCAGGGAACTTGTACTATAGTTGCAAAAACAAATGAACTAAATTAAATGTTTCACACACCTCCATTTAGTTGAGCTGCAAGTTACTATTATCTAATGCAAAAATCTTAAGATTCTTGAAGATGAAGAGAAGCTAAAACATAGGCAAAACTCTTCTTTATACTGAATCAGCTCTTCACTGATCAAAGAACTACTTGCTTCTGAGGGGGTTTCTGTAAAATGAGCTGAACCTTGAGATGCACCTGCTGTAGACAGGCTAGGAAATCCTGCAGAGCATTTTCCTTTCCTTCTTGCTGGGCGCGTGGAAGGCATCTACCTGTGTCACTGCTGATTAATCCATGTCTCCGCTTTCAGCTGCTTCACACTGAGCTCACTGTAACTTTAAATATTGATAACCAAGCTCATATATCACAGAGCTGAGAGAATGACAGTTTCAGTGCATAATGGCTAAAGCTTTCTACAATAATCAGATATTCAATAATTCATGAAAATATATCCCCCCAAATCAAATTGGAAGCTATTTTGTGTAATATATTATTTAAAATTCAATATTCTAATGCACACAACTTCTCCTCAGCCAGAGGAGGACCATTTCAAAATGTGATTATGTGCAGACTCCATTTAAAAGTGACAATTCTGCTTTTCATTTGTTTAACAGCTTAAGCAGAGGAGCTCAACTGGAACTAAGTCATCTGACAACAAAACCAGGGCTGCCACAAGCAACTTTGCAAAAGTGACATTAGGACCTAAAAATGCACATACATTTGGATAGGAGAGATGTATATTCGGCAAAGAAAAATTTAATTTGTTCACGTCCTACATCAATTTGTTTCCAAATAGTCCCCTCCAAATTAACTGTAATTTATCATCATTGTAAGACATATTGTAATCTCCTGTATCTGGGAGTCAAGACACCTCCATCCCACCCCAGGGTTAGAGCAGTCTCACTTGCTTTCAAAGCCATCATTTACTGTGTTCCCTTTGAGTACATCAGGGGAAAGTTGTCCCATAAGCACATAGTTTTAAAATTCTGGTTTCATATTGTTCCCTTTTTAGAAACACCCTTCCACTTCTTCCCTGACTATCCAAACCTTCTTTCAAGGAATATGATGGACTGAATGAAGTCTTCCCTGACTTTCCAAGCCCGCTATGGCTCGCCCTTTTTCAGAACACCTATAATGTTAATTATCTGCAGCAGTTATATTATTCCACTAGCTGCCACTTACTAAGCACTGATCATATGTCAGCCCCATGTCAAACATCATATACTTAAATTATTTTAATTAGACACTAGACCACCATTGCTACCCCAGTGAAGGCTCAGGAAACTGAGCCTCAGTAGTGTTCAATGAGTTTGTTCAAGGATACAAATCAGGAAATTCTAAAAGGGCAGAAGGTTGTCTGGTTTTGCACTTCCCTTGTGCCTAGAGTGGTGCCTGGTGCATAGCTAAGTCTCCATATTTATTAACTGATTGAATTAATTAACAAATCTCTGTGCATTTTATTGTGTAAATCTAGTTTTCTACCTTGTCTTCTAGAAGAAATCTATGTCTTCTTACCTTGCAGATGACATGGCCAGAAGAGACCAGCAACATTATACTAAGTGAACAGAGAGTGCTTGTATTAGAATAAGCATAGTATTTTAGAACAAGCACTAAATGTGGAGTTTGAGGGCCCTGCCAGTATTTGGACTCTGACAATTTCTAATAGTGTGACCTTGAACAAAGCTACTGACTTTTCCATTTCTCAGTATCTTCATCAATAGTAACTTCAATCTCTTGTCTAATAAGAAAACTTCCATGAAGTAGTATAAAATAATTAAAAATGTAGGCTCTAGGTTAAGAATGCCCAGGTTTAGCTCTGTCCTGCAGGACAACTAGGAAAGTTAATGTCTCTGTGACTCTGGTCCCTCAGATAGAAATTTTGCATACTAGTACATCTATAATGGGCCTAGGAGTTTTACATAGTTTTCTAAATGAAAATCCTATTGAACAATTCCTATTACACAGAAAGTCCTAAATAAATGTTAGCTCTCATTGTTATATACATGTAATTGGCATACTGCTCCACACATAGTAGGTCCCCAGAGAGGTTTCCTTCCTTTGCTTTCACCAACTTGAAAAGTTGACTTAACTGTGTTGGAACTTCATTTTCCTCATTTATTAAATTAGAATAATAAAACTAACCTTTCTCCAAATAGCAGGGCTAAGTAATATTTTAATAACATTTTCAACTCTTAAGATACCAGTAATATGCACATAGTTCAGAATTTTTAGGCTGGAAAAGGCAAACATCATTGTCAGTAGAAGAATGTTAGAAATAGAGGTACAACCTAAAGTTATATAGGAAGGCAGAGAAGAAAATAAAAATCTCTTTGAAAAAGTGATTAAAAAAGAATCTTAGGAATCTTAGATTTTAGCTGGGTCCTAATAGAGAATATTAGGAATGATGCAAAGGATAGACAATTATGAAAAATGAGCATATTTCATGTAGATTTCTGCCATAATTTCACCAAACAATAACTGGATAGATAATTTGGGTTCATATTGCAATGCTTTCTGGCTGTGTTATCAGAGAGGAAAAACTTAATTAATATAATCATAATCATATCTTCATTTATTGGTTGTCTATTATGATCTAAATGTTGTACCTTTATTATTCTTAATTATTTGATTTACTTCGTGTCAAGTGCAATCTTTTCCATTCACAGATTAGGAACATGAGATTCAGCAAGGTCAAGTCACTGGATTAGGACTCCCACGTGAGGGGGGAGCTCAGATGTGAACCCAGCTCACTGCTATACCTCATGGCTTCTGTCTCTAGGTTTTTGGCTATGTCATTTAAAATAATCATGAGTATAATGGATTAAAAATATTATTAAATGTGCCCTTCTCCATAAGACTCCATTAGCATAATGAAATATGCAAATTATTAATTTTAAACCATCTAAACAACAGCAGACACATTTTCTCTCCTGCCAGGGAATGCCAGTTTAATGAAATTGGACTGGCCCACTGCTACAGATGCCTAAGCCAGGAAAAGAGAAATAATAAAAACAGGCATCAACATAAAAATGGGTGCTTCTGGCCTCATCCCAGGACCTAAGAATGGTGTAGACAATATCTATAGGAAATTAATCAATTTCAGCCCTAAACATAGGTGTTATCATCAATCACCCATTCACATCCTTCTGGTGTGATTTACAGGTCACAGCATTATTTTTCCCAATAGTTTTGCATGAATTGTAAAATGCTGAATCATTTATTTCCTTCCACAGTTCCTTCATCCCTCCCTTCCTTCTCCAGTTATTTCTTTAACACATGACCGATACCACATACTTTCTTAAGTCTTTTGATCCATTAAATGACCTGCAAGAATGACATGAAGACTGCCTTCATTGAACTTGTGGTCTACTAGGGCAGACAATTAGCAATAAATTATAATGCACATGATTAGCATGCTTCTCATGAAAAAGCACTTAAATATTACTTGAAAGTTAGTTGAGACCTTAAGCATAAATAGGAAATAGCCAGAAAAAGTAAATACTATGTGTGTGTGTATATGCTTATGTATGTATCTTGAGTGTGGGAGGGATGTGGTTGTGTAAGGATGTATGTTCTAGATAGAAAAATAATGTTCAAAGCTTTGAAAGTGGAAGAGGAATAGAAGATAGAAAAGTTCCAAGGTAATTTTTTGTATGTGTAGTAAGGCTAAGCATGGTATACTTAGTATGGATCAGGCATGGTCAAGTCCAAAAATGAGGTTAAAAAGGTAAGCTGGTTAAGGGCAGGTCAAAGTAAATAGTCTCTGCTTCTTTCGGAGGGCAGTAAGAAGCCATCAAAGGACAGAAAAGAGAAGGATGTGACTGTATTGGTATGAAAACTACCTATGTGGCTACACATGGAGGAAGATGGGGGATCTATTATAGAGCAGAACTGGATTAGGTGATTGAAAGTCTCTGGTGAGATGTAAAGGGTACCTGATATTGTGCATACTTCACAGTTATCTCAGGGACACTTAATCCCTGGGAGGATTAGGGAACTTTAGCTTGGAAACATGGAAATCTCAAGGGGTATGGAAGGCTCTCTTTCAAATACCTGTGACACTGTCTCTGGTTGAGAGATGGGGGTATGTCTGCTGTACCCAAGAAGCACAATTAGAACTACTGGACAGAAATCAAAGGAAAGCTCAGCCAAACAAGCATCTTTCTGCTGAGCGAAGCAGTGGATCCCTTCAGGTCGCCTTCGGGCTCTCCTCGTGGTTGCCCTGTGCCTGCCTTACCGTTGTTCCCAGCTGTCATAAGGACACCATGCAAAGAACCAGATATCCCCGGTCTTCACTAGCCCGTGGCTGCAAGAGCATGTCTAACCAGATGCACAAACGACTGCCCTAAGTTTTCAACCTGGTCGTGAAGAAAGTAGCCCCTCCCACCAAGACTGAAAAGGAAGGGGCCAAAAATCTCCTCTTCCCTGTATATACAAGATAACCAATATCTCCAGCCCTGGGAGGCAATAAAAAGTTCAGGGGTCTGAACCTAAAGCCATCAGAGCTCACGAAGCTATTTAAGGAAGTCGTGTTTGAAGAGATCCTCCCACCTATCTTCCGGTCTTCACAAATCTTTGCCCTTAAGACTGAAGATTTTCCCAGGGTCTCTGGTAAATAATAGGAACTTTACCTTAGAATAATTACCTACTGTCTTAGCTCAAGCTTCCATAACAAAATACTGCAGGTTGGGTGTCTTAAACAACAGAAATTTCTCCTCTCACAGTTCTGGAGGCCAGAAGTCCAGTACCAAGGTGCTTGCTGATTCGGTTTCTGGTGATGGCTTGGTTTGCCTCCTGGCTTGCAGACGGCCACCTCCTTTGCAGTTTCTGTTCTGTGTGTGTGCTGGCTTGGGGGGGAGTTGGCGGAGGAGCTCTGGTGTCTCTTCTTATAGGGGCACTGATCTATAGTGCCAAGGTTCACCCTTATGACTTCACAGTGTGGATTAGGGCATGAACAAATGAATTTTGGGTGGGTGGGGGGACACATACATTCAGTCCATAGCACCTACCTTTCCTCAAAAGGCTTCAAGGTCCAATCTTTTTGCACTTTCTATCATGTTTGTTTACCAACAGAAGGGCAAGCAGAATAGTCTATATGCTGTGCACCACTAATCTCATCCAGTTTCCATTCCTTTCCACCCTTCCATACCCTTTCAATATGCCATCTGGACTTCATGGACTTCATCAACCTGTCATAAGAAGATTCCCTTTCATCCCCAAATTCTTCTTGAGTGTTCAGTTCACTTTCTTCTCTAACTGATCTCTGATACAATCTCTTTCCTTCAAGAATAGCCCCTTCTTTCTCCCACATGTATTTCAAAAGGTGCTTGGGTCTGGATAAGTATCCTCTTGTCTCCCCACTCCAATTCCAAAGCTCCCTTTTCTTTTCTCCTTCCAAAATGGTTCTTTTAAAATATATTATAATTATAATTATAATTCCTTGTTGCTAGGGTTAGCTCCATGGGCTTACAAACTGTGCAGTCACATTGAGCTTTGTGCCTAGAAAACATCAAGTGCTTGGAGTGCTTGGTTTAATGCTCTGCTTGTTCCTTCCTGAAATTTTAAATACTTTTTGAACAAGAGACCTCACATTTTCATTTTTCACTAGGCCCTGAAAATTATGTAACTGGTCCTACCCGTTGGTATCTTATGTCACTACTCCACCTAATTCACTCAGATTTCACCACCTAGCTCATGGCTTGTCCCCATGCTGTTGTTATGTTCATTATTTTAGGGGACTTCAGCATCTATGCAAATCTAGCCAATATCTTAACAACTTAGTTCTTCAACTTCCTCAGCTCCCACAGTCTGCTCTGTCCCCCTTAATGACCTAGGAACAAGAATGGACATTATGCCTTATCACCAACAAAACCACTCAGCTTTGAAATCCAGAAGGCAAACATCCCACTTCCTGACTCTCGCCTTTATCATTTCAGTTCATCAATTTCTGTAAGAAGAAATTCTTAATTTTAATGTGATCAGATACTTAGTCACTTCCCCTCCAACAATTCTTAGACTTTATCAAGACATCCAATCCATTCACCAGACCATTTTTTTAAATTACATAATATTTGGTAACTATAAAAGAATATATGCAATACATAGATTTATGAAGCATTATTAAAACAATACTTCAGGAATATTCTATCTGACTTAAAAAGCAACACATTTTCAAAGTCTGTGTTCGTCTTGAAACCACCTCTTTCCCTCCTCTCCTCCACCCTAAAGTAAGCATTATCCTAAATTATATGTGTATCATTTGTTCCTTTCTTTTTTACACTTTTGCTATATATGCATATACTAAATAAAAGTGGTATTACACTATGTCATTTTCTGAAACTTTTCTTTCCCTATTCAATACCTTGTTTCTAATATACAGTTGTGTTCTTGTGAATAGCTATATTAACAATAGTGGATCTTAGATGTATATCTGGGACTGGAGTGTCTGTATAGTTGGATTATTGCAGGTTCAGCCTTTACAAGACAATGCCTAATTGTTTCTCAAAGAGATTATATCAATTTACATTTCCCACCAAATGTATGTAAGTATTCCCATTGATCTACATGCTTTCTCATACTAACAAAACAGGCATAAAATTGTTTCAATGTAGTTATTATTTTGCAATTCCTGATTACTAAGGATGAACATCTTTATATAAGTTTATTTCACATTATTTTTTCATCTTTTGTGAAACATGTGCTTAAGTTTTTGCCAATTATTGTGTTAAGATATCTTTTTCCTTAATGATTTATGAGATACTTTTGTATTCAAGATAGTTCCTTCAGCAGATATTTTCTTCCAATTTGTGGTTTGTCTTCTAAATTATAGCCTGCTATAAACAGAAATTCTTAATTTTAATGTGATCAGATACTCAGTCTTTTCTTTGAAGGAATGCTGATTAAGTCTTTCTTAAGACAGTATTCTCTAGACAAAGTCATAAAGGTACTCATGTATGATTTCTTCTAAAATAATTAAAGTTATGGCTTTCATATTTAAATCTTTGATTCATTTAAGATTTATTTTATAAAATCAGGATATATAAAGTGAACACAGTACATGTATAATGGGTATAGTTGTATAGACTTTGGCAAATTTATATGGTCTTATAATTACCATCACAAACAAACATCATCAAATATTTTCATAGATGGACATTTAGTTGTTTCCAGCTTTTGTTGACAGGGACTTAAACTACTAAAAATATCTGTGTACAAATTTTTCTGTGAACATATATTTTCATCTCCCTGTTGGATTCACCTCAGCAATGTATGAAAGTTCCATTTATCCTCATCTTCCCTATGTCTGCTATTGCCAATTTGTGTTTATTTTAGCCATTTTAAAGGGGTGTAGTAGTTGCTTATTGTGCTCTGAACTGAATTTTCCTAAAGACTGAAGACATTTAGCATCTTTTCATGTGTTTTCATGTCATCTGTGTCTTATCTTTGATGAAGTAATTCTTCAAATTTTTGTTTCATAGGACTGCTTATTTTACTATTAGTTGAAAGAGTTCTCTGCATATTAAAGATCTTTATTAGATGTATATTAAAAATACCTTCTGTCTATCTGGGACTTGAATTTTCATTTCCTTAACGGTGTCATTGGAAGAGCTAAAGTATTCATATTTTCTTCTGAGGTCCAGATTGTTATTCTTTTTTATTTCAAGGTTCATAGTTTTTATATCCTTTTAAAAAACAATTTGCCAGGAACAGGTGGAGCCAACATGGTGGCATGAGTAGGACAGTGGAAATCTCCTCCCAAAAACATACATATTTTTGAAAATACAACAAATACAACTAATCCTAAAAGAGAGACCAGAAGACACAGGACAACAGCCTGACTACATCCACACGTGCGAGAGCCCAGCGCCTGGTCAAAGGGGTAAGATACAAGCCCCCGCACGGCAGGACCCAAGCACACCTCCCCCCAGCTCCCGGCGGGAGGGAGAGGGAGCCCAGGACTGCTAAACACCCAGCCCCAGCCACCCGCACCAGAGCGTAGACACAGTGCATGCGTGGAGGGCTGGAAACTAGGAAAATAGGGCAGCAAGACCTCTGAGTGGGTGCCAAAGATGATGCCCCTGTGACAAAGAAAAGCGAGTGCTTTTTGAAAGTCTTTAAGGGACAGGGATTTAACAGCTAGATGGAAACAACACAAGTCACAGCCCAGTGGCTGGAAATTACAGGGAAAACCGGGCGCACTAAGCCCCTGGGCAAAATCTCTGAGACCCCTCATGGAGGTAAACAGCCAAACAGCCCCCCCTCCACCCGTCCATTACCCCTCTGGGCGCTGTGAAAGCAGAGAACAGCCTAAGGCAAAACACGCCCACAGAAAAGAAAATTCCTACACTTCGGCCGGGCAAGACACAAAGACCCAGCCTACACGCAATTACCCAACACAAGCCACTAGGGGTCGCAGTTGTCCCAGTAAAGAAAGGCCAGTAGCAAGTGAAAAGTTTGGCCCTCCCAGCCGACAGTCAATAGCACCTGTCAACATGAAAAGGGAAAAAAATATGATCCAGACAAGACTAACCCAGACAGCTTTGGCATCTGCTACATCTTCCCCTGAGAAGGAATCTGGGGAGATAGATTTAGCCAGTCTTCCTGAAAAAGAATTCAAAACAAAAGTCATAACCATGCTGATGGACTTGCAGAGAAATATGCAAGAACTAAGGAGGGAGAATACAGAAATAAAACAAGCTCTGGAAGGACTTCAAAACAGAATGGACGAGATGCAAGAGACCATTAATGGACTAGAAAACAGAGAACAGGAACGCAGAGAAGCTGATGCAGAGAGAGATAAAAGGATCTCCAGGCATGAAAGAATTTTAAGAGAGCTGAGTGACCAGACGAAATGGAACAATATACGCAATATAGGGATACCAGAAGAAGAAGAGAGAGAAAAAGGGATAGAAAGTGTTTTTGAAGAAATAATTGCTGAAAACTTCTCCAAACTAGGGGAAGAAATGGCCTCTCAGACCACAGAGGTACACAGAACTCCCATGACAAGGGATCCAAGGAGGGCAACACCAAGACACATAATAATTAAAATGGCAAAGATCAAAGACAAGGACAAAGTATTAAAGGCAGCCAGAAAGAAAAAAAAGGTTACCTACAAAGGAAAACCCATCAGGCTATCATCAGACTTCTCAACAGAAACCCTACAGTCCAGAAGAGAATGGCATGATATACTCAATACAATGAAACAGAAGGGCCTCGAACCAAGACTACTGTATCCAGCACGAATATCATTTAAATATGAAGGAGGGATTAAACAATTCCCAGACAAGCAAAAGTTGAGGGAATTTGCCTCCCACAAACCACCTCTTCAGGGCATCCTACAGGGACTGCTCTAGATGGGAGCACTCCTAAAAAGAGCACACAACAAAACACCCAACATATGAAGAAGGGAGGAGAAGGAATAAGAAGGGAGAGAAATAAAGAATCATCAGACCGCATTTATAATAGCTCAACAAGAGAGTTAAGCTAGACAGTAAGATGGGAAAGAAGCTAACCCTGAAACTTTGGTAACCACAAACTTAAAGCCTGCAATGGCAGTAAGTTCATACCTTTCAATAATCACCCTAAATGTAAATGGACTCAATGCATCAATCAAAAGACACAGAGTAATAGAATGGATAAAAAAGCAAGATCCATCCATATGCTGCTTACAAGAGAATCACCTCAAACCCGAAGACATGCACAGACTTAAAGTCAAGGGATGGAAAAAGATATTTCATGCAAACAACAAAGAGAAGAAAGCAGGTGTTGCAATTCCGGTATCAGACAAAACAGACTTCAAAATAAAGAAAGTAACAAAAGACAAAGAAGGACATTACACAATGATAAAGGGCTCAGTCCAACAAGAGGATATAACCATTATAAATATATATGCACCCAATACAGGAGCACGAACATACCTGAAACAAATATTAACAGAACTAAAGGAGGAAATAGAATGCAATGCATTCATTCTAGGAGACTTCAACACACCACTCACTCCAAAGGACAGATCCACCAGACAGAAAATAAGTAAGGACACAGAGGCACTGAACAACACACTAGAACAGATGGACATAATAGACATCGACAGAACTCTACATCCAAAAGAAACAGGATACATATTCTTCTCAAGTGCACATGGAACATTCTCCAGAATAGACCACATACTAGGCCACAAAAAGAACCTCAGTAAATTCCAAAAGATTGAAATCCTACCAACCAACTTTTCAGACCAAAAAGGCATAAAACTAGAAATAAACTATACAAATGAAGCAAAAAGGTACACAAACACATGGAGGCTTAACAACACGCTCCTAAATATTCAATGGATCAATGACCAAATCAAAATGGAGATCCAGCAATATATGGAAACAAACGACAACAACAACACTAGGCACCAAGTTCTGTGGGACATAGCAAAAGCAGTCTTAAGAGGAAAGTATATAGCAATCCAAGCATATTTAAAAAAGGAAGAACAATCCCAAATGAATGGTCTAATGTCGCAATTATAGAAATTGGAAAAAAGAAGAACAAATGAGGCCTAAGGTCAGCAGAAGGAGGGACATAATAAAGATCAGAGAAGAAATAAATAAAATTGAGAAGAATAAAACAATAGCAAAAATCAATGAAACCAAGAGCTAGTTCTTGGAGAAAATAAACAAAACAGATAAGCCTCTAGCCAGACTTATTAAGAGGAAAAGAGAGTCAAAACAAATCAACAGTATCAGAAACCAGAAAGGAAAAATCACGACGGACCCCACAGAAATACAAAGAATTATTAGAGAATATTATGAAAACCTATATGCTAACAAGCTGGGAAACTAGGAGAAATGGACAACTTCCTAGAAAAATACAACCTTCCAAGACTGACCCAGAAAGAAACAGAAAATCTAAACAAACCAATTACCAGCAACGAAATTGAAGCAGTAATCAAAAAACGACCAAAGAACAAAACACCCGGGGCAGATGGATTTACCTCAGAATTTTATCAGACATACAGGGAAGACATAATACCCATTCTCCTTAAAGTTTTCCAAAAAATAGAAGAGGAGGGGATACTCCCAAACTCATTCTATGAAGCTAACATCACCCTAATACCAAAGCCAGGCAAAGACCCCACCAAAAAAGAAAACTACAGTCCAATATCCCTGATGAACGTAGATGCAAAAATACTCAACAAAATATTAGCAAACCAAATTCAAAAATACATCAAAAGGATCGTACACCATGACCAAGTGGGATTCATCCCAGGGATGCAAGGATGGCACAACATTCGAAAGTCCATCAACATCATCCACCACATCAACAAAAAGAAAGACAAAAACCACATGATCATCTCCATAGAGGCTGAAAAAGCATTTGACAAAGTTCAACATCCATTCATGATAAAAACTCTCAGCAAAATGGGAATAGAGGGTAAGTACCTCAACATAATAAAGGCCAAATATCATAAACCCACAGCCAACATTATACTGAACAGCGAGAAGCTGAAAGCTTTTCCTCTGAGATCGGGAACTAGACAGGGATGCCCACTCTCTCCACTGTTATTTAACATAGTACTGGAGGTCCTAGCCACGGCAATCAGACAAAACAAAGAAATACAAGGAATCCAGATTGGTAAAGAAGAAGTTAAACTGTCACTATTTGCAGATGACATGATACTGTACATAAAAAACCCTAAAGACTCCACCCCAAAACTACTAGAATTGATATCGGAATACAGCAAAGTTGCAGGATACAAAATCAACACACAGAAATCTGTGGCTTTCCTATACACTAACAATGAGCCAACAGAAAGAGAAATCAGGAAAACAACTCCATTCACAATTGCATCAAAAAAAATAAAATACCTAGGGATAAACCTAACCAAAGAATTGAAAGACTTATATTCTGATAACTACACGTCACTCTTAAGAGAAATTAAAGGGGACACTAACAGATGGAAACGCATCCCATGCTCATGGCTAGGAAGAATTAATATCGTCAAAATGACCATCCTGCCCAAAGCAATATACAGATTTGATGCAATCCCTATGAAACTACCAGCAACATTCTTCAATGAACTGGAACAAATAATTCAAAAATTCATATGGAAACACCAAAGACCCCGAATAGCCAAAGCAGTCCTGAGAAAGAAGAATAAAGTAGGGGGGATCTCACTCCCCAACTTCAAGCTCTATTATAAAGCCATAGTAATCAAGACAATTTGGTACTGGCACAAGAACAGAGCCACAGACCAATGGAACAGACTAGACAATCCAGACATTAACCCAGACATATATCGTCAATTAATATTTGATAAAGGAGCCATGGACATACAATGGCGAAATGACAGTCTCTTCAACAGATGGTGCTGGATAAACTGGACAGCTACATGTAGGAGAATGAAACTGGACCATTGTCTTACCCCATATACAAAAGTAAACTCAAAATGGATCAAAGACCTGAATGTAAGTCATGAAACCATTAAACTCTTGGAAAAAAACATAGGCGAAAACCTCTTAGACATAAACATGAGTGACCTCTTCTTGAACATATCTCCCCGGGCAAGGAAAACAACAGCAAAAATGAACAAGTGGGACTATATTAAGCTGAAAACTTCTGTACAGCAAAAGACACCATCAATAGAACAAAAAGGAACCCTACAGTATGGGAGAATATATTTGAAAATGACAAATCCGATAAAGGCTTGACGTCCAGAATATATAAAGAGCTCACACGCCTCAACAAACAAAAAACAAATAACCCAATTAAAAAATGGGCAGAGACACTGAACAGACACTTCTCCAAAAAAGAAATTCAGATGGCCAACAGACACATGAAAAGATGCTCCACATCGCTAATTATCAGAGAAATGCAAATTAAAACTACAATGAGGTATCACCTCACACCAGTAAGGATGGCTGCCATCTGAAAGACAAACAACAACAAATGTTGGCAAGGCTGTGGAGAAAGGGGAACCCTCCTACACTGCTGGTGGGAATGTAAATTAGTTCAACCATTGTGGAAAGCAGTATGGAGGTACATCAAAATGCTCAAAACAGACATACCATTTGACCCAGGAATTGCACTCCTAAGAATTTACCCTAAGAATGCAGCAATCAAGTATGAGAAAGACCAATGCACCCCTATGTTTATCGCAGCACTATTTACAATAGCCAAGAATTGGAAGCAACCTAAATGTCCATCGATAGAAGAATGGATAAAGAAGATATGGTACATATACACAATGGAATACTACTCAGCCATAAGAAAAGGGTAAATCCTACCATTTGCAGCAACATGGATGGAGCTGGAGGGTATTATGCTCAGTGAAACAAGCCAATTGGAGAAAGAGAAATACCAAATGATTTCACTCATCTGTGGAGTATAAGAACAAAGGAAAAACTGAAGGAACAAAACAGCAGCAGAATCACAGAACTCAAGAATGGACTAACAGGTACCAAAGGGAAAGGGACTGGGGAGGATGGGTGGGTAGGGAGGGGTAAGGGGGGGGGAAAAGGGGGGTATTAAGATTAGCATGCATGGGGGGGTGGGAGAAAGGGGAGGGCTGTACAACACAGAGAAGACAAGTAGTGATTCTACAACATTTTGCTATGCTAATGGACAGTGACTCTAAAGGGGTATATAGGGGGGACCTGGTATAGGGGAGAAGAGCCTAGTAAACAAAGTATTCATCATGTAAGTGTAGATTAATGATAAAAAAAAAAAGCAGTTCCTGTGTGGTGACCTCCAATGAGTTCTACACAATGATATAAAGGGCATATAAAGTGTAGGCAAAGGGTCTGTTTGTGTTTATACAGAGGATCAAAGCCTAATTTGGCTACCCCGAAAATGAACTAAGATACGATATGAAAAAGAACTTCCAACATCTGCACTCTCTGGAAGACTCATGCCAGAAGATGATCATCAAAAAACCCCAACAAAGATCCACGCACTACTACAGCTGTAGATGCACTCATCCCACCAGTTCCTGGACTTGCCATGGGAATGTGGAAGGAGATATCTAAGCTGGCCTGTGCATACAGTAAAACAACAAATTTGACTGGATCTATACTGTTGGAACTCAACCAAGAATTAGGAGAAGTGCAAATTGTAGCACTCCAAAATCTTACAACTACAGACTATTTACTGTTAAAAGAACATATGGGATGTGAACAGTCCCCAGGAATGGGTTGTTTTAATTTGTCTGATTTCTCTCAGACTGTTCAAGTTCAGTTGGACAATATCCACCGTATCATAGATAAGTTTTCACCAATGCCTAAGGTGCCTAACTGGTTTTCTTGGTTTCACTGGAGATGGCTGGTAATTACAGGTATGCTCTGGTTACGTAACTGTACTCCTACTATGTTAATGTGTGGTGCAATTTAAGTAGTAGCTTAAAACCTGTACATGCTGAAGTTACTCTACAAGAAGATATGTCAAAGAAATAATCAATCTTCCCATGTTTTCTTTCGCCTGCTACTTCTATAGCTTTTCTTCTTCCTTCCTAATTACAACCCTTAAATAGAATTTGTGCCTCATATCGAATTTACCGAGTATCATAATTCTTCCAAGTGGTAAAGACACCTCAAGACAAATGCTGGGCATAGAAGCCACAGGGCATAAATATGCAAAGAAGTAAAAAGCTAACCATTTCAAACCATAAGGCTTCTCTCTCACTTACCAACTTAACATTTCCCTGTATGGCCCCGGAAGATGACTGGTTAGCCAGAGACGGGTAAGATTCCTCAAGGGAGGAACAACCTAAGATAGGCACAGTCGCAGGGGGGCCATCAGGTGAGAAAATGGGGATCAACAGAGGTGAGGCTTAGAAACCCCGCCCCCCGTTATGAGAGAAATCTTCTGCATACGTGGATGTTTTATTGCCCTTGTCTAGCTTGGATTAACACATAGTCTACAGGCACACACCTGATCATCTACATGTGCTCTCTTACAACACTAAACTATGTTTTCTACCTTTATCTTGTATCTACCTACCACTTCAGCATTTTATTAAAAATAATAATAATAAAGAGAGAAATGTGGTATCCACATATAAATCAAGTATAAAAATCAAATGAGTATTCATATTTGAACTGACTGTTTATAGTTCATAATGCATGAGCAAAACCAAAGGTTTCTGTGATGGCTGCCCTTGTACTGTTCACCATGTAAGAACTTATTCACTATGTAAGAATTTGTTCTCCATGTAAGAACTTGTTCGTTATGCTTCAGAATATTGGAGACTGACAAAAATTAGACTTGGGGTTGATTAATGATTGTGCATTGAGCATTGACCCCCCTATACAGAATTTTTATTGTTGTTAACAACCATTTGATCAATAAATATGAGAGATACCCTCACAAAAAATATATATATACACACACTTCCCATTGTAAAATAAATAAGTAACCGGGATGTAATGTATAGCATAAGGAATATAGTCAAAATATTGTAACAACTTGGTATGGTGATAGCTGGTACCTAGAATTATCATGTATATAAATGTTGAATCACTGTGTTGTACACCTGAAACTAATGTAATACTGTGTGTCAACTACCCTTCAATAAAAAATAATTATCTAAAAAAAAAAAGAAAAAGTAAAAGTAAAACTGAAGACAAGTAGAAGATGGAGGAACATCTTACCACTGTACCTCAGATGCTCAGTAGAGTTTTGGGGAGTTACAAATCTGGAGGCGGGTGTGTAAAGTTCCCAATCTATCCCAATGCCTATAGAATAATAAAATAAAAAACATTCTATCTGTTAAAAAAAAAACAATTTGCCAAATGCAAGGTCATGATTTTTCTCATATTTCTTCTGAAGATTTTTAGTTTTTAGATTTTATAATTAGGTCTATGATAAATTTTGAGTTACTTTTAATATGAGGTATGGGTTAAGCTAATTGTTTTCTTTGAATTTGGATATTTAATTTCAATAATGTTAACTGAAGGAAATACTATTCTTTCTTTCTTAAATTGCATTTGCAAATCTGTTGAAAATAAATAAGGCTTTTAAATTTGGGACTGTTTCTGGAATTTCTGATTATGTTCCATTGGCCCATGTGTCTATCCCTTCACTAATACCATACTTTCTTGACTAATATAGCTAAAGCTGAAGTATTAAAATCAGATAAGTCTAAAAGTCAGGCACTGTAGGTCTACCGAGTATGTTCTTTCATAATAAAACTATTCTAGGTCCATTGCTTATCTGTACAAAATTAGATTCAGTTTGTCAATTTCTACCAAAATTCTTACTGTGATTAATATTGGGTTTTTATTGAAACTAAATATCAATTTCAAAAAGATCCTAATAATATTTAGTATTCTAATTCAGGAACCCAGTGTTTCTTCATTAACTTAGGCTTTCCTTTATTTTCTTTATTAATGTTTTGTTGCCTTTCTTTGTTTATAATCTTAGGATATGTGTTAGCAGAGTTCAACCAGAGAAAGAAAACCAGTGGAGACACATATGAAGAGATCCATTGGAAATAATCAGATTACATGATATTGAGCTAGTTAGGAAAGTCCAAAATCTATAGGACAGGTGATTAGGAAGGTCAAAGCTATAAGGAAGAGCACGTTGGAGTCCTGGGAATGAGCTGAAACTGCTGTTCATAGAAAGATTTTTCTTTTTCAGAGAAGCCTCAACTCTGCCCTCAAGGCCTTTCACCTGATTGAATAAGCCCCGCATAATATTATCTACAATCTGTAATTTAAATTGACAGTCTAGAGACTTGGAGACCTTGGTGCCAGAAAACTGAACTATATATGTATACTAAATAACCTAATATAAGAATGTCACTAAGAACACTTCCATTAGAAAATCAGATTAAAGGTGACACCATACATTTGATACACTTACCTGTTTCAGTGACTTCAAGCTGGGAGTCCATTAAATTGAGAGAGATAGGCAATACATAATCACAGTATCCAGCAAATAATAGAAGACCATACACAGGATTAAGGAATAGAATCATAAGGACTATTTGGTTGTGGAAATAAAAACATGTAATTCAGTATAAAGCATTGATTGGATGTCTACTTTTTAGTTGTTGGGTCCCCCTCACACTTTTTCTTTTGTATTTTATTACCAAGAAACCAAAGGATGGCATGCAAAAGATAATAATTGTTTAATCTCTAAGTCAACCTCAGGGACCCTAAACTTGTACCAGGGTGAAGAAAGTGGCAACAACTGCCAAGTATCCAAGAACACACCCTGCAATTTTATTTTCATGTCTGATAACAAAAAATACCAGAATGAAAGAGTTCTCCAGAAGGCAAAGCCATGGGTGATGGAGCATGCTGGACAGATCAGTGCTTTTCAGAAAGCAAACCCAGGATCTCAAAAATATAGTTATTTAACCACCAGGGGAGAGCATATTTTCAAATCCTGACAAGCATTATTTCATTGTTGCTATGTAATAATGACTGCTATATGTTTTACTTTTTTTTTTCAGAATTTGACTTTAATTCTAGTATCTGTATCCTGTTCCTACTTTCCCATTGTGTATTGGACATATGAGGAAGTGGGAACTGGATAAGGCAGATATTGTGTACTTACTAATGGGTTCCTAGACTTTCAGAAGCCACCAAAATAGGAAATAAAGTGGTCCTGGACTTTGTGCTGGATTTGACTTAAATAAGTTCTCCTATAGGCAGATAGTGGTTTCACAGAGTACACATAGATACCTGAGTACCTAGAAGAGGGACTGTAGCATAGAATACAAATTGTCCCTTAGAACACACTCAGCTTTCTTCCTGTTAATAATAGACTTCCTCTCCTAGCCATGGTTTAGCTGGGTACATGGCTGTCCTTTAAGAAACTGTATTTCCTAAACTCACATATAACTAGGTGTCACTACATGAATAAGTTTGGATTAGTGGGATGCCATTGGAAGTCACTGGTGCAATTTCCTATTCACCTCCTTAAAAATGAAGCTATTTACAGCAGACTGACAGAACCCAAGAACGGACTAACAGTTACCAAAGGGAAAGAGACTGGGGAGGATGGGTGGGAAGGGAGGTATAAGGGGGAAAATGGGGCATTAAGATTAGCACACATAATTTAGCGGGGGAGGACATGGGAAAAGCAGTATATATAGAGAAGACAAGTAATAATTCTGTATCATCTTACTACGCTGATAGACAGTGACTGTAATGCGGTATGTGGGGGGGACTTGATAATAGGGGGAGTCTAGTAACCATAAGGTTGTTGAAGTAATTGTACATTAATGATACCAAAATAAATAAATAAATAAATAAATAAAAACTATTTGCCCTGACTCCCCCTACTTTTCTGCTCGTTGGGAATGGCACTGAATTGATCCTTGGATTCAGAAGTGAAATTCTTATTTTGAGAAAAGCAAACTGAGTAGACCAGTCTAGATCCTGAATAATCTCAAAGGGAACAAGCACCTGGCAGTCTTATGACTATTAAGTTGGAGAGAAGTAAACTTTATTTGATTTAAACCACTGGGAAAAGAATCTGGTAAACACTATGTCTCTCCTTTTAGATCAAGCCTCCCACAGATGAAAAGTATAAGCTCTAGAAAAGTTATAAAAATCAACAATATGAAGACACTACAAAATGAGACAAAGCATGTGACAGTAGAAGGTGTTGAACCTTGGGAGAAAGTAATGACCAGTGAGTAGGTGAGTTTCCTGTTGTTATGGATTCAAGTTTACAGACTGTCCCCAGATGTCACCTCATGGGGTGGCCAAGACTTACACAGAAAGCCACAGGTTTACTGGTTTGAAGAACCACAGAGCAGAGTTTAGAGCAATGACCCAGTTTGAGAGTGTAGAAAGAACCCCAGGTAGAGGAGCTACAGATACTGTCAAGAAATCTCCCTAAATTTCTCTCTGGTTCCTGAGCTATAAATCAATTGAACAGAAGTCTAGCATCCCAATTAAAGATTAAAAATATAAACTGAGATTCTGGAGTCACAGATAAATCAACTGCCTCCTAAAACACAAGAATGCCAATAATTAAACCCAATACCTTTTAAATAAATGTAAAATAATCTGGATCTTTACCACATATTATTGAGAATGTTCAGGATACAATCTAAAATTACTAGTCATATGAAGAAATAGGAAAATGTGACCCATATAAAAGAGAAAAGACAATTGATGGAGACTAAATTTGAGCAGCTGCTATAACTCTGCTCAAGGGCATAAGGGAAAATATTCTTATAATGAATGAAAAAATAGGACATTTCAACAGAGAAATAGAAACTATAAAAAGTTCCAAGTAGAAATGGTACAACTAAAAATGGCAAAGTATGAAATAAAATTTTAAATAAAAGGATAAGCTCAAGAACAGGTTTGAGATAGAGGAAATCAGCAAAATGGAAGATTAATAGAAATCATCTAATGTGAAAAAAGATTAAGAAAATAGAATCTCAGTTTCCTCTTGGGAACTCTCTAATGGTCCAACATACATATAATTGGAGTCCCATAAGCAGCAGAGAGAAATTGGGGCAGCGAAAGTATATGAAAATGACAGTTTAATTTTTTCCCCAAAGTAATTGAAGACATTTATAGAGCTAAGAAGTCCACTGAATGCCAAGAAGGATAAACATAAAGGAAACAATGCCTAAACACAATATAGTGATTGTGATTAAAACCAAAATAAACACAGACAAAACAAAAACAAAATAAAACCACATAGCATATAAAAAGACACAAAAATTTGAGTAATCACTGACTTCTTATCAGAAACAATGAAATGGTATTTTTAAAGTACTGAAAGAAAAAAACCCTGAAACATAGAATTCTATATCCAATAAACTGTCAAAAATAAAGGTGAAACAAAGACTTTTTAAGAGAGAAGAAACTTAAGAGAACTTGATGCCAACAAATTCTGCACTAAAAGGAACCCTAAAGAAAGTTCTTCAGGCTGAAAGCAAATAATAGATGGAAATTTGAATCTTCAGAAGGAAGGAATAGCAGTAGAAATTGTGTGGAAATGGAAATTATAGGGGTAATTACAAAATACTATTTTTTCTCTCAATTTGTTTAAAATATAGATGTATATTTGAAGCAAAAATTATAACACTGTAATGAGTGATTTATAATGTGCATAAATATACATGAAAACTATACGCTCAAAGTCTTACACCTAGTAGGTGGTTCATGCTCTTTGTGATTTCAAACAAACACTTTCAATCACTACATTCTATTCTTAAACCTCACCAGCAGATAGCTCAGATTCACAGCACTGACTAGAAGGGAACTAAAAATAGAATACAGAAATTTGGATTCTCAAGCCAGAGGTCTTTTCACAATAGCAATCTGCTTCTTTTCTCTCTCTCTGAGTTTGCAGAGACTGCAACAGTAGATGTCCAAAGGGAGTTCATGCTTAATGAAGTTGATTAATTTTGCAATGGAGGTGACAGTCATCATAGATAAAATTCACTTGGGCTTCCAAGTAGGCTTTTGGTAAAATGCACATCAAAGGCTGATCCATTAGGTTAATGTAGAGAGGTTTGGTGGAGAAAGAGTCAATTGGATAAACACTTTACAATGGGTGTAGTAATGGAGGGCAAAAGGTCTATAGAAAATGCCCTTGGCTTAGGTCAAAAAGATAAATCAATGCCAACTTAATCTAACTCATGTATCAGTTACCTGGGAATGTTCCAGGCGTGCTTTGTTTAAAAAAAGAACAAAAACAAAAAAGCATAAGCTTTTGTTGGACAATCAACAGGTCTTTTAAAAAATATCATTTGGGATACTTTCTATCTCTTTTAAATATATTTGGCAACTAAGGCTTAAAGGAATTCAGTACTGTGATCAAGATTCTCTAGTGATTAAGTAATAAATAGGAAAACCAGAATTTAAATTTAGATCTAGTTAACTCCAGAGTCCTTGCTCTAAATCATGATGCTATATTAATTTCTCATATCTTATTTTCTTAAAGGAAACACCATTTCCCCTCAAGAGAAGCGATGTCTATGACTGCTGATGCGCCAGTACCACCTCCATATCTTCTAGTGTGAATACCAAGGAGAAATATTCAGTTCTTTGACGTTTTCCTAAACTTTACAAGAAGAGAGAATTGAATGAAGTGAGATCTAGAATGAAATCCAGTGAGGATCATAAGGCAATATGGCAGGAAAAAAAAACTTATCCATGTCATATGAAGACCTTTTTATATGAGCCTTTTCAAAGTGAGGATTCAAGAGACCTGATTCCTAATTTTGATTTGCTATAAAACTTATATATTTCCTAGAACCTGGTTCTTTCCTTTTCCAAGCCTCATTCTGCATGTTTAAGTGTAGGATATGATTCATATTATATCCAAGTGTCCTGGTAGCTCTAAAGTTTTGGAATTCTGTGATCATATCAATCTAGGAATAGATATCACTTCATTTCTGCTGAGAAAGGAATATCTTGGATAAATAAAATAAATCATTTGGTGATTATAAGAAACACACCCAGTTATAACAACATTTCCATACATCTCAGAAGGATAGCTTAGACTTTGGACATACGTGGCTGAGCAACAATCTCTGACTTACCAGTCTTGTTGGAGTTTCTGTTTTTCTGATTTCTCTTCTAAATGTACATATACTTTCCATATACGGACATGATTTCCAGTTGAAGAATAACTAAATAGAGAGTAGCAAAGAGAACAGGTAGTATGTGCTCTTGCCAGTCATGAGAGAGGCAAATAGTGGCCCCAGAGGCAGGATTATGAGAGATTTAGGTGTAAGCCCCCCTCTGAACAACTAATTTTCCTGTGTGACCCAGCATATAGTCATTTCTCTTAAGCATGAAAGTCTCTAGTGCTGGAGAGATAAGATTACATGTTTGGGCATCATTGATTATGGGGATCTTATTTTATAGCTATTATATAATCCCTAGTTAATATATTTCACTTTAAAAATAAAATGTATTAATTTGGATTAGGTTCATATAACCCAGGATTCATCCTCTAATAGTCCTATAGCTCTCTTTACTCTGGCTACTAGGAATTCAAAACACAGTTTTAAAAGCCCTTTGTATATCTTTCCTTAGCCAATTTTAGTAGTTTAAATGAATTTAAAAATCTACTAAGTGGTGGCTTAGTGATTTAAACAAAATAGAAGTTCATTCTCTCAGAGATAAGATGTCAGAATGTAAGCTATTCAGGACTGGAGTAGGTAGTCCACAAAGATGTCAGGGACCCCACATCCTCCTACTCACATGCCAGATTTGCAGCAGAGTGAGCCAACATGCTCATAGACCAAGAGGACTGCTAGGGCTCACATCACATCTGTGTTTCAGGAGACACTGATGAAGTGTGTAGTGGATGTTGGGGTAGACAACTGCAAGTCTCCGTTGTGGTTGGTTTTTGGAGCTGTCTTTCAAGTATAAAACATATCCACCTCAGTACAGCACTGTTGCTTTCTTTCCCCCAGTGTATTTATTCTTGCTTCTCAAATGCATTTAGCAACTTGAAATGTGCTCACTTGATTTCTAAGTACAAGATATGGGACAGTCTAAGAACTGAAATAAATGTCACCACTGAGGTAGGTGATGCCTACAACAGGTGAGAGTCAGTTTTCTGAGCTCTTCCTTGTCTCTCAAGTGGTAGAAATATATAAAGGGTACAGCTAGAGCCATCAATGGGCCTTTGACTGCCTCAAATCCCCTGCTGGAGGGAGTTGTTTGTTCCCATCTTATCCCTTTCTCTTTCTACCTCATATGATTGTAGTAAAAAATAAGGTTGTTATATATAAGTAATTGTAGGAACACTCAACTCAGCCATATTTTCTTAAAAGTGAAGAAAATGAGGTCCAAAGTTGAGGTGGTATGTCAAAGGTCACAAAATAAATTACAGGCAGATTATCAGCCTATACTGTCCATCACACTCTAGAATAAAAGCAAATTAAGATAACTGTTGGAGTCTGAAATCATACTGCCAGTGTCAAATGGTTCCCTTCCAGTTATTAGCAGAGTGTTTGGCTGACTGTTAGTACTTAGTAAGTTTTAGTAAGATCAAGAAAGGGAAGAACCTGTTAAACAACCTGTCATGGATAAAGGAATACAATTTATGGGGTGGACTTTGCCATGAGTTTAGAGAAGGCAGCAGCCCCTGTGAGCCTGAATGATGTGGGAAGTGTTTTCAGAGGATTCTGCATGATTTCTCTGGCCAAACATGCTAGCTTAGTAACATTAAAAAAAAAAAACTGCTGTCCAAGCTATTAGCTGGAATTGAAAGATACAGTGATGGTTCGAGGGCCTATTTAGTAAGAGCAGAAAAATGCACTGGGAGTGAATCATTTGTCTGGACGCAGAAGGCTGAGTCAGGGAGAATGGACTGTCATGCAGGCAGGTTGGGCTAAAGCCAAGAACACTGGGCAATGATTGCTATTTTTACAATTTCAAGCCAGGCATTTACACTCTTTCCATGCCCCCCACCCAATTCCCTAGTTAAGGGTTTTTCAAGTGGTCCCTCAGTTAGAATTCCAGGGAGGAGGACACAGACTGGTGAAAGAGGGAAAAGGCCAGCTCCTCATCCACTGATATAATAATGACACTCTGGGTTTCCTGTCCAACAGGCCCCATCTGATAGCATAAAGAATGTTGATTCAATATGAGAAACAATATGCTAAAATCCATGGCTCTTCAATAACAGAGATGCCTCTCGTAGGAAGTAGTAAGTGCTCCAAAGATAGAGGGGTTCAAATACACTGTACAAGTATGCTTAAGATAAACTGCAGGGCAAATTTGATCATTAAGGAGAAGGTCTATTTAATAACCTTCAACTCGACAACATCATTTTACATTCTGGGTTGAATTAAAAGCCATTAATCAAATATTAGCTTTTCTGGCTGAAAAAATGGAAAGATTTGTGACTGAAGTCAAAGTAGAAATAATACCAACAATTAGTAATCAATAAATAGTTACCAAGAGCCTACCATGTAGTAGACGACATCCTAGGTATTCCAGAGGATAGAGAGATGCATTAAACATAGTCCTATCCTCAGAGTTTACAGGGAGGGGAGGGGAGGGGACTTCTACTTCATTCGACACTTCACTTTTTCTTTTCACCTGCAGGCAGACATCCCTTACCCGCAACTATATTCAAGTTCTCCTCTAGTCCATGGGGATAGAACAATGAATAGGTTCAGGCACTGTTCTCAAAAAGGAAAGACAGCTATAATAGGTTTGGGAAGTCAAGAACTGCTTCTTGGAGGATATATATTCAACTGAAGAGAATAGGAATAGAAGAGGGCTTTTTCACATTCAGCCCATATTGTGTTCCAAAAGGGACAAAGAGTGTGTCTAGTGTCTTTAAGAATCTGAACGAAGTCTAATAACTGGGAAGGTGAAGGAGGACAAGGCATGAGGACAGAGCAGCACACAGGGGACAGATCAAGCAGGGTTTTATAAAATCATATTAAGGGGGCTGGGGGCTGGGCATTATCTTGAGATTAATGAGAACCACTGATGAGTTTTCAACAAAGAAGTAACATCGTCAGATTGATTTTTGAAGATCACCTTGGTGCAGTATGCAGAATGAGCTAAAGAAGGGAGATTTTTTAGCAAACTTTGAAATCGTCTACATGGTAAGATACTGTAACTTAGAGGTTAAGAGCAAGGTTCTAGGATCTTCTCATTATTGTCTAAATCCTAGTTCTTTTCTTGCTGCTGTGTGGACAAGTTACTTAGACTTGCTAAGCTCATGTCCTTTCATCCAGAAAATAGACATTAAAAGTGCCAGCATTATAAGATTATTTTCAAATCAAATGAAACAAGGCAAATCACGTGCTGAGTATGGTGCTTAGCATGTTGTAAGTACTCAATAAATACTCATTATTATCATTATCATTAAGTGTGGGTGATGCTGGACTGGCTATTGACTGTTACTATAAGAAACAGATGCATAGTTACAGAGAACATTGATAAGATAGGAATTGTTGGTTGTTATTAATCCAGGAATAGGCATGTTTACTTACAGAATTGATAACTAGCCAAGATGCAAGGAGGCATGCATGCACACATGCAACCACACACACACACACACACACACACACACACACACACACACAGCTTCCTGTGGGCTGGAGCAGTCAAACAATGCTTCATAGATCAACTTGGATTATCAGATAAACTGAAGAACACAGTAAATATTGAGAGGAGAAAGGAGAGTATTATAGCCAGCAGAAAAAGCAGAGGAAGTGTGCACCAAAATACAGAGGCTGGAATGGGAGGGAAATATTTGTCAGCAAGTCCTACATTCATTCAACACACGTTTCTGAGCATATTCTAGGAACCAAACAATTTTCTAAGTATTGGGGATAACACAGAGATCAAGACAGAGAAGTCCTTCAGGACTATATTATTTTTGGAGAGCCAGAGTTTGTTTTAATACAATTAATAGCCCTAGGAAGACTGCTTTGGTATACGTAATAAGAGCTTTTAGTGTCAAACCCAGATCTCTGTTACAGGGCATGTACACCTGTTCCCTAGATGCTGTAAATATTAGCTTCCTGTGATTCACTGATTTATTTTCCTCAGCCAATAGGAGTTACTTGGCTGGAAGCCTAGGAAGTTACACTTCCCCCAATAGCAGCCTGTAAACAAGGACTGACTGATAGATATTGGGATAAAAAGGCCAGCCCTCTTGCTACAAGGCAAAAAACTAGCTTTGCAATTCAATCCATACTCTAGGGATCCCCTAGGCTCAGATTAAAGTTAGATTCCAGCTGAAACTACACCTTTGCTTAACTGTGTGCCATGCCCTCACCTGCATCTCCCACTGCCTTACAGGCTTCTTCCATGGGATCTCCTTCAGTAACTCATCTGCACATTTATCCTCCACTCAGGTTCTGCTTCCAAGAAACTCAACCTAAGACATAAGTGACCCTGATTTTTAGTGTTTCCATTCTCAGATCATTATTTCTCCAGCTTTATGACTTAGTTTGTGTGTCCTGATTGAAATAAAGGACTGTTCACTTGGGACTCAGCTAGTTAAATGCATATATCATAGCATCTTCACATGCAGACACAATTATTTGATCTGGCTACACCCACCTTGAGAAACAAAATGGATGCTGATATTTTGAAATATATAAATTTTCCTTTAATGTCTTATGATATTAGTGATATTCAAGGTTCTTATGTTCACACATTCCAACAAATAGCATATCATATTAACTTATAATTAGCCCCTCTCCTCTTTCACATTAAATACTGGATATGGTGCTCCCATTCCTAATAAACAGATGAGGAAACTGGAAATGCTTAGAGGTTAAGAGTCTGGCCACATAGTCATAGAACCAGAATTAGAATCAAGGTTTCCTGATGCTCAGTCCCATACAACTTCCATTACCCCAGCACAGAGGAAGATGCCCAGTGCCCGAGGATGCCACTTGCTGTTTGTCTTCATTTTTTGCTATCATATCTTTCCAATGAGAAGGAATTTTTATCCCTTTTTGGCTATACCAGCAAATCAGAAACTTTGGATCTGTCCACTCTAGAGGCATTATGATAGATCTGAGTGGCAGGGCAGCTTCAAGAATCTGTTCTTTATGAAGAGTTATCACAGTAAAAATGGTCCCTGAAAGTAAAAAACACCCCATAAGGATCCTGTGATCAAACCTGCAAGATCCTAAGAAGATTCAAGAATTTCTGGTATGTAGCCACTGTTAGGGCCACACTTTTCTGATACTCAGGGTCGTTATCATTCATCTATAATTCTTAAATAGACTGCTGGAGTTTCCCTGTCCTGTGTTAGAATGCTCCTGGTACAGTTTAAGTGTGTGTGTGTGATGGGGTTATTGCATATACATTAACACACACATTTATCTGTAATTACAAGAAAGGTCCACCAAGAGGCAAGAATGGAAAAAATGTTCCGAGGAGGACAGATGGAGAGCCTCGGGAATCTAGACGCACGCTAACTCTGTTCTAAGTCCCTAGTCAGCTCGGATTGAATGTCTTTTACGTGTACAGCAGCATGTGTGGGGCTATGACAAAAACAGAAAAAGTACCAAACATGTTTATTCTAATTTTACAAACCCACTGTGTGGCACAGCGCTGGGCACATAGACAGCAACCGATAAATGTTTATTCACTAAATGTTTCTGAGTTTTACATTCTATTTGAAGACCAACCCATATGTCAGATACCATGGAAGACATCATCATCTAGGAATAAATTTGTTTCCAATGATATACATTGCACAGATGGGAAATGTTCTTTTAAAGACAAAGTTTGCCTAAAGGATAGGAAACTTCAGGCTGACTCTGGCTTAATTTTATGCTGTGCAACTAATTGGTATGTTGAATTGGCAAATGACTTAGCATCTCTGGTTTCCAGTTATCCTGAATATAAAATAAAGGGTCAAGCCAGGTGATCAAGGACTCCTTAATAGTGCCTTGAAATTTTAACATTTTCTGAATAAAGTGGAAGTTCCTACACTGTGTAGAAGTTTCCCTGGCCCTAAGAAGAATTCCTATGGGGGTTTGAGTTCCGTTAAAACATCTTCTAAAGGAAGTGTGCATTTCCCCTACATATAGAATTTGGTGATAGGCAGGTTGCCTGAAAAGATATTTCACTGCAATTAGTTTTCTTTACTCCCTGACAGAAGGTTTTAGAGCCCAGAGGCAAACCTCCATGAGGATAAAAATACTCTGCACTGTCAGTAGAAGATATTCTTATGTAACATGCGCTGATTTTTCCCGTTTTGCAAGAACTCAGAGGGATGATGGTGTTTGCTGACATCTCCAAACAGGTCATCACACATTAATGCCTTACTCCCTTGTCTGACAAAACCAGAACATTGCTGATTTTGTCTATTCTCTGGGTACGCAGCTGAACGGAATGCTAGGTCAAAGGGAAAGATTATTTTCATTTTTAAAATGTTAGGATTTCTTTTAAAAAATGTAAGAAAAACAATGAAATATTTTATTCACAGTATGGTTCTCAACCAGAAGTGATTTTGCTTATCCCCCCACCCCTCGCCAGGGGACATTTGGCATGTCTGGAGCTATTTTTTGTTGTCATGACTGGGGAAATTTTACTTGACTGTAGAAGTTGGGATGCTGCTAAACATTCTACAATACACAAAACACAACTCCTAAGGAATTATCAGCCCCCACATTTAGCACCGCAAAGCACTGCATTGAAATTAAATAAATATATGTATTCTAACGAGCAACAGATTTTATTTTCTATGATTCCTTCCTTGTTTTCCTCCATAAGCCAATATGAATTATACAGTTATAATCATGGTTTACATATAATCTAGCGTCCTCTTCTTTTTATTAATAGCACATTATAAACATTTTCACAATTACGTTTGTCTTCCTAATTACCATTGTAATGGCTGCTTAAGAATCCACTGGGCTGATGCACCATAATGCACAAGACCATTCTCCTACTGTTAATCATTTAGGCTATTTCCAACATACCCCTTATTGTAAACAATTTGCTATGATAAATTTTCAGGGGTGTAAATTACTGCATCAACCATATTGAGTATTTTTTAAAGCTTCAGTTCCAAAGGTCTTTTTCAGTTACTTTGAAAGCTGGGGTATCTTTTAAGTGACTTGACTATGGTCACTTAAAAGCATTTCACATATAGAAGTGTATCAAACCAACAGTTTTACCCCTTAAATTTATACAATGCTATATGTCAGTTATAACTAAACAAGCTAGAAAAAAACTTTAAAATAAAAATAAAAACCACTAGGCATCCTGTGTGCTCAAAAAAAAGAGAGTACATGGCAATTTAGTTATTTAAGTTTGTGTTTTTCATTAAAAATACCATTTGGGAGAACAAAACCAAAAAACATGGACAATTCACTTTTCCTAATCTCTGGAAATATGTTTATTACCCAGACAAAAAGAAAAGATAACTCCAAACTTTCGTTCATACCTCCATAATTTTCTGAAGAAATGCCTACGTTATAAAGTTCAGTGAAGAATCAGAACTGAGCACAATAATGAGTTCATTTCAAATATTTCCATAGTTTTGTTCCAAGTCCCTAAGCAAGGAAAAAATGGGAAATGGAAACCACTCTGGTGCCCCATGTTGGAACTAAATAATGGAATGATTTATGGACAGAAATGACTTTTTGTGTCAAAAACAGTTATTTTTTTTTCAACAAGTAATTTTTTGATATTCTGACATTGTGTTATCCTAAGCCTTTCTACCCGATTATGACCTTCACCACCATCTTGGCCTGGAACATCGTGAATTGTCCCTTTTCTCTTCAATTATACTTTTTCTCTTGATTAATGGAAGAGCCAAATAAGTAGGGATTTGAAAAATTTGAGGGCTGGAGAAGCATTAAAATGGTAAACAATCAATCACCTAGTGATTCATTTCTCTGGGTGGCCCAGAGAAAGTAAAACTCAGATGGGTTCCTGCATATTATGTAGGAGTTGATCCCATGAGCAGTGTAAGAGAGATGGGCTCTCAAGTGGATGGGAATTTCACAGAAAATTGGGTGGACATATGGAATCCAGTTTATCCTTGTACATTTAGTACAAAGTTCTCCCTTTGCAGAGTCTTTCCTGATCCTCTAAGTGGGAAGCCATCTCTCCTTTTCTTAACACATAAAGACCCCTAAGAATATCCCTTTTGTGGGATATTTTATTTTCTACATTTTAATTTTATCCCAAATGATAATATCTTTGATCCTAGGAGGCATTTCTCATTCATTTTCCTGTTCCACATGATGGCTGATACAATGCATTAAAGATAATAGTTGCCCATTACAAAGTTTTACTGAAATGATGAATGAATATTTACCAAAGAGTACAATTAAAGGGAAGCCAGGGCTGCTGACCTTTCCATTATGCAGATTATATTTACAGATACATGATGTGGTTTGATGGTTACTGAGACTAGAGCATTCTGATCCCTATAGCCATTCAACGTCACGTACAAAATTTGAAATCTGTGTACCCAAGAACTAAGAGAAAAAAGGAAGAGAAAATAGAAAGAGGTTCAATAACAGGAATCAATGAAGAAGAGGAATATGAAAGGATATGGCTGCATTAATTATCTATCGCTGCATAACAAATTACTCCAAAACTTAGTGGCTTAAAATAATAAACAGTACCTCATGGTTTCTGAGGGTCAGGAATTCAGGTGGGCTTAACGACATCCTCTGGTACAAGGTTCTCCTGGGGCTGCAATCAAAATACAAAAGAAAAATAAAAGCCTTCGGTTGCCTCAAGACTCAACTGGGGAAGAATCTTCTCCAAGCTCACCCCCGTGTCTATTATAAAGTCTCAGGTCTCCTCCAGCTATTGGCTGGAGACATCAGTTCAGTAGCACCTGGGCATCTTCCTAAGAGGGCAACGGCTCCAGCCGAGAGCAAAGGGGACAAGCAAGATGGAAGCATATGCTTTTCAGCTTAGAAGGGCTACCCCAGGACTTCCATCACAATCTATTTTTTTTAGAAGTGAGTCTTTAAGGCCAGTTTACACTCATGGGGAGGGAATACACAAAAGCATGAATACCAGAGATGAGAATCATTATGAGCTCTTTCAGAGGATGCCTATCACAGGGGTCAACAAAGGAAAAAGAAAAAGCTCATTATGAGATTGGTTAGAAATGTAAGAGAAAAAAATGGATTTGGTGGAGAGAAACAACTAAAAGAAGAGAAAAGGGAAAAGAAGGCAGCAAAGTAAAAATAGAATAAATGGGGAAGGGGATAAGAAAAGCAAGAGACTTCACCTGCACAAGTCCCAGTTTACATCAAAATTTGTTTGTTTCCCTTCCTGCAGTTGCCATAATGAGGGAAACAAACCTCTCTAGAGAAACTGGGCTTAGAGGAAACCTCCCAAGAGGGGCACATGCTACTATGGAGGCCACATAACTGCTGTTTATATTCTCCATTACAACTGACTGTCTCATTGGGCCTTTAAAAAAACCTTTAAAAAAGAAGTTTTGATACTGTAGCCTGGGGAAGAACGTGCTTCAAAACTCTTGACCTTTTCCAGTGTTCCTAGGGGCCAAAAGTGTTCAGAGAACTGAAAAATTCAATTTCTCTGCTTGGCTTGTCATTCAGACCTGAAAAGAATAGAGAGACAGACAGACCATTACCAATATCCCCATGGTTTTGCTCCAAGTCCCTAAAGGAAGGGAAAAATTGGGAAATAGAAACCACCCCATTGCCTCATGCTGTAAAGAAATAATAATCTTTGGACAGAAATGGATATTTCCCCAACAAGAGTCTTATTTTATTTTCAACAAATAACCTTTTAATTATTACTACATTGCATTACTGTCATATATATCTCTTTATATTTAAAGTTTTAAGCAATTTTGTATGTTTACTCCAAACTAAAACGACATAGAGCAACCCTAAACCTCTGTCTTGTTACAGAATTCATCCCCCATCATTAGATGACTCCATAACAAGGGCAAAACTAATTTCCTGCCCACTCTTAGTTTTAAGCAGAACATTAAGAATTTAGTGTCATGAAGACTGCTTCTGGACTCTGTTTCAGAAAGTTTCCTTACCAGTTTAAGCCAGTTTTCAAAACTGGCCGTTGGCTAACTTTTTTGCAAATGCTTCACCCACTGTCTAAAATTTCCTCCCTACAGCTTTCCCTGCCTGGATAGCTATTAATTTTTTCATCTGAGGATTAGCTTAGTATTCATTTATTTCATAAAACCTTTCTTGCACATGCCCTGCCTTTGATCAGATTGAGTTTCCTGAACCTCCTATACTAAAAATATTGGGGTGGGGCATAGACCAATCAGAATTTATTACAGTGTACTCTATTTATACATTGACAAAAGAAGTATTGCTTTTTATCTGTAAATTATTGGCATTAAGTTTATTGCCTTACTCATGATATGTGCTCTTTACATATTTGCTGAATAAATGAGTGAATAAAAACTAGATATATAACTAGATTTTAAAACTGATATGCTAGAAAATTCCCCTTTATTTCCTAGGTTTCCTTTAAAAGGGCCAACACTTGCCAAATTGGCAATGCACAGGTGTACTATAATACCTGGCCATTGGACTACTTATTAGAAGTTAAGAACTAGGTCTAGCTTACACTTAAGTGGGGGAACTACACGATTGCCTGAATATCATTGGGCTGGGAATGGATATCTGATCCCAATGGAGGCAACTGCATTATGCCCCATAGGAAATGCAAATACAGTCTCAAAGATCCTACCTACTTTTTATTGAATTGAGCAGTCATATGGAGACCAAGCTGAGGAGCCATTGTCACACCACATATAAATGGAATAGGGTGATATTTTTCTTTGGGAAGACCAGTTGGCAGGATCTCTGCTAACAGTCAGTTCTGATGATTGCAGGTTTTTGATGCTCTCCATCTGTTTAGAATGTTGCAGTGCCAGACACTGGAAATAGAAGTCACCATTTTGTCTCCGTACAGCCAAAGTAGAGGCAACCCTATCTGACCCTGAGCAATTGTTTAGGGATTGTAAGTATGAACCTGACCTTCAACTATAGGTATGAGACATGGGTACAAAACCCACATGAACAGAGAACAACGTCAAGGGCCATACACACACATTTTGAGAAAGAGCTGGGGCTCCATATATCTTTCCTTGCCTATGCTACATAAACTTAAAACAAGCAAATGGCATTTATGGAAAAAAAAATCTTCATGATGTGCCAACAAGGTACTGGATAGTCAGAGAAAGATAACCTCTAGCTTGAGAGTTTAGGGAGGAAAATCTTGGTTGCTGTGATTGATTCTGATGGTGATACAGTTTTATATATAACTTGCCTGTATTATATACTAAAACTACCTTAAATATATACATGCATGTGCACTTGTATGTTTGTGTGTATATCTCTATGCATGTATGTGTGTGTGTATAAATATAGGTATGCATGTGTGTGTGTGTGTGTGTATATATATATACACATGTATGTGTGTGTGTATAAATATAGGTATGCATGTGTGTATGTGTGTGTATGTATGTGTGTGTGTATAAATATAGGTATGCATGTGTGTGTGTGTGTGTGTGTATATATATATATACACGTGTATGTGTATACATAGCCAGACAGAGACAGAGATACCCTTTTCCATCTGGCTCTCTACTAGGTATTTTGGATGGTGTAAGAAGTCTTGCCTTTGCTTTAGGAAAACTTTAGTGTGCATAGGAAGGCTTGGCTTACTCAGAAAATTTTTAGTGCAATAGGAAAGTCAAGTAGAAAAATGGGCAGATGGAAGGTTCCTGAGAGTCCGTCTAGTCCCTTACTGATTTTCATGGGATGAAAAAGCTGATGCTCAGAGAGAGAAAGTGAAGGGAAAGTACACATAAGGACAGCTGTCTCTCCTGATTTTTAGATCAAACATAAAAGAAACCCCAATTCTTTCCTAACTAACCATGGCAGTGTTGTGTAGGGTTTAAGAATTCCTATTGTGTAGGCACAATGGCAGCTTTAATGTTGTCTCTGCCATTTGCAAACTTACATTTTCAAACACACATAAACATGGTCATATCATGAAATCTCAATGAACGTCCATTTTCTTGTTTCTACTTACAGGTTTGCTACAAAGCTTAATCAGTTAATATCCATAAAGCATTTAGATTCTGGCACATAATACTTGCTCAGGTAAGGTTATTGTTCTTACTATTATTATCACTATTGTTGTTACAGCTGCTTGTGACCATGGCCATATATTAAGAATTTTAATTAAGATAAGAATTATTCAATAAATGGCTTATTGATATTACCTATTCTGTGAATTCTCCTGGGCTTCCTTCCATATAATACTTTGTAAAGTAAAGGTGTTATAGAATAATTGTTGCTACTTTTATACACCTGTAGCTCCATCAGATTGTGCACTCTCAAGGTTAAGGACTATATTTTCTTTTTTAATTACTCTAATGCTAACCAAGATCCTAACAAGTGCTCTGAAATAGGTTTGTTCTGCTTATGAATGGATGCTAACTTTGTAATCATGTTATGAATGGCCCAATGGTGTGTTGGGACAAAAATAAAAGTAAAAAAGGAACACATCATAGCTTCAGTAATGGGACTCATTTGAGAACTTCAAAACTGTACTTTTTGCATCATCATCATCACCATCATCACTGCTGATATTTATCAAGAGCTCAGCATGTGGAAATACTAGATTAACATTATCATTGTCCATTCATAACAATTTGTGTCATTATTTCCCTACTGCAAATGAGGAAACATAGTATCAGAGAGTTTCCCTAACTGAACTGGTTATTATCTGAGCCAGAATTCAAACCTAAAAATTGCTTTTATTTCAAAATTGAGGTTCATAACTGTCATACCAAGTTGCCTCTCATCTATTTTTCCACCCACTCGTTTATTCAGCCATTCATTCATTCAATACCTCATAAGCAGTTTGTTTGTGGCAGGCTCTGTCCTAAGACAAAATCTGATATTACTCCACCTTGCACACAAGTGAGCAATTATTGGGGAGACAGTATGAGATATCCCCTGCTTAGCTTTGCCCAGGTATGCATATTTCACCCACAATCCTTACCCCTGCCTCTATCCCATTCCCTATGTTCTAATTTTTCCATTTATGAATGGGAAAAGAAAAAAGAAACCCAGTACCCCATTAATTCTCTTAGTGACAGAGCCAAGTTTTCTTGGCTCTGAAGGACTTGCCCTCCCGACTCAATGCACCATGTACCAAAGGTAATTAGGGCAACTTATTTAAAACTTACGATCTAATTAGTGGCTTTTAATGGTAGTTAATTACATAGAGAGCAACAAAGCAGTTACATTCTCAACCAAGCTTTTTCCCAGACTGAGACAGGAACAGGTATTCATTCAGAGTCATAAAGGAGAGGGGACACTACAGTTAACATCTAATTACACAGAATTGTCCCTGGTAATTATGAGCAATGTGATTTTATTTATCTGACAATTATAGGAACTTTGCAAAATCTTTGACCTGGGACACTTGGAAGGGGACAGAGAAGGAATTAAATGCTATACAGTGTCCAGGCATATTTTTAAATTTACCCATGTGATTGGAAGTTGGAATGGCCAGGTAAGAAAAAAAGAGGAGAAATGCTCTGCTTTCTGTTAGATGTAATATAGGTATAGTAGAATATGGAATATAAATAATATAAGATAAAATTAATTAATGAAAACTCTAATTCAAATACCAACTTCACCACTTACTAACTTGGCAGAAAATTAATCACTCAGAGCCTCAGTTTTCTAAAAATAATGTTTGCCCTGAATATTCCTTGGAGATATGAACTCATTTGGCCTTCAAATGTTTGTTACATGAATGATTATACTAGTACTAGAGTTAGAAAGAAATAAGACATTCTGTCTCCCCTTCAGATTCTTCAAGTTTAGTAAGAGACAAATATAGAAATAACACACATTTTATTAGCACATCTTAAGTTCTTATTCTGAGATCATGTCAAAGTTATTTCATTTTATAATTTATTATGATGTGATGCTACTATAAGTAATTATTATGAAGATTGTTATGCAATTATGCCATTGCTATATTTAATTTAACAAACATTCATTGAGAAAAGTACATGTTGGATAGCACAGCTACCTGTCTGTCTGTGGAAGGCACAGCCTCCGTTAAGACTTAGTATCAAGTAGGATCTCAGCCAGATTGTGAAGTGTGTTTTTGGTGATTTCAGTCTCCAAGATGCATACACATCTTTTCACTCCCTAGTACAGTTTCCCTAGGTTTTTCATTTTTCATTATTTTTACCTCATCAGTGAGGTAACAAGACCAAGAAATATGCCACAGAGTTACTTTCTATGCTCCTTAGTGCCTTCGGGTTGTGGGCACATGATCTGTAGGAGCTGAATCATCTTGTCAACTCACTACTGAAATTGATGATTATAAGGAACAGGCATACAAAGGGCCTCTTTGATCATAAAGAATAAAGGGTTAATGTGTGCATAGAAAATTTGTTTTAATTATTACTTTAGACTCACAAACCTCTGTAACCTGAATTTCAAAAAAATGAAAAATAAAAATACTATATAACCCAGTAATTCCACTTTTAGGAATTTACCTGAAGAAAACAAAATCTCTGATTTGAAAAGATATATGCACCCCTATGTCTACTGCCTAATTATTTACAATAGCTAATATATGGAAGCAACCTTAGTGTCCATAAATAGATGAATGGAAAAATAAGATGTGGTACATATACACAATGGGATGTTATTCAGCCATAAAGAAGAAAGAAATCCTGCTCAACAACATGGATGGATTTAAAGGGTATTAGGCTAAAGGAAATAAACCAGGCAGAGAAAGAAAAATATCATATGATTTCACTTATATATGAAATCTGAAAACAAAACAAAATTAATAAAACAGCAATAGATCCATAGACACTGAAAGTGATTGGTGGTTGCCATGTGGGGGGTTTTAGGGTGTGTGGGTGAAATAGGTGAAGGGGATAAAGAGGCACAAAAATCTCAGTCACAATATAAATTAGTCATGGGGGTGACCGTACAACATAGAAAATACAGGCAATAGTTCTGTAACATATTTCTATGTTGAAAGATAGCAATTACACTACCTGGGGTGAGCATTTAATAATGTAGATAACTATTGAATCACTATATTGTATACTTGATACCAATATAATATTGTATATCAACTATATTTCAATGAAAAGAAAATCTAAAAAGTAAAAACAATGGGGGAAAACCCACCTTAATTTCTTTCTACCTTTAAAGTGCAAATTCATGACCAGGAAAGAAAAAACCCAGAAGCTGGCAAATGGTTATTCACGATCAAGTCTGTGCACCGGAAGGGGCGGACTGGTGGCATGGTGGTGAACACACATGCTTGTTGGTGAACACACATGCTTGTTGGCTCCAGATCCATCTCGGACACTGAATCCTTGGGTGGTCTCCAACAAATCGCTTATCTTACCATGGCCATGCCCTCACAGTGCGCTGGCCCAATTAAGTTTCTGTTCCCAGGCAAAGCTTACTCCTCTTAGAGAAATTCAAAGTGCTAGTTCCAGACACTACTTGTTCTTCATTTCCCCCTCCTTCTGCTCCTACTTTCTTTCTCTCCATTGGTCTATTCATTCAGAATATATTTATCATGTACCACTCATGGGTTGGTCTTTTTCTAGACACTAGGGCCCCTACCAAGTAAAAATAGACAAAACTACATGCTCTTAGGCAGTTTTTAGTCTATTGAGGGAAGACAAAAAAAAGAGTAAAATATGTTTTAGAAGACAATAGGTGTTATGGGGAAAAAAATAAACAAGAAAAAAGGGGATCAGGATCAATAGAATAGAATAGAGAGCCCAGAAATACACCCATATATGGCCAATTAATATATGAATATATGATAAAGGAGCCATGGAAATAAATGGGGACACAACAGCCTCTTCAACAACTGGTGTTGGCAAAACTGGACAGCTTCAAGTAAGAGAATGAAACTGAGTTAATGTCTAACCCCTTACACAAAAGTAATCTCAAAATGCATCAAAGACCAGAATGTAAGTCATGAAACCATAAAACTCTTGGGAGAAAACACAGGCAAAAATCTCTTGAATATAAACATGAACAACTTTTTCCTGAATACATCTCCTCGGGCAAGGGAAACAAAAGCAAAAATGAACAAATGGGACTACATTAAACTAAAACCTACTGTATAGCAAAGGACACCATCTAGAAGAAAAAGGCATCCTACAGTATGAGATAATATATTCATAAATAACATATCCAATAAGGAGTTGACAACCAAAATATATAAAGAACTCATATGCCTCAACACCCAAAAAGCAAATAACCCGATTAAAAAATGGGTGGAGGGTCTGAACAGACACTTCTCCGAAGAAGAAATTCAGATGGCCAACAAGGCAAATGAAAAGATGTTCCACATCTCTAATCATCAGGGAAATGCAAATTAAAACCACAATGAGATATCACCTCACACCAGTGAGGATGGCCAACATCAAAAAGACTAAGAACAACAAATGGTGGTGAGGATGTGGAGAAAGGGGAACCCTCCTCCACTGCTGGTAGAAATGTAAATTAGTTCAACCATTGTAGAAAGCAATATGGAGGTTCCTCAAAAAACTAAAAATAGAAATGCCACTTGACCCAGGAATTCCACTCCTAGGAATTTACTCTAAGAATGCAGGATCCCAGTTTCAAAAAGACATATGCACCCCTATGTTTATCACAGCATTATTTACAATAGCCAAGAAATGGAACCTAAGTGTCCATCAATAGACGAATGGATAAAGAAGATGTGGTACATATACACAATGTAAAATTATTCAGCCAAAAGAAGAACACAAATCCTACCATTTGCAACAATATGGATGGAGCTAGAGGGTATTATGCTCAGTGAAATAAGCCAGGTGGAGAAAGACAAATACCCAATGATTCCACAAATTTGTGAAGTATAACAACAAAGCAAAACTGAAGGAACAAAACAGCAGCAGACGCACAGACTCCAAGAGGGGACTAGTGGTTACCAAAGGGGAGGGGTTGGGGAGGGTGGGTGGGGAGGGAGGGAGAAGGGGATTAAGGGGCATTATGATTAGCACACATAATGTAGGTGGGTCATGGGGAAGGCAGTATAGCACAGAGAAGACAAATAGTGACTCTACAGCATCTTACTACGCTGATGGACAGTGACTGCAGTGGGATGTATGAGGGGACTTGATAATGTGGGTGAATGTTGTAACCATAATATTGCTCATGTGAAACCTTCACAAGATCATATATCAATGACATCTTAATAAAGAAAGAGAGAGAGAGAAAGAGGGAAGGAGGGAAGGAGGGAGGGAGGGAGGGAGAGAGAAAGAGAGAGAGAGAGAGAGAGAGAGGAAGAGAGAGAGGGAAGGAAGGAAAGAAGGAAGGAAGGAAGGAAGGAAGGAAGGAAGGAAGGAAGGAGGGAGGGAGGGACAGAGGGAAGGAAGGAAGGAAGGAAGGAAGGAAGGAAGGAAGGAAGGAAGGAAGGGTGGAAGGGAGGAATGGAGGGATGGAGGAAGGGAGGGAGGGAGGAAAAGAAAGAGAAAGAAAGGGCAAGGGAACACGGCAGTTCTAAATGGATCATCAGAGAAAACCTCAGTGGAATGAATCAAGACCCCAGAAAAGATAGGAGTGAGATATGAGGTAATTTAGTGGAAGAGCATTCCAAGTAGAGATAAAAGCAGGTGTAAGTCATGAGATGTGTCTGGTATGCTTGAGTGACAGCAAGCATGGCAGACTTGTTGCTCGAACAGAGTGGGCAAGCAGAAGTTGCAGACAAGGTCAGAGGAGAAACCCAGCAGCCAGATGACACATGGCTTTGTAGGCTGTTAGCTTTTCCTTAGAGGAGAAAAGGATGTCATTGGAGGCCTTTGGGAAGAGCTACCACATGATCTGATTTTTATTATAGTAGGGTCACTCTAGCTGCTATGAAGAGACAGTTTGGGGGCTACTGCAATACATTGCTGCAATCCAGACTAGACACAATGCTGGCATAGACCAGGCTGGTTACTGGGAGGTGATGATAGTCAGATTTTGAATATATTTTAATGATTTTATTTTTACCTGATGTTAACTACAGAACTTGACTTTTTTCAGAGTTACTTACTTACACTACATGTTACAAACTACTAAGTACATACTCAAGGAATGAAAAGTCTTCCGTTAGCAAGGTATACCTACAGATTACAGTTTTTAGCCTTTTAGCAGGACTGCTCTATTTTCTTTTATTCAACAGGAAAATTTTTCACAACCTACCGTGGTTCAGATATATGAATCAGAGTCATATTCTAATGGTAAAAAAACTCACAATATGTTACTGAGGTAAAATATTATATGTAAGTGATATCTAAACATAACTGCTCAGAACACACATTATGTTGTTTCTTCCTCACCATTTAGTAAAGCATGATATCTGCAGATTTAGTACCACGCTAAGCCATGCAGAGCCTTAATTCATATGACCCCAGAAGTAGCTTCACTCTGTACCATCTTGACCATTGTCATATATATCTCGCTCTCCTGTTCTCTGACACCTATTCTATCAGGGTCCTTTCATAACCAAACCACATTTGCTAGCTAAGAATATCCACTCAGGATTGCATGGGAATGAATCAGAACCCATTCTGTGGATGAAATTCAAGTGATATACAAACCCATGATTTTACAGAGAAGGGAAGAATATTGCAAACTTCTGATAAGCTGAAGCTCACACAGTATTTACGCTATTCTGTCTCCATAATGATAAAGTAAAGGTGTCTGATTCACAAATATACACTAAGGCTTGGGTAATACTGTTTGTGCATTCCTGGTATATTTAAACTTCAAAGGTGCCTGCATCATCAGTGTTAAATCCTGAAGAATATTCCAAAATCCCAGACTGGTAGGTGGCCTGGGGTGCATTCCTTTGGATGAGTGCTTTCCAGGGTCTCCCCTCATAAGGCTGGCTTGGGTGCAGGGAGAATTTTAAATAGCATGAAAACTTGACACATCTATAATATCGCTTACAATTTCCAGACAAACAAAGAAATCAATCCAGAGGCAGGGGCTACCTTGATGACAGTCACAAGATGAATGTGGCAGAATCAGCTTCTGACTCAGTTCTACTGACCATATATTGTCCTTCCCCTGTTACACTGTACTGACCATTACTCTTCCCAGTCCAGTGGCCACATAGAAAGGGTCCCAATGGGAAAGAATTATTTCTCATTCTCATTATAATGTATTCATGCTATTAGAAAAAATAAGTGTATTTGTGCCCCAAACCTAAGAAACAAATACTAAAACTGATACTCAAAGTTTCATTTATTCCCCTACAAAACACATGAGGAATCAAGATAGTTAAAAATCATCAACTCATTCCCCCAGGATATTTCTCTGTTGTAACAGGTCCCTTTCTAAGCAAGTAGCTCTAATTTTAGATTAGCTGCAAATACATCTTGACCTTACTTTTCACCTAATAATCTTTTACTGTTTTTAGAGAATTTATTGATTATCATGGATATTTCTCTTATTGGAGATTCAGCTAGTCTGATTCAGGAAATAGACACACACAAACACACATATACATATACACACACACTCACACATATGTGTTTCAGTTACAATGTCAAGTTTGAGGTGGAATATCTCAAGGTGACATCTTCAGAAATCATAATTAGCTGGTTTGTAGAAACATTTGGAGAGCAAGATAAACATTCCCAAACAGAACAGAGTTATTAAGAGATGAAACATACAGATTTTAATCACCATGTACTCATATTACCATATTTCTAATATTGTATTTTATACAGCTCTATATAGCTTAAAAGAATTAGATATTCTTGTCATTTTTAAATTTAACAATTTTGAAGTTAAGTAATTTTATGTATCTTAAACAGATGGAGATTCTGAAGGTTAAAAAATGAACTGCTTTACCCATGGTAATAAAACTTGCTAGTTTTGAGCAAAACTAAGTAGGTTCCATACTTCCTTTGTCCATATTCTGATCACTGTTGTATATGCCAAGGTACTATTGATGCATAATGTGAAGTGATGTTGGCTATCCAATTAAGGATGGAACACAAAAGAAGAATATTTTATAAGACTTCCTTAATATCCTTTGGGAAGTCTTAGAATAATATGATTGGCAAATATAATCAGGTATTTTAAAGGTCATTATGTTTACACCTATGAACCATAATGGATTCCTCTCCATGTAATCAAAAACTTCAGCACTAGTCTACTGATTCATTTTCACGGATTGTCGTGTGGTCTCCTGCTTTAATTTAAGCACCATTTCCTCCCAAGAATGTGAAATATCTCTACTCTAAAATCAACCAAACTGGTAGCATTCTACTACACTGCTTACCACATTTCTGTTCTGTTTGTGCACTGAGCTATGCATGGGAGGGAGTTTTAAAGACAGTATATCAGGACAGGGCGGAACCATTAAAACCATCAACCATACCCTACAAATGTTGATGCTAAATCCTAGCAGGTTCAGATGGTTTTCCCTGAAGGAAGATCTGAACTAGGTTGAGGGATTCCTACTTTTACCTATGAAGCAGTAACTATTACAGGATTTTACCCCTGCTCAAAATGAATAGAAAACCAGGTAAAGCATATGAAACACTTTTTTTTTCCAGGTACTGGACAAAGTAGTACAGACTTGACATCTGAGAAGAGAGAACAAGATGTGATCTGTGATCATGCAGCCTTTTTGTCTGCAGGAAACTTCCAGATCAATATGCAAGCTAAGTCTAGTGGATTCACTGAGGTGAGGAGTCAGAAATCAGAGTTCGGTGGGAGCTGAGGAGGAAAACTAAACAAAGCAATAACTCCAAAAATCAGTATAGAAGACTCTTGAAGTCTTGGCTGAATATTAATCTGCACATGTGTAGGATGGATTTGCATAAAGCTGAATGACAAGAGCAGTTGCCTGAGAAAGAACCCAGAGTTTAATAATTCCCTAAACTCATACAAGCTAAGGGTCATTTAATACCCCAGCCATTCGAATTGAGAGACTTCAGTGAATATGAAGGCCATTCAGTAATTACCCCAAGAAGGTCCCACCTAGCCCTAGAGTAAAGACTTCTCTCAACCTTTCTCTCAAGAAAGGAAGGAAGGAAAGAAGGAAGAAATGTAGGTTGTTATAAAGGAGCTTCAAAATTATTGAGTTGATTCACAAATAAATTAATTGCTGGACCCAACTATATTCAGCATTCTTTAAGGAAAACAGGATTCAGCCCTTAGCAATGTAAAATTCACAGTGTTTGGCAGAACATCAAAACTTCGTAGATATGAAAATAAGTAAAAAAGAAAAAAAAAGTGACACATAACCAGGAGAAGAAAATGGTCAACCACAAGAATGACTCAGAATGACAAGACATGATGAAATTAGAATACAAAAAACTCTTAATTAGCCAGTATAAATTCTATAAATGTGCTCAAGGAATTAAAAGGATATATGGACATAATAAAGAGAGAATCATTACCTGAAATAAAATATTCATTAGTTTGGCTAAACACCAGAAGACAAATCAGTGAATTAAAAGACACAGCAAGAGAAACTATCCAAACTGAAGCTCAAAGAAGAAATGTCAAAAAAAACAAACAGAGCATTGGTATCCCACAGAACAATAACAAGCATGGGAATTAAAATTCAATAAGGAGAAGGAAAGAGCTTTGAAGAAGGAGAAAAATGATGAAGAAAATAATACTTTTTTTTTACATTTCATAAAAATAGTAAGTACAGACATTCACCAATCTCAACAAACTCTCCAAAGGAGAAAAACAAATAGAAACCACCCCACAGTCTGTTGTAATTCAGTTGTTGAAAAACAGGGACAAAGAAGAAAAATCTTAAAAACATCAAAGGCAAAGAGACATATTATGTACAGAAGAGCAAAAATAATTGTACAATTATGGAAGCCATAGGATGGCACAGTGGTATCTGTAAAGTCCTGAAAGAAAATAAAAAATTAAACTAGAATTCTGTATCTTATGAAAAACAAAGACTTCTTTTAGCAAAAGCTGACAAAAATACGCCATCAGAAAACATGCTCTATTAGAATTGTTAAAGGTAGCTAGTTCCTCAGACAGAAGGAAAAGGATATTAAATGGGAATAACGGGACTATAAAAAAAAGTGAAGAGGACAGAAGTGGCAATTAAGAAATATATTATTAACTTATTTTAAAATATAATTTTAAAGCAAAAATAATTATGTATTATGAGGTTGTATAGCATATATAAACTGTGTTCTCACCACCTCTATTCAACATTGAATCTGTAGTCTGAACTGATGTAATAAAAGTAGAACATCTTAAAAAGCCACTATATGTATTAAAGGATTTTAGCAAGCAACAGGATACAAAGTCAGCATCTAACACCAGAAATATATCCATATACTAGAAAAAATATCAAAATTGAAAAAAGAATACTACATTAAAATACCATATAAAATTTGAAATAATTTTGGATCTATTTAACATGTACAGGAGCCATTCAATAAAAACTATAATAAGTTTCTGAGAGAAGGTAAAGAAGATTTGGAGACAGACAATGTTAATGGATTGGAATACTCAATAGTGTTAAAATGTTAATAATTTCAAATTTATCTGTAGTTCTCATGCAATCTCAATTCAAATATCAGCAGGCCTTTTGTAGAAATTAACAAACTGATTTTAAAATTTATGTTGGGAATTGAAGACAAAGAGAGCTATAAAATAAATCTGAAAATTAAAAACAAAATTTCAAGACTTAACACTACCTGATTTTAAAAATTATTATTAAATTACAATAAATAAAATGGTACTACATTCCCATAAGCACAGATATAGAGACTGGAACAGAACAGAGACATGCAGATATTTGCTCATGTGATTTTCAGAAAATTGCCAAAGCATTTGAACAAAGGAAGTACATTATTTTCAACAAATACTGCTCAAACTCCTGGATACTAATATGGAAAAAAACAGACCTTGGCCCTTACTTCACATCATGTACAAAAATCCAAAAAACAAAAAACTTGAAGTGGATGGATCATTAACCTTAATATTAAAGCTAAAATTATAAACTTCTAGAAGAAAACCTTTCCAAATACACAGTACTAAAACAAAAAAAAATTATAGTAAAATCAAAATTCACAGACCATAAAAAAACATGATAAACTTCACCAAAATGAATAAACCTCTTCTTCAAAATACACCATTAAGGAAATAAAAAGGTAGTACACACACTCACAAAGCACTAACATCCAGAATATATATAAAGAGAAATCTTGAAATCATATTTTTTGAAAAGCAAATAACCCATTAAAAACTGTAAAAAGAATATGAATATACTCTTCACAAAAATAAATATACAAATTACCAATAAGTATATAAAAAATGTTTTAACATTATTAGTCATTATAAACTGCACATTGAAAACACTATGAATCACCACCAGATGCTCAATAGAATGGCTAAATTGTAAAACATTGACAATATCAAATGTTATTAAGGATATGGGGCAACTAGAAGTTTCATACATTGCTAGCGGAATGCAAGATGGTACATCCATTATGGAAAATGTTTGACAGTTTCTTATATATTTAAACACATATACAGAGCATAATATAGCAATTTCACATCTAGGTATTCAGTTGAGAAACATTTAGAATATATGTGTTCTAATACACAAAACTTTCATGCAAATGTCCACAACATTTTAAATATATTTAATAGTTCCAGAGTGGAAACAATCCAAAGGTCCATCAACAGGTGAATAGAGACACAAAGTACAGAATATTCTTTGCATAAAATACCATTTGCGATTCATCCACATTGTGTGTTCATTGCTTTTTATTGCCAAGTGAAAACAGCCTGTTGCAAAGACTATATAATGTAGGATACATTCTAGTGACAGAAAGCAGATTGGACATGCTGCAGTTAGAGGAAAGGACACAAGGGACATTTTGGAGATGATGGAAGTACTCCATGACATGATTATGCTAGAGGTTAAATGTATGCATACATTTGTCAAAACTCACAGAATTGTGAATTCAAAATAGGTGCATTTTGTTTTATGTAAAACAGACTTCAAAAAAGTTGAGTGAGAACATCTTAACTAGATTGTTTCCATGCTCCCCTTCACAATCTAATCTAGTTTCTTCTCTAACCCCAACTTCTGTTCTTCTCCAGATGCTATTCTAGCCACACCAATTTAAATTTCTCAAACATTCAGGAACACCCCCTGCCCAAAGCCCTTTTCATTTGCTGTTACCTCTGCCACAGATACGGTGTGGCTTTCTTTTTACTTCCTATAGAACTTTATTCAAATGTTATTTTCTGTCTGGGGTCTTCCCCAAAAGGCCTATTTAAAATGTCCAGTTCCTTCCTTAACCTAAAATATCCTAGTCCCTTAATCCACTTAATTTTTCTCCATAATGCTTATTATATAACATGTTAAATGTATCACTTACTTAAATACTTATCCATCTGCTCCATGAAAATTTAAGCTCTATAAGGGCAGAGATTATTCATTTTCTTCACTACTATCATCTAAGTTTCTAGAACCATGACTAGCACAAAGTAGGCACTCAGGATTTTTTGTCCATTATAGTTTATTATTTAACCACTTTTTACTACTTCATATTTTTCTGTGGCATAAGCTTTTTCAGTCCATATCTGAGAAAATTACAGTCTCTTAGTGTAGAATGTTCTAATGCCACTTCCCAAGAGGCTACTCTTAGAAATAAGGGTAAAAGTGGGGATGTGAGGTGGTGGTGGTGCTATTTAATGGTATTATGCCAAAGCACTTGGAAATAATTCAGTATTTCCCAATACCACAGAAATCCTTAATAATGAAGTTCTTAAACCATCTATGTATAAAACAGTTTCAAATTGTAAGCAATGTAACACTTTATTGTTAGCTAGAACACTGACCACAAAAATTCTAATAAGCAAGTCTTGAACATACTATTCCTCTATTTTCCCTCCAAAATCCAATTTAGGGTCTTCTATCTTACAAATATTATTCAAGGACTTGCAAGGTAGGGAGGGTGAGGGAGAAAGAGAGAGACAGAGACAGAAACAAAGACAAAGAGAGACTAAGAGAAAGACCGAGAAAGAGAAAATGAGCCTTTGGGGAGTATTTTCATGATAGTGAGCCTTCACACCCACTAGCCAGAATGGCCCAATCAATGATTTGACATCTGATCAATTACACTGGCATTTCTTCTCCTTGGGAAGGGCATAGATAGGGTGAAAATAAAAAATCAGATGGTGAAAATAAAGATTCCTGGATGTCTTCCTTCCCCATAGGACTCCAGCACATAGTGACAAGTAATTTCTCCTTGTAAGTGATTTTCCAAGAAGTTCCCACAGACCCTCAGTTACTCAAAAAGCTGTATCCTAAAACTGGGAGTAGCCAATTAGTCAACACTTTGGAGATGGATGAAATGACCTTAATGTCACCATGATAGGTGGCCATTCCTACAAGATGGGGTGTTACTGTGGACTGATTTGCTGCCATCTTTATGGTTCAGTACCACAAAGCAATTAACAATGAGTGAGTGAGCTTTCCCAACCTTTTCTAGAAATGGTGACTGTTTATCATTGTGTCAGACTCTTGGCAGATTCAAGAAATCTAAATTTAACAGGTGACTGCCTCCTCCATGGCTGACTGCAGTCAATGGATCTTCAGAATACCTACTCCCATGCTGGTGGTCCGGACCAATAGAACAAGCTGCAGAATACAAAGGGGATGAATGAGGCCCACTTCAGAATCCATCAGGCACGAGGGCTTCTACACAGCCCTTGCACTACTACATAATGACTTTTTCAATTGATTTCAGCAGATTTTGGTGGCTGGTTTCAATTTAGATTGTGGTGGCAGAAAATTAGGTAGGTGGATAGATGATACAGAGAGAAACAGATTATATAGTCATTACCTTATCCTATTTTTATATCATCAATGTTGCCCCCTTGGGCTACTTTAAAATAGCTTAATTTTTATTAATTGCTTGAAACCAAAATTGGGGCAACAAAGGCATGTTAGTCAATATGTAAAATCCCAGTCCACATAAATTGGTCAGCATGGTCTTGGTATACAATCAGCCTCAAAAAAGAACTATTTTTTCTCACAGCTTTGCCCACAAGTAGAAGATGGTGCCTGGCACTGATATTTATCTGTGCTGGTCAAACAGTAAAGAATAACAGTTGGGGTTAATGGGGAGGTCTTATTCCATTGACATGGAAGGGAATAGTTTTTGGAAAATCTGAACAGCCCCCCCCATTTCTCACACAGAGAAGAATGGGGGGGATAAAAACCGTGCACTTCTGCACTAGAAGTCTAATATTATTCTCATAATCCACCTATAGAAGAGGTGTTATTATCCCCATTTTACAGATGAGGAAATTAAAGTAAATGGAAATAATTAAAAGACTTGCTTAAAATAATGCAGATCAGAGTGGTAATTCTGGCTTTTAAACTCAGGCAGCTTCAGAGTCTGTGATCTTAGATAAAATGCAACAGCATCTTTGAAGTCAGGCCTAAGTAATTCTCTACTTTGGAAATCTGAACACAAACAGTTATCTGTGATTTCTTAAGAATTCCTCTAATTCCAGAATTTCCTTAAGAATCTAGTCAGCACTATGGAATATGTGGATCCATTCAATGGAATAGTATTCAGTCATTAACAAGGAATGCCACACTGACACATGCTACAGTGTGGATAGACCTTGAAAACATACGCTAAGTGAAAAAAGACAGTCACCAAAGACCACAGATTGTATGATTCCATTTCTATGAAATATCCAGAATAGGCAAATCCATAAAGACAGAAAGTAGCATCATGGTGGCCAAGGGCTAAGGAGGGAGGGATGGGGGCAGGGTGTCTGCTAATAGATATGAGGCTTCTTTTGGGGTGGATTATTAAAATGTTCTAGAATTAGATGGTAATGATGATTGCAAAACCTTGTGAATATATTAAAAACTAAAGAATTACTCAATTTAAAATGGCAAGCCTTACTGTATGTGAGTTACATTTCAATCTAAAAAAATAATACAGTAAAGACTAAGTAAAGGGAAATTGAAATAAGGATTACCATTACTCAATATACATGCCAGACACCATGCAATGCTTTAAAGATACCGTCTCATTTAATTGTCAGGACAGCCCTAAGAAGTAGGTATTGGTATAACCACCCTCGTTTTACAGACAATATGAAGCTTGGAGACCTTAAATGACTTGACCAATGTAATCTGGTCGGTGGTTGGGGCAAGGAATGAAGCCATTTCTGCCTGTTCCAAAGTTAGCATGCTGTTCTGCAACCACCCACATAGCATCGCCCTCTGCAGTCCCTTGCTGGCCTGCAAATAAGTTAGAAGAAAAATAAAGGTCAAAAATAGATGATCCTGATAAATATTTAATATTCTCTGCTTTCACAGATCCCTTATGGCTAGAGCTGGAATGTTTCACACCTGGGCGGCACTCCACACGCAAAGCTGGAAGCAACTGTAGACATGCTCAGAGGCAGAGTCAAAGGGAGAGGAGCAGCGGAGGTGAGGATGCTGGCCCAGGCTGACGCTGGTGTCTCCAAATGCAGTACCTCCCCAGTATCTCAAACAAGCTTCATTTTGTGTGTTTCTCTCAACATACCAAGGTTTACTGGGATGCATTAAATTTCTGTGGCTGGAAATGCTCAGGAATTGTGCAAACTCTAGTTTCATTAATAATAACGATAATAAAACTTCATAAGTTTTGAGAATTTATTATGTGCCAGTAATTATGTTTTGACTATTCTTATCAACCTTATAGGGTAAGTACTTTATTTAATGCACTTTGTAAGTAATAATATTGATTATGAAGCTAATGACTATTGAGTACTTAGCATATCATTAGAAATGATAGAGTATACATGCCTTACATTCATCTTCTAAATAATGGAACAGTCTGAAGTTTAGAAAACTTGAGCTCAGTTAAAAATTTGTTCAAATTTACACAACTAATAAGAGTTGGACCTGGAATTTAAAACAAGTTTGAATTTTCACAAAGTAAACCAACCTATATAACATATAACTAACACCCAAATCAGAAAATTGAACATAATCAGTATGTCAGATGTTTTTGAATTTTCCATAAATGGTTACCATACAGTAATCAGTTATTTATATCCAGCTTCTTTATTAATTTTGTTTTATTTCATTTTTTGTTTTGATATTCCTCTCTGTTGTATTTAACAATAGTTTGTTCACTGCTACATAATGTACCATTGTAGGAATATACCACACTTTATTCATCTATAATTGATGGATATTTTTGATTCACTGAAGTTTAAAATATTTCTGCTCCTATAAATATTATTTTATGTGTTTTTTGAGAGTATACAAATGTATACACTTCCTAGATTTTGAAATTGCTGGGTCCTAGGGTGTTGTATGCATATTATCATCTTTAGCAAATACTGTTAAACAGTTTTTGAAAGTAGTTGTAAAAGTTCACACCCTCACCAGCAGTGGATGCAAGTTTCAATTTCTCTACATCTTTGCTAATATCAGTATTTTACATTCTTTTTATTTTAGCTCTATTGGTGCCTATGTAGTGGTATCACTTTGTTGTTTGAATATGTATTTCCCTAATAACAAGTGAGGTTAAACACATAGTTTCTTTTGAAATGTCTATTTGAGTATTTTTCCTTATTTATCTAATAAGCTCTCTATATTTCTCTTCTTGTTATCTAGAAGATCTTAATTCATCCATTTGTAAGATTGTGACGTACAAACTTGTAAGATTGAGAATTGTACAATTTTCTACATATGAGTTATATTTCAATTAAAAGCAATTTAGTAAATAAAACAATGATTCCAGGGATTATATATTTAGCCACTAAATTCACAATTGTCAAGTGCTTGACTTTTATTACTCATCTTTTAACTTTGTTCTATTTAAGTTCTCCCCAATATATCTGGAAAAGAGACTGTATCATTATTCCCATTTTTGAGATGAAAAAATGTTAGAATTTAGTGAGATAAATTCTGAGAGACTGTAAAGTAATGGCGTTGGTCCTGGAAATGATATCTTCCAACTTGTGTATTTATACTCCAGTGACATTTCTTTCTAGTTTTATTGAGATGTAATTGATATATAATGTTCTATTAGTCCAAGGTGTACAACATAATGATTTTATATATGTATATATTGCAAAATAATTACCACATTAAGGTTATTTAACATCAGTCACCTCACATAGTTAACTTTTTTTCTTGTGATGAGAACTTTTAAGATCTACTCTCATAGAAACATGGACATTTATTTTTAATTGTGGTAAGAACACTTAATATGAGATACACCCTCTTTACAAACTTTTAAGTGCACAACACAGTACTGTTAACTGCAGGCACAATGTCTACAAAGATCTCTAGAAATTTTTTTCATCTTGTATAACTAAAACTTTATGCCCATTGAACAAAAACTCTCCATTCCCACCCAGTTTCCATAACTCCTGGCAAGTACTATTTTACTCTCTGTTTCTATGAATTTGACTATTTTAAATACCTCATGTAAGTAGCATCACACAGTATCTGTCCTTCTATTGGCAAATTTTACATAGTATTTAATGTCCTCTAGTTCATCTATGTTGTCACATAAGGCACGATTTCCTTCGTTTTTAGGGCTAAATAATTTTCCATTGTATGTACATGCCACATTTTCTTTATCCTTTCACCTATTGATGGACATTAGGTTGGTTCCATATCTTGGTTACTGTGAATAATGCTGAAATGAATATGAGAGTGCTAATATTCAGAGATCCTGATTTCAATTTTTTTGAATATATACTCCCCAAAGTGGGACTGCTGGATTATATAACAGTTCCAATTTTAATTTTTTGAGGACTCTCCATACTGCTTTCTGTAGCAGCTGCACCATTTCACATTCTCAACAACAGTGTACAAGGGTTCCTGTTCTTTCATATCCTCTCCAGCACATCTTTTTCTAATAGCCATCCTCAGAGGTGTGAGGTGATACTTCACTGTGATTTTTTTTTCTTATTAAAGTATAGTTGGTGTACAATATATCAGTTTCAAGTGTACAACATAGTGATTCGATGGTTATTAAACCTATATTATCAAATATTCACCCCAACTAGTGACTGTCAACATAGAAAGATGTTATAGAATTATTGACTGTAGACTCTACTGAGGGCTCATTTTTGGATCCAGACCATTTCTCTTTCCTGAGCTCCAGGTGCCACAGCCTAGTGGACTCTAGGCAGCTCTGAGTCAGCAAGCCCCAAATGGAACTCATCATCTCAGTCACTGAGGTTTTGACTTGAATTTCCCTGATGACTAGTGATGCTGAGCACTTTTTGATATACCTGTTGGCCATTTGTATGTTTTCTGGAGAAATGTCTATTTAAGTCTCTGCCCATTTAAAACCAGGTTATTTGGGGATTTTTTGCTATTGAGTTGCAGGAGTTCCCTATATATTTTGGATATTAATCCCTTATCAGGTATCTGGTTTGCAAATATTTTCTCCCATCCCTAAGCATCGCCTTTTTATTCTGGTAATTGTTCCCTTTACTGTGTAGAAGCTTTTCAGTTTGATGTCTATTTTTGCTTTTGTTGCTTGTATTTTTGGAGTCATATAAAGTGGGTGATTCCCTCACATGTTCCTTGGTATAACGCCCAAAAGCTTCTCACTTACTGTTGAAATCTGATGGTGACACACTTCATATTCCACCATCTCCAGTAACTATTTTCTGGCCCCTCCCCATTCTCCTGTGGAATTCTGTGTAGCTATTTACTATGTCATTCTTTTGACTTAAATCACTGGCTAGTTTTCAGGACATGAGCAGTTATCTCCCCAAGTAGACCTGGAGGACACAGGTCATGTCTTTCACCAATTTGTCTACTTCATGGCTGTGCTTCAAACAGCATTTTTCACCACATCTAACCAAACAAGAGGAAGGAATAGAGCATCCTGGTTCGCTGAAGTCTTCAATCTCCTGGTCTGGATTCACAGGCTCTGATTAACTTTGAGTACTCAATCTTTCAGCATAGTTGGAAGATAAAATGATGAAAAATCCTGCTAGATTTTATGCGTGATGCCTACTTGGTCACAGGAACACTCAAGGACCAAAACTTTCCAAATAAAAAGAAAAAAAATTCCTTATTGGTTATTGGTGAAATGTCAGACACTATGACTACCTAAGGAACATATTTGGGGTCCTGCCTGTTATGTTCAGATCATATTCTACAGAGTTCAGCTGCCTTCTGTCTACTGAAAAGTACATCTGTGAGAAGCAGCAGAGGAAAAATACATAGAAAATACTGATGGATACAAATTAAAGAATAATGAATTTGGGGAGTAGAGATACTAATATGTTGATTAAAAAAACAAATTACAGAATTGTCAAGATTAAAAGGTGCCTTAGCAAATATCTAGTTGAGACCTCCTCAAAAGATACTTATTTAGTCATTTCAATAATTTGTCCCAAAAAAGCACTAACAAATAACTTTCATTTTCATTTCTGCATACAGAAGTCTCATAAAATGGGAACATGCAATCTCATATTTTTTACTCCATTTATGCCAGCCTGTGTTGTTCTGGTTACTTTCTGGGGTGTCACCTTGCCTCTTCGTCCCAGCAGTCAGCCCCCATTAACTCAGAGTCTGTGATCTTCCCAACAGAACCCAGAACCTTGGCTTCCAGTCTCCAATCTGTTACATTAGACCCAGGAACAGAGTGAGAAATGCCACTCAAAATGTCTGCTATTTTTAAAACATTGCCTGATTTTGTTAATGTTTGCAATCTGGGGATGGTTAGGTTACTGCTTAGAAACAGGGGCCTGACACTGAGCGGTCTCAGTACACTTAGAGAAGGCGCACATTAAAATGATTGGGTGGACAAGTCTCCCTCACTAGCTTATGCTCAAGTCCAGGAGGAGCAAGAGGAGATAAAGTCTTGTCGATGGCCAGCTCCCTGATCCTGACCCACCTCATTCTTTGTTCCCTGTGCCAAGCTGAGTGCCAGCTGGACATGCCCCAATTACTGTGGTTGATCAAACAGAACTTTCAGGCCAGAGTTTTGCTTTTTCTTTCCCAAAGCTGCTGTGAAGTCAGCTGTGCTGCCTGTATAAATGTGACCGACAGCCCTTTATGTGCCAGATGTGAACAGATGTGCACATAGCATGACTTCTTTATGCCAGCTACCAGCTAGTAGAGCAGCTGATTAGAAGAGACAAGATAGAAAAGAAAATGCGGCTGTGTAACTGGCTAGCACAGCAATACTGCCTTGCAAGCTAAGCAAAGGTTGAAGATCTGGGTAAAATAGGACCGGGCTTGAATAAGCAAGGTCAAGGGAAAACAAAGAGAGAATATAAAGGAGGGTTGGAAAAGACTAGTAAGCCTTTATTTACTCAATATTTCTGGTCTTCAGAATATGCTGGTAAACCCAACCTTTGCAAATTTACTAATATGCATATTTATGCACATATACAGGTGTATTTATTTAAATTCTGAAGCTATTCAGCAAATAATAAATAAATAATAAAGACTGGAGTGTAGGCTTCTAGCAGAAGTTTAGGACATTAAAGGAGGTGAACCTCTAACTTGCAGAGGTCTTTCAGTGGCCCATGGAAGAGATGGGGCTTCAGATTTGGGTAGTTAGACAAAAAAGAGTCATAGTAGGAGGATTTTATTTTCTGTAAGAACTCTAAAATAATGTAGTTTGACTGATAGTTCAGAGAAGCTCTAAGATGTATTGGAAAGGTATAGATGTAGTCATGAAGACTAGCTAAAATACCTCAGAAAAGTGTCTAGGCCAAAGTGGTGTGAGATTCTGAACTGAGGCAGGGAAGGTAGGAACCCAGAGTGGTAGGAGAGAACTGGAAAGCTCTGGAGAGTTTAGAGTAGGAAGGGTGTGGATATACCTGAGGGGAAGGACTCAAATAAAATGGCAGAATTTAAGGCATGGGTACCTGTAGAAGAGGAAGAGCACACCAGCCTTCAACAATTGCCTGCTAAGTGCCTAGTCCTCTGTTGTTTAACTCACACTAACCAATAAACTAGCTAATATGGCTCTGTACTTTTGTTTGTTTTGGGTTGTTTTTTTTTCATCAGATGTGGCAATTAGAGTGACCAAACCCTCCCATTTTCTCAGGACTAAGGGGTTCTGGAGACGAAGAGCTTTCAGCACAAAAAGGGGGTAAATCCCAGACAAAAGGGAATAAGTAGGTGACTCTGGCACCTGAGCGAGGAGTGTTTGGATCACTTGGCCAAATGCACAGGCCCCGGAAGAAGCAACGCCAAGGTGCAGTCTCTCTCCAAAGCCCACGCCATACTCATCATCAAAGGAAAAGCAATGGTGTTACCTAGAAGAGCAGTGCAGAAGGAGAAGCAAATTTGATTCTGATCGGGGAGGAGATGGGGGTAAAAATGTTCTATTTTAGAGAATTGACATTCAAGTTTTCTAAAATAGAGGCTTTCATTATTAGCTTTTTCTCTCTTTTTTTTAGCCTTTTTTGCTCATACCCTCAATGTTCATGAGGCCCTCCTCCCTTATTTTGTGTAAAGGCTTGATGCAGAGTGGTTATTTTTGTGACTGGATAATTATCTATATTTTAAGCCTAGGATCCAGACTCTGAGTAAAGGTGTGATATGCATGTAATGAATAAATATCTGCCTGGTTAATGTAATCTGCTTGTGTCGGGTTGCCTTCCTCATTTTCTCCAAGAGGCAAAGACAGGGCAAGTATTAGTCAGGGTCAGGCTGAAACCACTGGGTAGATACATGGCAGGGCTGAGACCCTCAGACAAGGTACTGTGAAGGGAATTCAGTGACGGACTGATCAGCGCAGTCTCATCACTTCCCTTGCCTTGAATCCCTGTTCATTTTCTTATTAGGTCAGAGAAAGTGTGGCTCCCGACCAGTGGTATCAGCACCATCTGAGAGCTTGTAAGAAATTCAAATTCATGATTCCATCCCAGACCTACTGAATCAGAAACTCTGGGACAGGTTCCCAAAATTGCATTTATAGAAGTTTTCTAGGTGATCTTCAGTTCATTCAAGACTTTAAGCCTATAGGCCAAGAGATAAAATCAAGGATATCATGTAGGTATGTGTGTATTATAAGGTCTCTGTTCCAACTACTTACTCAGCTATTGGAACACACAAGCAGCCCTAAACAATACATATAAGCATGAGTGTGGCTGTGTTGCAATAAAACTATTAATGGACACTGAAATTTGAATTTCATATAATTTTCATTTATTTATGACAAAATACTATTCTTTTGATTTAGCTTTGTCAAAGTTTTAGAATGTCAAAACCATTGCTAGGTTTAATAGCACATAAAAATGGGCAGGCAGGATTTGGCCTGGGAAATAAGGAATTCAACTTTTGAAAATCTAGATTGGGTGAGGAAAGAAGAGACTGGCATGTGAAACTTGCATTAGTCAATATCAAAATGTCCCAAGAATACCAATAAACTGCCAGGCTGCTGTTGCTAAAGAAAATTTTAATATCATAGCCATAGTGTTTCATATTTGTCTCTTTTGATCATTGGGATATTAGAGCTGGTTATATGAAATATGGTATAACCATCCCTAGTCACTAAAAATGACTGAGATAGAAACATTTGAACACTCAACTGAATGTCGATTGTATTAGAGAATTATGTTTACCAACTGAAATAATACTGTATTTTTTCATGGGTTCTTGTTTTTTAAGAAACATGTAGAAATATTTACTTAGTAATTTATAATAAAGTTGGGAATGGAATTTGCTTCAAAATAAAGTGGAAAATGGGGAGGGGTGTAAATAAAAAAGTTGGCTGTGACTTGATAATTGTGGCAAGTACATGATGGGCAGGTGAGGTTATGATTTTAATTTCTATGTTTTTTACACTTAAAATTATTTATAGTAAAAAGAATGTATCCATAAAAATGTTGATTGAGGCTGATATAGTTGTGTTGATGTGGAACTATATGCATGCTGCATTGTTTACTAAAATAAAAACAGACTACAGGATAATAGGTAGAATATGCTTCACTGATGTGTCTCCCAAATGGTGTTCACCATATAGACTTGACATTTCAGTCTATGTCTCACAACTTATCAGCTGTCTTTCTAAAACACAGCTTAGATCCTGCCTTGCCCATGCTTAGAAAACTCTAGATGGCTTAACTTTGCTAACAGAATGAAATCCAAATTCCATAGTATGGCATTCAAAGTCTTTCACAGTATGTCCATAATATACCTCTCCAGGTATTCCTCATCCCTCTCCTCTTTTCCAAAACATACTATACTTTATAGGGAAATAATTAAGTGCAAAGAATAGAAAGTCATAAACCCATATCATAACCAAATTCTGGCTCTGAAACTGGCTATATGAACTTGGTCAAATTTCTCTGTCTCTCTGAGCTTCAATGAACTCATTTATTAATAGGAATCATAACAATGCTTACCTCATATGGCTGTTGTGGTTAACTAGTAGTATAATATATGAAAAATGTCTCAGATTGAGTCTAGCACTGAGAATAATTCAATAAATTTTAACTATCACTGGCAATGATTATATTTATTTCCTCATTAACACAACAAATATTTAATGACCTGTGTTTAAATACCAGGCAATATTCTAAGCTGATATTATGATAATCACCTTCCAGAAATATGTCATACACTTTCACAGTGTCATTCCTTTGCTTGGGTCATTTTAGTTTTATGGAACATCCTTCCCACTTGTCTGCCTGGTACATTCATACTTATTTACTCTCATAACTGAATTAATGCTTTTCTGCCAACTATATTGTTGCCCATAGAATTATTCATAGCTCCTTTCCCATATCATCTTGAAACTCTGCTCAAGCCATGACTTCAGTAATTATAACTTGGCTTTTGCCTACATATTGGCCTTTTCCACAGACTGTGAGATCCTGTAGGAAGGATCCATTTTTAATTTACCTTTCTGTCTTCAGAGCACAGAATCTGGCCTATTTAGAACCTGCTCAAGGAATCTCTCAAAAGGGATATATCTTTCCTTTACTAGAAGGAAATGAGGTATCAAGTAAATGGCTGTCAAGTATTAAATCAAAGCAATCTGAACATTATAACATCTGCACTTATTGTAGTCAGAATGAATCTCAGTGAAGTATGCTGACAACGCTTCATGACTCTCAGCTCATTCATTCATTCAATAAATATGTACTTTGTGTCACCCTGTACCTGTAACTACTAGAAACTAGAACAAGTACAGGGTCCTCTTCATGGCACCACGTTGTCTCCATGCCAATCAACAGATCTTTTCCAGAGGATAAGTTTGGCTATGATACATGGAGATACATGGCTCCCTGAATGGAGGCAGCGTTGCCCTAGAATGGGAGGATTGGGAGAGGAAAAATGGCATCCAAGAAATCACAAATGGCTGAAGTCAGATTTTGTTCTGGGGTCAAACATGGAAATTACTTCCTGGCTGGCTTGGAGATTCCTGTAATCTATTCTCAATTCTTTTTCACAAGTGGTGATTTAGGGAAATTATCTGAACATCCCACTTTCTGTTTCTCATTTTTACAGTGAGTGGATTAGATGGGTCAATGATTCATAACTTTGTTAGGTCATAAGAAAATTTTGAAATATAATGAAAGCTCTGGATGGTCTCCCCAGGAGGGAAAATTGTATATATGCAACACACACACACACACACACACACACACACACACACACACACTTTAGTGGCATTCATGGATCCACTGTTTTCTAATCTAGAAGCCAATATTTTCCAGTGTACAAGCTCCTATACTCAGGGATCTCCAAGACAGTTTTAATTGTATGATTCTATCTTGGTTTTATTCAAAACATTCTTCCTTGCTGTATCGTTCAGCCCTAGTGTCTGATGGAGAATGTCTCCTAACCTGCCACTCTATTTCCCTCAGCTTAGACTCACGAAGAAAAGTAATTGGCAAGCAGATGCACATCTAGCTGTCACAGTCTGGGGGTGCTGGGGAGAGAAGAAGGAAATGGGGATTCCAGTCATAGGGCGATGTATGTCTCCTGCCTGCCTTGCTGGGTTTCACTTATTGAATTAGGACAAATTGGAACTTTCATAAACTGTGATATAAATCATTATCTCGAGTTAGCAGATGCAGTCGCACCAGGGTAGAGCACTGTTAATAACTCTGCTGGATTAGGACTGATTGGAACAATTTGAAACTTGTTTCTCTCAGCTTGATCAGCCTCATTGTAACCACGGCAATTATCCCATTTCACTTTCAATGGCTCAGCACAGACATGTTGCCGCTTTATATCCATCCTTCTTAATGAAGCCGGCTCAGATTTTGTTTGTCAAAGAGCTATCCTACGCAAACAATAAATAACTCCACCCCTTGGGGTACAAGGTGGATGTCTGCAAGGCAGAGATCTCCAATGAGCTAGACAAACACAATTCATATGTTGGTGATTTCATAGATTTATTTATTCATTTTATTCTTTCATAGTTGAGCAGCTGCTCTGTGCCAAAAACTGATGTGTTAGTCTGTGGGACATACAGAGTTGGATTAAACAGTATTGTGTTGCCCCTGTGTCATTGCTATTTCTCTTGGTGGGGTGTAGGTTTTTGAGAGCAGGGAACATCCTTTAGTGATGATAATGACTATAATGTATCAGTTCTCTACAGTGGTCCAAGAACTATGCTAACTAGTTTGTATCCAGGAAGCTCATGGCAAGGGATATTATGGAGCTGCAAAGGAGTTTATAAGAGGGAGCTCCATCTTTGTACTGAACTGATCAGTAAAGACTTATAGAGGAAAGGGCATATGAGCAGGATCTTAAAGAATAGAGTGGGGTGAGTTTGCAAGAAGAAGGATGAAGAAGAAGGTTTATTTTACACAGATGGGAGAGCATGAACCAAATACATCCTTCATCACTTTGCTGGAAATCTAGATAAGGATCACTTTTTAAACCTTGTAAGCTTGAACTAGTTTCCATGAAGTATAAATACAAATTAAACATGTATTCAGCACTTAACATATATGTGACCCTTAAGTTGCATGAGATCCTAGACCTCTACTTTTATTAGCGTTCAAGATTTTGCTCAGTGCTTTAGTGAATACAAAAGCAAATAAGACTCAATTGCTTAATGGGCTTCCTGTTCAACTAAGGAGATGAAATAGATTTCAGGTTGGAAATTTATATCAAAATGCAAACAAGGATGTTAATAAGGAATAGATAAATTTTAGTAGAGCACGTTTCCTTTCTACTCCTCACTCCCACAATTTCCCTGGTTAACTCCTTCTGAGGGTGTTTCCCAGAGACACAGAGAAGACCCCTTCCAAATCAGGCACTGATTTGGTTTAATATGATAGTGCCCTGTAAAATATTACAACCTGTAATATTTCTTTAAAGTAATATTTTATTTTAAGAAATATATGTATTTCATATACTTACCTTCCAAAGTAAGAAATAAAATCTCCCTAAGAATATTGAAGTCCTCATGTTTCTGCTAGAATCCATTCCTCTCTCTCATTTTCAATCTTATCCTGGGTAAGCACTATCCTGAATTTGGTTTCTAGCATTCTCTGCCTATACTGACAAAATCCATATTAAGATAATACAGTGTATAAACATTACACTTCCTTTGTCCAGTCATGTAAGTTTTTGAGATACAGTGATTTTGGTAGGTATAACTTTAGTCCATTCATTTGTACTGCTGCTTGGTATTATGTGTGGGAAAAGTTGGTTGTTGATGTAATTTTTTTCTTATATTTGCCTCTCTCATTAGATTCAAAGCTCTATGACAGTCTGAAGGTAGGCTCTCTTCATCTCTGTATCCTTAGTGTCCTGCACCATGCCTGGCACAGAGTAGAGGCTCAGTGACTATGTGCTGAATGAATGAACATGTCCATGATGGAACAAGAAATTCATTCTACATGGAATTGTGAGGAGAAAATATGGCATTCACACTTCAACATTCACAGTATTTTTTTCACTTTTGAGAGTTGGGTAGGATAGAGCTGTCCTTTGAGATAGAATAAAGAAAAGCATGAAGGAAGGAAAATAAGGGCATAGGTGTGGATACAGTGGACTGGCAGAGATATATGTAAGAAAGATGAATGAAAAATTGATATGGATAGAATGAAAAACATGGAAATGACATAAAAAGCAGGGCTGCGATTTTTCTACCAGTTCACTTGGATGACATGCAAAGGCTCCCTCCATACTTAGTGACAATAAGAAAAAGGGAACAGACTCCCACATTGATAATTGTCCATAATGAGGAAAGTCTGAACAACAGTTAGGAGTCCTCAAAATCCATAGTTGAACCAATCTCCTAATATTTGAACGTCTGCTAGTGACTCCTATCCTTATATGGTCTCTGTCAAGATCTGGCCAGTGACAGAAAGCATAATTCCTTCTCAGGCAATCCTTTCTAGCTCTCTGGTTTTTAGGAATTTACTTTTATTAATGGGTTGGATAATAATAATAATGATAACAGTGATGATCACTTTTAAGATACATGCCATGTGTCAGGCACTAAGCTAAGTGCTTTCTATAAACGTGTATATGTAATTTGTACTATATCCCTGTGAAGATTCACAATAAAGGTCAAATGAAAAACACCAGTATTACCCCTATTTTACAAAGAAGGAAATATAAGTACAGGAAAATCAACGTTTGTACATAGTGACACAGTTAGTAAGAGGCAGTATTATTAGCTAGTTTCACTTTGACTCAACAACAGTCAGGGAGCTTGGCCACCATAACTTACAAGTCTTCCAAAGAGAAGATGCCTACCTGTAACTGTGCCCTGGTGATTCTACTTCCAGACATCAGTCCAACCCTAACATTCCTTTCTCATGTCAAACATCTGACATATTTGAAGATAGTTAACTTTGACCTTATGTGTTCTCTTTCTACTTATCTCAACATTATTTGTTCCTTCAAAGATTTCTCTTTAGACATAGTTCTCTTTATCCACATTATCATTGTATGGGATTTAAAAATGAGCTAGGTCAGACTGAATTCAGTCAAGGTTAATTAGGACCTAAAACACTCCAACAAGAGTGGTCTGTTTAGCACCCAGGAATCTAGTAACGTATTTTATCTACTGCTGTTGCATCATTCCTGCAGAAACCCTTTCTGTTTTAAGTTTCTGCCCTGAAGTAATTGCTGGATGGCCCAGCCTACTTAAGGTAGGAAGTATACCTTTTTGAAAGCTGTGCCATTAAAGCAGGATACAGGAAATGGCCACAGGAGTCACTGAGTCCTGAGGGGCAGACAGGATATGATTAGGGGTCATTATGTCCAAGGTCGTGGGCTAAGATCACATTCATGTATGGGTTGCCATGGAAACGGAGCTGAAGTGACCTGCTTCTCTGCCCCCACCTGGATCTCTCCCTGAGAAGCTGATTGAAGAGGAAGCTTTGGATGGTGCTCAAAAGAGTAAAGACCCATTAAATGACCTTTCATTTGACAGCTGGGGCCCCAAGTCAAGGCTGCAATACAACGAACAGAGGAGGAATGATTGATGACAGTGGGAAACCTCACAGCATTATGGGATAGAGAGGTGGTTACTTAGTACATTGGAGAAAAGCAGACAGCAATTCAAAAAACGCCAATGTCAAGTTTATTGAAATGGTATTGATTCCTCACAGCCTAAATTCACTAGAATTATATCCAGAACAAATTATATGTGTTACTTATTAAAGAAGAGATTTGATATTTAGCAGGAGAAAACGAAAAGTTGTGCATTACTTTTATTTTTATTTCCATCCAGCAAACTTTGTCACTTTAAAGAATCAAAAGAACATCAGCTTTGGAGCCAGAGGAACCTGAGGTAAAATCTGGTTTCACTAATTACCGATCTTATGACCAAGTCTTTTCAACTCTTGGAAGCTCAGTTGCTTTATCTTTAAAATGGGAATTGTATGAGCAATTGTATTAAAATGGGTGTAATGAAAAATTGAAGATCTTTTAAAATAAACATTTATTGAGACCTTTTTTATATAAGCATGCAACTAGGTTATTTCCTGTGATCTTTTCAAGTCTACTCCACTTAATACATTATTAGCTGTGAGACCTTGGGCAAGTCACCTAACTCTTCCTAATCTGTTATCTCATCTGACAGACAATCTATGTGTAGGAGAGTGTAATGCTTAAATGACAAATTACATGTAAAGGGAATACTGTAGTGTATTGGTCATAATAACCACTCAATAAATGAGGACAATTATTCTTACATGAATGTTACAGTTGGGAAACTGAGGCACAGAGAGGTTATCTAATGCCCATTGTAAGTGATTGGCAGAATTTCTTTCTGGCTGTGGGCTAAACAAACAAACGAAACCATAAATAAATAAATTATAACATATTAGAAAATGAGAAGTGCCTTGGAAAAGGAGAAATATGAGCATGATGACAGGGAATTGAGAATGCTGAATGGGCGGGGAGGTTAATTCATTTTAAATAGGGTAGTCAGGATAGGCTTCGTTGAGAAGGGCACACTTGAGCAAAACCTTAAAAGGGGCAAGGGAGTGGCCCATGCGCATAGCTCATAAAAACAGTGACAGTTGGAACGAAGAGTCAAAGGCCTTTAAAGTGGAACAGCAATGGCTTCAGTGTGGCCAGAACAGCATGAGCAGAAGGTAGAGGAGGAGAACAAAGCAGAGTGGTGTCCAGTCATCAGAACATGTGTGGCTTGTCAGCCTCTCTAAGGAAAGTGGCCTTTACTGGGTGAAGTGGGGAGCTGCGGCAGGGTTTTAAACATGAGTGACATGATCTCTCACTCCTGTGTGAAAAGCAAGTTCCAGTGTAAAAGCAGAAGACAGATATTCTGAAGCATGTACAAACTCAGGAAATAGAGGATCCCCAAATCTCTTCTTTGAAAAACTTCTCTATTATTTCTCAGCACTGCATGTGAATCTACGATTATCTCAAAATAAAAAGTTAAAACAAATAGGAACAACAGATACACTGTTGAAACCCCAGGCACCCCTTTTAGGACAGAACCCTACAATTAAGAGAACCTGCTGTGGTGGAACCACAGCTTAACAGGACACAGACGAGAGGGACCAGGGAAAGGAAACACGAGTAGAGTTGTGCTCGTCAGTACTGTGGCCACTAACCACATGGAGTTACTCAGCACTTGAAATATGGATAGTGTGCCTGAAATGTGCTCTAAATGTAAGCACACCAGATTTCCAAGACTTAGTAGGAAAATAGACTATAAAAACCTTATTAATAATTTTAATTGTTTAATCATTGAAATAGTATCTTGAATAGATGGGGTTAAATAAAATATATTATTAAATTAAAAAAAAAAAGCCCTAGAAGATGAAATCAGGTAAACAAAATTATAAATGATGACAAAGTAATTGAAAATGAAGAAGCCATGGGAACAGGATCAGGGGTGAACACAGATTTCTATTCAATATGTGATTAAAATGAAAGTGAAAATTATGGTTTTAGACCAGAATATGTAAATGTTATAAACCTTACTAATAATAGTGTATGAGAGAGAGAGGACTAGAGACAGACAACAAGACAGAGGATAAAGGCGGACTGGTTTCCTCACAATAGTGAGTCAGTAGTTAGGTCTAAAATGGAAATGTATAGCTGTTTTTAAGAAAGATTTTAACTTAAAATTGTGTCTTACTTTTTTTCCTCCTTAACTCTAGAAACACTTTAGATGCAAATATCTTCTTGTGGTGAAAAAGTATGTATTTGACATTTGTCATTTCTTTTTCATGTTTACCTCAATATGTTTTTCTTACTGTTAAATTTAAATAAAACCAAATTTGTCACTTTATTTTAAAAGAACCTTTATATAAGTATCACATTTTTATCTATCGATCTCCCTACTAACCTTCTATTCCCCTAGAGTCCTCAGACAGGAAAATACACATCTGTATAGCCCTTATGGAGATGTCTGAAGTGATGACCACCAAGCAGTAATGACAGCTGATGCTGGGTTGTAGGACTTTAGGTAATTTCTTACCTTCTACTCTGTACATTTCTGTATTATTTGATTTTTTGTAATAATTATTTGATCATTTAAGGAATCATTTTTTAAAGATATATATCAATTTTACAGGATCTTTCTGGCTGCCATATTGAGAATTGACTTTAAGTAGGCAAGGATTGATGTAGATCCAGGTAGGAGGTTATTACAAAAGAAACAGAATTGAACAGGCACACATACATGTACATTTGATCAGTATCCATAATGGGATAGGAGCATGGTCCACCAAAAAAATTTAGAAAATTCAAAAATAATAAGCCTTGAGTATTTTTTTTAATGTAAAATGTGACATTAAAAAAAAATCTGGGTTGGAAGATAAAATTGAGGAAATCTCTAGAAAATTGAACAAAAGGACAAAGATACAGAAAACAGGAGAGAGAAGAGAATAACATCAGAGGCTAAATCTAAGAGGCCCAATTGGTGAATAGTAAGAATTTAAAAAAATAACAGAATATAGAAGATGTAGAGGAAGGAAAACATAAACAATATATACTTATAAAACATCTAAGAAATGAAGGACATTAGATCTGAGATTGAAGGATTCCAACAAGACCTCATCTGGAAAAATAAAAAAGTACCTACACCAGACATCTCTGAGTACATTTTTAGGATGCAGAGAGAAAAGAATAGTCCCTAACATTTTCCATAAAGAGAAGCAGTATTCTTCTGCCCAATGTATTTCATTACTATATACAATGATCAAATATCTGAATAGCACCAGCAGCCCAGAAATTAGAAGACTATGGAATAATTACGCCAAAATTCTGAGGGACCCAAAAATATGTAAATACAGATAATCCATCTTCATGGATCAGAGTGGAAAAAAAGGCATTTTTAAACAGGTAAGATTCCCAGAATATATCTATCATCCAAGAAGATGTGGAAGATATGCTCCAACAACACAAGAATTTAAACCAAGAAAGAGAAGACGCAAAATCCTGAACAGAAGATTCAATTCAGAAGAGAGAATAAAGCAATTTTAAAATTATGATGACATTTCCAGACAGTTCTATAACTTTCTGCTGGAGAATAACTAAGTACAGAATTAAGCAGGTCAAAGAATCCCAGACGGAGATTTTTCTAAGTATTACATACACAGTGTGGTGTTTGACTGTAATAAGAGAAGTTATATGGTTAGTTTAATGGGAACTTTCAGAATGAAATAATGTCTGAAAACTAAGCAAAAGAGAAAATAAAACAATGATCAATTCCAGCAGGGAAAAATTAGAAAAGAAAGACAATGTAATCATTGTAAACTCCACGACACATCTATGAATGCTCCCTGTATGGCCAAATAATAAAAAATACCAAATATTTTAAGGCAGCTATATGTAGTAATCAATATAGGAGAAGTATATGTTTGCTCAGGAGAGTAGTGGGGGCAGGTTTTGTAAGTACTGTAAGAGATTTAAACCCTCAGCCTCCTTACCAGCAAGTCAGTAGCTTTTACCAAAAAATTTAAAGATTCATAAAATGCCCTAAAGAGCATATTATTTTTGAATTAATGGAAATATTAAAAGAAAGTTGAAATACATGTGTGAGTCCATTTCATACATGTGTGTATGCATACATATGTATGTATATGTGCATGCATGTGTGTGTGTGTACCATGTGCGTGTGTAGATGTTAAGGAAGTGGTAAGCTTTGGGCAGTTTTCAGGAGTAAACACTAGCAGGACACATAAGTGAATACTGATTTTTTCAAAAAAAGCAAATGGAGCCAGGAAACAAGCATCAAGAGGTGAATGCTCTGGGCCTAGAGTGTGGGGTGATCAAGGGATTAAAGACCTCTAGAAATACCACTGAGTTAGTCTTGGCTCAAAGCAGATGAGATAGAGAGGAGGTAGAAAGAATCTCCTTGCTGCTCTCTCTTCAGAACACTTATTTCTACTTCTGCATTTTGCCTATTGCACACTCCTGTCTGTAAGGACCACTTTTAAGATCTCAATGAATCTATCCCCCCTGCAGTGCTAGTCTGAATAGGTGACCGTCCCATGAAGCATTTTTTTTTGAGACCCCAAATTTTCTTCCTTTGAACTTCTGTCACTCATTGCTTCCATCCCTGCTTCCATTATGAGGTGTTGCCTCTCCAGGTAGAGTCTGTTCTTAGCAATTCCGTCCCCTCACCCTGTTTTATTTTCCCTATAGCTGTTCTTTTTACTCAAAAATATATCCACGGCCAGAACAGTGGTTTTCACTCCAAAGTATCTTCAGACTAAGTGGAACATTTAAATGCATATAATAATTTTGGCAAACTACAAAATAAAAAAAATAAAACCTGGGCACTTCGGCAGAGGGGACGTGGGATGAGAATTGCATCAATAGCACTTCCATTTTTAATCTGATTTCATGTTTCTTACATATTTTAAACTGGACAGACTTTGTTATACTTTTAAAACAGGAAAAGGTGATTTTTACCATGAAAACATAAAATATGTCATTAATGAAAATAAAGCCCCATTGAAGGAAATGAGGAGTATTACACTCAATCAAAAAGGATAGAGAAAGTTTTGAGGGAGCTGTGGCTTCTGAAGTGGTTCCTGGTAAATGGTGTGAGTATCCCAAGGGAAGAGGTCAGGCAAGATACATCAAGAGGGATCCTTTAGAAGCCAAAATACAGAGGCAGAAAAGAAGAGACATGAAGAAACATTTAGAGGGAGTTGGTGATGAATTGGGGCCAGGCGGCCACAAGACAACCAAGTGGTCTAGAGACGCCTCCTTTGGCTGGCATGGTTGTGTGGGGTGACTTGGTTATCTTCTGAATCTGCTTTCCCCCCTTCTCTGCAAGGACTCATGAAATCCCAGAAGTTCGTAGAATCAGATCTTGCTTTCATTTAAGTGACTGTTTACAATGGAATCTTGAAGATCTCCATTTTCTCTCTATGCCTCCGTTACTCACCCCACTTCTATCCTCCAAAATGATGAACATAGATCGTTCTGCCTTTTTTGTCATTAACGTGAAAATAAAGAAACAAAGAACCATTCACCAGCCAGACAAAAGCCCATTTTCAGGAAAGTTAAACATTTTATGAAACCATTATAGAAAAATGTGTCAAAGCACATAGTTCTTTCAGTCTGAAATGCCTATTTGTTGGAGACAATGGTGACCCGGGTGTTACATCTGCCACCTTGTGGATTATAGGGAAAACATAAGCATCATTTTCGTTATGATGTTCTTATTTCAAAGCTCCATCACCTTTCTTACACATTCCCCTGAACAAATGGAGCAGATATTATGATTCTCTAAGTGCAATTATTCAGCCAAGGCACAGGGACATTAGATGGATTGCCTAAGGCCACACTGTAGTTGTGAGTAAACCCAGGTATGCACAGTGAGGAAGGATACAGGCCTTGGAGAAAAATGGCTGAGGTTGACTGACTACCACAAAACGGTGTAAACTCAGCAGGTGACTTAACCTCCCCGAGCCTTGGTTTAATTATCTGTAAACCTGAGGTTCATGAAACCCACCTGGCTTTCTGAAACATCATTGTGAAGACTGAATGACTGCATCATTACTATTGTGAGTATGTTTATTACTCAGGTATTTTAGAGCAACTTGTGTGTTAAACACTTTATAAACATTTGATTCGATCCTAATAGCAATTTGTTCTATAGAAACATCAGGCTATGGAAGGATTGCCCCAGTCCTGGCTCTACTGCCTCCTGGCTGAGTGTCTCTGGTTAACAACTTCATCTCTGTAAGCCTTAAATTGTACATTTTTAAAATAAACTAGTATTTATTCAATATGGTTTCGTGTGACTAAATGAGAAAATGAATATAAAGCACTTAACTCATAGTAACCAAAATCTATTGCTATTATTGAGCTGAGTAGCTAAAAATAAATAAATAAAATAAAATAATTTCAACCAAAGGTTAATGACATCTGAAGATTTCTTATGGGTAAACAAATCTATATATGGCTTTAGAGTTAAGAAATGTTATTTTTTAGAGAAAAGGGAGAGGGCAGATCTTGGTAAAATATACATGTGGCATTTCCAGGGTGATGTAATTACAGGGTGATATAGCAATAGATTTAGATATCCATACCATACATACACACAAATATGATACTAACATGAGTGATATCATTTATGAAATCCCTCAAACAATACACTTAGGATTTGCACTCCTATCATATTTCAATAAAATGCTTTTTAATTCTCGTGAGTCCAAATAGGTATTTGGATCCATTTCTAGGTTCTTTATACAGTTTCTCTGGTCTATTTCATAGATTAATTCAGCCCATATTTCTTGGGCACTTTTCTATGTGCTGGAACATACAAGCAAACCACAAACGATCCTTGCTCTCCTGGACCTCACATTTCATTTCTGTTCCTTTGTAACACCAGATCTATTTTATTCCATTGGTTTCATAGGATGGTCTGAGATCTGTTAAGTAAGTTCCTTCTCTCTGGTTCTCTTCTGCACAAGCTCTTGGTTCCCTTTGCCACCTCTTCTTCCTTATAAACTTTAAAAGCTGATTCCAAAATCCCTGTTGGGTTTCCAAGTGGAATTGCATGATTTTAGAACTATGTATACATTTAAATATTACTTAAAATCAAATTTTAATTAAATTATTCATGTATTGATTTTACAGTTTTATACTGATACTATGATTTTTATGATTGAAATAATTTTAATTACATATCATTTTGTACCTAATGTAGTGGAACTCTTCTCTTTTCTAACTAGTATTTATTGCTGGTTTAGTGAAAGTATAATGACCCTTGAGTATTTTATATTGTATCCAACCTCCTTAACCCAGTCTTCTTTTTTATTCTATTGTTTGTTTTCTCCACTGTAATCTCTTATTGTAAACAATCTTAACTTCTTTTCATACTGAATCTGCCAGAGCATTTAAGAAAATGTGAATAATGATGATACAGATTCCTAGGAAATCATCCTTTTGCTCTTGGTTTTCAAGATTTTAACATAAAAGGTAGTGATCTCTTGATCACATTTATATTTGTGGTTATACCACCTTAATATTTCTTAATTTTTAATGCATTTTTATCTCTCTATTTTATTCTTATACTAAAAGGAAGTTTATTTCAGTTGCTTTTCCAGTGAACTAGTTTACATGCTAAAATATCTTTTCTGCATCATTTTTGAGTTCTATGTAATTAACATCAGGTTTTATCTTTATTAATTCCCTGTACAGAGTTTATATGATTCTAGTTTTTGTTTCATTTTTTTTCTAGATGAGGACTGTCTTTAGTTTTTCTACTATCTCTTTTAACTGTGAATGCTTTTGTGACTAGGACTTTTTGGTATGCTTTGTATTGTTTTCTAGATGGTTTGTAATTTGACTTCTGATTTCCTGTTTGATCCAAAGGTTTTACAAATTTAACTTGATGTCCAAGTGGTGAAGACATTTTAGTCCAACTTTTAATAATTTATTAAAATTATTTCTAATAATTTCTATGTATTTAGCATATTTCTAATGTAATTAATTATGATGAGAGAATGTACCCTATGGTACTATGCTATACTCCTTTCTTTCATACTTTAATACATGCTGGCCCTTTAAAATCTGTTTGCCCCTTTCTGCCTGTGCTGTGTATGTGTGTGTGTGCTAGTGTGTATGTATGGTATGTGTCTGCCTAATTGCCTCCACTGGAGTGTGAATCCCTTGAGTAGGGATAGTGTTTTGTTCTATTTCTGTCCCCAGAGCCTAACATAGTTAGGCACATTGCTGGTACTCAAATATTCATTTGATTTGAATTTAATTGAACACAATGAACATATCTCTTAAGCAATAACTCTCAGACTCTGGTGCAGGCAGTGATCGTGTGAGAGTGGTATATTTAGGTGAAGGTGACTTTGAACGCACACCTCCCTATATCAACATTTCTAGTCCCTCTTTGCCCTGCATTCCCCATTCCCTACACCCTATCTCCAGCCTCAATGGTTTCCATTCCCTGCTGCCAAAATGCCCAGGGACTGCAGGGACATATTCAAAGATGTTGTGAAATGCAGCCACGCAGTGTTTAACAAACAACATAACAAAGGCATCTGTCACAACACATCACCTTCTGTTCCTGGGAGACTTCCGCCAGCCTGGTGGTGTGCTCCCTGCCTTTTCTCTTCCTCTCAACTCATTCCCTCTAATTACATGTGGCGTTCTCTCTCCATCACACAATGAAAGAGGTCTTCATTTTGGCAGGAAAGTGGAGAAGATTGGCTAGGGAATAAATCCTGCCACAAACAACATTTCCTTCTCAGACAGAGATTTTGGGCCAGGTCACCTATGCAAATTAATTTACAGGGATTGAAAGGCCACTTCATGCCTAAATAAGCCCTCTGACTGACAGAAAACAAACATAAAAATCTCTATTCTGTCAGTCTTGTCATTATAGCCTCAAGTCTTTAGACCCACATTCCATGTCCTCATCAATCTGATTCATATCTACTTTTCCACCCAAACCTTCTTCTACATTTTCTCAAAAATATGGCTGACTTTTAACTTCTGCATTTTAGCTGCTTTACACCCTCAGTTTATGCTGCTCCATCCCCTGAGATGCAAACTCAACTATAATAATAATGCCAATAATAACAGCTGCTCATATTTTGTACTTATTGTGTGCCAGGAACCATGCCAAATGATTTTATGCATTTATCTCATTTGATGCTTATGATGATCTTATGAAGATAGAGCATTGTTTTTCCCCATCTGTTAGATAAGGAAATTGGAGTTTAAAAAGAGGTTAAATATAAAGTAAAATAAAAAATAATACCACATACCTAAGAAGTGGGTTGCAGATATAAGACTTACAATCTTTGTATGTTATGAATATATAAATGTAATCATTAGACTACCTATTCCTACCTGTATGGCGCCCTCTCTCAATGCTGGTAAAAGCCCAGGTCAAATGCCACCTTCCCTGCAAAGCCTGCTCAGATCCCCACTGATGCAGTCATTCCTTTTCTGTCTATACCCCCCATTGCTTTGTTAGTTCTCCTCTTCTGGTCGATACAGCTGAGCCCACTCTGCTAGGGAAGAAAGGTATCTAGGTATCCCTCATGGGACCTTCTTTGTTCTCTTGCAGAGGAATGACATTTCAGTAAGCAGCTCATTATTCCTCTGTTTCTGAAGGTTTCAATTAAGTTCTACATTGTGTTCAGAGAAGAGGAAGGACAGATAAATCAACTTCCAAATTCAAATTAGCTTTCAACCAGTTTTGAAAGCTAAATGGTGTATGGATCCCCTTTCCCTACTCCTTGAAATATGTATTATTTTGCCTCCCAGTACATTCACTGACAATCACTTACATTACAGCCAGTGTTCTTGAAATAATCTTTAATGACACTGATAGCATTTGGGCCTTTTTATTATACTGCTTTAACTTTCTTTTTGTTGTTCAGTCCATTCACTGATTCATCAAATATTTACCAAGCACCTACTATCTTCCAGGCACTGCCCTAGGTGTTGGAAGCTCAGCAGTAAACAGTCTAGATGTCGCCCCTGTTCCAAAAGTTTACCAGATAACCACATTCACAGCCCTAATGGCAGGAAGAAAATGCAACAGGTTATAGACTAGCCCAGGCATTGTTAAGAATAATAAATAGTTTACATTCATTCAACTTATTCTTTTTTAATACTGTTCTTTACAAAGATTAAATCATAATATTTTTTTGAGATCAATCCTATCGTCTCCATTTTGCAGATTACTCTTTAAGATAACTCTTCTTGTTATCCTTTTACTGGTGAGAAAACTGAGGCTCTGAGAGATTAAGGAACGTGCTCAAGTTCTTGCCCAAGAGTAGGAAAATGGTGGATCTGGGGTTTGAACTCACACGCGGCTGGCCAGGTTCCATACCCGTAACTGCCAGAATAATGCTAGAGCAGCACAGACACCCTCAAGGACCTGGAGCTCTCTTTGCACTGTGATAACAAACCACTCACCCATATAGTTTACCTGCATACATTGCAAATGTTTAGGAAAGGGTTAATTTGGAGCTGTGACATGAGAATAATCAGGAGAGGCCATGAGAGAAAATAAAAGATGGTGAATATGGCTGGGGTTTACCTGGATATGCAAGGGTTGGTATGATTTAGGTAAAATAATATAAAGAGGGTATAGCAGGAGGCACAAATAATGTGAACAAAGGTTAGAGGTAGAGGAAATCATGTGATTTTCAGTTTTTGGTAAGGAGACCTGTTTGGCTATAACCAGATATCTACTATGGAGGAACAATGAGAAACAGTATATGAAGTATGCAAACTGAGAACAGAATGGGCATTTGACTGGAAGTGCTTCCCCAATCCTGAGCAGACATACAATTCCAGTAAGTAGCATCCATAATCATATGAAAAACTGACCAACAATGAGCTAAAGCATCTTAAAACTACTTGGTTTACATTAAAGTATTCGTTATTTCATCTGATCGTTTAAGGAATGCCCTGAAATAAATGTTGTTGATTTCCCTGTGAGCTGGGTATCATTTTAGGAATGAGAAATTGGAAACATGAAAAGATTTATGTAAGGGTCACCCACCTAGGAAGTTAAGAGGCAGGGCTTGAATCCAGGACTGCTGGTTTCAGTTAGGAGCAACCAAGAGACCATAATTACATTTCAGGGTAAGATGTGGGAAAGGAAAAGCCAAAGTTAACGCCAAGTAGCTCAGACAATGGTCTTTCCTGGTTGGAAAGCATGCGGCACTCCTGGGCTTGTGTGTCCCGAAGCTCTGGGCTTCCTATTTGCTTGATAGTTCAGCCTCACTCACCCATTTCAACTAGAAGATTATAACAACCTCTATCCCCAGGGCTATAAACAAAACAAAAGAAAAAAATCAGAAAAAAAATCTATATTACAGGTTGTTATTAAAAATAAAATACCTGAAGCTCTGTGTTTAGAAACAAATGTTGCTATCTTGGGAATATCTGGATTGGATCAAATGCTTCGGTGTCTATTCCATGATCATTTTTTTCTTCCCCAAAGAAGGAGAAGGAAAAAGGAAAAAAGGCCAACCAACATATTTCAATAACAAAGTAGCCACACCGATTCCCCATGGTGCTGGTAAGCAGCAGAGAGGCAATCAGAGGGCAGGGGGGAAAAGTTCAGTAGGAACTAGTCTAAAAACCAGCAAGATGTAGTTTGACAAACACCCGTCTGCTACAGCCGCTGCCTTGAGTGGCCATTTCCCCTCAGAGTGACACTTTTCAATTATGAGATGGTAGCTGAGAGCATTCTGGGCGTATCTGCAGCTGGCTGCTATTTCCTTGCCTGATTTTTTACACATGCCGGGAAAATAGACCCTTTTTTCTATAGCCACTCTTTGCCAAATAGTAATGGTAAAAGGGTGGGATGGGATATGTATTATTGCAGTGGGAGTCTACTAAGTACCAAAGTAGTGATCAGTGAAACTTCCTAGGGAAAAGACCCTTGATTCGATTTTGGGGGGTTGATTAAGGTTAATGTTAACTTTAAGATTAAATGAAAAACACTTCAGATGGAGGAAAATGAATGCCCATTACTTGAAAGCTCAGAAGCACTGCATATTCATGAACTAATAAGCAATATGGTGTGATTAGGTCATAGTGTGCAATGGAGAGTGTGAACTGAGACTGGAGAGAAGTATGGAGAGATGAGCAGATCATAACTGATCATCTACTCTTCTATAAACTATTGATACATGCTATGTAACAAACAGAAAGAAGCACTTAATCCAGTGCTTAGAACAATGACTTGCTCATAGTGACTATTTGTTAAATTAAGTTTCGTTAACTCTGAAATCTTATAGGATCAGACTTATCATATAAGTCCTGTTATGGATATGGACATTTAACACATGTTTCCTGACTTCAAGAAGTTTATAATCTACTTAGGGAAAGAAAGACGAAAAACAGATGCATCCACATAGCATGAAACTAATGAAAAAGAGTTAATATCAAAAAAAAGGTAGCCGTAAAATACACTTGCTATAGAATATTGGTGAAGGAGACCCCCTAGTAGGTTAAGTCTGCGATGGATGGCATCTTGAAAAATACAGAGACCCAGAAGAATAAGGAAGAGCTCGAAGAAGAGTTTAGAAGTATGAGGGATACCAATGAATGATGGCATTGGTCTGGGATGAGTTTACCATGTGAAGGACAAATGGGAGAGTCTGGCCTAATCAAAGGGTAAGGTGATTCTTTGGGTGGGAATAACCAGCATAAAGTAGAGGACATCTATTTACTTTAGAAGAAAAAGCCTTAGATTTGAGCTTCCTCTCTGCATCCTAACTGTATCTTGGAAGGAAATCATCTACCCCTACTGAGAACAGATACCTCTTGCTTTATTTGCTCAGCAACCTCCCCTTCTTGTAGGTTTGTTTCTTCTCCCATTCAAACTATATGTTTGCAGAGAGATTGCCGTCCTCTTATAAGTTCTATCCCATATTTCAACAAATGGACACATTGATAGGTATAGGGATAGGAACCTGCCCCAAGCTGGGCGAACCAAAGTCCTTTCCAGTGAATTTATATTCCAATTGCATTAAGGAAAGAGGGTTTGTCTTCCTTTAGTGATGTGAGTTACAAGATGTAAAACTAGAGAGCTGTCAGCACCTATGTTTTTACAATATTGAGGTAGGTGTTCTACAATGACAGAAAATAAATATACAGAAAGAAGCAAAGACAAATGGTATATATATAGAGAGAAAGATTCCTAGTGGCACTGAAGTCCCTGAGTTTTGTTGATTCTGACACCCAAATTTATCTATCTCTCCTCTGTGGTTTATGTGTCCATACTTTTAATTCATTCTGTGGGACCCTTCCAATAAATCCTCCATTTTGCTTAAGTTAGCAGAAGTCGAGTTTCTGTCTCTTGCAACCAAAAGAATCCCAACAAACACATTTTAAAGAATTTCATCATTCCTAAGACAGAAACAGCAGTCCTTCAACTTAGCAGCCTTTTGAAAACTGAATGATTGTAATAGGAGAGTACATGAGAGTAACACCCTAAACACAAATTAGTTGTTACTATTATTGGGAGAGAAGAGTAGGTAATTTGGCTTCAGTAGAGTATGGTATTTCTGGTTGGAGAAGACAACAGAGTGTAATAGAGGCTAAGGTGAGGTTTACTGTACTATGGTTATTTTGCTGGAGCATCTGGGAGCAGCACGTGCATTTGGTTTGGAATCAGTAACCTCTCTCCATAATAGTCCCAAAGCATAGGGGATATATATTTGTGTAGAAAAAGGGAAGTTGGCAACAATGTAATTATTAGCCTGTTGACAGTAATCCTCAATACAGAATTCCCTTGGAAACAGCAATAGCCTATCACTTAGATTCAAGCCTAAAGGATGGTCTCTCCCTCTCTCCAAGTATAATTTTTTTCACCACTGGGAATCACCCAAAGAGAAGAACATCTTGGAGAATGTGAGTAAAAGGAAATGCAAAATGGTACCTAAACATCAAAAGTCACATCTTGGCTCCAGAAAGGCTAAAGAGAGCTGCCCACTTTAGGACACAGAGTGATTCTGCTCACTAGTAAACAAGGCTCCTTCACTCAGAGTCCAGAGATCTGTCCCCATTACGTCACCCTGCTCTCCCGTGAAGAGGGGCCCGACAGCCTCTCTGGCTCAGGTCCCTGCAGGCCCCCCCTGTCAAGTTTCCTCACCTGTTTTCTCTCCTCTCCCAGCTGACCTTCCATCTGTTTACTTTTAAGTTCCAGTTCTACATTTTACACTTTACAAATGACAATTTAGCCTGCCTACTCTGTTAGAGAATTAGGAGGTAAGTCATTAACTTATGAATGAGGTGAATCATTTAACATGCAGTGGGTGCTTAATAAATATAAATGTGTCTTCCTCTAGACAGCATGACCCTAAGGATTGGTTTGACATTTACTAAAATGACATCTTCCTTATTGATTTTATTCTGTTTTAGGTCACCAAACAAAAAATAGAGTTGGATGTACATTTTTGGTTTTCCCTCAATTATCCATTGATTTAGAAGTAACAGCAAGCAACAGCTTATAACGTATCTTTGTCAGATTTGGTGCCCTGAGCTGAGTCAGAGAAAATTAGGTAACCAAGAGACATAGTTCAGACTGTAATTGTGATTATTATTAACTGTAATAATGGAGCATAATAGCAGCTGCTAACAGCACCACCAGAACTCAGCCCAGGCCTCATTAATCTGGACCTCACTAATTTGCAATGTGTACTTATTTGATAAGGGTTAGACCAAAGTTCTCCCTCCATATGATCTCTGAGTTTAATTTTTCATGCAATTTAAAAAGTATTTGGTAAAATTGTATCTAACACTGAGCTAGGCTATGACGTAGTAATTAAAGAGGCTCTAGGCCACATAGTAAGGCTTACCTAGATTTAAATCCTATCACTGCCATGTTCATATGCATGTGACCTTGGCTAAATCTCAGCTTTTTCATTTGTAAAATGGATATGGTAATGACTGAGTTGTTTTAATTCTTATAAAGTCTGTAATACAAGCATGTAATAACCACTTTACCTATCACAGTTATTATTTTTATTATTCTTGTCAATAAAGATGATGAGTAAGTCAGGGAATATATTTAATACAATACAGAAGAAAATAATTGTGGTATCATAGAATAAACTGCTATAGTAGAAATATTTATACTATGGGATCATAAATGAGCTTCCGATTAATTCTATCTGAAGAAGTCCGAAGAGGAACTGCTCCCTGACCAGTCTTGGAGAAGGAGAATTTTTTCCCTGGTGTTTAAGGAGATAAAGTGATTCAGAACATAGTAAAGAATATGCATTATTCTGGAAAATACAACAATCTGGTGTCATTAAGGCAAGAGTTATCATAAAGATAAAATTCTAAAGATAGGAAAAGTGGAAATGTATTGAATATATTAACAAAATAAATTTTTTTTCCTAGGGTCAAGGCATTTAATATGCTTCAAAAACCCTAACAGAATAATTTAAAAACGCTGTAAACTATGATAATCATACATCTTGTCTAGTTATTAAAAATTATTTTAAGCCTTGGTAGCACTGCTAGCAATGAATTTATGCTATTGTCTCTATATGAAATAAAATAAATATATTTATTTGAAAGACTCATCAATTTAGATGTTTTCATTTTTTTTTCAGTGAGTCTAGGGATACATTACCATGTTAACTAAAAGAGAAAAGGGCAGCATGTGTAACTATTGTTTTTTATTATTTTAACATTGTTCTCAGTTGCATTGCAGTATAACTGACAAAGCTGCAGAATATTTAAAGTGTACAACACAATGATTCGATATACATATACACTGTGTTAATTAACACAGCCGTCATCTCACATACTTACCATTTTTTTTGGTGTGAACATTTAAATTTTACTTTCTTAGCAAATTTCACTTATATGAATCAGTGTTATCACCTCAGTCACCATATTATACATTAGATTCTAAGGAAATATCCATCTTACAACTGAAAGTTTAGATGTTTTATTTCTTTGGAGTAATTTTCTCCTGTTAGTGTGGGTCAGTGAGATTTGACTATTGAAATCAGTATATAGAGAACAAATTATGAGTAACTTCGAATAAGTTATTTAACTGTTTTGTAGCTCAGTTTTTTCAACCTGAAAGTGTAGACCGCAGTATATATTTAATCTGACTTGCAGAGATAAACACAGGCTGGTCTGAATCATTGTTTATGTGATCACGTACTTTCATACGATTTCTTTGAGAACAGATTCCTCATCAAAATCTCTCTTACATTCCTAGGAACTGATCCATAATTGAAGGTTCATAAATATCATTTGAAATAAATCGAAGTAGCTCTGTTGAAGAAATAGTACACAGTACTCTATGAATGTAAGTTATTATTATGTTGAAAAACATTGTCAAGGTGACCTATTTTCTAGAACATTGAAAAAAGAATGCTTACAAATATCCATAAAGGACAAAGAAACATTGGGAAGGACCCAGCATTTCCCACCAAGATAAAGTGTGTATATTAGATAACAAATGGCCATTTCCTTCCACATTATCTGCAACAATGACTCAGTCCCCAGTACACAGAATGGTTCTATGGGCATCTGTAGTTCCAAAGAAGAATGAAGAATCGAGTCTGCATTGCCGCTAAGGCATGTATGGTCAAAATTAACTATTAAATGATCCCTGTCTCCATGGAGTGAGGACCACTGTTTCAAACAAGGGAACCCCAAGTACAGCCAAATTTCTTCTATTGTAGGAAAAGAAAATACCAGAAATGACAACCATACTCATGCCTTGTATGATTTAAAAAGTTGGATGGGAATTTTTAAGATGGAAACACTGAGTGCCTGCCACGTTCCAGGGACTTAACCATCTCATTATCATGATAGACCTGAAAGAAAGCCATCATCATTCCCATTTCATAGATGAGAAAGTAAGGTGAGGAGAGGTTAAATAACTTGGTTAAAGTTTAGAAACAGAAGCTGGCAGAGCTAATATTGAAATCACCACCTTCTTACTCCATGTTCCTTGTTCTTTTTGCTTCAACAGTTTTTCCAAAGCATCTTTCTCATAACTTAAAATTTACATGAAAAGAGTTGCTGGATAAAATAAGCTTGGGAATCTATGTTAATTCAAGTTAGACAGGCTTAATTATGGTTATCTGCACTGAGAGCTTCCAAGACGGAAATAGAGAATGCATAACTTCATAACTCATTTGTTTACAATGCCCTCTTTCTTCTTTTTTTGATCCTCAGATTTAAACAGTGTTTATTCATTTATTCATTCATCCAAAAATATTTATCAAATGATGACTAAATAATCTAAATTTGGAAATGAAAAAATAAGATTAATAGTAGAGGCAACTGAAATAGTCTATAGTAAAAATTCACAATCTGGTAGATAGTAGGTAGGTCAAGACTATATTATGTTTACTCTGATTCTGTCCCAGGGAATATATCTGGGTTGAAAACAATAAGTAATTATCATTATGTGTGATATGTGCTATTTGTTCCTTCAGTGAATACTCACTGAGCATATACTCTGTGTCAAGCACTGGACCAGACTATCAGTCAGTAAGTCAGAGATAGACCCTGTTCTCATGCAGCTTACATTCTGCTGGATAGACAGAAAAAATAAAATAAAATTACAAAACATATGCTGTAATATATATACTTTTGTAGCAGGAATAGAAATAAGGAGTGAGTAAATGAGAGGAGAGTACTCACAAAAGCCTTGGTGAAAAGGAGACAGTTACATGTTCCTAAGAGATGAGAAGTAGCCAGCTATACCCAGCACTGATTTAGAGGGCCAGGAGGTGGAGGGGGTCCAGTTTATATAATATCCTGACATTTTAAATAAGGAATTTGGGCTTTCTTCAGTGTTCAGTGGAAAACCACTAAGGTAATTTAAGCAGGGAGAGCAACAGTATCTGATTCACATTTTCCAATCGTCATTCCTGTCTATGAAGAGTGGACTGTAGGTATTGTGGAAATGGAGAAAAGTGGATGAACTTGGGACATACTTTAAAATAAATGCAATATAACTTGGTGAAGGATTACACTGGGAACAAGATGGGATAGTGAAGGAAATGCAAATATTGAGAATGACTCCCAGCCTTTGGAGTTGAGCACAGATGAGATAGAAAAGAAGGCTAAGGTAGTAGAAATGGAAGATAAATAAAAATGAAGTAGTAGAAATGGAAGTTTATGAAAACCCCTAGTTGAGTTATCTGAATACCTGCATTTGAGTTGAGCAATTGTCATTAAGAACTTCTCAGGAGAAGTGATATTTTAAGATACACCAGAAGAATGGATAGGAGTCAGCCAGGAGATGTTGCCGTTTACACATCTGGAGAGGGTGTAAGAGCTTGTGAGTTGGCCTGATGGCAGACAGTATGGTAACTTCAAAAAAGTGAAGGAGGCATAGTATGGCCCCTAGGGCATTAAGTAGAAAGATGGGAGGAAGAAGAAGTCTGGGGTGGGGATGGGCATGGGAGGGGAGATGGACAATGAGTTGGTACATTAGAAAGGAGCCAAAAAAGAAAAAGAGCCTTTTAAAACATGCTACCAAGTTTGGATTTTATCCTAATAGCAATGGGAAGACATTAAATGTTATTGAGCAAGGGAATGCAAGATTCATCTAAACTTTTGGAAGAATCACCTTAAATGCTTTATGAAAAGTGAATTAAAATGAGCACAAGAATAAAATTGTGTGTTCCAAATGTGTTCAAAATGGTGCACTTTGACCCTTTTAAGACAGAATGAAATTTAGAATGAAGCTTAGCCTAATGGGATATTAACACAATTTGCATGGAAAAACAGTTCTGGAACTAACATTAAAGAAAGGATAAGGGATGAAATCCTCTAGTGAAAGGCAAAACAGGAGATATGATTGTCCATGACTAGTCTCTGTCATTTTATGGATTAGAATTGTCTATTGGGATTGCCTTTATGAGATAATAAAACTGACTCCGGGAATTTACCAAGGGCTCTCAGCTCTCACTGGCTTTAGTTATTCTTCTCCATTATGAAAATTTCCAGAATTTCTTCATCCAAGATCTTATTTTTTTAATGGGAGGGAAAGGTAGTTATTTCCACCACTTATTTCTACCATGATGGATGTTCCGTAGTGATTTTCTAAAAGAAGTCAAGATAGTATAACAAGTTCGCAATGTTTGTTCTGTGTCTGAAATCCCTGTGAGATGGATGATTCTGACCGTCTTCCTCCTCTACGTCAAGGTGTGTTCTGGAACATAAATATTTTAGGTGAGGTTGTTTGATTTCAATTTGTATATTTCTCATAAAAATGTAGACTAAATCCCCTTCCTCACCCAAAGATAATTAACCAAGGTTTATTTTAACAAACTGATGATCTAATTTCCAATAACATCAGCCCTACTTTGTGTCTCTAATAGGCCTCAGATAAAAGGGAGGCTTTATAAGAACACAATGAAAACCCTAGTGTTAGTGACCCCTTCTCCCAGGAAAGGGGGGTGAGAATCATGGTGAGCCAAAGGCAAGAACTGTTAAGTATATTTAATGGTGACATACCATTTTTAGACCTAATTATGTAAATTCATCCTGGAATATTGTGAGTGAGGGTTGGGTGATTATTTTCCCCACTACCTCCCACACTTATACACACCCTGGGATTTATAGCAATTATGTCAATTGTCCTATTTATGGTACTTGACACATTTAATGTAAGAAAAGGACAATGCATTCTATTACCTCTTATTACAATGCAGCATGGTGATGAATGTTATAATAGTGATGATAATTAAAATGTGTTGTGCATACTTAAACATGAGATTCAAGGTTTGAAGAAGTGCCTATTATCCCAGCCCTTTTTCTCTATTGCATCTTCTAAAGAAAGACTCAATATCTTCCTCTCCTTGTCTGCAATTACTTAGGTGGTTCAGAAGAACACTCATACTACCGGCAGTTGATTCCCCTTTGTGTAATTCCTTCTCTTTGCTACTCTGTGTGGGACCTTTGAATGCCCTAAAAATCTCTATCTTTAGCTCTTGATGCTAAGTTTTTCCAGTAGAAGGCCCTGAACTCTAGCATTTTCAAAAGTTATTAGACTTAAATTGTCATAGAAACACTGGGGAACAATGTTAAGGTTCTGAATGCCACTTTGCTTTCTTCTTATTTTAATACACCTGTTATTGTTAAGTGACCAAGGCCTCCAAAATGTAAATCAGCTACCTTGAGTTTCTATGGAAGCCAGAATAGACCGGTGTCTTGGATGAATCACCCAAACCATCTGAAGCTTCATTTTCTTCTCTACAAAGTGGGGATGAAATTAACTGCCCTGGTTTACACACAAGATTATGGTAGAAACAAACAAAAAAAAATGAAATTAACTTATGCAAATATATATAATCAAACATAAAATAGATACATTATTATATAGACTTCAGCCAAAAATGACTCATGTCAGTATGGCACGTGAGAATAAACAAAGCATTTAACATAAGTGTCACGTATAAAATTCCATACCTTTTACAAAGAGGAAACTGAAGTTTAAGTTTAGTGACTTTGAGCCCAAAGTCATAATGGTACTAAATGGTTAATTTGCTATTGGGGTCTAGTATTTCTAAGTTTGGACAAAAGAGATAGCCATGAATTTCTGTCTCTCTTCTGTGCAAAAGAGATTAAGAAATAGGACAACTGAAAGAAAAAAGAACATGGTATTGAAAGAGATAGCATAGCATAATAGTTAAAAGCAGAGTCAGACTTAAGTTCAGCCTTGCTGCTATCTGGTATCATATCACCGAGGCTTGGTACAGAGCTCATCTCCTCTTCTACATGAGTTTAATTACCTTTCCTGTCCTCCTCAAGCTTTCAACCTCTCCACATCTGTGCTCGGATCCAACCAATGATTTTTGCATCCTATTCCTTTGAGAAAATGGCACCAATTAGAAGAGAATTTCCATAAACTCCCATCTCCTTGTCAGCTGTGTGTCCATATTCTCTGATACTCCATCTAAATTAATATTTAAGCCTTAGCATTATTCCCCCGTGTTTGTTTTACTGTCCACGCTCCTGTCTGAAGCCAGCTCCACTTGTCCACCAGCTCCCATCCTTTCTCACCTACTCAATGACACTGTACTTGGATTCCTTCTTTCCCTTTCTCTAATATCATTCATTTCTTCTCTATATTATTCTTATCACCACACAAACATGCTTAGTTAAAACAGTTAAAGAAAAAAAAATATCTTGACTCCTTATGGCCTTCACCTTCTGTATTATTTCTCTCTTCACCTTTATGCAAAATTTCCTAAAAGTCATATCTAACACCCTGTCTCCAACTGCTTTCTCCCATAACTGCTAAAACTGCTCTTACCAAGGTCAGCAATGATATCCACATGTGAAAGTCAACAATCAATTCTCATGGAAGAGATTTTTGTCTGTTTTGTTCAGTGCTGTGTTCCAAGTTGTTAGAGTAAGCCCTCATTTATGGACAGCGCTCAGCAAACACTTAGGGAATGAATAAATGTATATAAAGCAGACCTGGGTTTTAATCCAGATTTTCCCTTTCTGAGTCCTTTAATTCTCTCTAAACCTCCATTTCATCATCTTTGAAACAGATAATAATAACGATCTATCAGGGAGACTGTAAAGGGGAAATGAAATAATGTATGTATGTATTCGTGGCAGATAGAAAATGCTTGTTGTCACAGATCTTTTTTCAAATGGTGTACTATATGTTATTCACAGCAAGGCTGATTAGTGAAGTCAGAGGTTTCTGAGGATATTTTAGTTGCTTAAAAAGTTTGCTTTGATGGTAAAACGACAGATTATGTAATAGTTTTGTTGGCTTTTTTGCAGTTGGAATTTTTTGATGTGGCTGGGACCTCGCAAACATACTTGTTGAACATATTGAGCAGGCAAACGTCTCCCAGATAAGGCAATGGGAAGTTCATTGCATCGTTATCTTGTGTGATTGCTAAATCTAGAAAAATAAAACACTTTTCCCATTAAGGTTTCCTAAGGATGCAGTATGGACGAGAAGTAAGTAATTCATTCCAAATGGGTGATGACGGCTCACTGAGGTCTTGCTCATTTAAGAGCCTGGAAAGTGTATTCTGTCAGAAATCCATGCCATCAATGTATCTCAGTGAAATTCCCTGGTCTTTAATTAGTGGAGCTGATGAACTTGCAGAGGTCAACTTGTGTAACCAAGGCTCTTAATTGGTGGTCTTATTGTTTCTATAAGGGCAGAATAAAATATCAATGCTCAGTTCTGTTAAACACTAATTTACGTCTTCCTTTCCAGTATTTTCTTGTTGATTATTTCATAATGATACTGATGGGACTGATCTGTTTATTTAAATCATGGCTGCTGTCTTTTTTTAGGGCTATTAGTGCCCAAGAATGAAGCTTACAGATGAATAAATAGAATGCTGAATCCTGGAGGATGAGGGAAGTCTGGGGACCATCTTTTTTCTCCCCATCTTTGACACCATCAGAAATGTCAAAGCAAGGATGTTTTAATCAAAGACATGAGAAGTCCCTACTTCATTAGAAACAGGCAGAAAATAGGCCAATTTTGTTTCAACTCTTTATTATGTGTTTTTTTCTTAACTTCATTATACAAACAAGTTCACATACACACATATATATACACACAAAGCATAAATGTATCTATATTGGTTCCCTATTTTCTGCACGCACTCTTATCTTCTTATAAGAGCAAACACACACAAACACACACATTAAAACGTAAAGGCTATATCCATTCACCAGGAATATTTTCACATACAGCAACTAAAACATACACAGTCACACCTATGCATAGATGGATGCACATGAAAACATGCACGGACTCACACAGAAATGTGTACAATTCACACCTATTACCTACACATACTTAAACATGTGTGCACATATACATAGGTTGTGAAAGAAAATACTGATTTTATAACTTGATCTTTATTTCTAGTAAGTGGACTACTTTCAAATGGACAGTGCTTTTATTTTCCTTTATGGCCACATTGATGGAATTGGAATATGCAACTGTGGCAGAAATTTTTAAAAAATATCTTGTGTTTCTAGCATATTACTTTGCATAAAGTAAGCAACCAAATGATGAGTGAGAGAGTGAATGGATGGGTGAATAAATGAATGAACATGAGCAGGAGAGAGTGAATTACTCTGCATAATAGAAGGCAACATTCTATAGCACCATGGTCAGTGAGGAAGAGAGGAGGTAAGAAAAGGTGGGGTGAGGAAGAAGAAAACGATGAACTGAGCTTCAGAGCACAGGGGGAATGCAAGTGTTGGCCATCTTCCCACGTCGCTATTAAAAGAATAAATCTGTTTTAATTGTGAGGCCCATAACCATTGGTCATTTCCTTTTCATGATATCATATTTAAAGATGTCAACAACTCTAATCTCTTCATCTATATTGCTTTGTAGGGAGAAAAACAGAAAGGCACTTACGGAATTCCCTTGATCCCCATGACCAAATGTATCATTTATCTACTTCTTTGTAACAAACTGTTCCTTAACTTCATGGCTTAAAATAACAATGATTTACTATTTCTCACAATTCAAAGGACTGGCTGGACTGGTTTCACCTGGTTCACTCATGAGTCATATTCAGTTAGGCTTCAAGGTCCAGAAGGATCAAACTGTTACGTCTGACATCTGGCGACAGCTGGGGTTCCCTGATTCTCTGTCTTGTGGCCTCTCATTCTCTGATATGCTAGTCTACCTTTCTTGTGTGGTGGCCTGAGAGAAACTTTCTAAATTAAACATACAGCAATTGAAGATATCTTGAGGTCTAAACTCTGGAACCTGCACAATTACACATCCACCATTTCGTGTCGGTCAGCGTGAGTCACGGGGCCCACCCAGATTCAAAGGATGGGGAAGGAAGCCCCATCTTCTCATAGAGGAGCTGCAAAGAACTTTTGGCTGTTTCAAACCTACCCACTAACTTATCCTCATAGCTACACTTTCCTTCTGCTGTGTGGGAACATGTGAACCTCTTCACGTGGGTTCCCATCCACTTCCAAGACGCGCACACATTCCAAGGCCAGCTGATAGCAGTGGGATACTGAGGCCCACCGAGACTTTCTTAGCCTTCTCAGAGAAGATGACAGTTTGACTGTTTCTCTTTGCCTTGACAGTGAACTGCAGCCAAGGGGTCCAGGTAGGCCCATTGAGGAAGGGGTATTTGTCACGGGGACAGGTGTCCATTAGAAATTGGGCCAATGCCATGGACTCATTTGTCATTGTTCCCAAAGGATCCTTCCCTGGTAATGAGTTCCGGGCTCCAGAGGCCAAGACCAGTGTGATTAAAAGGCCTCCTTGACATAAAAAAGAATCCCTCAGTGAGCATGTGTTGTGCATGTGTGTGTGTGTGCATGTGTATGTACGTTTTACTGTGGATTAGAGTTACTCTATAGGAAAAATATAGAAATCACTTCAACTCACTTGAGATGCTCTTTTCCATATTTGTATGCTTTTCCATATTTGTATGCTTTTCCATATTTGTAATCAGGGCATACATTGATTAGTTTATGCTCTCATTTTCCTAATTAGCATAACTTATTTCCCTTAATATTATGTATAAACATATATCTCCTTGTTTTGAACTTCCCTTGTGAAATACATAAGCTTCTTAAAAGGCATTCATAATGTCCCACTGGACATTATTATCGCTGTCTGGGTATATCTTGCTTTCCCTGATTCATCATCAGTGTCGCTTCAATCATTACTGCCATCGTCATCATGGAGGGCATTCATTGAGCAGCCACTGCTAACCACACACCAAACACTTGGCAAATGTTATTGCCAATGCTCATGAAATTCTAGGGAGATGGTTACTGTCCCCATATATTTAATGAAAGAGAAAGCTATGTTTCAGAGACATTTACTAACTTGCCCAAAATTCTGTTGCTAGTAGGTAATGGAGGAAAGGCTTAGCTGCACAGACTATGTTGTGATGATAAACAGATGATAAGAAACCTGAAGATAGGATGCATGTCAAAATAATTTTCCTATATTCCATTTTAGCCAGCAGGAGTCCATGCATGTAAGATGTACTAATACATGTTTTTAGAAGAATGTATTATTTTATATATGGGAATGTTCATTAGGGGTTTTACTAACAAAGTAGGTAACTACATTTTGTTAGTTATGGTAACCATATAATACAGAATATTTTATCATTTCAACACATTTTGCTTGACTATTCTCCAACTGCTGAGAATGTCTGCCACTTCCATGTTTTATCCTATGAGGAATATACTGGTGTCAGTTCAGAGACAAGGAGAGCAGTGTAAGTAGGAGTCAAAGGGGTTTGGGTTAAATCCGATTGATTTTAGAGTCATTTATCCATCTATGGCCTTAACATTTTTGACAAGATAGAGATTATGATAGTACCGATCTCTTAGGGTTGTTACAAGTATTGAACAAGAATTCATGCTTAAAACAAATGTTACTGAGTCCCAGTGTACAGCAGGCCAGACTGTGTTGGGGGTAAGTGGGAAACAAAACAAAGTTCCTGATCACATTCTGGTATGGGGCACATGATATAAGCACAAAATGGGCATAAATGTAATATCCTGTCAAAAGAAGTCTTTATGAAAAAACCTCTGTGTTCTCTTTTTCAGATAACCGTACAACCTACTCATTCTTCAGATTTTAATGTTAATGTAACTTCCTCAAGGAAGGTCATTTTAAAACTTCAGATTAGTCAAATCCCTTTAGAGTTACGTTTTTCCCAAAACATTGGTCTCTGTGGCAGTATTACATTTACTTCTATGATCACTTCATTTATCTTTCTTCCTCCTCTAGGCTGGATACCATAAAAGGGGATATGCCATGACTGGTGTGCTCATACTGGACCCCCGGGACCTCTATGAGTGCATCTCAAGGAATATACACTAACAAGCAATCATGGAGTAAATGAACTTGATGGGTGACAGAAGTGAATAAGGTCTGTTTTTATTATGAGAACAAAGTTTGAACTTTCTTCTAGAACTTTTCTACTCAAGACACCATAAAATCCAATTCTTTGAATGTTCACAAATCCTCTTAAGGCAACTCCAGCAACCAGGCAAAATCAAAGAGTGCCAGAGCAGCAAAGAAGGATCTAGATTATTTTTAAATCAGCACCAAAAAGAACTTGAATATATTGAGAAAGGGTTTCATCATCATTTGTTTTATTCAACTAAAAACCTACAGAGATTAGCTCTCTGCTGTCCCGAGAAGGAATTCTTCAACATAGTAATGATTTGCATCTTACTAGGTAGGGCTTAGTGACTTTCACCAAGCATCTGGAGATGCTTATCGTACAACTGGTCACTCATGTCAGCGAAAAACGGACTCCTGACAATAGTCACATGCACACTTGAATTTGGATAACAAATGATATATATCAGTCCCAGACAGAAGAAATATAGTTGAGCAAGTGGGGAGAGAGAGGTCTTTTAAGTTCATACTATGGTAAGAATGAATGGATTTGGCTTAGAATTTCCATCAGTGGAATTTCTGTATTTGGGCTTGGGCATCTGAGTGAAGGGGAACTTTTCCAAGGCTTATATGTATGAATGTGCATATATAATTACATGCCTCAGGGTTTCTGTGTGTGTGGGGTTTAGGAATTTGCATAAGTATATGGAGGTGGTATAATCACTATGTAATGTAGATAGTTGGGCATGTGTGTATGTATACGTACTTGTGTAAATATGCTTAATTTGTGTATGAATATATGTGTATGTGTATGTGTAGATAAGTATAGCTATTGTTTTGATTTTTCATCCTGACTTTCATTCAAAGAGGAAGAAATTAGGGGAGCTCAGACAGGAAGAGAATAGGCTTCTATCCATTTCCAATTCATAACAAGGCAGTTCTCTGCCATTTCAAATGGTTTATTTTTAATAGCAACCAAAAAAAAAATTCAAGTGGCTACTTTATCTCCTCCTGTTTGTGAACCTTTCAGAAAATCCACTACACAATTTGGGAGAAATGTGCTGCCACTTAAATATCCCCACACCCCGCTTCCTATCATCAGCATACATTTGCAGAATGAAAAGCTTTTGAGACACATTCCTTTATACTATTGATTAGAGGATATTTTTTAATTAAAGGCAAATAAACATGTTTCTATAGGGACTTTGGAATATAAAACACAATTGCACAGTCACTGAGATACAGAATGTTAAATACCATAAAATGAGGGACTCAGACCACTCCCTGCCCATTGGTCCTGCTCGGCAGAATGCAAATCACGACACTTCCTAATCCAAAGCATTGCTCTTAATTTTACTTCTAGATGTGTGTGCCTTTGCAGCTCCAGATGCATTTGCAAAATTAAAAGCATAATTTATCTCCAAAAAGCAATATTCCATCAGCCTAGTGACTTAGTACTGATGAAAAACTGGCTCTAAACAATGTTTGTTGATTGTTGGGTCTGGTCTCAGGAACAGCACTGGGGTTATAATCTCCAGTATCCAGGGGGGGGTTATGGAGATGTAACTCAGTGTTTTTCCTTGCATTAAATAGCCAGATAGTGCCCTTTTAAGCTGTGAGCACCAAAATGGGAATGGAAAATCACAGATAAATTTTAGTCTAAATAGCATCAGAGATGATGTATACAGATCAAGTAGAGTTCTGCAGCTCCAAGGTACATCACAGCACTGAGGGGATAAATTGAGAATATCCCATCCTAGGAAGGAGTGTGTCTGTATCTGAGCCAGAGGGTTCTGAAAGTAGAGGATATATAACAGTAGTTGCCACAGAAGATTTTGAGTCAATAATATTTTGCTCTGGCTAGGTCTAGGGTTTATTCATATTTCTACAAGTATTTGTTGTTTTGTTTCACTATTTTATAGTTATAAGTATGCTTAGCCATCACTGAGGAAAAAGGGTAAAGGTATTTATCTAAGGTCATAAAACAAGTTGAGAAACAGCAAAGCTTGAAAGACAGATTAACTGGATTCCTGTCTAGTCCTCGCTTGTGTGCTTCCTATTAAATAAGGAACCAAACTCATGGTGAGTGTGGCTGTGAATTAAGCAGGACTGGAGGCACATGATTATGCATTAGGGAATTATGGATGAGGGTTGACATATTTTTAACTGTAAGATTTCTTAGGAATAATATTTTTATAGCATCAATTGAGAATCAAGATAAAAGTGATCACAGTTTTGTCTTAGGATAGAATAATCTTCATTTAATATAAAAATAACTCCCTTTATTGATGTCAGTATGTTACTTTTAAAATAAAATTTTTAAAAAATCAGTGCTGATGGAGCACTCCTGGAGCTGAAGAACCAGCTGGGGAACAAATTATTGAGATTAGTTTATGAGCTCAGACTTCTCTTTTTCTTTATTTTCCACTTTGGTTGCCCTTGTTTTAAAGTTAATATAAGACTGTTTCTTTTCTTAGTGGCCTGTACATTTTCACATTCCCCAAAGGTTCTGAAAGCTAACAGACAACAAGGGGACAAAGGTTTTCACGGCCAACTTCTGATGGGCAGCACATTTTCGTTAGCAGTGAGTACCCATGTTGACTTACTGGGGAGGGAGCATTTGTAAATGCTTTAGTTTTGGAAAAGAATCTTGCATGAGTTGATGAGGTAAACTCACTGAAGTCCAAACACAGGCTATGAAAATTGGATTGTCTCAGGACGTATCATCTAAACATTCACCTCCTTCCAGGACTTCCAGTGGGCAGCTCACGCTTGGTCCCTATCCATCCAAGAGACATGATAAGAGTTATGCTTGTTGTTGATGATTTGAATCAACACTGTACACTGAATTCCTGATTAACCTTCCAATTTTCCCCAAGTCCCTTTAGTTCAGTATTCTGAAGGCAGGGGTCTATGCACATGTGTTTCAGGCCTTCCACAACCAATAGACAGAGTCAAGCATAATAAGCCAAACTTGAAACTTGAATGGGAGAGTGAACTGGCAGATTTTGTAAGTCAGCAGGGCTAGAAGTCATGTCCAAGAAGGTCATCCAAATGAGAAAGAAAGGCAAGCTGACTAGGTCCAGAGTCAGTGTGAAGCAGCAGCAGGGACACATGCTCAAGCAAGGATGCCACCAGGAAACCCAGGCAGAGAGTGGGGTTAACACTCAAGTGACAAACCAAGGTCAGCCTTGGCTGCCAATGTAATAATGTAATGGTTATTTTCTTTAGCCATATGGGAAGGAAACTGTGATCTGATGGTGTGTGTGTGTGACCTATCATGGCTTGCAACTTATCTGCTCTGTGGCATTAGTGGACAGGCTTTGTGGTCAGAAGTTTTCATGTAGGACTTATAAGGACCCACTTTTCACAATGGGTGTTGAATGTGGAATTTCTGATATAATGAATAAGATAGGATATTAGTGTGGTTAAAAATTCAGGCACAGAAACATGTCTTCTCTGGTTTAAATCACATAACTGCCAGCTACTGTATGAATATGAGAATGCCATTTAACCTCTCTGGGGTTCATTTTCTTTATAGCTATAATGGGGACCATATAAATCAGCATAGGACCAACTGCTATAATAACTAGGCAGTGGCTCTAACAAACAGAAGTTGTTTTGTCTTTTTCTCATTTATATAACACATCAAATGTGTTGTTTCTGGTGACCAGACACCTCCCTTCCACACAATGATGCAGTAATCCAGGACCCCTATAGCTCATGGCTCCACTACACTGTTAGGATCTTACAATCACTTGCAACCACCCCACTGAAAGGGGGAAAGAACACTGGAGGACGTTACCCTTCTGAGGAGCTTTCCATTTACTCACACTGATGCTGACAATAACTAGTCAGGTGATTACATCTGATGTAAAGGGATCAGGGGAACGTAAAATCTGATTGAGCCACTGTTTCCCAGGGATGGCTCTAACTCTAGTAGGCTCAATAATGGCTACCCCAAGATATCAGGTCCTAATCCCTGGAACCTATCAATTTTAGCTCATAAAGAAAAGGAGTCTTTGCAGATGCTATTAAAACAAGAATTTTGACATGGGAAGATTATCCTGGATTATCCACTAGGCCCTAAAGAGATAGCAGACAGAGATTTGATACAAACAGAAGAGGCAGCAATACAATCAGGAGGAAGAGATTGAAGTGATGTAGCCACAAGTCAAGAAATGCCATCTGTGAGGGAGGACTCTAAGGGTAGCCTGACATGGTCCTGGTGTTCCCAGGAACCTTTTGCTCAGTACAGCATGCACTGGCAAGCTCACAAACTGCACTGATGCAAAGAGCACAGAGCACAGACAATATAACCCCCTCCCCGGACAAACTTTTCCTGGAACTGCTTAGCTATGCATATGTCAATGGCCCTCTGGCACAACACCAACTTCCTTTACTTCACACTCCACAGGATGAAGGTAAAGGTCCTTCTTCTGAGCAGGAAGCAGAGTGTGTGCAGCTACCCTACTTGTGTAGGCTGCAGAATGGATCTGCTAGCCACAAGCAACTGACACTTAGGAAGGGCTGGATCTTCTGTGCTCTCTCTCTCTCTCTCTCTCCTCTTGAGCCTGATGTGTGTGTCTTTTCTTGGCAACTTGGAATCATGCATTGTTTTCTTCCATGGGTGGTACTTACCTGCATTTTGGCCTTGGCCACACTCATGCTTTATTCTACCTTGCAGCACAACCTGAATACCTAGTGAAACACCAGAAGCCACCAGAAGCTGAAAGAAGCAAGGAACAGATTTTCCCTTAGAACCTCCAGAGCAAGCACAGCCCTAACAACCCTTTTTTCCACTCAGTGAAAGTGATTTCAGATTTCTGGTCTCCAGAACTGTAAGAAAATAAATTCCTCTTGTTTCAAGTCACCAAACTTGTTACAGCAGCTATAGGAAGCTAATACATGCTCTATGCAAGCAGAGAAAATATTTGGTTGGATGGCTGGTTATTTATGCCACAATGATATTAACCTCTACCTCATCAGATTATGGTAGGATTAAGTGAAATAATTCATGTAAAGAATTTAGGAAGGTAAGGATTCAGTTTCCAGGTAATTTGTTAAATATAAATAAATTTCTAAAGTTTGAAAGTGATTTAACTGTAGGTATGAGTAGTTTATCAAACACTTACTTGCACTCTGATGTATTTTTTTAATATAAGAGGAAAGGGTGGAATTACAGTACTTTAATTGGCCAATGCCCGCAAGAGCCTGTAGCATATGTGCCTGCCATCAGTAATAGGTAACAAGGGAGCAAGGGAGGGGAAGGGGGAGCTGTGAGATTGCTGATCTAAATGGAATATGTGTGAATCACTACAAATTAAGCAAGCCACTGACAGAGAAATGCTTTGTGAGTCTTAAAGTATTACATTTCTTCTTCTGTCTTCATTTTCTTCTTCTTCTTTTTACCAGCATATTATTAGTGATTCTATGAAGTCATAAGCAGCCTGGGAAAATGGGAGAAACATATAGGCATTTCTGGAAAGGGGGGGTGAAAGCCTAAAATTCCCTTCATCTTTGTACTTCGATTTGTCATTCTTAAAACTAGTAAGGAGAATAAATTGAAAACAACATTCTCAAGTGAAAATCTGTATTAAGTGTGACTGCGATTTATTTTTCCTTATCTTTTCACTTGTGGATGCTCAAGAGTTAGCTATATTTATTCAAGTCTTCAAATCTACTGTGCTTTCAGAAACCCTCTGGGAATGTTTATCTATATAGTTTTTTTAAAAGAATGAGCCTAATTTTCTCTCGTATTAGTGTCGTATATATGTGACCAGTAACTGAAATCTGTAATGGTTAGCAGGGGGACTTCAACTCTTAGAGCACAATCATTTTTAGCTCCTTTTCTATCTTCAGAGGGTCTTAAATTCTGTCTAAATTATGTAATCTACCTAAATATGATCTGTCTTCATAGAAATACAAAAATATGATACACAAACCAGTAAATTATGTTTTAGCTAGAGATAAAGAAAATACGATGGTTGGCTTATTTGTAAGCTAAGTCCCCTTACCTCAGACATCCTCAATAATCAGAAACTTAAACATTCAATTAACAATAGTAATCATATTCCTTCTCAGGGGAAGATGTAGCAGATGCCGAAGCTGTCTGGGTTAGTCTTGTCTGGATCATATTTTTTTGCCTTTTCATGTTGAGTAATCATATTATATATACACTATTAGCTGTTAATCGTTTGCTATGAGTGAGATACTAAGATGATCATTTTTGCTGCATTGTATCATTTTTTAATTCTCCCAACATGTTGGTGGGACAGTTGTTAATCCCATCATTTTAGACATGAGGCAACAAATACCCAGGGAGTGTAAGTGATTTGTCCAGGATCAGATAACTAGGATTTTTAAGTTTAAGTAACCTACAACAAAGAATGCACAGCAAGAATAGACATTCTGGATAATCTATGGTAAACCTCCTTCCTGCTTATTTGAAAAAAGAGAGGTAGACAGGATTTATAGGATTTACCTAATGCTGTGAACATTTCAGAGAAAGTTCCCAAACAGGACTTAAAAACCCTAGTGTGTATCTTTTTAGATCTTTTTGTCACATAATACTGAATTGAATTCCGTCTCCCAACATAATACATTGTTAAAAAAAAAGAGAGAAGAGCTCACACCAAATAACATACTTACTCCTTATTAAATAAAGGAGTTTTTTTTTCCATGAGAAATGTGAATTGCACTGATGTAGACATTAAGTTCTTTGCTTCAAAACTGCATCACTATATAAAAAAGTCAAAAGTAAAAACCGATCTTTCTTGGCCCTGAAAAAGCCCACTACTAGGATGTCCCAAAGGCCTAACACATCTTCACTCGGTTGCCATTTGACGGCACTATCACATATGTTAAGCCCCTGCTTCAGGCATTTTTACCCCAGGCAATCAAACAGGAGTTCTACCTTTCATATCTCTTAATTTTACTATCCTCCAGGAATCTCAAGAAAGAAAAAGATCATAAAGGTTAACTTGGCCAAACCATCAGCAGTAACGTAAATCTATGTCTCATCTTCCAAAATAGTCTTTCAATTTGTTCTCATTCATTCATTCATATGTAACAACCATCTAATGAAGATAATAATGTGGAAGAGGCAGTGACTGTTCTTCAACACTTCCCTAGTATTAGAAAGAGAGACCTGGACTTAAATCCAGGCTTCACTGCTCCCTACCTACATGATCTTAACAAATTACTTAACTTCTTTGATTCTCAGGGACCTTATTTGATATTTGGTAGTAAAAGCATTCTTCATTAAGTGGATTCTCAGTAAATGTCAATTATCATAATCCTTATTGGAATTTCTGCAGATAGTAGCCTCTGGTAGAGTTAATTGTCTTTTCTTTGCCTCAGTTGCCTCATTTGCTAAAACTATAGTACTCAGGGGATGAATATATTAATGAGTGAATAGATTAAAATAGTGCCTGGCACATGGTAACATTTAATAAGAGTTATTATAATTTACTATTATTAAATAAATATTACTGTTTATAAAAGTATATAAATTATAATAAAGTTATTCTAATTTACTATATGTTAAGATTATTAAAGTCAAGTTCACAGGTATGTAGGCATCATTGACATTTAAATTAAGGAGCACTTCAAATATCATGAGGTCATTCAAGAAAAACATCTTAGAGGAAATTTGAACTGAATTGTCTGTAAATTTACAAAGGGCTTTTTGAGCTTTTGTAATGAGCTTTTTAGTTCAACACATTAAGATTGCACAGAACTAGAAAAGCCTGCTTGAACATAGATGTGAACTATCACACACGACGGAGTTAATGGCCACAATTCATAAGCAATTTTTCCTGGGCATGTGTAATTTATATTCCTTTTTCCCCTTCTTTTCTATCATGGAGTTCACTAGGAAACAATCCCTCATGGGGTTTCTGTCAGCTGTCAACACTGAAGTATGATTTTTTTCTATTTAAGTTTTGAGTTATTGATGAGCAAAAAATTTCCTCAACTTTTTCAGCTTGAAAAAGGACTCTTTAGTCACTCTCTCATAATTCAGGAAAAGTTGTATAGAATGTATACATGTGTGTGTGCTTATATGCTTATTATGTGTATGTTTTTGCTGGCAAACTTTTTGAAAAATTTCACAGAAAGAACACATGATCCTTTTATGTTGTGACACTGCTTGTAAATTAGCTCATGTTATTGCATTTGTGTCTGCACATAAACGATGTTCCTATTTTCATGTAAAACTCAAATTTATATATTATATTTTGTAAGAGCTTTAGCTGAATTTCAATATATTTTCTTTATATTTCTACCTCAACTTTCTGCTTAACAAAATGCCTCACATATACAACTGACACATGAACAACATCAGGGTTAGGAGTGCCAACTCACTATGCAGTCCAAAATCTGTGTATAACTTTTGACTCCTCCCTAAAAACTAACTACTACTAGCCTACCATTGACTGGAAGTTTTACCAATAACATAAATAGCCAATTAACACATTGTTTGTATCTTATACATATTATATACTATATTCTTACAATAAAGTAAGTCAAGAGAAAAGAAATTTTTTTCAAATTGTCACAAGTCTCCAAAACATTTTTCAAAATATTTATTGAAAAAAAATCTGCATATAAGTGGACTCATGCAGTTCAAACCCATATAGAAGAAAGCTAATAAATGCTTGCTGAACACCAAGTCATGAATAAGGCCTCCTGAACACATGTTGCTTGAGATACTGAGGAAAAGAGATAGAATGATCTAGAGCAAGTATGCAATTCATGTCAGGAAACTACCAAGTTCCTAACAGTTGATACTATAGGTAGAGGCAATGATATAAATGTTTGAGTCCTAGTACTTTCTCTGAGTTGTAGGACCAGGTAAGGTTGAATTTTCATGAGCTGAGAGACATGCCTGAGGAGGTAGGAGGGTAGAATTAGGATAAGGTTTACTAATACACTGTACACTTTACTAAAAGCCAGAAAATGGACAAAAAAACAGATAAAAAAAGGAATGAGAATCAGACATTATAAAACATGACTTACAGGGTGAGTTCAATTACTATTTGTAACCTTGTATTTGACATCTCTTTAAGACATCAGTGTATTTATCTGCAAAACCAGGGTTTAATTAATAATGTCTACCTTGAACAAGAGTTTCTCCTGCTCTCTATCAAAATAAGGCGCAAGTTTAGTATATAAGTTATTTGTTGTCTGGGTTGACTTTTACTGTCTAACAACTCTCCCCAAATTTTATGAGTAAAAATAACCACAATTCTTTGAAATGACTGGGTGTAGCCAGGCAGTTCTTCTGTTCCATCTAATGTTGGCTATTGCTGCAGGCATCTAGGGGACTCAGTGGGTTCAAACCCCAGTTTGCACAGCTCATGTTTACGCTGTCTGTTAGCTGGGAGCTCAGCAAGGGCTTTCAGCCAGAGCATTTTCATATAGCCTATCCTTACGGTTGTGACTTCTCAGAGCATGGCAGCTGTATTCTAAGATGGGGAGTCCCAAATGTAAGTGTTCTAAGAGACAGGAAGTGAAAGCTGCCAATCATCTTAAAGGCTAGGTGTTGAATGGCACATTATCACTTATGCCACATTCTAGTAGTTGAGCAGTCACAGATTAGCCAGATTCAAGAAGTGGAATCAATTTCAACTCTCACTAGGGAGAAAGACAAAGAAGTTGTGGACATCTTTAAGCCACCCATATTTTAGTTCCTGGCTATAAGTTACTTATATTTCTTTCACTTGCAAAACAAACTCTCTTTCCCCCAGACCTCCGTAAGTCTCCTTCTACAATTTGATATGACTCCAAGAACAGGATCTTGTCATCTAAATGAGGCCCAGGCTGTTTGCACTTGATTCCTATCAATATGAAACACAATGAACTAAAGAGATTAATCTGACCCCCACATCCCTAATACAACATGGTTAGACAGGAAAAGGAGAACCACAATTCACACTTGCATCTAGTGCTATTCTGGTAAATGTTTACCAACCACTTTCCATGGAAAGGAGTGCTGCTGTGTAGTGTTGTTTCCTGATCTCTATGTATAATATTTCCTGATCTCTAAATATTCCTATCATGGCCCATTTCAATGTATCAATATGCTGTCAACTAGCTTGAAAAATTCTTGAGAATTTAACTGTTGGCTCAGTGTATACAACAGTGTATACCATTCAAGAAAAATGAGCTAGAAAATAGAGGCATATCGTAGTTCATAGCAATTCCTGAAATCAAGCTGGGTACATGTTGGCAATAATTTTATTAGAGTGGTTCTGCATGGCTCTTGGCTCCATGCTCTGGGATGGCTCTGCTTTCTACATCATCCTTCTGTTTCTACAAGAAACACCCATGTTTGCATGTAATCAGGATCCTCATTTTGTACATAGGGAGTTGGAGATCCAAAAATCTCTTTTCATTTTAAACTGTTTCTGTCCCTTTAATCCCAAGCCTATAAAACCCCTTTAAAAATCATGTGGGTTTCCTGTGTATCAATTTATAATCCACTCCATAAACAAAAGTCTGCACTAACCCATTATCTAAAACTCTGCAACCGGAAATCATTTTGAGACTGATTCCTTCTTACCTTGGGTTGGGAGTCAGAATTCTGTGGAACAACACCATGAAGATTCTGAGAATTCTTTATTTCTAGCAGAAATGGCCTAAGGTAAATGCCCTGCAGTGTACTACAAGCCTCATTTCCTGGCTGAGAAAAACTGCCTTAAATCTTTCTCAGATTCTAATAATCTAACAGATGCACCCTTAAGATTTGATATTGAGACCACTCAGTGCCTTGGATTTTATCTTTGCCATAAGGACTATTTTTTTAAACTTTGGAGTAACAAGACAAGAAAATCACTTATTTATTAATGCAGCACATCACAGCTATAAATATTTCTCTAGACTCTACTTGAAAACTGAATACTTCCTTCTGAAATCCGCCTCTCTGTATATGGACATTATCACATGCAGCTGAGAGAAATTAGTGTTACCCTTTAACATGCTGCCTGTAAATATTCTCCACTAAATACACAAGTTCATTAGGTATATGTTCCACTTTAGATGCTACCTTAGGTGACAGGGTTGTCAAACTTTCACCACTGTACGATGTAAGTAACCATTTTCTCGGACTCAAATATAAACATTCTTCCTGCCTGTCCTAACTTCATTAAGCGTTTCCTTTCAGTGTTATGACATTTTGCCTACCACTTAGTTCCAAAGCCAATGACACACATTTCCATATTTTAAGGCAGCATCACATTTTCAGGTACTGATTTATGTTTTGGTTATCTGTTCCTAATAAGACTTACTGACTGGGAACAAGGAGCATTTTATTATCTCTCATGATTATTTGGGTTTCCCAGGCCCAGCTGAGTAGTTTTCTGTTCCATATAATGTTGACTGAGGTTAGAGTCACCTAGAAGCTTGATTTTACTGGAATGCCAAAGATGGTTCACTCACACGACCAGCAGTTGATACTTATTGTTGACTAGAAGCTCGGTTGGGCTGTTGTGGAAATGCATGGCCAGTCTCTGTGGCTTGGGCTATTCATACCATAGCAGCCGGTCTCCAGGAAAAAGCATGCCCCCCAAAAAGTGTCCTAAGAGTAAAGAAACAAACATTTCCTGCCCTCTTAAGTGATATTCCTGTAGTTGGTATAGCATCACTTCTTTCTCACTCTTATGGCAAGTAGTCACAGAGCCAGCTCAGATACAATGAAAAGGAAAATAAACTTCCATTATAAATGGAAGTATGACAAAGAATTTTTGGCCATCTTTTATCTGCTAGACAGAGACTGTACCCTATTTCATGGGACTAAAATATTTCATGCAATAAGGGAGAATAACTTTGTTTCCATCATTTTCGATGAGTTTGTTTAGGTTATAAATGAGTGACTATAACTTGTTCTTCCTCACTTGTTGATACATCCACCAAAGTTGGAAAATCTCTCATTCTGGAAAGAGATTATATCTAATGAAATCCCCATTTCAAATGTCTAGGCACTACTGTCCTGGCACATTCTCTGATCATGCTTCCCTTATGGCTTCTGGATTGATTATCAAGAAATACATTCCCTACTTATTCAACTACTGTTACTCCTACAACTAGCTTCCCTCAAGTCTTCCAAGAAAAGGTACCTCAGACTCAGGATATCTAGATGTTAGATTTGGCTCAGTTATTTTCTAAGTGACCTTGGACAAATCAGTAAACTCTCATCAATTTTCTTTTATGTTATGTTGATAAACATAAGATAATGTTCCATTATAATGTGACAGTGAATGTGAAGAGGCTTTGTAAAGTGTGTTCTATTCATGTGAAGGATGACCACCCACTCACTAGGAACCCTTCTGCTGAACCCTCTGGGGGTACAGCTTGTGCTTGCATGGAGCGTTGCTTTGGCTGGTTGAAGTCAGCCAGCTGACACTGACTGTATCATTGAAAAAGAGGCCTCTGTCCACAGCCACTGCATGCATTATTGCCTTTGGGAAGAAGGCCATACACCAGTGGGGTCCCCATCTGCTTCAGGCAGCCAGCCAGCCAGCTCCAACCTGTCAACCAAGCATCTCCTAGTTCAGTTGGTCTCTTCATATTACATCCTAAACCCCAGTAATTTCAATCTGTTTTGTTGATTGTTTAGATTCTTGGTCTATAGGATACCTAATCATTGGTTTGACTAATTTGGATACTGGACTCACCAGGTGTTCTGAAGCTACATAGACATGCAGTTCATATAGGGAGCACTAAGTGATTGAATGTTCCCTAGGGCTCTTTGGGAAGATATCAAGAGCTTTTTGTAACATGTGCCATTATTGCTTCAAAGTCTTAACACTGTCACTAAAACTTTTGGAACCTGGGAAATAGAATTAACTTTGCACATAGAAAAAAAGTGTTATTCCATTTCCAAGCTAAAAATACCATCCCTTTGTCCCACATTTTTCTTTCCCTGGCTTAGTCACTTTGCCTCAAATTCTATCCTTTTTCACACTTTGGAAATTGAAGGCCAAAACAAAAATGCCAATTTGACAATTTGGTAAATCATCATCAGCTACCAACATAGTTGAAAGAATTGATTAACTGATTATTAGTTAATCAGGGTTTCTAGTTGAGTCCTGAAGGAATAGGACAGAGGATAGGTGATAGTATCATAAAGGATGGGACAAAGAAACATGACAATTTTTATATCTCTGATAGAACCAAGAGTTAAATACATAGGGATATAAGGACATTAGCCACTGGGTAAAAGAGTAGAACACAAGCCAGTGAATCAAAAGGCAAGTGGGGAAAGGCATTTATTCCAAAGCTGTATGGAAAGACTTCCAAGTGGACACAGTATGAGCTATCTGACATTACTGGGGGAACAGTGGTAGCGGAATGCCCTGAATCGCTCACAGCTGATGGCTGTGTCAGCTAACATAGTTATCTACCTTTCCTTCCTCAGGCATTTTGACTGTAGTGTGTTGCAAAAACAGCCACAATACTTTGGATTCACTTCCATTATGAAGTGAAGTTGATTTCCTCACCTTTGAATCTGGGCTGCCTTTGTGACTGGCTTTGACCAACAGAATGTGGAGGGAGACATGGTGTGTGAGTCAGAAGCTTAGGTTTTAAGAAATCTTATAGCTTCCACTCTTGTTGCTCTGGTAACCTGCCATCAGCATGTGAATATACCTAGGCCAACCTGCTGGAAAGCGAGAGGCCTGGAACCCAAGGGCCCCGACTCCCGCAAATGGCAGCCAGTCAATCAGTCAGGCACTCATCCAAGAGGGAGAAACAGTAAGTGAGACTTACAATGTCTCTGATTTCATGTTATGTTTCTATATAATTAGGGGGAAATGGGAAATAAGCATTAAGCAAATAAATAATTTAAGATTGTGAAAAGTGCTGTGATGGACATAAGCATGATAATATGATAGCTGTTAAATTAGGTGGTTGTGGATGCCATTGAGATACAAATGACAGGAAAGAATAACCATGAAATATATAAAGGGAACAGGATTCTAGTAAGAGGGAAGAGTTAACACATAGCCAAAGGTAGGACTACAGTGACATTGGACTACTGAAGGATAGAGATTGGTGCTGGAACACAATGAGGAAAGCTAAAGACGAGTAAGAGATACTGAAGAGATATGAGGGGCTTGATTCTTTAAGGGCCCTCCTAATCTATTTGTAGATCATGGTGAACAGTTTGGATTTTATTCTAATTATAATGAAAATAATTGGCAGATTTTACTGAGGTAAGTTACATATATATATATATATATGTGTACATATATATATATATATGTAATCTAGTATGTATTTAAAAAGATCACACTCACTTCTGTATAGAGAATGCATTCTATCAGACGAAAGTATGAGCAGTGAGACCAGTACGGAATATTAAAATAATCCCAAGAAATGATGATGGGTAAGGGCAATAATAGTGGAGAAGGAAAGACGTGAATGAATTTGGAATACCACTTTGAATTTTGAGTTGATAGAACTTAATGATAGAATGATAGCGTCCAAAGGGGGAAAAATCAAGGATGACTTGGAGATTTTAGGGGCAGAGGATCATGCACTGAAATGAGAATGATGAGGGTAAGAGGGTTCGTGAACTAAGCAAAGCCTCAAAATTTCTATTTTTGATAGTTCATCATACTTCATAGCCAATGAAGATATTTAGAGAGATATTTTGTATAGGAGGGTGGTATTCAAAGAAGTCAGTACCAGATAAAAAGATGGTGGTTAACCACAAACAGATGGTGGTTAAAGACACAGTATTGTATGGCTAGGCAAGCTCACCTTAGGAAACAGTTCAGAGAAGAGATCAGAGACGGCCAGGATCGATCCCCTGGAAACACCACAAATTAGAAATCAGTCTGAGAAAGTGACCAACAACGGTAACTGAGAAAGAGAAGCTAATGTGGCAGGCTGAAAACCAGGACAGTGTGCTGTATAAGGAGCCAAAAGGGAAAAAAAAAGTTTAATAAAAAGGAAAACGGGCCATTGTGTTGACTGTTTCTGAGAGTTTGGACAGGGGGAAGAGAGGAGACCATCTGATACAGTAACTTGGGGATAATCAATCTTCATACCATTTCAGAGGGTTGTTGATGATAAAAGCCTACCTGGAAGGGTTCAGGAGAGGATGGATCAGAGGGGCGGGGGGAAGTGATTAATACTCTGATCCCTGTATGTTAACAGGGAAAGAATGTATTTTGGATAAGTTGGTCTTTTAGTAGCCATCCAACTATATAGTTGGGTTGGCTAGAAATGTCATAGAGAAATGAATGAAAGATATAATAGTAGTGAATCTCTATTGTAAATATAATGTGTATATAGTGTAAATGGAGAAATGGCACTGATCCTCAAATTTTATTAAATTAATTTTAATGTAACCTCATTATAGCCCCCAGAACCCTCTCCAAACAACACACAAGTTGTAGAAAAGTATGATACTCATATCCAGAGGAGAAAAACTGATGTGTAAACAATTAACAGGATAACAAATTAACCTCTAGGATAGAATATGCTGTTTAAGACTAACAGGAACAATTTTATGGGGAAAGTCAATATTTAGAAGACTTGAAAAGAAAAGGATAAGTAAGAGGAAAAGATGAGTGGGGGGGTGTCACCTAGCATAGTAACATATACAATGGTAAGCTTTAAAGAGGGATATCAAAGTGAACACGTAGAAGATCTAGGTCCTTTGGAATTTATTGTGATGTAAATGTGGAGCCAGGAGAGTGTTAAAAAGACTATTACACTATTAGTATGTGCAAGATGATTTGGAGGAGACAGAATGGAGGTGGGCAGACCTTCAGTAGGAAGCTACTGAAATAGATCAGATGAGAGGTAATGAGGTGTGAAGCAGGGTACCATAAATAGGAAAGGAGAATGTGGAGAGGTTTCCAAATTGTTGCAAAAAAAAAAAAAAAAAAAGTTCAAGTCTGAGATGGGTCAGACTGTTATCTTTTTGCAGTGCATGAATTAGTGATGTGTTGATTACTGCCTGCTGAAATGAATGAATGGTACACAAGGGTGGGGTTAGGGAACTGTAAGGAGACACAAATGTAGTAACTCACCTCAGCTCCTACATACAGGATTTTGCTTATTTCTGACCATCTGCTCTAGCCTGGGATATCCACTCCATCATCATCCAGAGACTAGGGATGCTTTCCTAAGAAATAATGGAAGGAGAGCTAAGAAGAATAAAAAGGAAGAGCTATCTCTTCCTTAAACTGTTCTCAGACTTAGTTCTATACTGGGGGTGGTGATGCATGAATGTACTCACAATTAACATTGGTTCCAGCATTTAAAAGGCATTGCTGTTCTAATTAAGATGAAGTAAAAGCCACAAAGTCCAGTGTTCTTTTTGGTCCTCCTAAGGGCTTTTTTGGATTGTGGGGAGTACAGTTAAAAAATGATTGATCCATCCCCCTTATTTTTCATGCTGGGGAAATTGAAAGTCAGGGAGATAAGTGACTTTTATAAGGCTCCATAGCTTTTCAGTGGCATAATGATGCCTGAAATCAAATCCTGATCCTGTACTTTTTTCAAATAAATGCATTCTATCTAGAATTAAAGGCTGTCTTTCTTCTTTCCTATAGTTTCTTGCTCATTGTATTAAGCATGCCTTTTGAGTCTGGTGTTCTGAATTCATCTGGGGACTTACTGACTTTCCCTAGGGAAACTGCCCCTCAGGACAAGCCAATTCCCAGAATAAACAACGCAGCTGTGATGACACCTTCATATGCAGACTAACCAAACCAAAGCCCATTATGTTTCCCGTGCCACACACAAACATACTCATGCATATCTCCTCTATCTGACACTTAACAATTACAGCAATATTTCCTGGCCTTGATCAACCAGGTCCAAGTTCCAGACAACAAAGAACACTTATGCTCCAGAGCCTGCTGAAATTTTTCAAACTAGCCAAATCCTAAACCTGCTTACCCAGCTTCACCTCTTCTTTCCCATAGGAATTACAATAAAGACTCTTGCCCATGTTTTTGTTCCACTCTTTCTGCCTTCTGACCAACCCTGGTGCTTCCTCATGTGGCCCTGCATACTATGGCATATCCCTTCCTCCTGGAACTGTGAGTAACAAACTGTCTTTCCAACGGCAGTCATCTCAAGAAGTGTTGGCCTCATAATACCCAAATAATAATAATCCCTACATTTAAGAATACCCATGCCTCTATACCTCTTCTTCCTTGTTTTGTCTGTCTTATCCATAGCAGTGTGAGCCCCTGAGAAGAAGTGTATTTATTCTATTTTATGGCCTCCATGTGCCTGGTACGAAGAGTAAACACCTAATATGTATATGTTAAAACACATGTATCATTTTTAAGTGATGATTAGAAATTTACTACATGCAAAAACCTCTTCTAGAAATGATCACAGTTCTCAATGATCCCATTGTCAAGTCTTACTAGGATAAGACATGCATCCAGGCGACTCATATAAAAAGCTAACATGTATTACATCAAAACAAAAGTTCAGGTAGGTTCATTCACATTTACTAGGAAATAAAAATATCCCAAGAAAGTGGATCTTAAGAAGCAGAATGTGGTGTTGATATGCACAGAGGGGTATGACATAAATAAAGTTGTCAATGTCAAGAAACAATGGCATATTTAATTACTCTGCTTTAAACACTTCAACATCTTAACATTTCCTTTAGGAAAATGTCCAAATGCATTAGTATGACTTAGAAGATAAGACTCTCTTCTGCTTTCTTCATATGACCAGTGGTTCTTCACTAGTTGGTATAACATCACTTCTTCCTCACTCTTATGGCAAGTAGTCACAGAGCCAGCTCAGATACAATGAAAAGGAAAATAAACTTCCATTATAAATGGAAGTATGACAAAGAATTTTTGGCCATCTTTTATCTGCTAGACAGAGACTGTACCCTATTTCATGGGACTAAAATATTTCACGCAAGGGTGCTAGTCTTGTATTATTCACTGATGTATCACCTTATTAGCACATATTAGTAAGTATTGACTGATTAACTGATTGGTGAAAAAGGAGAAGGGACTTTTCCCAATGTGGCTGGAGCCAGAACTGTGTGGATCCGCTGGGAGGTGATCATATAATTTATCACCCCACCTGCAATACTCTTAAGGTTGAAAGTGGGGGCAATTATTAACTTTAGTCTGACAATGGAAATAAATGGGATTTTCCTGGGAAACTAGGGTTTTAAGTTACAGCTTGTCCCATCTATTCTCTATACTAAGCATGGTTTAATAAAAATGTCACAGCAGACAAGAGATATCCTTAAAGATAACTCTTCAGAGCTCAATCACTGATGCTTCCTCCACGGTTTTAATCGTTTACCCTGCAAAAGGTTTGGAGAACTTCAACTTTGAATACAAAATGTTGCCAAAGAGTCTAAAATGAGGCAAAATGGGTAATAATAATATACTTCATTATTTTTTTATTGCAGCATTACAAAGTACCACAAACATAGTGGTTTCAAATAAAACAAATGTATTACCTCACATTTTCTGTAAGTCAGAAGTCCAGGTATGAGGTGACTGGATTCTTCACTCAGAATCTCACCAGAATTCAAAGTGTCAACTAAGATTATAGCTGTTTGGGGTTTCAGGTCCTCTTCCAAGATTGCCAGGTATTGGCACAATTCCTTTCTCTCTGTGGCTATGAGACTGATGTTCCCATTTTCATGTTCCCTGTCAGCTGAGGACCACTCTCCACTCCTAAAGGCTGTCTCACATTTTTGCCATATGCCTCCTCCTCGACCCCCGCAGCTTAGATGATTGATATCTGTGTTCTTCCAGGCCAGTCAAGGCCAATCAAGCACATCTCTCTGGCTCTCTCTTCTACAACTAACCATAGAAAATCTTCTACTTTTAAAGATACTATCTGATTAGGCCAGGCCCACCCAGAATAACCTCTTTTTTGCTAGGTAACATAGTGACTGGAGTTATATTCACAGACTCCATCCATACATAAAAGGATGGAGAGCATATGAGGATGAGGATCATCTTAGAATTCTGCTCACTGATTGTATAAATTTTGAACAGTTACCATAAGGCAGTTACCATAATGTGACAGCAGCAGTATGAATACATTATCTTATTTAAACAGCATAATCACATTATGAGGTAGATGTTGCTATCCTTACCTTAAAACCGAAAAAAAAAACCCTGAGACTTAGAGATTACAGCTGGTGCTATGACACCATCCCTACGGCACCATCCTTCGTGCTTGCCTCAGGCTTGAAGCCCTATTCTCCAACCTGCTGGGAGGGGCTCTTAGCTGAGTCCCTTTCTCCGGGAAGTGTCACTGGACAAAGAGAATGGCCCACCCAAGGTCGTGTTCCCTCCCCAGGGGCTGCTCCCATTTAGTGCCTGTAATCGACAGACTGTAAAGGTCCCATAACCTGGCATGGAGACAGGACAATACTTCGGTGCCTTGCCTGCCCCAGAGGCCCTCACAGGATGGCGGAGGCCTTTGTTGAGAACATGCTGCAGCTCGACTTCTTCCCACTCCTTCCTTCGTCCCCCAACAGTGCTGTTCTCAAGAGCACTCCCAGCAAAACCCCTACCTGCCAATCTCAGAGTCTGGCCAGTTTCTCAGGGAATCTGCTCTAGTACAGGGAGACAAAAAAACAAAAAACAAAAATATGCCCCAGTTCACAGAGAGAGGAAAAGCTCTAAATCACTATGTGACACTGACTTTGGAGCGCCCGTTCCTAGTCACTTGAGCATCGCAAATGGAGATTTTTTAAAGTGAACATTGTCAGTTTCCTCTGAAATCTGAGATCAGTTTGGGCATCATATTATTTGCACAAAGAAGAAATGGAAGACTTTTTCCCTTTCTTATTCGAGGCAAGGTACACAATAAACCTGTGATTGATTTCTTACAATGTTGTCAATTCAAATAATTTTGAGAGTTGGACAAGAAATAATAGGTCTTCTAGGCTCACTCACTTTTTAATCTGGGGTTGCATCGCCATGTCACTGCTTGAATGCTTGCATTAATGGAAAACTCAAGCTTCAAGATTAGTGGTTCCCAAACGCTGGTCCATGTTCCAGGTCAGTGACAGCAGAGAGCCAGAGGCAAATTAGGTGTTCAGCAAATATTTGTTAAATAAATGAATTACTAAGCATCATTTTAGACTTTCTGAATAGGAATCTCCAGTGTAAAGTGTCAAGTGTATATTTTAACAAGTCCTTCCAGATAATTCTGATGCAGAATTATAAGCAGCATTTTTGATGTTGCTAATTTATTGTGGCAAAATACACAATAATGTCAAATTTACCATTTAGCTATTTAAATTTTTTAATTTTTTTATTATGGTGAAACACACATAACAAACTTTTAAACCATCTTAAAATGTACAACTCAACAGTGTTAAGTACATTTACAGAATTGCACATCCCTCACCACTGTCTAGTTCCACTATGTTTTCACCAGCATGCAAGGAAATTTTACCATGAAGCAGTCACTCCCCATTTCCTCCTCCCCCTGCTTTGAGCTAGTACTTTGTCACATTGATCTATCCAAGTCAGTTTATCTCTTGGTGACATTCATATTTCTTGTTTGTCCTCTGAGCCTAATCATATCAGACTAAGCTTACCCATATGGCATGATGGGGAAACGACACATGTAATTTTTCTCCTCTTGATCTGTTCCTATTTGTCTAAATCCCCTTTAAATTGTGTTCTCTGAAACCTGGCATGATTTTAACCAGGAAGCATACAGTAGAAATATCTCCTACCTAACTTCTTTAATTTAGCCTTGAGTTGTTTTAGTTTTGAAAGAGGCTATTTTACACTTCTGATACACATTGAACTTGACAACTAACTTTTCATATATGCTACTGGCAAGTCCTATTTCCTTATATGTAAAGCTGTTTTAGGAATCTAAATTCAGAACTTCACATTCATTCTTTTTAAATGTGTTTAAAGTACGTTTTTTCAACTTACTGAGATCTTTTGAGATCTGATTTTATGATTTAATTATTAGCCTGATTCAAGTGAGTTTCAAATCCTATCAGGTTGTATCTTTCAGAGTCTCTGACTAGATTAAAGAATGTCTGTAATGTGTTGAATTTTATGAGCTTTGGGAAGCCTCAGACAATGCTTTAAAATATCTTTCTATTCAATATGCACAATATTTACTTAGAACCTAACATGTGACAATCAGATAGATACTCAGCAATACTGTCATCGATTGGGAAAATTTAGTCCCTTCATGGATTAATCAGTGGGAGAGGCTGAACTTCTACAATGGCCACCCAAAAATGTCCTGCCCTGCCCTAATCCCTGGAATTTGGGATTGTAATGACATATCACTCCCATGATTATGTTATGTGATATGGCACAGATTACCTTAAAACAGAGGGATTATTTTAGATTATCTAAGTAGGCCCATTACAATCATATGAATCCCTAAAAGCAGAGAGCTTTCTCCTGATAGAAGCAGAAGAAGGATCAGAGAAATATGAAGTATGAGAAGGACTCTATGTGCCGTTGCTGTTTAGAATATGGAGAGGGACCATGTGAGAAGGAATGTGGGTAGATAGCTTCCAATTGCAAAAAGTGGACGCTGGCTAATAGCCAGCAAGGAAATGGGGATTTTGGTTCTACAACCTTAAGAAAATGAATGCTTTCAGAAACCTGAATGAGCTTGGAAGTGGATTCTTCCCCAGGGCCTCCAGATAAAAGTCTAATCCAGCCAGTGTCTTGACTTTAGTCTTATAAAATCTGGAGCAGAGAACCCAGCCATGCCCACCTGGATTTCTGACCGATAGAAACTGTGCCATAGCAAATGGTGTTGCTTTAAGCCATTAGGTTTGTGTTTATTTGTTATGCAGCAGTAGAAAACTAATATAGTCAGAGTTTGGGCTTTACAATTCAAGGGGATTTAACCTACTTGGTCAAGTAGATAAAAAAACAAACAAGATGCCAAATCAGGGAGTCTGAATCAACCTAGGGATTCCAAGAACAGGAAGCCACTATTACCTCTTTCTTGGTCTGGAGGCACAATGGGAAGAGGTGAAGTAGCCAAAGAACAGAGCAGAATGATGGCAGGAGCAGAAAAGCGGGAGCTGGAGCCACAGAGAAGATGAAGACACTGTGGGAGTCACTCAAGGCAGAGAGAGAGAGAGAGGAAGAACTACTCTGAAATTTCACCGTCTCTGACAATTGTCCATCAGCTTTTCTTATTGGCTAATCTACCAGGGAGCTAAAAAGAAAGGATCCTACATATTCCCTATGATTCAGAACAAAGAAAGAGAAGGACAAGCAATGGATTTGGGAGCAAGAAATCAAAGGATCAGCACAGAGTTTTCAGTATAGCATTTATAGTCTTGTAAAACAGACCTGAAATTCTATTTGTGAAGCACTAGGTCAAACATTTTGCATGCATATCTCATGTAATCCTCTCAATAATCCTGAGTTAGGTTGGGCCAATCCTTCACTGGTCCCCTGCATCCTCACTCCTGCCATAGCATCACCTGGGCTAAATTCCCCTCCCCCACCCCTAACTTCAAGTCTCTGTCATCTGATTTTCTCTGGCCAATGATAGAGGGTGGTTGAAACAGTGTGGGTGTTCCAGTCCTCAGCGTGAAGAAGCTTCATATGTTTTCTGTGACCTCTTTTGTCTCTGCCACCTGCTGATCCAAGGAAGACAAGACATGGGGCAGAGCCACCTAAGCCACAGCCCCTGCTACAACAGCCTGGAGAACAGTTCCCTGGCTCACCCAGCCACCACTGGCCAAATCCATGTGATTATGAAAATAAGTGATTTTGTTTTAAGCCTTTGAATTTTGGGTTGGCCCTCTGTGCAAAACCATGGTGGCAACAGTTAACTGCTACAAGTCTTAAGAATTAAATAACAGGGGACTAAAATGCAGATGGCTAAGAAATTCACCTATGATCACCAGAGTAGTAAACAGCAGAGATGGTGTTTAAAGTTAGTTCTGCCTGATCATAGTACCTATGCTCCTGACCACTAATCATATTAATTACAATAAATCATGGGTTTTAGCTTCAGACTGGGGAATGGGAGGAGTTGGTGATCACTTTGAGATTCATCGTGCAGATCCTAGCTCATTTTATATGGAATTGGTATCAGAGTAGTTCTTCTTTTCTTAAGGAATGAGATATCTGGGCTCCAGAAGAGCACAGCTCATGGAGGAGAAACAAACACAGTCCCAGCAGCTGCCTGACTGAGACCGTGTCATCTATTGTCCCCCAAGCTGCTCAAAGACAGTGATGCAGTGTTCAAAGCTGCCTCTGAAACAGGCAAGCAGCTGGGCTGGAGCATGAAGTTGGTGATTTAAGGTGGTGTCTGTGCAATTCCATGTTGCCACTCTGCCCTCAGAGGAATTCATGGAAGAGGGGAGTAGATGAGCTTTCAAGGGAGGAGGTCGGACCAGTGGTGCTGAAGCACAGGGAATTTTACGGCAGTGTTTCCAAGGAACCTGTTAAGCTTCAAAAGCCTGGGTCAGTTTCTTCCCTTACTTCACTCAGCTCACAATGCCACTCTCAAGGCGTGATTCCCAGGACCTCAGGCCTGGGCTACAGCAGTGAGAGGGCTGCTACTTAATCCTTTGTTCTTCATTTCCATGCAGTGACTCATATTCCTTAGCCCCCTTTCCATCACTCATTCCAATAACAGAGTCACAGGGGGGAAAGGTCGAGATTAGAAATCTGTGATGTGGATTTGGATCCCAAATAATAATTGTCATTTCATAATTGTTAGTGTTATTAAATAATTGCTAGCTATTGTAATGACTGTTATTATTGTGGGTTTTATATATATATATGGTGTATATAGAATGTCTCCTTGCAGTTCATACAACAAGGGACTTTGCCCCACTTAGAGAAACACACCATTCTGGAAGACTTAAAGGCGAGCGATGCCACTGGCATTTTCTTACCTCCTAATACTCCCTTCCCAAGTGGAATGCTGGGTAATTTGAAAAGGCTAGAGCCAAAAATACTTGGCCCTTCACTGTCTATCTTATCAGCTCAGCAGAGCACGGGGGATGGCAGCCCAGGAGCCTTGCCAGCAGACAGATTTTGCTTGGTGAGAGTAAGTTCTTGGCCCAGTGTCTGTTATCTTTATAAGCACGTTGTAAGGAGGCACTGAGGGAAATGGAATCTGACCAGAGAGGGGTCATCAGCAAGCAGTAACCGGGTAAGTGGAGCTCCAAAGCAAAGTCTAGCTGAGAAGTCACCCAGCAGAGAAAAAGTAGGCAGAGCAACCTGCAAGTGGTAGATTTCAGAGGAAACTCGCACTGTCTGCACATCCATGTATATAAACTCCACTAGAATATTTTGTTATCATTTAATACAGTGTTGGAGAAGTATGTTCATTCACATGTGAAGATGCTTAGATACAGGAAAAATGTCGTTAGTTATACTAAGTGATTCATGTCTACTGTGTCTTCTAATCCCCAATCAATTCGTGAATGAGGCATTAATATTCCCATTTTGAAGATGAGAAAAACAACTCCCATTGTGCTGTGCAGGCCTCTAACATCCATAAGGGCCACGAAAGCCACACCCTAAGATAAATAAGACCCACTATCTCTGAAAAGGTGGTATTATGGGTGTTTGTTACTTTTGTTTTGTTTGTCCTTCTTTGCTTAAATGGATTCCTCTGTTTTTGTTTTAATTATAAAGATAATAATAAATATCTCACTTAAGTAATACAAATCATTATTATAAATAAAATAAAATTTAGTTTATATTACAAAATATTAAAATAAACTCTTTTTAACCATATACCTAACATTAACCAAATACCTAATATAAATCATTTTAGCAACTTAAGCAATTACAAATGAAATAAAACTACCTAATTTCTATTAAGAAATACCAAACTTAAAAAAAAACATATACCTAGCAATTGCCTGTGTTTTGTGGGTTCAAAATGTATACAATAGACTTTTTCCTTTCAAAGAGCTCAATCTTGGGCCAATAAGATATAACCTTTATTGTGTAAACTATAAACAAGAACTAACATGCTACAGGAATCTAGCTGAGAGAATGATGGACGAGTGAATTTCTCTGCATTTTTAACACTGATAATTGATAGTATTTGTAGAAAACTCAAAGACTCTTAAAACCCAAATACTATCTCACTTGATTCTGAGAGTAACTATGTAAAATATTTAGGCAAAATATTAAGATCTGCTAATTACTGATAGGGACAGCAAACCTCAGAGAAGCTGAGTGATTTCCTGGGGGTTAGATAACTAATACAAGGCAGAAGATGGTTTTGAACCCAGGGAGGCTGACTCTAAGCCCAGGGCTCTTTTCACCATAGAATACAGCCTTCTGTGTAGTTTGTTATGCTTCTGAAAATGTTTCACATTTATCTTATTTATTTTTACTAAGGCAATTAATTGAACTTGTTTATGTAGCATAATCACTATATAACAAAAAATTTGCTGGGTTCTGGGTATATAAAAGTGAATAAAACCCACAAGAAAATTATATTTAGGGGATTAAACATTGAAAGTATTAAAAAAATAGCTGTAGAGAGAAAAGTATTAGATAGTTTTTTCATCTTTCATTTGGTTCTTTCACAACTCTATATTTCCATAAATATTAAATTAAGCACATTCCATTTTCCTATAAATGCCATAAACTTTTCCCAATCCCCTGCCCTCATTTTGTCTAAATATATTAATAATCTACTCTTATTTATTTTTAATATACATAGCAACATAATCACAGAATATTAGATATGGAAGAAGTATGAAAAGGAATACAGAGTAGGTACTCAAATATTCTTGTTCAATTAATGAGCAACTGAGTAAATGAAAGAAAGATGCCTATTATTCAAAGGATCCAATGAAGGAATTGAATGTTTTCTACTAAGCTGTGGATACAAAACCTCCTGTAAGAGTACAAATTGACTACATTCTATCCATGCGCCCTTGTACTTGAAGGCTTTTCATGTCAAGACAAGAAAGCATGTGCAAAATTGGTGCAATCTGAATTTCTTTCCCTGTATTATATGTTTTTGAAATTATGAAAATAATATGTGCTATTTGCAAAAGAAAAAAGGATGAAAACAACCAACAGTATGTAAAAAGTTTACATGGTACTCACTGTTCACCTTATCCTGATCTTATGTTCTTTATTGGCATTTGATAGACATGTGTCTTTCTATGTATCAACTATTATTTATATATTACATAATCTTTTCTATCACACAATTATAATCATAGATATATCTTATAAGCAGAAGTGGCATATTATACATATTGCACTACAAATACCTTTCTTCCTTAATCTAAAAAAAAGAAAATGTATTGTGTTATCTTAAATGAGGTCACAGTTGGGAGCATGGGTTCTATATTAAGGTAGGGTTTGGTCCCATACTATCTATGTCGTCTCTTGCACAAGTGGTTTACCCTGTGAGCTTCAGTTTCTTCATCAGTCAACAGTGATAACAAATATACCTTCCCAATAACATTGTAGGGAAGAATACTTGAGATAATCTGTACAATCTGGCACACAGTAACTGCACAGTTGTTCACTGTAATAAAATCATTATTTGTACAACGAAATATTCTAGAGCATAGATGTGCTGGGTTGAATGACATTCCCTCAAAATTACTGTCCACCCCAAACTTCAGTGTGTGACCTTTTTTGGAAATTCAGTTAATATCATAGATGTAATTAGGTAAGATAAAGCGATACTAGATTGGGGTGTGCTGTTATCCAATGACTGTTCTCCTTTAAAAACAGGGAATTTGGACACAGAGATGAAAGACATAGTGGAAACATCATGTGATACCAGAGGCAGACTGAGGGAACGCATTTGCAAACCAGTTGTGAGAATAAAATATGTCAAATACTTAGAACAGTACCTGACATATAAAGAACAGCTTAATAAACGCTGTTTTTTTCTTTGTTATTATTGTTATTATTATTGATGATTGATGCAATCAAGAAGAATAATCTTTAGCTCAGAAACCAAAGTACCTTCCATTTAGGAATCTTTGCAAATTGTTGGTGGTTATGAGGCCTTCTCATTCCAGCTGGCCCAAGTCTATTTCTTACCAAGAAAAAGTTTTCTTGATCTTGGTCAAGCACTAATGATACCATTAAAGGGGACCATGAGAGGGATGCCTTGTCTGCATAGTTCCCTCTATGATGGAGCACCCAGGTTTTCTTTTTCTCTTTCTTCCTCTTTTCATTTCTTTTTTCCTGTCTTTCTTCCACTCTTTCTTTTCTTTCCAATCTTCCTTCCTTCCCTCTTCCTCCCTCCCTCTTTCTTTCTTTTCTTTGATTTTCCTCCCTTTCCCACTTCCTCTTTTTCTCCCTTCTATCCTTGCAAATAATGACTGAGATTCAGAGAGGAACTGTTGTGCTTTGGGTAAACATGCCTCCTCCAAGATATATACTGGACATAGAATTAGAAAACCTGATTAATATCCAATCTCTGCCATTGGTCAGCACATTTAATTGGTAAAAGGTCATTTAATTATCTGATGGTAGTTTCATTACTTATTCATTTAGTTATTTCACAAATATTTCTTGAAAACCTCCTATGTGCCGATAGGTGAAGACACAATAGTGAACAAGAAAGATTGCCCCCATAGGACTTTAATTTTATTGCAAGAAAGATATTAAAATCCAGAATTCAATGATTTCTTTATTATTGTGATAAATCTACACTAGGGAAGTAAAAAAAAAAAAATGTAGCAGGGATATTTATCTCAGGCTGGAGAGTCAGGGAACACTCCTTTAAGGAAGTGACATTGAATTTGACATCTGAAATATGGCCAAGAGTAATCCAGGCAAAATGATGGAAAAGGAGACTTGTAAGCAGGAGGACGATATCTGAAGGGCTTGAGGCTCAGAGGAGTACAGCTGATAACTGAACCCGAAAGAAGGCTGTGTAGTTAGAGGGCAGAGAGGGTAGTAAGTGAAGTGAGGACGGTTAGAGAAGTAGGGGCCAGATTATGGACAGTTTACGGCATATGTTAACTATCTAACTGTTTATGGGCAAAAGTCTATTTCTACTGCATGCCATAGCCATGTGAAAGATTTTCTGACTCCACTACAATGAGTTAATAGCAACATCATCAAAATCCCACCGAAAGTTGGTTATGGTCTTGGACTTTCCCATTAGAATTATGTGGTGGGAAGGAAAGACTGGAAGCAGAAAGCTGTTAAAGAAACCCTTATTATGGTTGGAGCATGAAGGGGTACAAACTTGGATTAGATATTTACCATCACCATGATAGATGATGTCATGGGTGAGAGACATTGAGGAATAACTGGCTTTATAACTTGTTTAAAAAGTGTAAAGACGATCTAGCTCCGACATGTCAATCAAGCCCTCTCCCTGTTCGGTTGGTGGTGGCTGCCTGAAGCACTTTGTTAAGGTATATTCTGAACTACAGCCTGGGAAGGGAAGTGTACCCTGGCCGATTCATGAGGGCCACCTTGGACTTAGGAAGGACAGATTCCCCAGATAGGCTCTGCCTGTCATCTCTTACTTTAGAGGCTAATAACTGAGACCAGAGAAACTAAGTGAATTTTGAGATTTCAGTTTCCATAGTCTGTACTAAAGCTGAGACTAGTTTGTCTTATCTCTTTGCTGTTCCATAGGCTCCCTTTATAATTTATTTTGCTGGACTGTGTGGACTTTAAGGCCATCATTTCCCTCATTCATCCTTATATAGCTCCTTTCTAAGAAGTGTGAACCAGGTGTCCCATTACCTTACATCAGCTCCCAGACTTGCAAAGTAATGTAACTAATGTTTTCTCTGAAGTAACTACAGTTATCAAATGATAACTTTAAATTATACTCTAAATAATTACTTCATTTAGATATTATTTCCCACATAAGTAAGAATAAAGTATTGTTATTAAGCATTGTTTTATATTGAATTTATTAAAGGCCCCGATTTTTTACCGGCTTGTTTCCACTGGCACTGGGGGGTTCTAATGGGAAGAGAGGCCTATCAGGTCAGGACCCCACTTTCTCGGAGAAGCAGAGAGTGAGATGGGAAGGGGTAGAGAAGGAAACTGAGAGCAGAAATAATGTACAGGAAAAGTGATGAAAGTGGTATTAGGAGTAAAGATGTATACATATTAGAGACATATTCTGGTATCAGGATAATGATTCATTGCAGAGTGGTACCTATTTGTTTATTCTGAGAATACCTTTTCAGGCATTCATAATTTTTTCCCCATCAGGGTGGAATTTTGATAATGCTTAACTCACAACGTTGTTTTAAGACATAGTAAGAGAGCATGTGGAAATAACTGGCTAGAGTAGACCCGACAAGATGGTTTTCTGTCAAATAACTTTACTAGACTTGGGGGATTTATTTCCTGGAAAATAACTCTCACCCCCAAGCTCTCCTTCCCTTTTCCCCTAATAAAGACCCTGCATATAATGCACCTTACCCGACAGTCCTGTCTTAACAACAGATCCACACAGAACCTCAACTAGGAATAAGTGATACATGGAAAGTAGAGTTCAAGTTGGTCAGAATTTTCACAATTTGGTGAACTGACCACATATTCCATTTGTCCAGGACAATCCTATTTTCATCTGTTATCTTAGTGTCATTATGAATTTCTTTCCTTTTTATTCTCAAAATGTAGATGATAAATTATAGGACCACCCTACCCTTTGAACGTCTGTACCTCTCACTCTCCTCTCTCACTCTTGTTTTCTATCGTGCACTGTGATCTCACTCTCTCTCCTTTACTCCTCTCTTGTCTCCCCTTTACTTAGGACCTTTCTTTGTCTTTCTCATTATCCCCTTCACATGTCGCCCCCAACAAACAGCCATCCTTATGTCATGTTCTGCATTCCCTCTTAATCTCTTTTCTTCCTTTCTTAATTCCCATGCCTGTCTCTCTTCATCTGTCACCCTCCTACACTCTCCTCCTTGCTGCTTCTTATTTCCATCTCTGCCCCAGTTCCACCATTTCCTTCTGTATTACACATGGTGAGGTCTGAGAGAAGCATCCCTGTGAGTGGCCAATCATCTCAGTTTACCTTTGGTCTCCACATATGGGCTCAGGAAGACAGGTAGACTCATAGGAGGATGAGTAATGACAAGGAAATGATATCTTTGTCACAGCTTGCTAGCTACAGAGGAAAGTTTAAAATAGGATTTGAAAAGCTGGGGTGGCCAAACCCAGGATAGATGGCCTCAAAGCACTGATGATTTTTAAATTTTATTTTATTTGCTGAAGGGTTAGGGTGAGGTTACTCAGACTTCACTACAGATTCACCCTCCTTCCAGAATCTAATCACAGAGTGGCAGCATCATAAAAATAGAAATAGCTCAGGTATCCATTTGTCATCCCTTAGGAAGCAGCTAATCAGAGCATGCCTGTACGACAGCTGAGAGCAGGGACATTAAAGCATGTTTGTTCGTGCCACCCAACTATGGAGTTCGGGGTTAGGCGACAGGGTGGGATGGGCTCTGTGGCTTGGGGTGAGGCATATGACTCAGCAGGGCTTCTTGCATCTTCCTAAAATGTAAACACATGTGACTCTAAACTCTACATTCTCACCTTGGCAGTATCTTCCTATCAGCAGGACTTAAGCATTTGGCTGCTGACTCCGGCCACTTTAAAGTTTCCAGGAGAAGATAAAGCACCACCCAAGTGACTCAGGTGACACTGTGTAACTCAGGTATGAGCCAGGATTTTCTCACTGTTTATGATAACACACTCCCTAATTTGGAGTAAAGAACTGCAAGCAAATGTTGCCTGAGGCTTAGAGAATATCAGACTTGAGGAAGACCTCAAGGACCTATACTAATATTTCTCTAAATTTAATGCACAAATTTCATATGGCTACTGTGAAAAATGCAGATTCTGATTCAGTAGGTATGGATGGGACCTTATATCCATTTTGAGCAGAGAGGACCTAAAGTGCTTGCATCCTTTCATGAATGTGAAGAAGGCTTCAAGAAGGATGACTGGTCCAGGATCACCATGTGCACTGCTGACAGAGCCGGACTAAACTTATGGAAGAAAAAGTGGGTTTTTTTTTTTTACTTGTATTTGAGTCAGACAAGTCCAAGTACAAACACCAGTCTACCACATGCTAGCAAGTGTTTAACTTCTCAGTCTTCACCCCTGAATGGGATAAATAATCCCTCTACCTCACCAAGTTTTTATAATAATTAAAGGAGAAAATATATATATAAAGTGATTGTTGGCACAGTGTCTGGCACATAGCATATATTTTCATAAAATAGTCTTTCTGTTTCTTACTATATCCAGGTGAAACTAATGATAAATAGATCTGACACACACAGACACATAAAAATCTCACAAAAGGCATTAATCACAGAAAATGTCCCCTTCCTTCCAAGCATTTAATAACCAAATTTCCAAATAAGAAGTTTTTAGTTGTAAGGGCCACAGCACATGATTGTGAAACTGGGCAGGGTTAAAACTGAAGTTCCTATGGCCAGGATCCTCATCTGCCCCTAATCTACTTGATGATGTAATTGGCCTGCTGCTTAGGCTGATGCTTACATACCCATTAGGAATATACACTTTTATTGCCTGTACTGCTATATAAAGAGCTTCACCCATTGCTCAGGCAGAGCCTGGAGCACAGCAGAGCCAGGAGTGGAGGCAGAGACAGAGACAGAGATGAAGATGAACTTACTGGATGCAGACATGACTCTAGCCCTCAACCTGCCACTGTGAGAATAAAGCTTTCTATAAACCTTTTACCCTCCACCCTGCAATGTTCTGTCATCATTTTTCAGTCTCACGGAGTCCACAGTGAACTTGACAGGGCTAAAGCCTCAGGCAAGATATTTGGCTTCATCAGCAGGATTCATTGCAGACCAAAAAAACCAGAACAAGCTGCCTTCATGGGAGGCGTACTTCAGCAGGCTGCCCCTGTGGTGAGATATTCAGGTATCCTCCAATGGACATATGATCTGAGGTCGCAGTCTTCCTAGAGGAGTGGGCCCCTCCCCAGTACTGGGAGGAGGTGTAGGTGATGCCTGAGACAGTGTTGGAGGCCCTCCATGAGATTGGGAAATCCTTAAAGAAACAGGAATCCCACATGGCACCAGGAGCCATGAGTTGGCTGTTTCTCACAGTGAAGGACATAAGAGAGAAGGATATACCCCTACAAGAAGCACAGGAAGAGGCAGCATAAGACTCTACTTGATGTAATTGGCCTACTGCATAGGTTAATGTTTACACAAATGTTGGCAGCAAACCCTTTTATTGCCTGTGTTGCAATGTAAAGAGCTCCACCCAGTGCTTGGGCAGAGCCTGGGGCCAAGGCAGAGGCTGAGGCAGAGCCTGGAGTGCAGGCAGAGACAGAGTTGTGACTTTAGTATCTGACCTGCCACTATGAGAATAAAGCTTGGAATAAACCTTTCATCCCCCATCCCCACCCTCACCCCACCAGCACCACCACCACCAGAGTGTTTCATTACTCATTGAATAATGAATATATAATTCACTGAGTTTGCCTCACAGAATCCAGAGTGAACTTGCCCAGGGTTGAAACCCTCAGGCGAGAGACTGGACTATATACAGGTCTAACAACAACCACTAACATCATAATTACCACCAAACTAGATATTCATCACACTTGCTGTCAGGGAGCAGCCAGGTGTGTGGAGCAGAAGGTACTATCTTCCTGATTTGCACCAAGGCCCCTTTGGACTGGCCCTATGATGCCTTTACTGACCTTCTATGTAATCTCCGAGGGAATTATATAACTTTATAAGCATCTTGTCTAGTCTTCCTCTCTCTGCTTCTTGTCTATCCTCAGAGACATAGGAAAAATTGTTTCTAAGACTCATATGTCAAATGTTCCTCTTGTCTTCTTCACAAATCAAAGCAAAATTTAACTATTCACTTTTATCACTTACCTCACTTTCTCCCACTCAGTTCTCAAAAAAAACCAGTTGTCAGCCATAGCCGATTATGGGACTATCAATCTCACTTAACAAGCAACCCACCCACAACTAAGATGTTAAAGATCTCCAATTTGTCTTTAGTATGAAGACAAAAGACCTATAATCACATTAGCCACAGCACATATTGTACCTAAATAATCCATACACAATAAAGGGGAGTTAATTTTCTCACAGAGGTTTTGAAGAAATTCTGGCCAATGTTAGAAGGACCCAGTAGTATAAAATTCTGCCCTCAGGCACAGAAAGGTCTCCTTGTATGTTAAAAACAAGACGACAGACTCCAAATGGAGCTGCTTATTCTAAGCCCAATATCTCCAAACTGAAAAAGATTTAACAGATTTGGCTTTCCCAGAAATAGAATCTTAAATCAGTCAGTCAAGAATTGCCTGAGCAGCACTAGCTAGGTCCTTTGTCTGACAGACCCTGCCATCCCCCAAAAGAAAGAAAGTAACTTTGCACTAACCAACTCACTTTTTTGCCAAGTACAGTTGACCTTTAAACAACATGGGGGTCAGTACTTCTGACCCCCTGTCCAGTTGAAAATTGCGTGTAACTTTTGACTCTCCAGAAACGTAACTACTAACAGCCTACTATTGACTGGCAGCCTTACTGGTGATCTTAAACAAGAGGTTTTACCTCTCTGAGATGCTGTTGTATAAGTGGTGATAACAAAAAGCCAATTAACACATATTTTATATGTTTTACATATTACATACTGTATTCTTACAATAAAGTAAGCTAGAAAGAATAAAATTTATTTTCAATTTGTCTCAAATCTCCAGAAAGTTTTCCAATAAATTTATCAAAAAAAATCCACATAGTTCAAATCTGTGTTGTTCAAGGGTCAGCTGTATAAGTTCCTTGTTTCTGCTTCCTTCTGCCTATAAGAATCTTTTGTTTTGTACAGCTTGGAGCTCCTTTCTGTCTACTAGATTGGATGCTGCCTAATTTGAATTGATTTTTGCTCAAACTCATAAAATTTTTAATATGCCTCAGTTTATCTTTTAAGCATTCAATGCAACATAATATTTTATTAATTGAAACACTGGGGTTTTTTGTTTGTTTGTTTGTTTTTTCCCCAAACACCAATAAAGAACTCAAGGAAGCTGGACATTTTAAGAGCCATTTTGCATCAGAGTCAACCAACATTTTGTGGTCCCCACCATAGCTAGTTCTTTTCATTTGTTCTTTCATGAAATCTCACAACAACATTATGAGTTAGCCATTATTAACATTTCACTGCTGATACAACAGCACCTCAGAGAGGTAAAACCTCTTGTTTCAGATCACCAGCACATACACTTGTAGAGGCAAGATACCAAACTAAATCCCTAGGATCTTTTATTCTTTTATTCGTGTTTTTTCCAGATTGTGGCACCTTAGAGATTTGAAAAGACTCATCAGAGCTTGAATGGGTGGGTCACAGATGTTCCAACTCCTTCCCCACAGTCCATGCCACCTGGCACCACCTGGCCTTATGATCCATTGCCAGGTGGAAAGGCCACCTCATTCCATAACAATCAGAGCCTGGACTGAGAGCAGTGAAATAGGCAGCTGCCCTTTCCCGTGTTCTGTTTTCATTGCAATTGCTGCTGAGGTAATCAGATGTTTGTTCCAAGTGATAATTTCTTATTTGTTTATCCTGGCCATTTGATGCCCAAGCTAGGCTGTGGCTGGCAAGTAGAGAATTCAGCAGGGTAGCTGGTGACATCTGAGAGTGGGGAGGCAAAATTGGCACCAAGAGACATATTTATAGCCAGCAATGGGCAGCAGGTAAGATTCACATTTTTATAATATTCAGGAGGGGAACAAAAGTCCCAGATACCAGGCATTTACTCTAAAAATGTAGAGTTCTATTATTAAGACCAGAAAGACCTCTGGTTGTAGGCTCAGAAAATCTGAGGAGTCCCTTACCCTCTCTTGGTCCTCTCTCCTTCATCTGTAAAAAAGAAGACTAATAAACAAATATGCTGTAGTTATTAAACTAGAAAATGTATTCATCTATTTAAAAAATAGATATTTATTGAGTGTTTCTACATGTTAGGCTTTAGGCTAGTTGCAGCAGAGACAATGGAGAATAACCCAAACATGGTGGCATACACATATAAATGGCACAGCTTTGTGAATATCACAGGTAATGAACAAAGACTATTTTTATTATAATGTGATAGTGCAAAATACTATTAAAATTCTCCTTGAAACTCTCTGCTCTCCTGGCTTCTAGGATGCTATAATCTCATTTCCACCTAATTTATTGACCTCTTATTTCCAAACACAGAAGACCTTTACAATGTCCTAAAGTCCTTTACGATCTGGCCCCTATTATCTCTCACCTTATCTCTTATTACTCGCTTCTTCACTGGGTCCACTCTGGTCACAGGATCGAACACCACTAGGCATGTTCCCCTGCCTCAGGTTCAATGTGTTTGCTTGTCCTCTGCCAGAAGTGCTCTTGCCTTAGGAATCTACATGGCACCACCACTGTCCCCCCTCAGACCTCTGCTCTAATTCCACTTTTTCAGTGAAATTTCTTCCATCTCCTTTGCCAGCCGTGCTGCTTAAAAATGCAACCCTCTTCCTACAATCACACCTATCCTTTGCATTACTTTTCCCCAAGTCAGTTATCACCACCTTATATACTTTAAGTAACACAATAAGATATATTATTGTTTATTAATAACTATACTATCTAACTGTAATATAGTAACTATAAATGTATGCTTAATGAGAAAAGGGGTTTTCACCTGTTTACATTCATTGCTTTATGTCCAAATACTAGTAAAGGACCTGGACTATAATAGGTGTTTGATACATATTTATCAAATGCAGATATGGATAGATGGATGAATGAATGAATGAATAAACTGAGTGTTTAGCTGGAGGACCAAAACATATATGAGATTTTTAGGGATTAAAAAGGTTTTCTACCTATAAAAGTTTTTTAGCTTTTATAGTGTTTTAATAATGTCAATCAAGATTATTATTACTATTAGTGGAGATGGAAGGTTATTGGAGATACCTGCTTTAAGTAAGTAAACTGAATCAATTTCATGCTGACTCCACCTCGCTTTCCCCCAGTCATGGTATCAATCATTCAGTGTGATAAAATGAATAAATATCCTCTGATGGAGAAAATACCTTTCTCTCCTACATACATTATGCACAACCAAATGTGGCTCTCAAACACATTTGACAATACAACTAAAATATGTCATGTCCCAACAGGGATCATAAAAGCTAGGGGAAGTTTATTAACATTTGCATATATTGTAGGTTTACCCATGTACGTTTTGAAAAAGATGTGCTATGCATTTGTTCAGACTCAGAAAAACTACACAATAGAGGTTAATCATGTTTCACATCCATCTCATTCATTCCAAGGACAGTTAAAAAACACAACACCTATATTCAATAAGCTGCACAATGTCCTTGTGAACTGGACACAGATCTCCACATTATTGCACAAGAAGTGATAGTTGTTTGTGTGGAGATCAAATGGCCAAGTTGGGAATGAAACTGAGGTCCAAAATTGTCATAGAGGCATTGTTTTATACCTCCAGGCAATTCTGCTTTCATTTTAAAAATGCACACATTACTTGGGAGGATGATAGGTTTCCTTCATGATACATATTTGTGTCTCACTATTATGCCTTTTAAATTGGCCTGTAATCCCAATCTGGTGTGCTTGCCCAATAAAGAAATAGTGTATCCTGGTATAGGGACATTAGTGATAAAGAAAGGGTGAATAGGTTTCAGTTCAGTTCTGTACTGCAGCCAAAATCTCCTGAACAAACCATTTATAATTCCTCAGTCTGAAAGAGTAGGCATCTAAAGGGGAAAAAATAAACAGAAATCTAAGACTCAGTTAAACATTAATATTAAATTGAAACATTAGTTGGAATACACAACCCTTTGGTTTTCAAAAGTTTCTGTTGGAACCTACTGATTTGACTTGCCAGGTAATTGTGGACAATTCTGTTTCCTTATCTGTAGAACTGAAATAGCAAAACTAGGTTTGATTTTCCAATTAAAGCTGGAAAACTTTTAGCAACAAAAAAAATATAGTCATACCGGAGTACAAGCCAAAGTGTAAAATGAATATTCATGAGTTAATAGTCATATAAATATGTGATTGAATAAGTAGATTAATGGGGGGAAAGAGGCCAGTCTCCATGCATAAGAATTTCAAATAATTTATGTAGACACTCTGAGATCCTAGCTCCCCAGTCTTCAAATGTGGGCTGTGCAAAGTGACTTCCTTCAAAGAGTACTGTATGAAAGGAGGAACAATTATTACTTTATACTGGAGAAACCTGAAAACATGATGTTGGCCAACTGATCAAGGTCAACACCAACTGTGATAAGTCACGTTGATAGTAGGTACTGTTGATATGTTATGATGAAAAGGGAACTTTACCTTGGTGGTCTTGCTCTCCAGAACATATAACCCCAGTCTAATCATGAGAAAAACATCAGGAAAATCCAAATCGAGAGACTTTCTATAAAATATCTATATCAATACTCCTCAAAACTGTCAAAGTCATCGACTTAGCTCAGGCTGCCATAACAAAATCCAAAAATAGGTGACTTAAACAAAACAGAACATTTTCTCACTGTTCTGGAGATTAGAAGCCCAAGATAAGTATATGGGCAAAATAGGGTTCTGGTGAGATTCTCTGCCTGGTTTGCAGATGGTGGAGAAAGAGAGAGCAAACTCTCGTGTGTCTTCTTATAAGGACACGAATTCCATGAGAATCCCATCCTTATGACTGCATCTAAACTGAATTTACCTTCCAAAGCCGCATCTTCAAATACCATAACACTGGATGTTAAAGGGCTCCAACATATGAGTTTGGGGAGGGACATAACTCAGTTCATAGCAGTCATAGAAAAGAAGAAAAATTTGAGAAACTGTGGCAGTCAAGAGGAGCCTAAGCAGATGTGATGACTAAATGTAATTAGTACCCTGGATGGAATCCTGAGACAGAAAAAGGAAGTTGGGTAAAAGCTAAGGAAATCTGAATAAACTATGGACAGTAGTTAATAATAATGTATAAATACCAGTTCATTAATTATAACAAATGTGCAATACTAATATAAAATGTTAATAATAGGGGACACTGGCCATGGGGCATATGGGAATTCTGTGACGTATCTTTGCAATTATTCTGTAAATCTAAAACTGTTCTACAAAACAAAGTTTGTTTTTAAAAGCACAAAATTAGAAGGTCGTTTTAAAAGCCCAAACCAGGATATGCTGGTTAACTGCAGATCCTTTTCTCGTTACAAACTGTAATCCCTTTTAAATATGCTGTTTAATCTATCTGCTTTGAGACCGTTGGGTGGCAGAGGTCTCTATAGGTTAATTAAGTTGTTGTGTGTGTGTTTTTAAGCATTTGCACTTGTGTGCTGTGCATTCTTTTTATTTTTTTATTCATTTTGGCCACTTCACCCTTTGCCCCCCATTTTACCATTACAAAGCACTGGTTAAATGGGAAAAGTCCAATTGGCCCTTTCTGCAGCCTTTATTATTAGGTAGACCTGGTATTGTATAATCTTTATCACTGTGCAGACATCAGCTAATTAATCTGTGTAGTATTCTTCTGACATAAGTATTCCATTCACTTTTTTTTTTTTTAATAATGTGTAAAACTAACAGCTAAGTGACTTTTTCAACCCTTCTCAGGAAGTTCATTAGGATGTTAGCTAAATGCTAATCCAAAATTCTACCATAGACAAAAAAAGGATGTTGGACTCGGAGGGAATCTTAAAAAGATATTCTAGGCCATTTCCTTTGGGATTTATAATTTCTCCCTCAATGTATTTGCAGATCATTCCAGGTTCTCTTGGAATAGTTCTAAAGCTGAAGAATTAATTCATTGTCTTATCAGGTAGCTCAAAGGAGAGGTCATTAGAAATGGTAAGTAAGTATGGAAATGGAGCTTACCACCACTGTTGCTGTTACTAGAAAGCACTTCTCTGCAGTGACTTGGAATACACTCTTCCTATGACTTCAGCGCTCTGATTCGAGTTGTGCTCGTCAGAGCAATACAAAGTCAGTCTAATTTGAGGAAGCTGGGAGTTGCAAAAGGACAGTGGTCTATAAAGAATGCAGTGAGACCCTAACTCCACTCCTGGAACAATCAAAAAATAAACCAAGTTAATTTACAAAAATCAGAGAACTTAAATCACTGAATGAAAAACCATACCAGGAAATATTAATACAAAATAATCGATGCTCACACATACTGAATCTCAAGATATTCTTTGTACTTGTGTTTGTAACATCAGTGGATCAAAGGTGTTCTGGCTACATATATTAATAGGGGAATGGTTGAATAAAACATGTATTTCCATAAAATATCTCAGGAATGACAAGCCCTAAACAGGGAACAGTGATTTGATTGCCTCCTTCTAGGTAAGGAAGTCTTTAAGGGCAGATGGAAGGAGACTTAAGTTTTACAGTAGACCTTTGGTTCTCATTAGATTTCATACTTTCACATGCCTTAAATATTTTTTAAATATTTACAATTAAAAATTTTTCAAAAATAGTTAAAAATTAATTGGAGATTTATGAAGTATAAATATAATAGGTAAATGTTTGGAAAAGTACACAAAATTATGAAGAACAGAGATAATCTTCTGCATTACCTCACAATCCAGAATCTTAGCTGTTAATATTTTGATAATTTCCATGTAATTCTTTTGAACATGTTGGAAGTGACATGAAGCCATCCTCTGCACACTAAATTTATCCTACTTTATTGGCTTAACATCCATTTTATGTACACTCATTTATAAAATTTTATTACAAAATCATTATAAATATCTTAATGGGTACCCAGTATTTCAAAAGAATGTGTCACAAATAAATTAATATCTCATTTTTTATGGGATCAGTTCCATAATGCTTTATCTGTGTCTAGTATTATTTCCTTAGCATGTGTTTCCAGTGATGGAGTTCTGGAGTCAAAATACTTCAGCATTTTTAAGATGGCTAATACATTTGTGAAATTGATGACTTTTGTTTGGAACAAAGGTCATATGTATATTTCTTTAGGAAATGCTCAAGGCTATATACTCTGTAGTAAAGCAGTAATATTTTATAGGAATTTATTGACCATTTACCAAGTGCCTTCCATATTATAAACTTGGGGGAGAGAGAGAAAATATGTGCTTTGATGTGTCTGGTGTTTTCTGAATATGTACAAGTATCTTCAATCTGAATCAAGATATGAATATTTAATGGAAACCAGAAACTCACAGACAAATAATATGTATATATGATGATGTGTGGAAACACATTAAGACTATGAAATTTTAAGAAATAATAAATAAGCTATTGAAGGTTTTGAAAAGGCAAGCTGGTATAGGTTTTAAACAGAGATACCTTTTGGAAACTTTCAAGCATTGGGACATTCTTTTTATTCTTTTTATTGGGACATGGGATATACAACTTTCCAAGAATGGTGCACGCTAATATCTACTAATTGTTATGGTTTGGAAATTTTATATTTTTCTAAAGATGAAAATTCACTAATCTTTATAAATAGTCATAGGGATATTCAGGAATATAAAGGGAAAATTGACCCATAGTTATACATGTTAGTATATTTACTTACAGCTCTAAATCTTACATCTTCATCTTCAAAACAAGGAACAATTATATCTTTCTCAATGGATATTCTGAGAATGGGAAGGGATAATTCAACTGAAATATATGGCACAATACCCAACAATACAATACAGGTTTAAGTGTCTTCCAGCCAAATATTCCTCTTTTTATCAAATGAAGTCCTACAATATTTGAATATGGCTACTTCTGCCTTCCTATTCTCTCTTCTTATGGAAAAATGCAGGCATGCTCTTCCTCCATTTCTTCTCTGACATGGCTTGTCAGACCCTTCCCTATGATGAGAACTCTGCAGACATATTTTAGCTTATCAACTCATCCATCACTTCTTTGTTATTTGCAACAAAATTCTTAAAACTTAAAATGTCCTCAGTATCACATCAGAATGTCCTCAGAAATTCTCACATCACTTTTCCAAAATGATTTCTATTCCTCCTTTCAGTGTATTCCCTGAAAACATAATTTGTGACCGGGACTTCTTTAGGAATTAGATACAGTGTTTTCTTTTTATAAAACTCATTTGCCAATGGTCAAAGCACACAGATCTCTGAAGGCTTTATTGTACATCTTGCCATGATTCATCCATCTCCTTCATAAAAAAACTTTCAACTGACTCAGCAACCATCCTCAGATAGAGTCACTGAAACCATAATTTCGATCAGCCAGTACATTTTCTTATCTATCAGAATCTCATCTTGCATTGTTGAATCGTTTGGACCTGTTAAACATTTTCCTGGGTTTATTCAGAACTAGCTGGACTGGACTGTCTCCCAATCTTTACCTTCAAGGATAAGTAATGCCAGTATGTTCCCTATTCCCCAGACTCCCATTTATTAATGAATAGGGTGGGAGTGAGAGATGACAGAATCTCTGTCCCAGCGCTGTGCTTCTTATGAGACTCTGATGGATACCCTACATGGGCATGCATGCTATATCCCATTTCTGGCTTTCACACTGGAAACAAGTGGGATTAGTTGATCATGTCTGTTACCTAGGTTCTTGCTTGGGCTTCACTGTATGTAAACTTGGTCCAAGAAGACAGACCACAATGAGGGAAGAAAAAATATGTAAAACCTGCTGAGTCTTGTACTTGAGATATTTGTTTGGAAATGGTATCCCTTAGGTATCCTGTATGAAGTAAGAGAGTGATGATTTAACGTCACCTTTGGCCAAAATTCTTTCTGCGGGAGGGTAGTAAAGGCATCAGAGCTTGTCTCCACCTTTTGAAAAGTCTGCAGAGACTTAGCTACAAGGAAGGCAGCCCATTTGGTTGTCCACACCCAAACATCAAAGAAAAAGGATCTCCTGAAGCTCAGACAGATTCACAGAAAAAAGGCTCTTATTGTTGGTCAGAGGGCTGATGCTGTCTAGAAAATATGAGTGTTTATTATGTCACATTTATCAGGAAATGTAGAGGGGGTAGAACTTTTGACTGGTCTCTTTTCTGTCTTTTTGTTGTGTCCTCAACTTTCCATTTCAAAGTCATTAAAATAATCTAATTCCTTCCTAGCAAGGTCTTGCCCAACTTTAGTATTTTTAAAACTGAAACAGATTTTTCCCCTATGATAAATATCAATAGAGCTTAGGTAGGATCTCTGGTATATTGTACCATTCATAGTATTTTGATATTGCCCAGTTATTGTCCATTTATTTTATCTTCAGTGCAAACTGGAAACCAACACTTTATAAATAAAATAAAACACACATTTAAATGAGATTTTTAACATTAATCAAATTTATCAAGATCTATGTCATTTAAATCCCAGCTTGATGTTCATTTTATTCTCTTCTGATATTTATATGAATTCTTTATTTCCACTTTCTCTGTCAGTTTAAAAACAATGACTTTATCTTCATTACCATCTCCTATTTCCCAAATTTCCAAAGAAAATATTCACAAATATATCTTGTATTTAAATAAGCAGCGATTATGGACTGGAATTTGGCTAGAGACCTTCAAAAATATTGAGTGGTTTTGTGGAGGCACCATTGTTATTCTTACAGATGGTTTATCACAAAGAGGCAATTTTTGCATTAACTAGTGACTTCCACTGGTTCCTTCTAACTTTGGAAGTCAGATTGAAACTACATCTTTAATGCCCTAAAATTATACTCCATACTAAGGTTTAGGGTGTTTTTCTTGAATAAATAACATATCTACTAATTAACTCATGGTTTTCTGCCTCTGTGCCCTAATTTTTCCCATAGCTGTAAGTCTCAGCCTCACACATAGAGATGTTTAAGAAGCCATGTTTCTGTTCTTAACCCTCCTCTTAGCTTTTCTGGGTCTTTGCTTCTTCATTTTTCTGCCTATGAGGTTGCATTAGATAATCTTTATACTATTTAAGGTAGTGCCTAAATATGTAACACCCAAACCCAAAATATATGATGGACAAAACATTGAAATTTACTTCTTACTCAAACTGACTAAAAAAAAAGAAATTAGCATTCCTAATTGGTGGACAGCTTATTAATGCAGGATCTTGCCATGTACTTCCATTATTGTCAATCATGCCTTCCAAAGACGTGCTGATTTGCATGAACAGAAATGAGGAAGAGATTGGAGGCTCATACTGAGGAGAGTTATATGCGCTCAGCCTGCAGTAGCATCAATTTTGCTCATGTTCCTCAGGCTAGCACTCAGTGACAAGGACACAAATAATGCAAGGAATGCTGGGAAGTGTGTGCTCAGGAGGAAGAAAAGTTTTGGTAAAATGTTATTCTGTCACAGTGTCTACAAAGCTTTACCTCCTTCTCATTCTATATAACTGTAGGATATTTAGGGCTGTATACAGTATTTTATAAGGTTTAGGGCTTTTAGATATTTTAGATATCTACAAGACAATTTTTAAAAATTTTCTTTACTATTTCTCTTTTCTAATTTTACTGTCCCTTAGATAGATATCTCACTGTTGGAATTACATAAACTAGTCTTACATTGTTTAAAACAGAATCCTTTGACCTTAATCGATTTCCATTCCTGCATTCAGCCAGTCTAGTTTTATTACCATCTTTTTAGCTTCTATTTTTTGGTTGTATTATAGCTGACAAACCTTTGAGGATTCTCATAATTTATTCTTAAACTGATTTCCTTTGGATTCTGTAGATTTTAATTTTATAACTTTCCCTTCAGGCAGTTTCTAACTATTCTATTTTTTTTTTCTTAAAGTTCATTGAGCCAGCAGTACCTGATATGATCTCCAGTGAAGATGTCAAACTTAATTATATAACCATCATTGTGCCTTAGCACTGCAACCTCTTTTAATGCTGCTGATGCCACCAGTGTTTTACTCAAGACAGAGTCAAGAATAGTTCCTTGTCTTGTAAGCTTTAGTGTGAACTCTTCCCAAAATCAATTGTTTATGGCACTGTGGAATTAGTTCCACCAACTATGCCCCAGTGTGACATTCATCATATCCATTTTATTGCAGCCCATTGTTTTCTCAACATTTTGAGTTTGCCATCGCTTCTCATTTGTTCATTTCCTTTGTCATGTGGATCAAGAGTTAGTGGAATAACACACAACTGGGTTAGGATTCTAGCTCTGTCATTCACAGGATATGTGACCTTCAAGATGTCATTTAACATTTATGAGACTCAGTTTTCTAATTTGAAAAACAAAAAATTGGCAATTATACCTGCTCATTGGTGCTATTTTGAATATTACATGAGATAATACATGTAAAAAGCCCAGCACATTTCCTGGAATAGAAGAGGTGTTCAATAGATTTTTCTCTTTCTTCTCCCTGGTTGAAGGGACCTATAAAAACCAAATTCATAGGCTCAATTTCTGTATGCCTTAAGGCAGTAACAAAATTAGATGTATCAATGAAACTGGATTAAGATATCCCAATATATTACTAGGTTTTGAAGAATTATAAGGAATTATTTAATGTAACCTTTTACCTACAACTGTATTCAGGGACCTTTTCTATAAGCTATAGGGAACACAAAGGTAGTTCTAAAGGTCTACACTCACAATCAGTTTATAATTTAAAAGGGAGAATTGGATGCCAGCCAATAGTTGTAAGAAGGGGTGCTTATTTCTGATTAGTGAAAGGCAAGTAGGGCTTCTTGGAGGAGATTACATTTGATGTGAGCCTTGATGAATTCACAGGATTTTGGCAGGTGGGTACGGCAGACATCTATATTTACACAATGTTTAGTTAAGGTTTAATTCAAGTGGGATTATTTAGACCTCAAGTTGTGTACTCTCATGTGATTGGAAAATTTTTCAACATTTCCTCTACTCTCCACCAGAAACTCCATCACAGAATAGATATAAAGAACAGAGATTTGCCATCCTTATTAGATGTAACAGGTCTCAAATTAATACTTTCACAACTCACTCAGATAAGCCTTTTTCTGAAGGAGACTTTTCACCCAAGAATGGAATACATCTTCTGCATCCTTGTTACAGCAGTATTTGGTCATAACTATACATGTTATATTTATATATCTGTCTCCCCACTGGATCATGCATGTATTTATTGTTTACTGAGTGTCTCCTGAGGACCAGATATTCCTACAGAAATACAAGGAAAGAGATCCCTGCCCTCATGAAGGGTATATTCTAGTGTGGAGAGACGGACAAAAACAAAGTAAAATAACCTAGGAAATAAAGAAAAAGGAGAGAAAGATAAAGGTACTAGAGAATGCTTCAGTAGAGGAGACAGTCTGCAGTTTTAAAAAGGGGCAACAGGGTAGATGTCCTGGAGGAGGTGAGAGAACTACCCTTGCTAATATCAGTGAAAAGAGAATTCCTGGCAAAGGGAACAAGTACAAATACCCTAAGTTATGGCTGTGCCTCGTGTGTTGCTCAACAACTAAAAGGCCAGACAGCTTAGAGAAAAAAAAATGAGCAAGGATAGAAGTAATAGAAAGTGAAAGGCATTATCATGAGCAATAATGGGATGATGGTAGAAAGACTGAATAGGGCCTTGCAGTTGACTACAGTGAGCGAGGTGGGGGACCAATGCAGCATTTTGAACAATGAAGTAATACCTCTGACTTACACTTTAAAATACTAATTCTTGTATGATAATGAAATTAGACGGGTTGGGAGTGACAAGGGAGGACAAGTGTAGCAGGCTAGGGCAGTAATACAAGTGAGAGTGAGTGGTGATGCAGACCAGGATGGTAGAATGGATGGTGGACATACCATGATGGTTGAGGAGTGGTGGTGAGGAAAGTCTGAGGAAAATCACCAGGGAGATACAGGAAGCCAGGTGACAAGTGACAAGAGGCAAAAGAGGTAAACTGAGCCAGTGGGGTTTCTGATATATTTAGTGAACGAGGTGATTTAAACAAAGAGGAGCCAAGGATCAACCGACCACCAGCTTAGATGGGAAAGCCTGTGGAAGCAGCATATTTGAGGGTAAAGATTAAGCCAGTCTTGGATTTGTTGGTTTGCAATGTCAATTCCTCATCTATACGGACATACTGAGTAAGCAGATGGGTACATCTACGGTTCAGCAGTCAGGAGAAAGTCTAAAATAAAAATATCAATCTGGACATCTTCAGCACTATGATAGTATTTTCATCCGGGTGACTACATGAGATCAGCAAGAAAGCGGTGCTGATAAAGAAGAGAAGGTCAAGGACTGAGCCCTCAGGCACACTAACATTAAAAAGTAGGGAAGAAGAAGAAGAACCAGAATTTTTGAAAAAAGTATGGAGTAGCAGCCAGTACAATGGAAGAAAAATCAGCTGAGGAATACAGGAAGCCAGGTGACAGGTGGCAAGAAGGAGCAAAAGGTGCAACTGAGTAAATACCTATGAAAGAACAAGCAGGCTGAGAACGGACCATTGGCTTTAGTAACATGAAGGAGCTCACTGGTGATTGACACAAACAGCTGTGACTTAATGACGGAGGCACAGATCACACTGGAGTTGAAGAGCAAACAGGACAGGAGGAACCAAAGACGGCAAGTAGACAACAAGTATGAACATTTTTGAGCGCAGTTTATCCTAAGGGAACAAAGAAGTAGGGCATAGTGAGTCGGCTTCACCTTCACCATCACAGAGTTTTCAATCAACTAGAATGATATAGTTACTAACAAAATGGTTTTGAATGAATGAAAAAGGAAAAGAGACCATGTGAACTAAATTCAACCCATTTAGCTCCAGAAGAAAAAATGTTTGGTTAATGCTTTTTTCCTCCACACCTGTACTCATTCTGGTGCCCCATGCTGTAAATTCTATCTTTAAAATAAGCTTTCATTTTCTGACACATCTTCTTTTAGATTCTCATTGAATCTCAAGTACTTTGTTCAACTGTTTTCTAACTGATCTCCCTGTGCCCTTTTTCTTACTCCTTTAGCTCACTTTAGTTTGCCTGAATTTCCCTCCAACCAGGCTGTTCTTCACATGCAATGTTTCCACATTACCTGAAGAATACACTTCAGACACCTAGTCTCTAGCCAATGTTCCAGCCAAATGAAACAATACGTTTTCTGCTCAAGATTGCTATATGATTTCTCACCACCATATTTCAACTCATTCTGTTCCCTTTCTACTCTTTTTTAGAACTCTAATTATCTGTAAATAATTTGTTACAATGACTATCCTACACAGTCTCTCCTTATTCCACACAGTTTCAAAACCCCCATACTCCCAGAGAATTCTTTCTGAACTTATCTTGTGACCCTTTTTGTTACTTTGCAGTGCATATTAGAGTCACACGTATTTTACTCTTATATACTCTAACCAAATCCAAATATAAATAAAACATTGTTATCTTATTTTTCCTCCTAAAATCTTTAAGTATTTACAACTTAGGTTGACTATAAAGACCACGATCAAGGAATCCAGCTTCTCACTTTCTTACCAATCTTCATAATCTTCTTTCTTTAATCTACAAAAATTAGACTATAATAATAGAAAAACTGAAATATGAATCTTTATAATTATGATAAGCCATAGATATTAATATAGTGATATGAAGTACTATGACTGTTAATATGTTACTAGTTTATTACTGATACTGTTTGCTGGCTACTCTTCTAAGCTCGTCAACCTCCAGTGATCCCCACTGATTCATACACTTGTGTGGTCCCCTCCCTCCCACATGGAATAGGGCTGACCTTGTAATCAATAGGATATTGCAGAGATCATGGTGTGTGACATCTGAGATGAGCTCTTTAAGACATTGGGGCTTTTGCTTGATTTTCTTGGGATGTCTCACTCTGAGCCAGCTGCCACATCAAAGGGATGTTCAAGCAGTCTATGAAGAAGAAGAAACTGAAGCCTTTGGCAATGACCAAGTTGCTGACCATATGAGTGAGTCCCTTCGAAGCAGATTCTTCAGCACCAATCAAGTCTTTGATGACTGCTCTTCCAGTCACCATCTTGCCTACAACCTCATGGAGATAATGTGACAGAAATACCTAGCTAACTATCTCCAAGATTTCTCATGCATAGAAACCTTGATCGATACTAAATGGAATATACTGTTGTTTTAATCCATTATGTTTTGGGGTAGTTTGTTTTATAATAACAGATAACTAATTCATCTGCTATTCTGTTAGCTGACTCTATGACATTGAGTACATGACATAACCTTAAAATTCTACATTAATGAAAGGATTAGAACAGAACAGTGGATCCTTGCATGTTGAGCACTCTGTAATTTTACATGTCTTTCCTTACTATATATCATGGAAAACAGCTCAGTATTTCCTGAGGACACCCTCTGTTCATGATCATTCACTTAATCTGCAGTGGCCTTTTGCCAGATCTAACTCACTGGTCTTTAAGGCTGTTTTTGACATATTGCCCAATCCATCTAAAAACCCACCCCCAGAATGTCATATGAGGCTGGCATGATGCTAATTCTTTTAAACTACCGTGGAAAAAAATACTTCTAAATTAGGCTACCTTTTTATTCCCTATACAATTTTGATTTTAATGCTTCATCTCTATCATATCAATATGCTTTTTGCTCCTAGCAATTAAAAATAAAAAGTAAAGGTTACATTCCTCCTCTTGGCCAACTAAAGGGCAATGCTCATGGCTCCAGGCCTTGACTTGAATGGAAGGATCTATGATCAGCTTTGCAGGAGAAGGCATTTAATATACTGGGAAGCTCTGGATTTGAAAGTCTAGAGCTCTGGATGCCTCTTTCTTCTCTGCTACCACTAACCTCCCATATCTTTGGCTAGTTTTGTTTTATTTTTAAGCTATCAAGTAAACGTGTTAGAATTGCTTGTTCTAGTCTGTCACACACAGAGAGTAATGGGCAGTACATTGAGTTCAAAGGTAATTTATGATATGACAGATTCCAATTGTAACAGGATCTTTATTAACACATAGTTTGGAGTCCATAGCCCATACTCATAGGAATAATGTAAGGTCTACATCAAAATCTGACTGAAGAGGATATATATATATATATATTGATTTGTTATATATATATATAAAAACTACTGACATTACAATAACTTTCTATGCCTCCTTTCAAAACAATGCTAAGATTGTGCACTTTTTGTGACAGAGGGTGAGAGGAGTAACATATAAAGGAAATATTATCAGTATAAATATGATAAATAAGTTTCTAATCTTCAAACATTTTTCTCCATGAGGATATATTTTCCCACTTTTCCTATATACTCTCTGGTCATATCAAATCTGCCTACAACCACAAAAGGATATAGACTTCATTGGACAACCGTATCTAGGAAGAATGGGTTGGTCGTTATTGTTTTGTTTTTTTGTTTTAAAGATCAAATAGATTGTATACATCTGCTGCTAGGAGAAAGGGAAACAATTGTGAAGTTCCTTGTCACTAAAATATAGATCAAATATTGAAAAAGCAGGCTAAAGAATTGTAGTATTACTAAGTACAGAATGGCACAAAACTGAGCTATTGCTTAAAATCCCAGCAGCTGTGCCTTCAGACCTCGGATACTACAGAGGTAGGCTAAAAGGGCTCTCCCAACGCTAGTGAAGTCTTTTACCACAGGATATTCTAAAAGTCCCATCCATTAGCCTTTGGTCGTTGAACTGGATTAAAGAACCTGGTTGCCTTTAAGATGCTGTTTTATATTATGAAAGCTATGAGAACTGGTGGATATTTCTGAGATATAGAAAACTAATCTGTGAATAGAATTTATTGAGATAGATGATGTGAGGTTCTTTCCAACTCTGACAGATATGACTCTTACATTTGTAGATTTTAAATTTGATAGCAAGCTGACTAACGTTATAATAAGTGAGAACACCTATGTTATCTGTTATAGCAAAATCAACTGGAAACTTGGCTGCAAATATTGAAAATAATGCGCAACTATGTGCATCTCGACCTCACAATGATATGAGCAAATCTTGAAAATAAGCATAAAAATTAATATGGGATCAAGGACAGTTGGGTTAGAATACTGGATATTAGTAGGACCAAAACAGCCCTTTGAATTCATAATGAGAAGGCACTTTCTGAACTGAATAAGCAGAATTACCTAACAGATATTTGGATTAGGAACCGACAAGTCTGACTTCTCAGAGCATTCCTGGCAAGTAAGTTCAAGTTGGCTGCTGATTTAGCAACTTCTTAGGCCATTTTATCTCAGGAAAAAAAGTGGCGCATTCCATTAGCCTGTCTGCCATGGCCACAGCCCTGGGCAGAGGCGGCGTATCTAATAGGAATACGCCAGACCTGGGGAGGAGCCACAGGGATTTGCGGATAAATGGCTCAGAGAGAGGCAGTGTTTTCATTTTACTGGATGGAGTCATACAGAGCCAGAAAAGATATTTGAATTGTTTAAAGGCACTCAACAGTTTAATCCCAAAGCTATTTCTAGAATTCAAATCAACTGATTTTCCCTATCCCCTTTTAGTGTGCTTTCTGCTTCATGTTTCTGCTCCAGTTAAGGTAAGCAGGGAAACAACAGATGCGCACAGGTATGCCTTAATGTTGGTTCACTATTGTGAGGTCAGGTTTTACCCTTACTCCATATTCGAACAGTTGCAAATTAACTTTGATGTTTGAAGAACGGCTAAAGGAAAACATTAGAAAAAAAAGGATGGGTGCAAATCTGTCTGATTTTATGAAAGGGAAGTCTTTATAACCAGAAAGCCAAGGAATAAATTACAAAGTGACAAATTTGACTAGCTGTGAATTTTAATATGCCATTTATCAAAAAATAATATAAACAAATTTAAGATGAAATCAGAAAAAAAATACACTACCCTTGATGTTAATAAAAAAAAAATACTTCATTCCAAAAGACTAAACATAATGGGGAAAAAAAAAAGAGCAAAGATCCTGAATAAACCAAGTCCAAATGGCAAATGGCACCAACCATGAAAAATTCTGTCTTGCAAGTAAATAAATGCATGAAATTAAATAAGTTATGTTACCGTTTTCCCCTATCAAATGTGCAAATATTTAAAAATTGTCATACTCAGTATCAGTGAAACTGTGGAAAAATCAGAATCATTGCAGTGTTTGCATGTTGTTATTCGTTCTAAGTATTTGCTGCCCCTCTGTACCAGTTCCATCTCTAAAGATACCGTCCCTGCCTATGCCTTTCTCTGAAGGACTATCTTTCCCATCCTATTATACTGGGCTTGAGCACCTGACTTGCTTCAGCCAATGGCATGTGAGCAAACGTATCTAAGTAACAGCATTGGTAGGCATCATGGGATGGTACCATCACTCTTTTCCCTCTTTTTAAGAACAGCATGCCCCGGATGGAGCTGCTCCTTCAGCCTGGATTCCAGAACGGAGATATACGGAATAGAGCTGAAACTGATCCACAGTCAGAGGATACTGTAAACAAGAAGTCAGTCTTGTTGTTGAACCCCATTGAAATGTTGATATGGTTTGTAAGTGCAGCAGAGCCCAGCAAGATCTAGTAATAGTGGGAGTATAAACAGCACAAATTTCTTAAAAACACTTTAACAATATATATCTGAAGCCCTAAAAATAATTGGTACTATTGACTTACAAATTCTCTTCCATGACTCTTTGTGCCAAAAGGTTCACTGCAATATAACCCTTGAGGCTGAAAATCGGAAGCCAGCCAAATGTCCAAAATTATGAGAATGATTAAACAACCTGTGATAAATGCATACTCTGGAATGTTACAGAGCCATTTAAATGGTATTTCCAAGGAGTATTTAATGGCGTAAGAGTCTCCATATAAAATGAGGTAACAAAACAGTGTACAAATTTGAAAAAATGCATATGATGCCAAATCTGTAATATACACAAATGTGTATGAAAAAATTTGAAAGGAAATAACATATCAAAATTTTCATGAATGGCTTATTCCTTACTAGATGAGAGAAAGGATTATTTTATTCTCTTTTTAATTTTTAAAATTATGAACAATGTGTGTTTATTTTTATAATTAGAAAAAAATACTTTAAATATACCATGTTGTCCTCATTTTGCAAAAGAGAAATGGGATCTCAGAGAGGTCGAGTGTTGAGTAGGTCTTGGAGGAGCCAGATTTAGAACTTGGTTCTATCTATGCTTTTTGCCATTATGCATTTATTGCTTTAACATTATATTATCTTGACTATTAAATTTCTGCTCAAATAATTTTATCATACAGATGACAATCTAATATCCATTAACCTACTTACCACCTCACAACAAAATTATACCAAAAACAAAACAGAAGCATAGGCTTCCTTATTTTATAATTCAGGCTTCTAACATATATTCATTATTCATTCATTCATTCATTCAATAACTATTTATTTAGAATCTCAGATTCTAAGGACTACTCTAGGCACAGAAGTTTCAACAATAAACAGAAAAATGGACCATCCCCCTATAATCTCCTCTTCTTATAAGGACTCCAGTCCTATTGACCTCACTGTACCTCTTTAAGTCCTCCAAGTAGATACAGCACAGTCTTCTTCATCAAACCACTTGAATTGCAATTATCCCCTTCTTTCATGTTCCAAGCATCACTCCCATCACCAGAGTGGTTTTTACATTACAAATGCCTGGTAAATATTATTTGTGTATGTCTTTTGGTTGGTTTTATTTTAAATAACCAAATTTACCTGACAAAACACTTGTACATTCCTCTATAGAATATAGGGCATCGTTTACTTAAGAGCAGCCAGGAAATGTATATGAGATTTTTCCATGTAATTTTCTATAGATTTATTAATTCTCCTTCATTTTTCCCAATTGACAGAATTTTATTATCTTTCCAATATCCATTTTATAAACAGTGCTTCAGTGAACATCCTTCTATACCCAATTGTGCACTAGTGTAGCATAACAGTTGATAGATAAGCAACAGGTTTTTGCACATTTCTCTTTTAAGAATGTTCTTCCTAATGTATCTCTAATAAACTCATCTTCACTCTTGACAGAATCCCTCCAACACTTTCTCTCTGAAGACATTTTCCACCCATTTGTTCTACTGAGCATTCAGACTTCATTGCCTACATTAATTTTCTAGGGCTGCCATAGCAAAATACCACCAACTGGGTGGCTTAAACAACAGAAATTTATTTTCTCAGAGCCCTGGAGACGAAGTTCAAGATCAAGGTGTGGGCAAGTTTGGTTTTTTCTGATGCCTCTCTCCTTGGCTTGTGGATAGCTGCCTTCTCTCTGGGTCCTCACAGTGTTGCTCCATGTTCTCTATGTTACTCTGTGTCCTAATCTCCTCTTTTTATAAGGACTCCAGTCCTATTGACCTCACTGTACCTCTAAGTCCCTATCTCCAAATACAATCACATTCTAGGTACTGGGGGTTAGGAGTTCAACATATGAATTTCAAGGGCATACAGTGTAACCTATAACAGAGTCACTGGTTGCTTGTCTGCCCTCCTGTCCAATGTGTGAGCCCACCTAATGGTCGATTCTCAAGGGCCAGTACCTTGTGCAGCTGTGGGCATTCAATACATGTTGGCTGGATCAGTTAGACTATGAATGTTACAGAGTGCAGAATGGAGGGGAGAAGAGCAGGAATGACGATTCAGGGAGGGTTTCATGTGACATAGACTGAACTTTGAGTGAAGGGGAGATTTGTACCCACAGCAGATAGCTCACCAGTCCTCAAAATGGAATAACATATCCAAAATCATGGAGGTTGACATGATTTCACAGGTTAATGGAATGGTGAGGAAAATCAAGTCTTAAGAGGTTCTGGTGGAGGCACAAATATCATCTGATGCATAGGAATGCTTCTATCATCCTCACACACAGTTACTCCCCTCCCCTTGAACATCTCCAAACATGAAGGTATGCTTGTTCCAGTGGGGAAACTGAATTATTTCAGTCACTGATATGGTACTTACCAAATTTCCCTCATTCAAATGTCATCTGAATGAGTTTGGGAACATTTGCATACTGTATATTCTATTATTCATTGGCTACTTCTTCTTCAAACTGATTCCCATTTTTCATACAGTGCACTTATAAGAGAACTTTATATTATTACCACAGCCATTTGAAGACCAGTATTAGTTGGCTCAAATAGAAAGTATCATTATAAGCAAATCCATAACTGTAACTATTATTATTAATATAACTACACATACCTCCAATCATGCTACTTATCACAAGTGCTAGATGGCCTGTACTTTTGGGAAAAAAATATTAAATAAACCTCTTTAAGTGAAATTTAAATTAATCCATTTCCATGTGGATAAATTAAATACAATGTGTCCAAGTTATTACAAGGAAGAAACCCTGGTTTGGGATGGAGGTCGAGTAGGGTGAATTTGGGAATGAATAGCTGGAAGAGAATCAATCAGCGGAACAACTCTCCTTGGAATTCTGCCCAAGCATGATGGCCGCTGGAACACACATCATTTTGGTGGCCACACTAAAGGTCAATCCCTTACTTAGAAACAGGTTCCTTAGTTCATGCTTTAATTTAAACTAAAAAATAATAGAACTCTATTTTAAGTGATTAAATACAGATTAAACACTTCCCCTACAATCTGATTTCCTCTGTAAATTTGCTCAGCAAATCCTTTCTCCATAAAGAGTAGAAAGAGAAATTTCTAACCAGCTTCAATTTGAATGAGGACTTAAAAAACTTTGCTTCAAAGGCTCCTGAATTCCTAGTCCTGGCTAATTTCAATTTGCTTTGTGACTTTGAGCAACCATCCAACTTCACTGAACCTGTGAAACAATAGGATTGGACTAGACCAATGGTTGTCAGAGTTTGGTCCCTGGAACAAATAGCATCAGCATCAGCAGGGAACCTGCCAGAAATGCAAAGTCTCAGGACCCACTCCAGACACACGGCACCAGAACCTCGGGGGCAGGGGGCAGCAATCTGTGTTTTAACGAGCTTTTCTGGAGATTTTGATACTAAAAGTTTGCGAGTCATTGGATTAGAGGATGCGAGAAGCTCCCTCACCCTGCCATCTGTGAAGCACTGTCATCTTGTGGTCTTTGAATGAGAGGAAGCCGGCGTTTCCAGTGGGAGGGAAAGCTGGCTGGGTTGAGCTGCTTGGAGAATGCATTTGCTCTTCGGAGGAGAGTCACCTGGCCTAACTAACGACTACAGATCCCACAGGGAGGAAATTCTAGGAAGGGTTTCTCTGGCCACCTGGAAAGGAAGCAGTGACAATATGGGAGAATTCTTTCCTGGTGCTTCGGGATGGGAAGAGGCAGGCTGTAACATCTTCATTAGGAACAGCTTGCATGCATCACGCTCCGTGTACACAAACAGAAATGATGTGTGATTTGGTCCTAGGAGTAGGGTTCCCAGAGATATGAAAACTCCCTCAAACCACTGTCCTCATTTTTTCTTCTTCTTCTAAATTTAGGAAGAAGGGAGTTTTGGGTGAACTAGGAACCTATGGAGAGGTAAAGCCCTGCAAAACCAAAGAAAGAGAAAGTTCTATAATAGCCGAGGCCACAGGCATTTTCTGTCCCACAGATTCTTAAGGGAAAAACGATTTTCCCAGCAAACAAATTCATCACAACCCCAGTGGAGCCTGCGCAGATGCAGCAGCCGAGTGGGTGGGAGGGAGCTGGAGGGCTGCGGGGAGGACGAAGAGGCAGAAAGGAATTCTGGCGCCATCTAGTGGCCCATGAGATAAGGCTCTTGTCCTAACAGCTTCATCCAAGGATGGCTGGCACTGAAGCAGCTTGTTTAAAAGAAAGCCTTTATATGGTTTAATTGCCATTCCCCAGGGAATTAAGCAAACCCTGAGCTCCCCACCATGCATGAGCACAAAGTGACAGCCCTGATGGTAGGGGCAGAGATTAGTGGGCAGGAGGCCTATTGGATCAAAGAATCCTGAATGTATTCATAATTCCTTTCAACTGAAAAGCACTCCACAATTTACATGTGGAACAGCTCACTCCATCCTCAAACTCTGAGGAGCAGGCGCCAAGCAAAATATCATTCCCCATAACAGCTTGGTTCTTTAACACGAAGCCCACAGTTCTCTCAGCCACACTAAAAATTACTCTGACAGGTTCAGAATATGTGAAACCCAGAAGTCCATCTCTTCTCTGAGGTGTCACCTAAGTGTTCCAGAGGTTTCTTGGCATTCAAATGCCAGAATCAAAATCAGTACATCTCCCTTTTTTTTTTCCTTTTAGGATCTTTCTTGCTTTCCTAAAACACAGAGATGAAAGTTGCTCTTCCTTTACAAAGTCTGTAGGTTGGCTGAGCAGCCAGGATTCTAGCATAGGGAACAATTAGATGAGAAGACAGGGTCACATGACTACCAGATTAGTGGGAAAGCCTGCAAATGCTTAGATCCTTTAGGGACAAAGAAAAAGTAAGGGTCTTTATTAAATGGAAAAACAAAACTCTCATGTGAGCCAACTGAGGATGAGAGAGTCATCCTTGGTCCCGTGCTCCATCCTTACTCTAGGTCGCAGGGGCCACTGAAGCAGATACCCTCTCCTCTTGCTTTGGTGCACCTCCTTGCACCCAACATATCATCTGTACAAGCATGGGAAGAAGACTGTGACATTCTGCACGTTAACACTCCCTCATGGCATTCCAGTGCACCTTGGGAGAAAGCAAACACCTTTCACCATGGCTGTGGACCCTAGGTGATCTGTGCTTGCGGCTTGCTCCTTTGTTATACCATTTCCTACATCATGCACGCCTCTCTGCCTAACCTCATAACAGTCCCCACATGAATCAAGCCAGGTGCTGCCTCAACTACTGAGCAGCTGGTTTTTCTTGTATCAGAAAAAGTATTTCTTTGAAATGCTGGCAAGTTCCCTCAGGTCTGTTTAACTGTTACCTTTTCAGAGATTCTTTCCTCCACCTCATCTATTGCACTGCCCCTCCTTCAATTCTCCACCACATCAACCTTTCCTTTCTTTTTTTTTTTTTAATCATTTCCTATTTATCATGTGAAACATTACCTCACTTATTTGACAGTTCACTTATTTATTATCTGTTACCCCAACTAGAATAGGGTAGCATAGAAAAGACAGTTTCTGTCGTATTTGCAATACAGGACTGAAATTAGAGTACATGCTCAATTTTATCTGTTACCAAGACTCAGTAAAAAAACAAGACCAATGCATATTGGTTGAATGTATGTTGTCACTTCATTTAAAGAAAAGATGAAACAGGAGCTTAGTAAGGAAAAGATAGTCTTTTCAGTAAATGGTGCTAGGTGGGTTAATTGGATATCTACTTTTAAAAAAAAGGATGTGAAACATTTACAACACTCAATTACTGTCAGTGGGCTATAAATTAACCCACCCGCCTTGGTAAACTGCTTGGCAATATCTTCTATAAGTGAACATACTTACTCTGTGACCTTATGATTCTTTTCATGGTTATATACCCAAAAACTATATGCAGCAATGTTTCCCCAAAAGAAGTACAAGAATACTCATAGCAGTACTATTGGTAATAATTATTAGCACCATCACTAGTATTATTAGTACTATCACTGGCAGTATTAGTAGTAGCTGCAAACTGGAAATAAGCAAAATGCCCATAAACAGTAGAACTGATAAATTTTGACATATGCACAGAATGAAATAGTATCAGCAGTGAATAAGAACAAGTTACAGCTAAACCAAACAACTTCAATAAATTCCACAAGCATAATACTGGGAGAAATATGCTGTATGCTAAACAGAACACAAAATATTGTTCCCTCTGAAGTTCAAAACAGACAAAACTAATTTCTGACTATAGGAGTCAAGCTAATGGTTGACTTTAGGGGAAAGGAGAGTAACAGGCTGGGGGGTTGGGATGGGATTTCAGTATCCTGATATTCTCTTTCTTAATCTGGGTGGTGGTTCCATGGCTGTTTTGCCTTCCTGAAAATCTATCACGATGTACATTCTGGGTTGGTGCACTTTTCTGTATGTAAGTATACTTCAGTTATAAAAAGGTAATTAAAAAATAGTTCTTTGATGAAGAAAGAAGAGGGGGTAAGGGGGAGGGAGGGAGAAGGAAAGAGGGAAAAGGAAGGAGAAAAGAAAGGAAAGAATGAAAAGAAAGAAAGAAAATAATACTGATTCACTTCTGTGTTTTCCAATCAAACTGTTGCAGCTCCCACCACCTCACTGTTGGGGACTTCCCATCAACTGGCCCAGTTCTGCATTGAATTCTCACCCACTTCTGGAGGGTCTGTGCAGTTTTCTGCCAAATGAATCTCCTCTCCTGGCTCCTTCCTCTAACATAGCCTCCCAATCTTCCACAGGTAAGGGACGCACCAGGCCAAGCCAGATGTCTTCAAACAGTTCCTATATAAAACTGGGGCTTTTCCCAGATTATATGCTCACTGCCAAATTGTCACTAACCTGACTAAACCGGCAAAACCATAGATGTGCATAATCAGGAGGAAGGGATACTCAAGCCAGACCACCTGACAATGGTTTTGCAAACTAGGAAAAAAATGGTCTGGGAAAAAGCACTGGGATGCATTTATGCTGGGAACACTCCATATTTAGCTCCTCTCTCCTGCCTCCTATCACATCATAGCAGGAAACCCGTACAGCTGGGGTCTTGAGAACATACAGTTATAAAAGTGATATTTACACAATAGGGCTCTAAATTGTCCCAACTAGATTAGGTTATGCTTGTCTAAATTAGCAGGATCCAAATCTTGCTGTTATCAGATCCACCAGGAGCTTGTTAAAAATACATTCTCCAAGCCTTATCTCAGGCTTACTCATTCAGAAACTCTTGATCTATAATATTTAGTAGGTTTCCTTAGTCATTCTCAAGTCTGGAGTGGTGGCAGCACCGAGGACAGAGACTGAGACGGTTGTGGAGGCAAGAGGCCCAGAGGCAGGGACTGGCGTACTGTGTGCAGACTTGGTCTGACGTGGACCGGATTCTAATGCTTGACCTGCCACTGTGAGAACAAAGTTGGGTATAAATGCTTTCATCCCAAGAACATTCCATTGTCATTATTTGGCCTCACTGAATCAAGAGTGAACTTGCCCAGGGCTGAAACCCAGTGCAAGACAATATAACGCAATCTCTCAGGCTTATGTGACCACACAGTTTAGAGCACAAAAAAGGGAGCAAGGGGAAAGGTGCCTGACCAAAATCCTCTTTAGGGAACTTAATACTCCAAGGGTAGCCAGGTTTTGTAAATAAAAATACAGGATGCCCAGTGAAGTTTGGGTTTCAGGTAAACAAAAAATGTTTTTTTATATAAACATACCTCATGCAATATTTGGGGAACACTTATACTGAAGAATCATTATTTATAAGAATTCAAATTCAGCTATGCCTCCTGTGTTTTATCTGGCAACCCTGAAGACCAGTCTAGCGCTGGAAATAAGGAACTATTAAATATGGCAGGGGTAGTAGTTACAAAAACTCAATACTGTCCAAAGATCTGATTTATTGTATAGTGTGTGTGTGTGTGAGAGAGAGAGAGAGTACGGTTTTCAGTAAGATTTTGCCTTCACTTAAGCCTTTTATGGCAGCATGTAAAAGGTTATAATTCTAACCATTATGTTTAGTTTCTTGACAATTTTCTTATAAGAAGAGTTGGAGGTTCTCAGCCAGTCCTTTTTTATGCTGTCTTCTCTAACTAAAATAGAGGACCCTGTTTTAGCTAACAAGTAATTACCCTCTGTAGAGATATGTAAACAAATCACTGACTCATGAACTTTCTAATTGTTCTCACCTATTATTTGATCTGAGCTCATAACACTGCCATAGAAGAGATTCAAATGCTGGCTGGGGTTTAAATTATCTTTAAGGTCCTTCTAGCCATGAGTTATACATGCATATGCATTGACATGCATTCATGTGTAATCACATATATTCAAACACATTTTTGAGAATGCCACTGTCCAAAAAAAAAGTGCTACATAAGATGTTGAAATGGGAGTTCCATGAGACTGCGAGCCATACCTAGACTCCTCTGTGCCTCCCTGACCTAGGGTAGCCGATTTATTTAATGCTGCCTTGTGATCTCCCTATCCTTTGCCTTCTCAATTTCCCTTACTGTGCTCTATTTTTTCTTTCCTTTTTTTTTGTAAAAATATTTATGACCTTCTAGCCAACTATAATTGACTAATTAATTACATGCATTTATTTTTCATCTCCCCTTAGAATAAAAGCTCATCCTCAATAGATGGCCAATTTAGGCACAGATAATTCTTAAGTGGAAAAACAGAATAGTTGATGACTAGAATATTTAAGACCTCCCACTGTCCACCCCAATTTTATTTTAACCACCATTGTGTCAGAAATACCTAAAAGTAACTAGTCCTGCAATGCTCTTATAAAAGGCACTACTGCCCAATTTCTGCTTTCTGCTTCCATGAATAATTCAATAGGAGGCAATGCAAGATATGGAGAAATATGGATTCCAATGACCTGTGTTTCAACTCTACTAAACAGCTCTACGGTCTCAACACAATCACAGCAGGGTTCATTTTCTTATCTATGCAATGAAGGGACTGTGCCAATTGAACTCAAAGACACCCTCTTATATCTATAGGTATTCTGATTTAAAGTTCCAGTACTTCTGATTTAAAGTTCCTGAAACCCCACATCAATGTTACAACTACTAGAAACAAGAGTCTGAAATAAAAGAGTGTATGTCTCTGGGAAGAGGCAAGACAAGTGAAGTAATGATATCATATGGAATCACAGAAAGTGGGAACCAATTAGAAAATTGTGTTGATTTTCCTTTGTGGTGGACCAGCTCTTTGGATAGCAGGATCTTGCAGGAGAAACACCACCATTCCCAACCACTGAAAGAAGCATATATTGATTTAAAATCCTTCGTTATAGTTATTTTAACACATAATTTTGCATAATCAATTACTCCATATTTATGATCTCATAGCACCTTGTTTATAACAAAGACAGTAATAAATTTCAGGACTTATTGAAGACAGTGTGCCAAACAGTGGACTAATCACTTTGAACATAGTATCTAATTCAAAGTTCACAACAGTCCCTTGAGGGTGTTGAGTGTGATCCTTGTTTCACAGATGAAGAAACGGAGCTGGGAATGATTAGCTACTGTGTCCAGTATCACCTGGTTTGTAAAACAGCTGAAATTTGAGCTTAGGTGGGTGTTGCCAGTGCATAAACCCTTAACCCATTCTGAAGTGCTTTCTGCTCTAGTAGTAGTCATTCTGTGTTATAGGTGATTGTGTTGTGTCTTTCTTATTCATCATATTGCAATGACCCTGAACAAAGGCAGAAATAACATCCTTTGCCCTGCCTATCCTTACTCCAAGGTTGATATATTCATTGTGGGGACAGAATGTGTACTATGATAACCTGAGAGCAAATTATACTCATCTTATCTTTCTTACCTACATCTTTAGAGTTGTGCTTACATCATATTTTGTTTCCTTCATTGTGCAGAAGAATAATCAAATGACACCTAAGAATTTAGTAACATGCATTAAATGCTCTGACTTAGGAGACTTCAAGTACTTTAAAAATAGGACAGGTAGTCTAGGGATAATAAAAGTTTGAATATTGATTAATGCTATAGATACATAAGAAAAAGGTTGAAACAATCCTGGAAACATTGACTTAATGCAAAATTGGTTTTTAAAGGTCACTAAGAGAACACCCCTTCATTTAAAAAAAATCAGTCATGTATGTGATCATTTATCCTATAGATAGGTATTAGATGCTCGAATTCAAATGTGAATGACAAAAATGTGGTCTCTGTCCTGAGGTCTCAATCTTTTCTTATGCTGGTTTCTCTAATCAGGAACTGTGTGTGTGTGTGTGTGTTGCACGAGTGGTGGTGGGGCAGAGGGGTTCAGGGAGGAGGCACACAAGGAATGCTGATTTATAGTGCAGCATAAAAGTGCCACTGCAGGAAAAGTTCAGAGGCCTATGGGACCCAAGAGGGGCATGTAGTTCAGACTTGTGACTGGGGAGATTGATCAGAAAAGATCTCCAGCATGAAATGGTATCTGAGTTAAGATCTGAGGAAGAATAGGAGTTAGGGGAAAGGTAGTGAGGCTGGCACTACCTTTTGCTTACCAAAAAGTCACCCCCCTATTTTTTTGTGTTCAGATAAGCTGGGTCTAGGAGACACCAAGGTAAGTATGCCACAAGGAAGACAGCATTCCAAAAAAGGTCTCTTGCTACCAGTTTAGAGGGAGGAACACATACACAAAGAACCTGCCTGCCTTACAGGAAGCTGCTTCGTGCCTTTGATTGCTGTTGTATAACACTGAAGCTGGTGTAACTATCTTGTAACCATGAGGCAAGAGCCAACAGAATTGGGAAGCCAACCTTCTCAGAGCCCTCGTATTACTGAGTTCCTGAATCAGTGCTAGCAAACATTCATTTTTAAACATACCTTCAGGTGGGAAGAAGAAATCTCTATTTGTTGTAGCCACTGTTGTGATCTGTTACGTGTAGCTGAAAACATTTCCAATCAAAAGAGGGGCTGAAAGGTACAAAGTGGTGGAGGTAAATGGTGAAGATAAAAATACATTAGTATGTTTCAAGACGTAAACAGTTTCAGAGAAGTTGGAATGACCACAGGCAGTTGAGAAGGAATAATACTAGAGGGACCATAGCTTACTTAGTTTTCATCCTCCTTAATTCAGCAAATATTTAAGGAGTGACTATTTTCTGTCATGTACTATTCTGGGCACTGGAGATACAACCCCAATAAAACAGACAACCATCCCTGCTCCCGTGGAAGTTGCATTCTAGGGGGTTAGGAAGTGCTCGGCTTGGTGCAGTTTTAAATAAAATAGGGAATACCTCATTGAAAAGGTGACTTTTGCACAAAGATCTAAAGGAGATAAGAGAGAAGACCAGATGAAAACCCAGCAGAAAAGCATTCCAGGCAGAGGGAGCAGAAACAGCAAAACTATGAGAAGAGATGGTGCCTGGCACTTTCAAGAAGTAAGGAGGCCTGTGTGGCTGGAGACAAGTGGGCCAGAAGAATCCTAGGAGATAATCTCAGAATAGCAGGGAGGGTGCCATTGCGCAGGACCCATTGAAAAGCTTTGGTTTTTGCTTCAAATGAGCTGCAAATATGTTGGGTGGCTTTGATCAGAGGAGTGGAATGATGAGTTATGTTCCATAGGATGATACCTGTTAAGTTCCAAATAGACATAGAAGAATGGGGGTATAGGTACAGAGATCAGTTGGGGAGTAATTATAACTAGGCAAATGATAATAGTGGTTTGGATGAAGTTGGGTTGGGTAAATGTCATGAGAAGTGTTTAGGGTTCATCTCTTTATGATGATCAGATGTCAGGGTTTCTGATGGACTGAATGTGAGCTATGAGATAAAGAGAAGAATCAAGATTAATTCCAAGGGATATACACAGAAAAATTGGCAGCAGAGATTTGTGATTTATAAAGATGGGAAATACTGTAGGGGGAGATCAGAGTTTAGTTTTGGATTTGTCAATCTTGAAATGTCATTTAGACGTGTCAGTGGAGATGCTAATATGTAGGTGGCTATATGATTCTGGAGTTGAGGAGAGAGTCCTGGGCTGGATGTGGAAGTGTAAGTGATCCTCCAAGGATAGATGGCATATAAAGCTGTGGGACCGGAAGAGATCTCCAGGAGCGTGAGAGGAGGGAAAACGGAATTTCAAAGACTATCAGCTGGTGCATTCTAGTCATAAGAGAAGTCAGAGATGAAGAGAAACAAGCAAAAGAGACTGAGAAGGAGAAAACTGGCAGAAAAGATCCCACGAATCACAAGAGTATTTTATACCTATTTGGCAGAACAGAGAAAGGGCCAAAGTTGGAGTCTATGTTCTGGAAGAGAGAATAATAACATTGCCAGGATTAGTGGATATTCAGGCCACAGTAACTATTCGTTTTTTTTAAAGAGATAAGATGGTCATTCTGCAAAAACAACAGAAATTGCTTTTCCAGCCTGTTGGTAACCCAAGATTGCTGATGAAGCGTCCCAGTGGGATACACAGTCCTGGTGAGTCTTTGTCATGTAACCACGCATGTCAACTACTGTGAGAAATTCCTGAGGAACAGAGGCAGCAGCAAAAACTAGAGAGAGATTTAAAAAGTCTCAGCGTCGTGCATCATTAATGAACAAGAAGGAAAAGAGAAACCTATCTCTCTCTGGTACAGAGAAATTATGGAGCAGGGAACTCTTATCATACCACTTCCGTGCTTCATAAAATATGAGTAACTTTTGCCAACCAGTCAAAATGAAAGAGAAAATATGCAAAACACACACATACTGTTCTGCACATACAGGGTGAGATAGGAAAAATGAGAGCTTCAAGGTTGATTTACTGAGGATGAGAAGGTAAACTAGTATATGTACATATATATATATATATATATATATATATATATATATATTACAAATACATGTATATATATGTAATATTCTGAATGCTGTAACAAATGTCAAACACATTTTCTACACTGATTTTCTTAGTTCATGCCTTCATATGCTACTTTTGGCTTCTAAGGAATGAAATTACCCTTTATGAACTTTTTTTGTATCCAGTACTCATGAATTTTGGCATTGAGAGCATTCTGAAGAGGGCTGTATTAAACTTTCCCTTAAGAAAGTCCCTTTATTTTCATAAATAGAGAAATCAATTGTTGTAAATATTAAACAACTCAAGATAATTTACTATTTTAAAATATCCAAAGCACTTAAAAGCATCTAGGAATACATAATGGTTGACAAAATAATTATTTGTGCTTACAATGAATCATTCAAATAGGTCCCCTAAGGACTTCTATCTCACCACACTCAGACCTATTTAAATAAGAACCACAAAAAGTTGTATTTGGAAGAAGCTATAGTGATACAACTAACTAAATTTTATAAACATAAAGAAAATGTTTTTCTTTGTTAAAAAGTATTGTGTCATTTGTTTCTTATCATAAGAGACTTACTGCCAAAATCCAACTGGATTTTTCCAAATTCTGTGCAAGTTAAAGAGATTTGGCTCAAGTTAGGAATTTATGAGTAGAAGGAATGTGTTTCAGCTATGATCTGCATTTATACCAGAGTTAATGTCATATCCCACAAAACACCAATTTTTAGAGCTGGAGAAAAAATGTAGAGATTATATATAATCCAAATCACTTTTGATGTTGTCATTTATTTAGGTGGAAACAACAATTCAAAGAGGTTAAGTGACTTACCTAAGGTCACACAGCAAGTTAGCAAAACTACAGTTATGTTTCACTTACTGAGAGTGAGGGGGATTTCCTCAGGCTAGTCCCTCTGTTCTGAGTATAAATTCAGTCTAGCTGGATCTAGTCCAAGGATATTGCTCTGTTTCTTTATGGGTGCCAATCTGGTACTTTTTAACATTTTTTGGTCTAGCCATGATGATAACCACTTCGGCTGGCAGAGAACTTCACAGAGGTTCCATTTGCAAAATCCTTCCACACCCATTGTCTAGCATGATTCCCTACATGCATATGAACAGATACAGTTAACCTGATGACAGACAGAGAAACTGAGGCTCACATTTAGAAACTTGTCCCAAATTCTAACCTGGCGGTAATACAGCTGAACTAAATCCAGATGGTTTTAAAAGATGTTTCTAAACAAAGTCCAGTAACCTGAATCCAGTTCCTAATTCCAGTACATAGCTACAACAGCTACAATAGACAGTATTGTCCTCCCATGTCGTGTAGTTCGAGATCTTCCATATCTACTCAATTCCTTGCTCAGCTACTGAGCTGAAAGAAGTAAATGAGAAAATTCAGATTTAGGTTTGTCTTTGTTATTTATATGCATATGATTCGTGAGCTTCATACACATGATGCAAAAAAAAAAGTTTAGTTTTTTTCCCAGAAATCTTCCCTTCTTCCAAAGAGCTACTAAATAAGATGGTTTATTTCACATGATTGATTACAGGATTCCTGCTCATTTATCCAAGGACTGACATTTTAAATCACATCTTCTTTTCAACTGAATGGAATGAAATGATTTTCATATCTTGACATGATTATTTGGAAACTAAAGCCAAAAATCTATAAGAGTTCAATCTATAGCTCCCACCAGCTGATAACATATTATCAAACCTTATTAAAATAATTCATGACTTGCAACTGCAGCTTTATATCTGACAGTAGGCAAACATAATGTCCTTCTGCCTTCAGACTGCACTTTTATATTAATGTGGTGGTTGATATTGATATACCTATTTATGAAAGGATTATAGGGGATGTAAATTTTACCTTTACAGATAAATGGTAATTCCTTTGTGTTTAATCTCTATAAGAGATTGGGAATTCTAAAATAGTGATGGGGCTGAATGTTTATCAGAGGCAGATCTATAAAGAGTCTCTGACAGCAAACTGCTAATCCCAATAGGATACCTCTCCCTGATTTTTCTAAGGGTCTCTTCCTTTAATCCAAACCCTAAGAGGTACCTCAGCTATAAAGATGAGTCATGAAGACATATAAACTGAAATTTATATACTCCTGTGTAAGTCGACTCATCAAAAGAGAAGGTTTCGCTCATCTGAAGTTACACAGCAAGATATGGAACACAGAGACCAGCCCCTGTTCTGAGGGTTGGCACGTTTATAGGAAAATCAATGCTTAAGTTATCATTTCCCCTGCTTTAATTATAATTCCAATTTTCTTTTTGGATGGTGCAGATCAAATAAAAACAGTTCGTGTCTCTTCATTGTAAACACCACCCATAAATCTGGGCTCTGTCATTGCTGGCCTCTACCAGGGGCATGCAACCCAGCAACTTTGTACCTAGAGTTAATTTCCATTGTGAAGTTTGCAGTGTCAAATAGCATGCCTCCTTGTAGCCTAGTGGCCAGATAGATGCATCCATTAAGAGGACAACCAAATCATTCTAAAGAAAGCCCAAAATCAAGTTGAGACTCTGCTAAGAATTGAGTAAGTAAAAACGTCCCTTTAAAAATGTTATTCAATAGACTATAAATGTCTTGAAGGAAGAATCCATGTCTCTATCATTTATATACTTCCCATACCTCCAAGAGATGGGCTCTGAATTCTCCTCCTACAGGTATTGATGTAAGCACTAGAGATATGATGGTGAACAAGACCGATGTGAGGGGCCCCTGTACTCCAAGAATTTACTATCCAAAGGGTGGACACTACAACTAAAAAAGAAAGTAGAATAAAGTGGATGACTGCAAAACTAGAGAAAAAAAAGCTTAGTACAGGAACACAAGCAAGGGCCCCTTTAAAGAATGTTTCATGGATGCAGGGATTGTGAAGCATGTCTTGGTGGATAAGGTGAAGAAGCAGGGTCAGGAATATTCCAGAAAGAAGGAGCAGCACATAGAAGATGGCATGGGTGAGCTGGTCCTGGAGCATGGCTAGTTTGGTTAACATGGACCAGAACAGGAATGGCCTTACAAATCATGATAAAAAGGTTTTGCTTTACTTTGTGGTTAATGGGCAATCATAAAAAATTTTTGAGCAGGGAAGTTTTGCATTTTACAATGTAGTAGATATGCAAGGGAATCAGAATGAATTAGCGAAGAAATGAAAACTATTAATGGTAAGAATGACTAACATTTTGGGACACTTCTGTTTCTCCAAATTTTCCCCATTAAAAATCCTAGCTTACCTTCAAAGTACCGTTTAGTGAAAATGATTTAGATATTATACACATATCAAAGATGAGAAAACTGAGACTCCTTGAAATTTGACAGTTTTCCTAAATGTCACAAATCTAATTAGTTATGAGTCACTATTTGATATAAATCGATCTGTTCTCAACTCCCCAAAATATCGTACCCTAAAATTCCAATAACCTGACAGAAACGTCTAACCCATGTGCTTAGAAAAGTTAAATTGTGTTCAGTTATTATTTGATTACATTAAAGATGGTTTCATTGCTCAAAATATCTAAAGGATTACTTGGACATTATAGTAAGAGATTAATTAATATGTATTAAATGAATGTTGAGTGTTTTGTGTAAAACTTTTGCTGTTGCCAATGTATTTTGTTTATTAGTTTTATTTTGTTTTGTTTGAGGTGCATGGTTGGTGGGATTAAGAAAAAAGGTTGATGGTCACAGCTGAACAAACAAAAGTGTCAAACAGAAACAGCTCATGTGGAAACACACCCACAGTGCCACAGGTGATCATGAGAAAATATGCCCTTGGGAATTTCTGGGAACCTTGGAGAGAGCTGTACACTTCCAAAGAACACAAATTTGGAATTGAAATAAAAGCTAGAAATTCTTCCTGTAATCTGGGTTAGAAACAGTCGTGCTGAAATTATACCCCCTATTGTAATATTTTACCTCTCTTCCCTAGCAAACTTCTCTCCAACCAGGGCTGCATCTGTCCATTCTATGACATGACTCGTATATCTATATTGTCAACATTGGTCTCACTGCTTAGCACTAGATTCAATTTTCCAGATGCCTGCTAGTCATTTCCACAAGAATGCCCTCTACTCTGACATTTGATAGTACCAAAATTAATCCTTACTCCATCTACACACACTTGTCCTTATGTCTTTTAGTTCATGATGTCATCAGCACCAAATTCCCCAGCTAGGAATTTTAGAATTACCCTTGTCTACACCCTATCCAAACAACCACCACTTAATCTAAGGAATATCGAAGACTAGTTAATTCTACACTCTTAATAGCCTTGTCCTAGACCCCTCCTTTCTATCTCCATTGCTGCTGCCCTAATTAAGTGCTCCATCATTGAAATAATTAGTATAAAATTACATGAATTGTTTTTCTTTTTACTTGAAGACCTACTTCTTCAATAGTCTAAGTATTTTACCCTAGTATCTTACTGAAACAAGATTAAATTATGACCACAGAAAAATCTGTAAATTAATGTTAATTGTAGCTTTATTTATAATAACTCAACATTAGAAACAACCCAAAAGTCTTTTGTTTAGTAGATAAACTATGGTACATCCACACAATGGAATACTACTCAGCCATAAAACAAAGGAAAGAGTGATAAATGTAGTGATTTAGATAGAGCTCAAGGGCCTTTTACAGTTTCTTTGTAGTGATAGAGCAGTTTTGTATCCTGATTTTAGTGGTGGTCATACCTATTTATACATACAATAAAACCATAGAGTAATATATTTACACACATGCACAAAAGTTCGTGCATGTAAAAACCAGTGAGGCTGGAATAAGGTTTTTGGTTTATTTAGTAGTATGGTGCCAATCTCAGTTTCCTGGTTTGGATACTGTACTTTAGTTGCATAAAGTATTACTATTGGAGGAAGCTCAATGAATGGCATGGAAACTTTATACTATTTTTGCAAATTCTTATCCAGTCTCAAATGATTTCAAAATAACAACGTTAAAAAAATTGATTATGCTCTTTCTAATCATCTCTCAACTTTTTATTGGCTTTCATTTGATATCAGGATAAAGTCCAAATGGATGAGCCTGAGATTTAAGATCATAGTTTCTTTCCATATATACAATTTCCTTGCAGCTATTGTATTATAATCAAAATTCATTCCCTAAATAAGCTATGTACTTCCCCTCTCTGTATATTTTCACCAGTGTTATTCTTAGTCTGACATGATATTTTGCAAACATTGTTTTATGAAATATTCACAATAACTCTCTAATAGTTCTTATTCTCCCCATCTTTATAGCTGCAGTCACTGAAACTCAGAGAAGTTAGATCATAGAGCTAGTGGGAAAAATAACTCAAAACAGGCCTTTTTTGACTCCTCAGTACCACATTTATTTATTTATGCTGATACTCAGATTACTTGTTTGCATGCAAGACTAATATGGTCCACACTTTATGCTTGCAATTTCTTGTATTACTGTATTGTATAAAGAAGATAGATAATCAGTAAGTGACTGCAGAATGAAAGTGACCTGGACCCTATGATGTACTGTTTTAGATACATGAAAATCACCATTTTGCAAATTGAGTTGAAAGGTCCCTGATAAGTGTAAATAAAGATATAAAATAAAAATGATTACTTAATGGAAACATGCTAGCAATCTGAAATCAGTGGGTGAGGGCCTGAATATTTGCAGATGCTTCTCTAGGCCATTGGGAAGCTCTGCCACCCACTGAGATGTGAACCATGCTGGAAATGATGGACTTGGCACTAAAAACATGAAATTTCTTGTTCATTGCTCCCTGTGAAGGGCGCCTCAATTTCCACAGCCCAGGGCAAGAGACAGGAGAAATGAGTCAGCAAGTAGTCCAAGTGTGAAACATGTAAGCAAACAGGTCTAGGAAGTGCCACAAAGTCCTTTTATGAACTCCACATCAAACTTTGGAAGTTAAGTCAGAGTCTATCTGTAGGAACTAGGTCAATCAGTAGCATTTCTATATCAAATGACCATCTACCTATTGATCATTGACAATATGGTGTGGTATAGTGAATCTAAACCACTCACACACATACACACACACACACACACACACACACACACACACACACACACACACAGTGCTGTGGTTTTATGAGCTTCATGGGATACCCTGAACTCTTTCTAGTACCAGTACAAAATCCTTGACAGAGAAGGAAGTGCCTAGTTTGAGGGCCAAAGAACTGTGCAATGCAACCTTGAGCCAATTATTTTATTTTCCGACTTTTTACTTTTTGACTGACAAACCAGAGTGAATAAAAACTCCACTACCTAAATTGAAAATTTTTTTTAAGTCAGAAGATAGAGGTATGTGAAAGTGTCACATGTACTGTAAAATTACATAAGATACCAAATATGAATGCAATTATTTGGCCGACTACACTGAGCAAAGGTAACAGCCTTTGAAAAGTAATGAGCTTTGAAAGAGTTGTGAAACCCAGAAGGAAAAGGTGTTTTCCAATTTCCCTGCTTTCTCTAAATTCAATCTGGTCCCAATCTGCAGGAATGCAGATGACATAGTAGAGAAGTATTAGGACTATTTCAAAATATTCTGATATTCCTTCTGGGCACATGGCAGGAATTTAAACAGGAACATAAGAGTTACTTTGACCAATGGAATGCAAGAAAAAATGATGTGTATCACTCCCAGGTGGAGGCATTAAGATCCAGAATGTAACATACTGTGTTTCCCTCTCCTGCTAGTGGTAGATGCATCCAGTAGTAGAGTTTAATGAGCTGAAACTCCATCAGTCTGAATGCCTGAGTAACTACAATAAGCATACTCTCCTCTGACCAGTTTTGTACATGCAGTGTGAACAAGAAGTAAATCTATTGTGTTTAGTCTCTGTGGCTTTGGCCTGGTTTACTTTCACACATAATATAACCTATCTTGATCTACACGCAGTATATCAAACACCATGCCCTGTCCGGCTTCAATTTCCATCCCCACCAGTGGTTTATTTTCATGAACTAAATTGGTATTTAAAGCTCTTACACATTTTAATATCACCAAAGAATGGGGTTATATCTTGTAAACTGCATATAACACGTAGGACTCCAAAGATGGCCACCACGTGTTATTTCCTTTGTTCAGACATGATGTATCATATCAAGACGTCTGATTCTCCTCTCCTTGAGCCCGAGCTGGACTTGGTAACTTACTTTATCAATAGAACGTCTTGGACTTCCAAGGATAGGTTATAATCAAACCAAAAGCTTCTGCCCATTCCTCTTGGAATGCTCCCTCAAACAACACAGCCACCATGCTTGGAAAGCCCAAGATACATGAAGAAACAACACGTGGGATTTTCAGTTGAAAACCCCTGCTGAACCCCCCGCCCAAAATAAGCATCAATTTCCAACCATGTACAGGAGCCATGTAAGACACCAGCTAAGTCAAGCCTTCAGATGACTGAAATGCCAGTCAACATCTGGCTGCATTAACAGTTGAGAACTTCTAGCTGATACCAAGCCACCTATGAGAGAATGAGATATGAGAACCTTGACTGATAATAATACACTGTTTTTAGGTCATTAGGTATCAGGATTTTTTGTTGTTGTTGTATAGCAATAGGTAATCTGAGTTCTGTGTGATATTCTGAGTATTTATATAAAATGGAAACAATGATGCATATCACACAGAATTATTGTAAAGAGTAAATTCTATAATGTATATAATATGCTTAGTGTCGGTAATACAACATTCATCAGTCAAGATATTCTTGGTCATGAAAGGTCAGAAAGGAAAAACTTTCAAACATTAGTGGATTAAAAGGACAAGTTGTGTTTCTCCCTCATTCTTCTTGTCCATTCAGGTTGGCTCTGGCCACCCAGGGACCCAAGATGTTGGGGCAATGATCATCTTGAAATTGCTCATTCCTGTGTAAGACAAAGAAGGGAGCTCAGGAAGCTCACATTCTGGCCCTTTCATGTGCTAGACTGGAAGCCACACATGTCACATCACAAACAATTCATTAACTTGAATCTCAAGGGACAGCGAGTGCAATCCTACCATTTGGTCTAGGAGTAGAGAGAAACAGAAGCATTTGGCTAATAGCATAACATGCTATGTGTTTTTTCCTCCATAAAACATTTCTATTATTAGCATACCATATTTCACATATTTGCTTTGTTATTGTCTGCCTCCCCTACCTAGAATGTAAACTCAATGTAGGCAGATTTTTCTGTCTATTATATTCACCTCTGTATACGAAGCACCCAGACATGGCAAAAATTGTGCCTGGCAGTTACTTGTAAAATATATGGTGGAAGTATGATTATTAGCATCATCATCATTATAATAGTAACCACGTAAACTGCATTTACAAAGATACTTAGTAAGCAGTTGGGAAATTCCCTAGACCATACCATCAGGAAAATAAAATCTAAGTATAAAGATCTAGAAGGCTTTCACTTTAAAACAGAAAAAGAAGATTCTGAAAAATTATTTTTAATTTCAAAAGCATAGTTAGTACTAAAGGATATATGTATGTGACTCAACTAGTTAATATTATGTTGTAGTGTTAGATACACCCAAGTTTGAGTCTTGGCTACCCAATTTATTACCTCTGTTATTTGGATGATAAACCAAAGGTATTACACATCTCACTCTTCATTTTCCTCATGGTGACTTTACAGTGTAAATTCTTATGTATTTGGAATTGCCACTCTCCCTCCCATTGCTCAGATTCTATGTTCTCTTCCAGCCCCCATGCTCTCTCCTGTTACAGAGAAATACTCCAGCCCAATTTTCTCAGTGGTCCTAAACAGTTCCAGTAAATAATGTTAGCTGGACGCTGGCATCTTCTGTCTGGTAATTAGCACATCCTTCCTTCCTCTGCCATGCCCCCCACTTCTTGGCAATACTTGGCAGCTGGGTAAAGAGGTTTCATATAGGACAATGGGTTCTGAGAGGCAAAGCTGGCTGGAAGCAGGTTGTTCCAAATCAGAAAGGAGAGGACATCAGATCCTCAAGCCATCCTTTTGTAACCAGCTCTGTGGTATGTGAAATTAAAAGAATAGGAAATGTGTCACCAGTAATACACTGTCCTTTCCTGACACACACAGCCATCTTTGGTTTACTCAAGAGTAAACAAGATGACTGAGCTGCACACTGCGAAAAGGTTTAAGATATTATAGTTAAAAATAAAATCTTTGTTTATCAGTTTCTAAAACAAAGATAGTCTGGATTTTTTACTTGGACTGTAGGTGGGGAATAGTGTGCTAGAGGTTAACTTTGCCTCAAACAATTTTTATTGCCCTTCAGAAGGTAAGCAAAATTTGGGAACAGTTACAAAGAATCTGATTAATCAGACTTTATTAATATCAACCCCTTAATCAATGTATGTAACCGAGAATTTTAAAAGGCAGACAGTAGAAGGTGTATGTGATCCTAAGGACATTTTCTTTAACTCAAAAGCAAGGTTTTAGACTCATTATACTTCTAATACACTTAATAGCATACATCTTTTTTTGCCCCCTATTTTCTTCCATTGGCCAAAAATAAGAAAAATGTGTGTTTGTAAATGTGTGCTTATATAATACTTTCATTTGTATTATCTGTATGTTTTCTTTCAACGGCAACCTATAAAAGTAAGAAGTTGAGAATACTGATACCTCCTAATAAGTGTAACAACTCCAGATCAAGAGAGTCAACTGATGTCATTGCAACTTTTTTTTTTTCCTGTCTTTTTTGGGAGGAGTTTTCAGCTGTGGTTTCTTTTGTGTAGCTTCCTACTTGAGCAGATTTTCCCTCATGTGGTCACAAAGATACCTGTTGGCAGTCTCAGGCTCACCTGGGACTCAGTGCTCCCTATCTCAAGAAGAAAAACTGGCTCTTATTGGATGACTTCAGGTTTTTGATCAACCTGGTTTCACTTGTATTCCCATCCCTGAACAGACTTTTCCAGTATTCTGATTGGCCATCCCTGTCATATCCTTACCTCTCACACCAGGCATAGACTTAGAGCCACCTGAAATTCAGACTGAGAATTGGAGCAGTCTTCCTAGGCTAGGTGAAGATATTTTCAGTATATTAATTCATATGGACATCATAACAACTTCACAAAAAAACGTGAACTGAATTTCTAGGAGAAGTAGATTGGGACACTAGGAAGATACGGATCCTAGAGGCTAACAGATATCGAAGTATGACTGACTTTTCTAATTTGTTTAGCTTTGTATCTTCAATTAAGTAACATATAATAACTTCAGTTTATTATCTCTAAAATAAGTGTAACAAGCATGACTATAACAGACATAAGATATCTTAAAAATTGTATATTATTATAATAATGCTGCATCACAAACAACCTCAAATTTCAGTGGCTACAGGTTTATTTCTCAATTCTGTTGGTTGGCTGTGATTCTACTTTGATTGACTGGACTTGGCTCTTGGCTATATATCTGCCCAACATGTTTCCTCATTCTGTGACCAACAGCTACTCAGGGTATGTTCTTATGGCAGGTGGCAGTAGCATAAGAGGATAAAGCAAATCACATAAATACACTTAGTGGCTCTATTCATATCATACCTGCTGAGATTCTGTAGGTCAAACATGGCCAAAGCCATCACTGGAGTAGGAAATACATTGTCCCTATTCTGGAGAGAGGCACTGCATATTCACTTGGAAGAGGCTGTAGGTGTATAATTCTACTACAGAGAATGAAGACCTGGGAATAATAACCCAATGTGCCACGAAACCATAGTTGGCAATAAAAAAATACTCGATTTATCATTGTAATTCAACCTTTGGAAAAACATATTAGGGTTTAAGAGAGGATATTTAAGATTAGAGGAAGGGTATGAGATCTGATGTATCTCTTTATTGACCAATTGACTTTGTGCTTTTCCTGTAATCACCAGGCTTCCCACAGGAGCTTTGCTACAGGCTGTTGGCTTCTGACTTCTGACTGTTGGCTACTTCATTTGTGGTATCTACATCCTGGTTACATGCTATGTATCTCCCAAATCTGCTCCACCTAACCTGGATCCTCTAGTCTCTCTTCTTGGATCACAATAAGGGGCTGGTGACATCTGTCACAGCCATTGCTGCAGCCCAGCACAGTGCCTCTCACACAGGAGGTGATCAGTAAATAATCAAGGATTCAATGAATGGAGAACAGTTTCTGTGGCAAAGGCCACTTGTGACCTAGCCAACATTCACCCTTCCATTCTTTATCATTAACATTCTTTATTAGTAAACAAATTTATTTTGAGGCAGGAGGAAAGTAATGAAGAGCTTAAATCAAAATTACATTTTCTATTCTCCGAGGTGGCTAAGAGTGGTTAATTAAATGTAAGTGGACAGCATTAGGAAAAGCTTCCAAAATAATTTTTAAAGGGACCCCATCACTTTGACATTTTTCTGTAACACAGACTTCATGACTGGTGAGCTAGTGGTCATTTTTAAGTTGTGCACACATGCTAGAGATGGCAGGGCCAGAAGTTGGAAAGAACCTAAGTTCTTGATGACTTTATGGTCCAAAGACTATCAACCTCTGGACTTCTTTTGTGTGAGAGAAAAATAAACCCTTAATTCGTGTTAAGCTAAGATTTGTGAAGGGGGGAAGTTCTGGTACTGTAGCCGAACACAATAAAGTCTAGGTCCCTTGCAGATGTTAATTGGATCTGATTTTGAAAGTGGACACATAACTAAACTCTCACTGTAAAAGGAGCAGAGGCAGAAACAGAATCAAACAGGTTCCTTGGCTATAAGTGAACAGGGAGTCTTGACAATCAAGGTTACATCAGGAGCAACCATCAGTACTTTCTTTTCCTTTCTCTCTACTATGATTTACTGTGTGCTTCCCATAGTCAAAGTATTGTAGCCCTTTTACATACACTATCTCATTTAATCATCAAAACAGTCATTTCAAATACTCAGCATGATCTCTGTATTATTTAATACAATATTTACTATAAACAAAGGACAGATAAGTGATTTGCTCAAGGCCATTTAGCCAGAGCTAAACATAACTTGTTTGACTGCTAAAACCCATTACCATTTTAAACTCTACACACTGTTATATGTATTTTTAAATGAACAAGTATTGCTTGAAAACAAATAAACCAAAAATAAAGCATTAATGAAAACCTATGCTCCTTATAACTGTGATATGCTCTTTCTTGACATTTTAATAGCATGAGTAAGAGTGACTGGCCACCAAGGACGACCGTACAGTCTATGTTTCAGATGAACGAGGATGAGGCATCAAGCAGTATGACCCAGTAACTATGTCCTACACACTGTGATAACACAGAAAACAAGGGTTAAATTGTCTTCTGGTCAACTTTTCACTTTTAAGAAGGGGCTAATATGTGATTATCACAATCGCTACGAGCCAATAAAACTCCTCTGATATTCGAGACCACTTAACTGGAGAACAGGAAGCTGCCAATGTCCTGCTACCAGTGAAGGAGGAGAGGAGGGAGGGAGGGAGGGAAAAGGAAAAGGAAAAAGAAAGCAATGAGAGAAAATGGGGTGGGGGAGAAGGAGGGAAAGAGGGAAGAAGGAAGGAAGAAAAACAGCCATACCCTCTTTATCTCCAAAGTTGGACTGGAAAATGTCTGGACTACTTCAAGACAGAGTATGAATATGTATCTCACCATCTTTGGATACATGATGCACACGTATACTGTGATGAGACGGAACGGGTTACAACTGCCCCACAAAGTTCAGAAATGTACAGATATATCCGGTTTTTTGGAAGTTCATGTTATACCACTTGGCTAAAAGACTTACATTTGTACCTGTTTTCACTAACTGAAAGAAATCCAGAGAGGATTTTCATTTTAACAAAAACAGGTGAAATACGAAAATAGTGTTCAGTGTTTGTTTTGCAACGAGCTATTCTAGAGGCAGTGGGCACCCCAACAGCAAGAGTGGCCCCCGAGCTCTTTCCTGGGAACCACTCAGCATCTCCGCATCAATCTGCCAGGGCTTTGAACCGTGTCTGTGAGCATCTGTGCTTTATCTCAATTTATTTTATGCATCCATTAATAAGATGTGTCCTAAGGTATCAGAAAAGCCTAAGAAAGGTTATTTTTTTTTGGTCTTGGAGTGCTCAAAAATTTTTCCACGTGAACGGTAATTGCTTCTTCACTACTCTGTTTTGGCTTATAAAAGTTTTCATAGGAACACTCTACTTTCGGATAGTGGGGGAAACCTGTATTATATACTTAATCAAGAAACATTTATTTTCTTCAATATGTAAAACATTACGCTGAGTGCTATGGTAAGGAAAAAAGGAAGATGAAGTTGTATAAGATGCAGATAATAACCTTAAAACTGTCACTGTACAGAAAAGGACAAAATATATGGCTAAATAACAATAGTGTTGCATGTCTCTCTACATGAATTAATTAGCATTATATATTAATCAAGTATAGACCATGAACCATCCTAAGTACTTGTTAGTGAACAAAAGAGATAAAACTCACTGTCTTTTATGGGACTTTTATGTTCTAGAAAATACCATCAGATCATGCCATTTGGAAGAAGGATATGACAGATACATTCCATTTGCTCCCCCAAATTCCCCAGCCTCACTACAGTTAGGCAGCACCCTGGCCATGTGACTAGTTCTGATCAGTGTAGTATTAGCAGAAATAATGTGTCACTTCTGGGCTGAAGCAATGAAGAACTGAAGAGTGCATGCGCGATTTCCATTTTTTCCTCTTTCTCTGCCTCAGCAAAGCCTAAAATCACAGTTTGAGACCTACCAGTCTAAGTCTCTAAGGTACTACATGGAGCAGAACCCCAGATGAACCCACATGGGGTTGGACATAGAGCATGAGAAAAAAACTTCTTTGTTGTGATATGCCACTGAGAATTTTGGGAGTTTTTGTTATCACAGCGTAACACGTGCTATGCTGACTAATACAAAGGTACGTTTCTTATCATCTTTGTAGCCAGTGCTCTTAGACAGTGGTCTGTCAGCAGAAGGTATTTGAGAAATTACTTGAATGAATACAAGTGCCCAAAGCAAAGTTTTAAGAGAGTATAAAGGATGGAAAATATATATATATATTTTTTGGTTTGTGATATCAAAGAGGAGTTTGTGTGGCATTTGAACAAAGAAAAAGTATGGAATTCTGATGAGGACCAGAGCCTTTGCCCTTAAATATATGTGGGCTTGATTCCCAGATCTACTACCTATCTTGCAAAAGCTACTTAATCCTTCTGAACCTCAGTATCTTTACAATGAGAATAATACCTATTACTTAGTATTTTGTGAGGATTAAAGGGGAAAACACTAGAAAAGAGTTTATACAATGACAATCACAGTAAAATATAAATATTAATTTGAAGGCTTTATATGTATATGGGCAGTGATGGTAGTCAGATATTTGGATATAAGAGTAGGAAAATGTGGGGCTTACCTGACAAACAGGTATATTCATTTTGGCTACAGCTTCTAGCATAAAACCTAATAACTACACAGCATTTATGCAACATTTTATAGTCCAAAAACACCTCAGCATCATGAATCATCTCATGTATTCTTCAGATGTACTCTCTGAGAAAGTTCTTTATGACCGCTAGCATTTGACAGATGTGCAAACACGTTTAGAAACATTCAAATAATCACCAAAGCATATTAATGGCAGCACCGGAACTGATTCTTCTGTTTTCTGATAAAGCATTCCCTGATTATTTTTAGGCTTCTAAGTGTCTTACATGAGGAGCTCAGCACAAATCACAGAACCTTCCTTGCAAGGCACTCCCTCTGTTACATTGGTCAAGGTTCATTTATGCAACATTGCCCATCCCAGCTGTGCTTTTGATGAAGATTTGCCTACGCCAATCTGATCTCAGATTTCAGAAAGCCTATTAAGTGGACTGCAAGAAGTAGATGGCTATGACCTTCTTCTCCTCTTTGCAATTACTTGTCTCCATAATTCTTATATATATTTTTTCCAAATCACTCCATAACTGAGGGCAGAGGCACCTGTTTAAGCAGGTTGCTTAGAAACCAATCATGAGAAGGTGGACAACTTAACAGGAACCTTAACAACATTATTTCATCCTGGTGACTCTAACTTCTAAAATGCCAATAAACATAGGTAATTGTACTGACTCTTTCATAAGCCTGGGTTATATTAACAGGTCACAGGTTGGTTTGTAAGCAGCTATATTTGTTGACTGTCCTTATACACAAGACACAACCTATACCAATGTGAGCTGGAGGTGCAGAAAATCTCTCTTGATCTCTCTGGTTCTGTCAACGAGAGCAATTTAAGATCCACTTGACATGTTACTGCTTCACACCTGTGAGTGCTGAGATGTCCTTATGACGTAAATGCCTTGAGTAAACAAGGACTAAATAAATATATTTGTAAATCAGGGAATTGTCAAAGGTGACAGCTAAAACAACCACTAAGCACTGAATCTGTACTTTCATGTTTTTATAGGACTCTAGAAATGGCAGGTGCTTCATCCCCATTTATCTCTTTCTGCTCCCATGCTGCCATTTGCTCATTCAAAATTAATAACATCCCCACCTTTAGAAGATGACCCTCTCTTCTCTGAGAATTCTTCTCACAGCTCATAGGACTGGATACCTGTCTCTAAGGAGAAACATAATAGTTTGGTCAATGGCCTATCAGTCTATCTCTTCTAACAATTTCAAATAAGACATGAGAGACTTGTCACATTGGAAACTGAGTCATATTTGTAGTAAAGCACTAATTTAAGGGACTATGAACAACCATTTTTGTCCTGACACTGTCTTATTCCTCTGAGCTGGCTGTTGAACTTCTTGGATTCTGTGAGCTGCACCATTATCACTCCAAAGTTTTCTTTCATTTACTTAAAAGAGTTGGATAAGGCTCTAATTTTTTCCATCCATACTATCTTTAAGACACTATCAATAACAGGAATTGAGGATAAAAGCCTCTTTCACTTCTCAGTGGTCTTTCCTCCCCCAAATGGCCTATACAACCGAAAGTAAGAGCCGATTATTTTACCTCTCAGCCCCATTCTCCACTTTATATATTCTCACAGCTCCTGTCTTCATCTGGGTTTTCATATTTCTCTACCAACTCCAGTCTTGCCTCCTCCAAATCAATTCTCTCTCCAAAAGAATCAGTTTTAATTGAGGATGAAAATAAACCAGCATCACCAAGCTTCCATTTGTTCAGAGATTTTACATCCCCTGCCTCATTTAATCCTCCCTAAGGATTTTAAGATTTCTTTTTTAATCCTTATGCCTATTTAACAGATAAAGAAACTAAGACCAGAGATACTAAGCAAAACTTCTCCCAGCCACATAATTGGCAAATGATGAAGTCAAGCTTCAGACCCAGGCAGGAAGAACTCAAGGACCCACACTTTCAAACATTTGCTAATTTCTTCCCCAGTGAGATGTGACTTAAAGATACATTACAAGCCTACACATTTAGTGAAGCTAGAGATAGGACATGAATCCAGATCTCTCTGACCCATGCCTTTCACACAACATTGTGTTATCTCATGTCATTCCCTAGTTTAAAAATTCCTTTGGTAACATACTCCCTTTTACTGACATCAAGACACTTCACAACTTCACTCTAACTGAACTGTCCAGCCTTTGTCTCCCATCATCTTTGCCTTTTTGCCCTGTATATAGACCAGTTAACAATTTTCTTTCATCATTTCATTCTTTCATATTTCAAGCCAGTGAAATCCTATCCATCACAGTCCAGCTTGAATGTTTATGAACAATGTTAAAATATCCCATCAAACGCCAACTATTCACCCATTCTCAGGCAAAACTTTTCATGGCTACTCCAAAATCTCCTGCTACAAGGGCAAATGCGATGGAGGGGGAATGACAAGGAAAGGATATAGAATTTTAACTAATTATCATTAACTCTCAGAGAAGTAAAAGGAGTTCCCACAAGGGAGGGCCCTGAAGCTTAATCTCAGCTTTGTCTCTGACGTTTGTTCTGAGCTTCTCTAGAGCTGGGTCTATTCTTCTTTCCTACACCAGAGTAACTAAAATTCCATTGACCATGTAGTAAAACCTCAACAATTGTTTTATTCTTTAAAGCATGTTGGTTGCTTTTTTTTTTATCAACACCAAGTCTAAGTCTGATTCACCTACATCATTCTCCATATAGCTTTGAATAATCTTAGTGACAGTAATGGTGGGGTGCTCTTCTATCTGAAGCAGTCTATTCCAAAATTGAGCCCTGCTATATACCAGAATTTCCAACAATTTTTTCCTGGTAAATCAATAGTTATTTTACATTGCAGGTTATATGTGATTTCCACCAGAAGAACAGGAAAAGGAGGAGAGGGTTGAGAAGGGGAGAACAATGAGAATAAGGAAAAATAGAAGGAGAAGAGGAGTGGGAAGAGAAAGGGAAAAGAATTAGGGGTAGAAAGCAAAAGCATGATAGGAAGAAGAAGAAGCATACTTAATCGATTCTTACTATAAACCAGAAACCACACAACAGGTTCCACACACGGTTGGTCCTTTAATTCCTGTAATGGCACTGTGAGGTAGAAATTCTCACTCCTATTTTGCATATGGGGCAGGTTAGGCTTGGAAATTTTAAGGAAGTTTACATACAGTCACAGTCTGTGAAGAGCTGGGGCTGAACTCTGCTCCTGGTCTTATTCTTAATCTCTCTGATGCATCACCTCTCTTTGGTCCTAGTCCTGCTTTTACATCACACTGAATATGTGCTCTTCATCTTCCCCATGGCAACACTACAGATATTTTTAGGAAGTGACATATTTCTCCTTAGTTGTTTCTTCTCCAGTTTAATATCCCCATTTGTTCAGGAGATTCCCAAACAATATTTTACTTCCCTTGAACCTTGGGTCACTCTTTTCAGTCAATGTCTCTCTTGGTAGTTTTCTTTATAACCATTAAGACTCCCAAAGTGTTACTCACAGCTGCTTCTATAGACATTGCACAACAAGTTTTCTGGTCTTAGGAAAGAAAAGCATGATGAGCTATTTCTCTCTTTTCATTTGGTTGAAGATAGGATGAAACAAAAGACCTGGCCCCAGGAATCCTATTTAGAGAGACAATATAGCTTTGATGACAGTGAAATCTGGGTTCTAACAAATCTATACCACTTACTACTTGTATAATCTTGATTAGGTTATTTGTGTTACAAGCCTACACATTTGGTGATGCTATAGATAGGATATGAATCCAGGTCTCTCAGACCCATGCCCTTTATACTATACTATAAATGTGTTATGTTCATGCCATTCCCTAGCTGAAAAATTCCTTTGGCAGCATATTCCCTTTTGCAGACATTAAGACCATTAATAATTTCACTCTAACTGAAATTTCCAGCTTTATCTCCCACTATCCTTAAATTTAAATATTAGATTTTCTAAATATATTAAAGCAGATAATATCTATGAATAGAGTGTCGAGAGATTAATCAAGGTAGCACATGTCAAGCAAAAGGTATATTATAAGCTCTAAGTAAGTGGTCTTCATTATTATTGTATTAGTCTAGTGTCCATACATTCTCATTTTAACAGCATCAAACTCTGCTTATTGGTGAAGCACAACTTTATATCTTTATTCTGAGCCATGAAGTGACTTGCAGCTATATCTACATTTTCACAAAGCATATGAGGCATAAACTAGATAGGCTTAAAGAGGTTTCCCCATGACTTAATTTTATACCTAAAGAAACAGCAAATCAAGATAAGAGAAGGGGTTTTCACTCAGGTCATATAGATAGGTAAAGGCAGAACCCATGATTTTTGAGAGCCAATCCAATGCACTTACACCTGAATCACTGGGTTTCCCAGGTGGATGATAAGATGACAGGATTCCCTTGGCTGTTAGGATGATGTTGACTAATGGGTTACCAGTCCAGGTATTCTGTCTAGTTTAATTATTTTTCTTGATTCAAAAGAACAAGAATAAGAGGTAGCAAATAGATATATTTATTAATAAGGGCATTTGAAACACTTCTCACCAAATCGACTAAGATCACCTTGTTGTCAAGTTTGGCTATATTCATGTTGGGCCCAATACCCAGGGACAGAATCAGATGACGTGGGTTCCAGACTTTGTTCTGTCTGTGAAGTGACCTTGAGAAAGCAGTTTCTCAACTTTTAGACTGTTTTATCACCTGTACAATGAGTAAATCAAAGTACTATTGAAATGATTAATTGATATCATACATTTTTAATTTATAATTATTTTGGTTCTTGTTTTATTTTGTTTTTCACATGATTGTTGAAATAAGTTTATATACAGTTAAGTACCTAAATCAAAAGCATAAGGCTAAATAAATTTTTACATATCCATATACTTATGTAGCCACATCCAGATCAGGACAGAGAATATTTACATAACCCCAAAGATTATGTACAAAGAGAATAATCCCCACACTGCTTTGCCAGACTAACAAATAAAAATACAGGACACACAGTTGAAGTTGAATATCATATAAATAACTTTCTTTTAATATAAATGTATCACATGCAATATTTAAGACCCCCCTCCATTTGTTCGCTCAGCAAATTCCACCTCTACTTCCCATTAGCAACAACTGTTCTTACTTCTATCCACCACAGATTCACTTTGCATATTCTTAAACTTCATGTAAAAGGAGTTATACACAATGTACTCTTTATATCCAGCTTCTTTTGCTCAACATATTTCTGAAATTCATCCTTGTTGCTATGTGTATAAGAGTTTGCTCTGTAATATACTGCTATTTGTTTATTTATTCTGTTATTTATGACTATGTATAATTACCAGGTGGGATAGATTGTGAATATAGCTGTTATGGTCATGCTTGTTCATGTGTCTTGGGGGACATGAGCATTGATTTGGGTGGTTGTTATACACCTATGAGTGTAAATCCTGGATCATAGAGTACATTTGGTTTCAGGAAATAGTACCAAAAAGGATAAAACTATTTACAATTTTGGCAATGTATTAGAGTTCCAGTTATTCCACATTCTCACCAACAGCTGATAGTGCTAGTCATTTCAATTGCAGCTATTCTAGTAAGTGTATAGGAGTAGCTCATTTAAGTGTTAATTTGCATTTCTCCTGTGTATACACAGAACGAGACATTTTTATACATCAGCCATTTGGATATCCTATTTTGTGAAGTGCCTATTCAAATATCTTGCCCATTTTTATTTGGGTCGCTTAGTATTTTTCCAGGCTTTGTTATTGCTCAAGCAGAGAGTAAGTTCTAAACCAGCTACACCACTGTGACCAATTTAATTGCTTTGAAGGTGATTTACAAATTGCAAAGTACTGTAAGAACATGTCATCATTCATTATCATTAATAATATTGTCTTTAAATTTTTATTAAAACATTTGAATTAGGGAACAGAGATTTCTGATTCTTGCTCCCTTGTTCAAAATGTTACTGTGCCTGGCAAAATTCTTTACCAATGGGAATATTTATTGAGACAAGAGTTTAAGCCTTTGAGACAAGAGTTTCCCAATTTCACATAAATTCTATCTTTTAACAGTGTACACTTTCTTTCTTATCACATAACATGTGAGGAACAATTTAAGTCATTCATGAGATATGTATTCATCAAACTTTATGCCTTAAAATGTCAACAGGAGTGCAAGCCCCAGGATTTAGTAAAATAGTAGAAGTGGCATGAACTTTGAAGTCAAAAGACCTGATTTGAAATACCAGCTCTGTCACTTGCTGATTATATAAACTTCAGTCATTTATTCAACAACTCTCTCCTTATTTTTTTTCCTTTGCAAATAGGACGGATCATATTCTGTACTTTCCTTACTTCAAAGAATTATGACCTGGTTCAACTGAGATTATTTATTTGAAAAATGAAGTTCTAATAAAAACTATCATTTATTGCATGCTTACTAAGTATCAGATTTTGAAAACGCACAGTTAAATGGTATTCTGTTTAATCTTTGCAACAATCCTGTGATGTATACATTATTATTCCAGTTTTTATACATAAGGAGACAGTACTAGGTGGGGTCAGGTAGCTTGCCTATAATCACACACCTTACTTGCAAACCCAGACCTATTATACCTCTGAAGGCAACTTGTCCAACCATTTTTATCATATTTACAGTACAACCACTAAGTTGCTGTATAAATATAGCCAGGTCTAATAATTGAATAGTGCACAAACTATTAGTATATAGTTCTAATTAGTCCTCCCTAACATCCTAAAACATTTTTTTTCTTTCGGTCAAAGAGACAAAAAACATAGGTGTTACAGCACTTAAACTTTAATGGGCAAGTCCTATTCCCATTCAAGACATTTTACCAGTGAGGATTGATTATGCTTTCATTGGACCAAGAGGAAAGAAGTGTGAACATGGAAGTACTCTTGTTCTTCTCTGGGAATAACCAAATGAGAGTAAATATAAGAGAGATTCTTTTTCTCTGGGATCAACAATTATGTTCAAGGAATAAGCCCACCCAAGAACTACCTGTAACCTCCATTTCAATAACTCAGGCTTTGGTTTCAACACAGTATGGATTACAGGATTACCCCAGAAGGGAATCAATGGTGCCAGCTTCCTTGTCTGTACGTAGTGACCCTGGTGTATTCATAATTGGTACATCCAAGATCCAAAGAACTGTGCAGTAAGGACATGCTGAGATTTATCTGGCAAGAGAAAATATTCTGGCTGAATCTAAAATGAGCTGTGTTTGTCAGCCTCATCTGCCTGGTGCCAGTGAAGACTCAGGGGAGATGGAAATAGTAGAAATGAGAAGAATACTAGAGCCCAAGAAACGATGCTTCCTGGCTGAGTAGGAACTGTGGCTTATATTAAGTTATAGGAGACCTAGGGAAAACACAGTAATGTTAATTAATAAAATCTCCAACTTTTAAGTAACTCTTACATTTACAAAATACATTCACATGGACCACCTCAGTTCTCTAAGGGACTCTGTGAGGTGTTATCACTGATTCTCTTGTTTGGGTGAGGATAGTGTGGATCAGAGAGGTCACATGGGCTACACAGCTACTGAGAGGTAGAACTCAGGCTCCTTGGCTCCCAGATCAGTTCATTTCCATTATGCTGGATTGTTTTCAGGGAACCAGAACCAGAACCTAATAAAAAAACAAGGGTCTGGACCAAGCAATTAGATGGAGTGAGGGACAGAATGCTATAACCCACAAGAGTCAGGAAATGTCTCATTTAACAGCTTGGAACAGAGAGGAAGACACATGTGTTATATCCAGAACAACACAAATTATAGTGGGAAATTAATTGGCATCTTTCAGGATAGAGCAACAGATTGAATCCAGGATATTCTTGCTCCATGACAGAGTCCACCACCTAATGAATAGCTGTATTATGATTATGAGTAAGTCACTCAATGCCACTGAACATCTATTTCCTTGTTTGTAAACTGTAAAGAGTGCAGAAGGAAAAGAGAAAAAAAAGGAGAGAAGAAGGAAGGCAGGGAAGGAGGGAAGGAGCAGGGAGAAAATAAGGAAGAAAGACAATTGAAGGATCAGGAGATGTTTAAATACAGGAATAGAATATATAAGTATCACAGTAGAGGTGAGGTGCAAGCATATCAGACTTTATCCACGAACAGAGTAAGACTTTTGGAACTTAGTCCTCACTTAATTCATACATTTATTAAGTTGTTCATTTATTCATTCAATAATCAACTACTGATAACAATTTTGTACTTTTTACTAGAAACTAAAGACAAAGAGATGGATAGAACATAGCTCCCACCTTGAAGGAACTGTCAGAGTGGAAGACGGACAAGTAAACCTATAAATTCAATATTACATAGGGTGAGTACCTAGAGATTATAAAGCACAGAGAAATCCTCACTTAGTTTTGTGTCTGGTGATTGGACAGCTGAGAGTTTGGAGAGGGGTGGCGTTGATTAGATCAGGTTTCTCCTGGAATAGGTGACAAGATGAACATTAAGGAAGATTCAGAATTAACCATACAAGAGGTATGGGGGAGAGGACTGAGAAACATGTAAGGTCTTTTCAGTCTGAGAGTGGAGAAGAATGAACACAGGGTAAAAGGTGAAAGAGAATGATGAGTTTAAGAAAATGAAGAAAGTTGGGCCCTGTTGAACATGAAAGAAAGGTAGCAGAGATGGGGCTGATGCTGAACAGATTTTCAGAGGCCAGACTGTGAGCTGGATGAGGACATGTGGGCTTTATCCCGAGGACAGTGGGCGGTCCCTGAATGATCTTAACCAGGGCAGTGATTTGATCGGTATTACATTGTATTTTAGAGACGGGTCTGGGTTCATTAGGGGAAGAACTGAAGAGCAGTGAGTCTGGATGCAAAGAATCTGAGTTGGGAGGCCTCTGCCCTGATCTGATTAAAGCTGAAGTAGACCTGTACTCGGTGTGGCCATGGAAGTGGGCCTCAGACTCACAGTTCCTAAGTGTGCAGTCCTGAATTAAAAGCACAACTCAGGTGGGTATATTCTCAGGTCTTCAGGTTCCTTGACTTTCTCTGATACACATAATGACTGTGTTGATATATATTAAACAAAATATCCTTCAATTTTAAAAACATTCTGCATATTTCTACCCTTTACCATTCTCCCCTGGAAAACACCTATCAAATTATTCTGGGGTAAAAAGTTCTTCAGGAAGAGGTTAGCTGAACAAATCCCTGTCAGCAGATGCCAGCTCCCTGAAAGGCAGTGATGGAAAATCCCACATCCCCTATTTCTCTGACACATGGGACCCATCTCCACCCAATTTCAAAGAAACAAAAGATATCTCAAGGACTGCTTTAGAAAAATAAGCACTCAATAGGATGTGACTAGGCTGTTTCCATGGCAATTCAAGCTTTCTTACAATGTGGCAATTTCTGAAAATGGAAAATTCCTTTTGTCTCCTAATGTTACTTTTGTTGTATGTAGGTATTCACACTCACACAGAGAAAATTCAGGTAAAAAAAAAAGAAAGAAAAGTAAAGTAAAAGACTTGAGTCTCTTGGTCATTTTCCCACTTCCTACAGCTCACTAGCCTGGGGAGATTGTTGAGCTTTTTAAGGGATGTGTCAAATAGAGTGTCAATGTGGGTGCTGGAGAAAGGATTATCCTAGCATTTAGGCCTTTTTTTTTTTTAATACAGGCGTTTCAGGAAAATAAAGACACTGTGCATAATATCCACCTCTCCCAAACTCTCTGGAGGACACACCACACCCTGAAATGGCAATTTCTCCCTAATTAAAAACTGTTACCAGGCCAGGGATGAGGTACCCCAGCCATTCAGAGAAATCCAACCCAGAGGCCACAGGTTACCTGACAGTAACTCTCAGCTCCATCCCCATATAGGGCCTGAGTTTGAGGACTGTAATGTTAGCTTGTTTTTGTGTCATTGTTTAAAGCTAGAACTCCCCTTGCAGCAGTGATTCTCAACCAGGGGCAATTTTGACCCCCATGGGACATTTGGCAATGGCTGGAGACATTTTGGGCTGGCAGAACTAGAAGAGAGGTGAGGACAGGGAGGTTGTGCAACTGACGTCCAGTGTATAGAAGGCAGGGATGGTGCTAAACATTCTACTAAGTTCATGACAGCCCCCATGACAGAGAACTATCCCTCCTAAAATGCCACTGGTACAAGGTTTGAGGACAGCTGCCTTACAAGTTGAGGATGCTGCTAACACAGGGGCAGTGGGTCAATCATTGGTAAACAGATTTGCTCTCAAGGGCTGAACTGGAGAAGTGCATCTAAGTGGATCCATGCTGTGAGCGTGAAGGGTCTCAAAGACTTATTTCAAATTCCGGAAAAGTCAAGAATTTGGTCTCCAATTAGGCATATGAGGAAAAGTCATAAGGATCCCCTGAGCCAGGGAGTCCTTTCATTTTTTAATTTACATATTCATTGATTTTTTTTTTTTTTTCGGTAAGTTGCAGGTACTGGATCAGGTACCAAGAATTCCACAATAAACAAAGCAGAGGGGCCTGCCTTCATTGATCTCCTAATCTGGCAGCACAATTAAATATTCAATAACAGTTATAGTAAGTGCTGTGTAAGCAAAGTACAGCTTTTTTGAGTATAAATTACTAGATCTAATCTGGAAGGGAAAACTTCCCAGAGAAAAATGACTTTAAATCAAGATATGATTGATGAGAAAAAAGTTGGAATTATAGATCTTGGAGATATGTTTATAGGCCCAAACTGGTATGTAAATTGTGAAGTTCAGGCCACTAGGGAAAGGTCTGTGAAGAGGCCATGTCTGGAATGTTTTAATCATTTACACTTTTTTGAGTTCAGGTGTTTTGACAATCTGTAGAAGGAGAATGAGATGTTGATAAGGACAAACAGCAGATAGATACAAAATTGAGACAAGGCTGTGCCTACCTAGAAAAATAAATTAATACCAACAACAATCTAATTATGCACAAGAACCTGAGTTTACATATCGACCATAGTTCCAATAAATATTAATTGAGTTCAACCTCTATGCCAAGCAAATGTTTTAGTTATATAAAAAGAAAATTAGATAAGCTGAGGTTTGAAGTAAGTTAAGAGTCAAGGAATCCAATAGCCCAGTAGTACCCTTTTTTAAAGGATATCCCAAGTTAAAAATTATGCTTGGCTATTTTTGTTTTATTCACCTGTACAGAAATGGGGGTCAAGGTTATTTGAAACTGGCTGACATTTGTTCTAGCTAGTGCCAGTTCTACTGTTTATCTCCATCAAGCTTTTTGTTTTTCATAAACATTTTAGATGTTATTGTGTGTATATTTTAAGTAAAATTTTGTATCGAAGTATGCAAATCACAGATATTTTAATAAATTTTCATAAGCACATTTAGATAACTGCCAGTTAGATCCAGACATAAAATATTACCAACAGCCCAGAAACCTCTTTTGTGGCTCTTCCCAGGAAACACCCCTGCCAAGATAACCACTGTCTTGATTTTTGTCACCGTAGCTTAGTTTTGTCCATTTTTGAAACACTTTAAAATACAGTATTTTATCACCTGTGCCTGGTTCTTCTTTCTTAAAGTTTTATTATGAGATTGCCTACTTTGGGGCATGAAGTTGTTATCTTTTCTGTGTTGCACTTGTTACACTACTTTGTACATGTAAACTTTGACAAATTGGGATTTCGTTTCCATTCGATCTGAAAGCTTTTATTGGTTTCCACTGTGATTTCTTTATAGATATTCAGATTATGTGAATGTACATTCCTTAACTTTCAGACATCTATGATTCCTTTATGACTTTTATTAATTTCTAGTTTTAATTTTTTTCTGTTGAGACAGCCTACTCTGGATACTTTCAGTCCTTACACTTGACTGCTCCTAGTGGTGATGACCGTACCAGGGTCTTCCAGTTACGGCTTTTCTGATGGCAAGAGAACTCTGAAGAATGGCATTTAATTCTAGGAGGACTGAATACTCAGTCTTAGAATGTAATACTTCAGAGGCTTTATTTTTGAGATTTTTTTTCTAAAACAGTGGTTCTTAACTTTTACCAAATATGCAGATTATATATGTGTGTGTGTTTGTGTGTGTGTGTGTGTGTGTGTGTGTGTATTCAACTCATGCCATAAGATAGAATGATGATATACATTATTCATAATTGAGAAAGTGACAACTTTGGTGGCATAAGTTCTTCTTGGGAGACAATCATCCATGGAGTTCATGCTTCTGCATATCTTGTTAGCAGACACACTGATAGCTTTTGGTCTAGAATATCTTTTCAAGACTGTTTTGTAACTAATAAATAGAGATGTCTCCTCCTGGGCAGAGGGAAGGCTTGTTTGCTATCTGGTATAATGAAGATAATATCTCTGGTCAGAGCAAAGGCTGGACAGGTTTGATGCAACCAATTACGACTATTAGGATATCCTATGATTGGGATTCCTTAGCTATGTTGATTCAAACAACTATGTGTAGAGCATCTGACTGGGCTGCTCTGCCTCATTCTTAGGTGACTGAAGTGCAAGAGGAATTTATGTTAATAGAACCTAAAGTTCATGATGCTTGCTATACAATGAGTAACAATCCTTTATTTCTGACCCATGAGTTTCATGTTTTCTGTCATCACCCATGAAATTGTGTCAGGCTAGCTTGTTAACTTTCAAGTGGAATGAAATCTCAATGCTTCACAGTTCTTGGTATCTTCAAAGGAAGCATGGCCTGGTATCCGTGGGTCATTGGTTACACTTTGATCATCTATTGGAACATAATGTGGGGAGAGATAATTTGGTCCCTTTGTTACTTTGGCTTTACTTTGTTATCCTAATAAATTCACTTGTATAAACACAACTACCTTGTGTTTATATTAATATGAAAGGTGTATAGAAAGTATTTGGAAGTCCAGGATTTTTTTTCTTAGGGTAGGAGTTTTTAACTATTATTATTAATTTTTAATTTCACGGACACATTGGTCATTTTGTAAATCCCATAGAACCCTTTTCATAATAAAGTATTTAAATCCACAGAAAAATAGAATTCCAAAAGCAGTTCATCATTTTGAAATAGAGTTATCTAAATATTTAAAAATCAGTTTGTCATAATAATAATATGTTGCTTTTATTAATGTATTAAATGAAAGATCTAGCATGGAACTAATAACCACTATAATTGTCAAGTAATCACAGGTGCAAAAATTTCAAAATATCTTCAACAATGGTAATATGATGTGAAAATACATGTGATTTTCTATTAATGGAAAGTTGCTATTAACTCAATTACTGGTATTACTAGTGTAGTTTGTATTCTACAGTAAATGAAGGTGATGTTAAATTTCAATTACAGGAGAGTAAAAATAAACATTATTTCCCCCATTCTGATTAATGGACTCCTTGTTTAGAATCCCTGACCTAGACTCTCTGAAGAACTTCATGACCTTGAAAAAGTCAAAGCAGAGTGCATTAACTGAACAGTGTTATTCTCCTTAATTAATATCCTCCATGGAACACAGTGATTTGACTTCTCAAGCACATCTCAAAGGCGTACATTTTTTGACCCAGGTTAATGTAAATCACAGTCCTTTTGAATCCCAGAGTTAACAGGAGAGTTGTCTTTTTCACTTCTATTTCTTCTGGAGTACAATATGTTTTAAAACATCCAGAGGATGCTAAGATTTGGGAGCCCTTCCAACAGTCTCAGATTTCCTGGAGTAAAGTTTAAATTTTTATGGGCCAGAGGAGTATCTAGTATCTAACATGAACATCACAGGCACAAAAGTGAGAGTAGTAGGTTCATCCAGAACAATTTGCTGGACCAATGGGAAGAAGAAAAGGAAAGGCAGATATATAGACATTTAAGCTATTCTGTCTCATGTTACACGTCAACTCATTATAAATGCTTGGGGATGAGGATGAGGGAGAGTTGTAAAGTATTTCTGTTTTTATAATATTATTCAAATCTGATGAAAAGCTAAACCTGAAAAACACGAATACATGTCAACAGATTGTTTTAGTATTCTTTTTTCCCATAAAATTATTTAAGAGCACACACAGACACAGTCTTTTTAACTCCACACAGATTTTTCCATAAATGATTACATAAAATCTTCACAATCATACTTTTGGTGTACAAATCACCAGTTTCAAATTATAGATGGAGATTCAGAAATTTTATGTCTTGAATAAAGCTGTTGAATTTAAGTTTGATCATTGTTCCCTGACACTGCTGAACTGGGACCTAGCCATCTGAGAAATCTCTATTCAAAAAGTTTTCCTTTCTTGAACTATGTGAATTGAATCTTTTTATTTTGGTGATTACTCATATAATATGAAAATAACAGTGTTAATGACTATCACAATAACAACACAAAAATTTATCACATAGAATGATCACATAAGATGACAGTGAAACCAAAGTGCATATCCAGAGTAACTGGCCTCGGAGCCCTTGTTCTTAGCTGCTGTTGCAAATCTTTTCCTTTGTTTTGTCCTTGCTCTCCTGAGGGGTCCAGTGCCCTTCTCAACATTCTTCCATTCTCCAGGCCATTACCATTAATCAATACAAAGTTCTCCCTCATCTCAGATCATAAATCACCAGGCTATCCTAGTGTTGCTAGGTAATGGCTCTGATGAGCTAATTCACACCAACGTGTGAATGAATAATGATGGTTTTATAAGTTTTTCACTTGGGAGTCTGTTTGCATTTTAAAGGAGGGCTACTGTCTTGCCAATGGATTTCAGCTCCAGGTAAGTTCACTATGGATTTAATGAGACCAAAGACATGAGAGTGGAACATTCTTGTGGTGAAAGGGTTTATACCCAACTTTATTTCCACGGTGGCAGGTCAATCCCTAGAACTCCGTCCACTCAAAGTGAGTCTGCATGCAGCAAGCTGGTCTCTGCCTCTGGGCCTCTCTGCCCCCACAGCCATCTCAGTCTCTGTCCTCAGTGCTGCCACCACCCCAGTCTCTGCTCTCCTGCAGCCTTGCAGCCGTGCAGCAGCCTTGCGGCCATGCCACCATGTCACGCAGAGCACTGGGCAGAGCTCTTTACAGAGTCAGTAACAATGTATTGCCCACACGTGTGTAGTGAGCCAGCCAACGAGGGCAAGGTGAGAATCCTGGCCACGGGAAACTTCACTTTATCCACAGCCATAAACACTTCTCCAGTAAAGTATGAAATATGGAGATTTCTGAGACTATTTTCAGGCAGACAAAGGGAGAAGTAGTGTTTTGTCAAGAGGGGTTTAAGCATCTCTGAAACTACCTGGTTTGCAAAACTTTGAAGAAATAGAAGGAGTTAGTAAGAGAGAGGCAAGATAAGCCAATCCTTTCTGAAGGATGTTGGTAAGTCATAGTTTTCTCCACCAAGGGAATTGCTGGTTATCATTCACCCCAGGAAAGATTACTGCATTTGCGCAGACGCTCCTCTCTGGCAAATATCCGTCCTATTTTCAGATCATCAACATGACAGCACGAGATCACTGGCATCCAGGACTCAGCTACCTCTCTGGGTCTTGAAACTCCATTGCAGGGCTTCAGAATCTTTTTTTTTTTTTAATGTTTGGGGGTTTGGTGATGAGGTTCCCCTCCATTTTATTGAGATATAAGTTGATGTGTTGCATTCTGTAAGTTTAAGGTGTACATGTTAATTTGATACATTTCTATATTGTAAACCTTCATTCATCCCTCATGGGATAGTTCCTCTCTTCTGTAAAGGTTCTACATTTAAACTAATTGGAATTCACACACAAAAAAAGAAACAAACAAAACAAAAAGCCTAGAAAAATGTCCATTCCTCAAAGTGCTTCTAACACTTTGCCTTTTTAAATTGTAGGGCTGGCTTTATTCTTGAAGTCACAAAGCCCAGATTTAAACCCAATTCCAGAACAATCTATGTAAACATGAGTAAGATACATAATCTCTTCTCACATTCCTTATCAATAATATATGGAAAATAATATTATCCATCATGTAGGGTTGGTGGAAGGATTAAATGAGTTATACATTTATCTTCTTAGAAAAGCACTAGGAAAATAGTAAGCTACTCACATTTCTTTTCATATTTATTTCCCTTTATAGGTAGTACTTATGATTAAAATATACAGGATTACATTTTTATTACTAATTAAACAGTTGATTAAACTTTTAAATTGATCTGTGTTGTTTCACATATGCCACATTAACAGCTATCATTAGTTTCCAGGCATTTCTGATCTATGATGTAAATACAGTACTGTTTTGTAAGACCCTGGTGGAATCAGAGCATCTCTGATTTGTAATTGATTCAATTTATGGGTGGACTAGTTGGCCCAAAAGTCAGTGATGCATATTCACATTAGGGAAAGTTATCATCATTACTCGTGCAGAGAAGTAAGGCTGCATAAATTATATATAAGCTTTATTTTAATATCTGATTATGTCTACTTCAACACATAATACTGATGCCCTAATGTCTTTTTACAATATAACTGAAACTCCAAGTACGACATTACTTTGAAGAGTTCACACAAACCCACTTTTGTGAAGGAAAGCAACACATACACAAGCAAAGATCAAAATCTGAAACCTTTGTGTCAGTCCCACAGCGTGCTCACCACTTTCTGGAAAGGCTCTCTGACGAAATTCTGGGCTTTACTAGCTCCCTTGAGATTAGGTCTCCCTCTAGCAGCTGCAGTTGTTAATACCTATTTGCAACTTCTTAAGCCTTGTAAGAATTAAATTCCCACCTGCTTTTAGTTTCTCCAACTGAATCCCATCAACTTGCAGTTGGAAATCCTAGTCTTCTGAGGCTTTTCTCTCTTTTTGTTGCTTGAGTCACTCTGAACTTCTCCTAAAGGATATGAACATGTTTCCACTCTCTCTCCTTCATTTCTTCCCATACATTTCTTCCAGGCTATGCTGCTTGCCTAAATCATGCAGCCTTGATTCTTAAAGGAAGTAGGTACTTACTCACTTAGAATCCATCTATATAAACAACAGAAAATATTTCTTATAGGCTTTTAAAAAGACTCTGAGATAGACTGGGAAGGTTTGGTTTACAATGGGGTTCCCATAAAACCAGGGTTTATTTTCTGCCCATTGCCCATTCACTGTTTTATTGTTTGTTTCAGTGTGTGTAGCAGAGTTCTCACACCGCATGCCCCAACTGCCTCTGCCTGCATAAAACATGATGCTCTACCCTGAACAATGCTGGAATATATTACATAAATTTCCCTTTGATATCCAGCATGTTTTCTACTCTAATAGAATCTGAGCAGAATCAGATCTCCTTTCCCCCAGTGTTCCCGACGTGCTTCATAACTCTCTTCTGTGAATCCAATAACCATCTCCAGGCCATCAGAAGGGATATGTTTCAGGGAAGGGTGGAAGCAGTGCAGTAGGGCCGAGCCAGAGGTGATCTAGCCAGCAGTTACACGACAGCAATCAAGCACACACACAGTGCAAAGGATCAGGTGGATACACAATCAACCATTATTACTCAGAATTCTTGTAGGAATGGAGCATTCTGGTTACAATGTGGAGTGAACCCTCAAATCTATCTTATTTCAAATCTCATTGTAAACTTTTCTGAATTGCTGAGGTTCCTTCCTGTGGAAGATACTGCACTTTGGTTTACTTCACACCCTTTCTGGTTCATGCCAACTTCCAGCTTGCGGCAGAGGCATACGTTCTTCTCCAGCTCCTTTGTTACTAGGGGTGATAATGTGCCCAGTTAAATCCAAAGATGTAAGTTGACAGCTGTTACTAGGGTTCCTTAGAAAGATTTTTCTTCCTGTAAAGGGAAAAAAGGACAGCAAGGAGGGTAGCACCCTTTACGAACTGAATGTTTCTGCGAAACCTGGAGCTCTAATGCCCATGAGTGACCACAGGGGAAAGACCGAGGTCATCCCAGAGACACCAGCATTGATATTGCTGAGACACTAAACCACTGCCACCAACTGCCATCTTCCAGCTATCTTGTTAAGTAAAGGAAAATAAATTAATAGAAAGTCCAATTTGTTTGAATCAGGTGTATTGTTTGTTTGATTTATTAACTGCCATGAAAAGTCTTCCTGTTAAACTACCATGACTTCTTAAGGAGAACAAATAGAAAATAACTTGATTGATACCTAAGGACTTTCAGGGTTTTACAGTCATTGTTCTAAATACCACAGCTTTATACAAGGTCTGGAAAGTCTCAACAAATTATAAGATCCAGTTTCCTGGAAAGGCACAAAGCAGAAATAGCATTAGATGAGACCATCTATGCTTGTCTCACTCTCAGTGTGATCCCGGAACAGCCTTTCCACAAAGGGAAGTCTGGAGTTGGGTTACATTCCGCTCTAGTCCTGAGATCTGACAATTCCATCTCAGGACTCAGAGTGCACTACACGATTAGAATTCCCACATCTGCTCTGTGTCAAGACAGCATGTGAATGAGTCTGCTGGGAAATGGAAATCTGTGTTCCTGTATTGTTGATGCCATTCACTCATGGCATTCATTTTTCTGAATCTCATTTTTCTTTCTAGCATGAGATCATGAGTAAATCAGAGATCATATTCTGCTATCTCTTAAACTAAATTTTGCTTGCAATTGTGTTTTGTTTGCCTGCAGAGGTTTTGGGGTCTATTTTCATTTTTTTAAAGTAAATGTAATTAGTCACATAATATACATATAATTTACATATTTCTGTAGTTCTTGTTAAAAAGTCACCTATTTGGCAATGCAGGGTTCATATTCTTCCATGAAAATAACCACCTGGAGTAAAGGAAGTGCTGTCTCATGAAAGAAGCCTGTATTTTCCACTCTAAACACTGCCTACCAGATCTACTTCACTCACTTAAGCTATATACTGGGTGACTGTCGTTATTTGAATTTTTAAGCATTGGAATAGAAAATTGCTAAAATTCCTTTCTAACTCTAAAATTGTCTCCCCATGTTATAGGCTGAATAACACCCATGTTATAGGCTGAAAAATTAAAGCATTAGAGGAATTGGTTCATAGGCTGCAGGAGATGATGTCTGAAGCTTATGCCAGGTCCAAATATTCTAGTATTCTATGACAGACTAAGATGCTCCTAAGACTTTGATCTATTACTTGACACATGGCTGAGCAAGCCAGACTTGAGCTGGTCTTAGAAGTCACTAAAGGGAGCAACACTTCACTTGTCACCATTGATCAGGGATGAAAACATTGATAGGGTAAAATCAGGGGTTGCAGGTATGCCTTTCCCCACAGTTTTAAATAAACACAGTCTACCCAGTGCTAAGCAACTGTTTCTTAAGGCATGTTTGTAAATGTGTTTATAAAGCAAGAACCTCCAATCCATCAGGCCTCAAAGAGCCAATCAATATATTCCAATCTGATCTCAGAGAAGTTTGCCTCTGGGACGTTTAATTTATTTCAACTCATGGCCGTGAAAAAAATGAGCAGCCATGGCATTTTGACAAAATAGAAGAAGTGGACGATGTTGTATCTAGCAACAATTCCATTTCAATTTTCCATTTTATCTGATAAAAATCACCCCTCTGAACAGAATGACCATGAAAACTGATCGGGCATGGGGCTAGTCTTTGGGCCAAGGTAGGAAGAGTATATAGGTGGCAGCTTGCAAGAGATATTGTTACTCACAGACCGTGCTCCCTGTTAAAATATTTCTGGAGAGAGAATAGGAAGCCTGGGAGAGAGTTTGGGTATGTAATCTACTAGATAAATGTCCTTTTAACAGCATTCATATCTAGATATAATCACTTCCCATAGCTAAGGTGTTTGCCCCTGAAAAATAAATTCCCCTGATGTCTATAAGGGATGGATATCAAGTGCCATTTCCCTTTTAGAGTTTGGCACAGTAAATATCATAAACAAATCCCAGGAGAATATTTCTTATTTTTATGCACCTGAAATAGAATCCAGGTCTATCATATATCCAAAGACAGCATAGCTTTCTGGCTGGCCCCAAGGGAAATATGCAGAGTGGCAGAAATGGAAATGTGTTATCCTGGGAACCCTGCTATATTATAGGCTGCATCAGAGGCATATGCTTGCATAAGTGATACATCACTCTTCACTCTTCTTATGCAGATTAAATGAACAGCACTGTCTATTGTCTTTAAAATACAAAGAGATAATGTCCAGAAGCCAAAAGATAAGGTGAGGAGTTTAAAGAAGGCTAATGGGAAGGGGGCACTTATTAAACAGAACTTGTTTACACAAATTTATCCAGAAAAAGGAACCAGAGTTAGAGAACTGCTCTAGAGAATACAATGTACTTAAGGCACCTAGAGGAAGACCTCATTCCCCAGAGTTACAAAAATGGGGTTGCAATTAAGGGGTGAGACATCCTGATGGCCTTGTGGGCCCTCTCTTGGAGAGAGATGTCCAACTGGAGATTCTTACTAGGACCAGGAAAAGCAGCCAGATTCCTTTTGAGGTCTCCCTGGATTCAGTTATGAGAATATAGGACAATGTCCTAGAGATTTCAAAAGCAATGGAACATGGAAGAAGGAACACTAGACAATGGAATATTAGTTCTAGCCATTGCTTTGCCATTAATTTTCAATGTGACTTAACTTTGCCATTATTTCTTCATCTCTTAAAGTCATTGCAGTTACAGTTTTCTAAGATCCTATGTAACTCAGAAATGTCACGATCTTCGTCTATTATCTCCCATACAACTCCATATTTGCATTTCTCTGTATTCTGTTAAAGTGCTAGTTGGTTGGATATATAAATTAAGCTTTCAGGATGACAACTGAATGAGTTAATCCTGATTCTATAAATTTAAACCTCTACGATATTCTTTCTCAAGTAGGAGACATCTATTTTCAAGGTCATGATGTGAAATTGGTATAGAATTGATTTACAGCATTTATTTCCTCCAAAGGCACCCGACCTCATTCTTAAGTTCCAAAGGTTAGAATAGCACAACCAGAAAAGTGCTCCTGAAGAGAGTGACCTGTTTTAAAATGCCCTTTGTCAAAGGGAGAATTTATCTGTGGCACTACATTTGGGCTCTCGAATAAGAATCTACTCACTTCTCTTCTATAGGTATGGTTGATTATTCAGAGAGGATTGCACTGATTGAAAGCTCCCTGATAATTTTCTAGAGAGTTAAATTACAAGGGAAATTACATTCTGTTACAACATACCATTCTTTTGATTACAATATATTTTAAATTATACTAAAATACATACAAAAAGAAATACAGCATTCCAGAATAAGGAACTGACCCTTGTCATTTGTTTGAATTCTGTCAGATTGTTATTAAATAATTCTATCTAGTTTTTATCACAGAAGGATAGGGACTAATTAAAGAAGGTTAAAAGTATGAAGGGCAAGATCAAAGTCATATTATTTTTAAAGAAGCTAAAGAAATTTTAGATGTGTACTGTAAGAGCGACTTAATGGTTATTTGTCTCTAGCTTTCATGCATAAGAAGATATATCAAAGGAGAAAAAACTATATATTTGAATATATTTATATTGAGAGGAAGTGAACTTTAGCTCTTTGGGGAATAAACAAGAAGGCTCCAAACCAATTTATAAAACATACATTAAGCAAGCCAAGTTTGGTGCTATGGTTCACAGAGAGGAAAAAAGAAGTCAAAACAAAACCAAGACACCAAACTAAAAATCACTCATTCTTTGGTAAGCTCATAAACATATTAGTTAGAGGTAAAAGCTCCAGTGTAGGGGTAGGGCAGAAAGACCTTTATGTTCTCATGAGGTTTTGTTTAAAGGATACCAACAAAACAGAAGACATGAGATATTATAGATACATCTCCTGACACTATACTGAATTCTCTTGGGTCCAAAACTAGGAATTGTAGTAAATTTATGAGAAGCAGAAGAATAATTTATTGTTTGGGAATGGAATATGGTCTTAAACATGCCTCCCCCCACCCCCACCTTTTTAAAAATATACTTAGTATCTATCCCACCTGCAGAGCCAGGTCTCATTAGATCCGTTTGCTACATCTAACTGGGAAGGCCACCATGGGACACCGTTTCATAACCAGTCACCCCAGATGTGTTCGGTGTCTTTCATGTACGGCCTGCATTTCATTGGAATATTGATTCTCTGGAAAATTAAGTTGTGGGCAGGACCACAGAGTTGATTTCATCAAACACAAATATCCACTGCCTGAGTGTGGATATTTTGCCTCCTCTTTCTATGCTAATGCCCTGCTTCACCTACTCCCTCTCTTAACTCTCTCCTAAGGAAAGAGATGCTGCTTTTTCCTCTTACTATGAGCCCAAAATAGACATTGTGCTATGGTTTACTTTCAAGCACGTTTGCTCTTCCTTAAATGAAGAACTCTCAGTTTCCTTTCATTGCATTTCTGTTCTGCCTTTGGTATAGTCAGGCCCCAGGGCAGGTTGCTCATCTTACAACTTTCCTTTCATGGCAAGGAACTGTTTGTGTAGGTGGATTAAGAGGTTTTCTCTTCCCACAGGCATGGGTGAGCATGGCTTTCCTAGTGAGGAGGCCCTTACTTGATTTGGGGCATAACTGGTTCAGGATTATAAGGTATCTATAAAGCTATTAATAAAGTAAATTTTTATTTACTTTGGTATTATCTCTTCTACTATAATACCTTCCAGATCCCTTTGGAAAATGTGGTTTAACAGTGTATGACTTGATATTTTGGACCTCTGATCACATCACCACTATGGGATCTTAACCATAGAGATCAAAGTTGGCACATTGTGATAAGTCTTAGAGTACAAAGAACATTCTATAGTAAAATGGGAGCCATATATTAACTCAAATTGGACACGTCTGGAATGAGATCGTTTTTAGGCGTGTCTGACTGAGTTTGCCTATTACTACCTTGTGGAGTAACCCTGGGTGATGTTTCATATGATGTGTCTGGCCATGTAATGGGCCGTGGGACACTCATATCAAACATTATTTCTCATTTAGGAATAAGATTAGCATTTGAATAGGCGGACTCAGGAGAGTAGGTTATCCTCCCCAGTGTGGGTGGTCATTTTCCAATCCTTTGAGGGCCAGGATAGAACAGAAGGTGGAGGGAGGAGGCACTGCCCCACCGCTGAGCTGGGCCGTCTTGTCTCATCTCCTGCTCTTGCTCTGGGATTTACACCATTAAGTGTCCTGGTTCTCAGGCCCTCAGACTTGGACTGAACTACACCACTGGCTTCTCTATATTTCCAGCTTGCAGACCACAGACTGTGGAACTGGCTCCATAACTGTGTGAGCCAAGTCCTCACAATTAATCCCTTCCTCCCTCTTTTCCTCTCTTTCCTTCTTTCTCTCCCCGCTACTCATCCTGTTTCTCTGGAGAACCCTGTCTGATAAACCCTAGAAGGGATTTCTAAGTTCCTTAACTTAACCTGTACTACTATACCACTGTCTTTACTTGATTTTAATACCTTTAACAATATGGTTAGTACTGATATTTTCAAGAGCTACAAATGTTCAAAATTATTGGGTAGGCAGTATTCTAAGATTTTTCTGAATTAAGGCTTATAACAATTCCTGTGGTAGATATTATTATAAAAAATTTGACAATTACAAAAATTGTCCTCCATTACACAGAATTCAGTTTTCTACTGCTGCAAAGCCAGTCATCCCAAATTCTGTGGCATATAATCAGATTTATTATCTCTCCTGGCATTGGTAGTTGACTAGGCTTAGCTAGATGGTGCTCACCCTGGATTTTGCATGCAGTCAGACACTGATTGAAGTTACTGAGACTTCTTCCCTCATGTGTCAGGTCCATGGGCTGGAAAGACTCAGTAAACTGAGGACTAGAACACACAGGACTCTTGAGGGCATTTTTCTCTATTTGTGTATGATCTCTCCAGGATTTGTCCAGCATGGCAGCTTCAGGGTAACCAGACTTCCTACAGGGGTTCATGAAGCACATTTCCTGACAGAGTTGCCTGGAAAATGTTTCACATTTTTTGAAGTGGGTTCATAAATTACACAAGGTTACTTTCACCATATTCCATTTGTTAGAAGCAAGTCATTAAGGCCAGCCCATATTCAAAGGGAAATGATTTAGACTCAACCTCTTGATGAGAGAAGAGAGAAAGAAGTAAGAGCTAAAACCATTATTTGAATTCAGTCTCTCCTGACTCAGCATGTTTCTTAACCCCACTGGGTATACATTAACCAGTTATTTTGAAGATTGCCTAAAAACACTTACCCACTTAACTTGTATGGTCATATACTTAACTTACAGAGCTGGTCATAATGATGTCTTAAAGTCTCTGTTTCTGACATGAATGTTCAAAGTATGTTTTTTAATTCTATAATCTTCAGGAACTGCATTTTCGGTGAAAAATGTAAAAAGACTTTAGCACCAGGACATCCTGTCTTTCTGTGAAACATCTCCTCATTCCTTAATACATTCCTGGTTTTCTGTCTGTCTCTCCCTGTCTCTCTCAGCCCCCTGCTCTCTCATTCTCTTTCTCCTTTCTTCCTCTATTTCATCACATATAATTTGTGGCCCATCAGTGTGGCCTTTGTCTATTTAACAAGGCTTATAGTCAACCCACTGAAATTAATTTTTCATGTAAAATTCCCCAATGGACATGGTTTCTTTAAAATCAAGATACATTACATCAACACCATTCCTTCTGATGACTAATCTTCTGATTCTATCAAAAAAGTAATCAAGTTTCCCTTGAATGATTTATTCTCTATAGAAACAGCCTGCTTAGGTTCCTGGCTCTGTGATCATTGAGGCACCACAAGATTTCCTTGTTCTTTATATTTGTTATGGTACTTTGCTGAACCATGAATTTCTATGTAAGGCTAAGAGAATGATGATTGGATTCCTTTCCTATTTGGAACTCCTTCCTCTCCCAATGTATGGCTTTGCATACACTTTCAGAGGTCTCTCCAAATTTCTTATCAACCAAAGATGGGTGAAAATAGAGTAAAACAAACACAAATTAAATGCACCAATACCTCTTCCCTACTTTTGTACAAGAATTAATAAGCTCTTAAATAATCACTTTCCCATCTTTCCTAAGACTCACAAATGCCTTTACCTTTTACTGTCAGGACACTGAAATATTGTCTAGGTTTTGTGAAACCTTTGCAATGTGGTGCATGATGACTATGCATTTGGTGTGGGAGATCTGGCTTAGAATCAACAGCCCTGGCTCTTATAAATACTGGCAACCTACCTATTGTTTCTGAATCTTGATTTCTCCATCAGTGAAATGGGGAGAATAATTTCTCAAAGTCTATTCACAGGGCTATTTTGAATTAATCAATGAAATAACTGTGGATAAATATCTAATGTATGCTATCTTATTTAAGCCTCATAATTTGGACTAAAAATAACAATTCTCCACCTAATCTATTCAGGAGCTGCTCAGGCTTAGTGTATTATACCTCTTCTTCACAGTACCAATGCCCAACAAAATGTAGCTCTCTGATTATTCCTGGCCATGGGATATTAACAGCAAAAATGTTGCAAACATTTGAAACAATTAGAAGTTTCCCAAGCATAGATGGGGGAGGGGGGGTGTCATCTAAAATTGGGACTTGTGGTAACTTTGTAGTGTGTCACCTTGGGAAGCTTGAACTGTTTTTCCAAGAATTCTCTTTCCTCTATGTTTCAGGTTAAAGACACTGCCACTTGTAATTTGGAAAGAAGTGAAACAGCAGCTATCTGGGTTTAATGCTTCTTCTGTCATTTATCTCTTTGGTTTACCTCGTGACTGTGAGGGAATAGTCAGGCCTGCAACTGTTCTCCCTTTACCTGGGTCTTTCCTTAGCTTCTCCCACTTCAGGGTCAGTTGTGATTTCAGCTCTGTGAGGGAGGATATCAAGCTCCCTGCAGGACACCCACTCATCACAGTTGGAAGCATTGAGAACTGACCTGGATTTCAGATCATTCTCGGGGATTCTATCTCATGCATCCAGCTCACCCCTGCTCTCCCTACTTTAGCTTCCCGAGATGTAGCCTTATAGAGATTGTTTAGCCGGTGCCACAACTGGGCAAAGCCAAATCCCTGTAACAAATGTATCCTATAGTTCTGCTTCCCTGATTCATCCCTACCTGATACATTATTTGTCACTGAGAGAGATTCTACAGTAATGGTACCTTAAGGATGGGTTTTCTGGACTCTCCTGGCTTATTTGGTTTGTTCTGATCTGATTAAAGGTCCAAATCACTCACATTTCTAGGGCTTAAGGAGACACTAGAAGCCCCTGTCATGTAATGGCAAAAGTGTTACACAAGTTATCAACTGCAGATACCTGTAATCAAATGCCTATAGGAAATAAGCATCTGAGTGACTAAGAATGTGCCACGATAGAATATTTTAGTCAAAATAAGGCATCCAGTGGAGTTAACTGGTTACTTCTAAATGTACTGGAAACAAATGGGAGAAGAAAATAATGAGTATACAGCTTTAACTTACTGGCTAAGGTCTCTCTACAATAGACCTGAAACTGTCTTTTTCTGCCCTTGTGACCACAGGCCCAGGATTTCTGAAAAGCAAAGCCAGGTCTTATCCTTCAGGGGGATAAATTACAATATAATTTGGATCCCCGACCTCCAAGAGGTCTCTATTATTAAAGACTTGGCATTAATTCTGAAGTAATAGGGCTCTATAATTTGCAATGGGGCATACGGGTATACTCCAGAAAAGCTGGGGATTTGGGATCCCTAAATACTGGAGTCTTGTTTGACAGTAGAAGCAGCCCCTCCACTCCTACATGAAAATATTCATTTCACCTGCCTGAAGAGACTGTAACAGTCTGCAAAGGACTGCTGATCCTCCTCAGAAGGGACCCATAGTGCCTCTCCTTTCTTCTAGATTTATAAACACCCCCAAGTTCCCGCCGGCCCCAGAGAGTGAGAAACAGCATACGACCTATGTGCAGGTATGACAGATACCAAATCACTGACCTTGCCAACAATGATCCTGTTGAGCTGGATATTGAGACCAGGCCATCTTGGGCTTCTCATGCCAGTGAATCAATAAGCAAAGAATGGGGTAATTGTAGTGGCTGCAGCCATGGATCTCGACAATCAAGGACAAAGCAACCGAGTTGCTATTATATAATAAGGGTAAGAAGGAATGTTGGAATACAGGAGAACCCATGGGCTACCGCCTAGTATTCCCACATCTGTAACTAAAGTCACATAAAAGCTTTAACAACTCAGTTCAAGCAAGACTGTTAGCCCAGACACTTCAGGAGTGAAGATCTGACTCATTCAGAGCTGTGGAACCACAATGCATTGAGATAAGGACATACGGAATGGAGAGTAGAAGAAGGAACTTATAAAGAACAGATATGACCACATAACTAGTTACAAAGATGAAGACTATAATAGTTAAAAAATATTACTTGTTTCTCTCTTTCTCTCTCTATCTCTATATATGTATATGTGTATGTGTGTGATATTTTTGTTTTCCTCTCTCGTTCTCCTTCTGTGTAACATAGGGTATGTTATATTTCATTATTTAAGTAACAAGATATCAAAGGAAGAGTGTAGATCAGCTAGAACAATGAATATCACCAACTGACTAAAAGAGAGTACTTTTTTGGGTAAAGGGTTAGCAAAGGTTAACATGGACCACAGTTGTCTAATGTTAGACAGAAACCAACTTTGTAAATTTGCAAATTTGACAAGAGTGGACAGTGGTAGCTTTGTGACGTCAACTTGACTCAGTAGAACTGTTTCCCAGAATTTCCTTCTTTGTGTATTTCCTGCGAGAGTGGGCCATAACAGACATTTTCTTACAAGATTTGGAGGGCTGAAGTGAAGCAGTAGCCATTTAACTTTTTATGATGGGAGGCAGGGCAGGAGCTTCTGTAGGTCACATACTTTGTCACTTACCTATCGACTCGCCTCATCTACATGGGCAGCAGGTAGGCCTGCACCTGTTCCACCTTCTCCTGGGTACTTTCGCAGCTTCTCTGACGCCTGGGCCAGGAGAGTGGGAGCACCATGATGAAGGGTTCTGTTTCTCCCTCATGACATCCACTTTATCAATCAATGTTGGAGGCAGTGAGAACTGACAACAGGTGCCAGTGTGTCCTTATGGGTCCAGCTCATGTTTGTAGGTTCAGCTTGAGTTTGCTGGTTTCCACCTCATGCTGGCAGCTTCCAGCTTAGCCCTACTTTCCCTCATTTTACATCTTTCCTTCCTCTCTGCCTGTCTTGAAGAGTTCTAACATCAGATGTGTGTGAAACACCCTGCCTTGACAGTCTATTTAACCTTCTCCCTCAATTGCACAAAATCACATCCCTATAAACAAGTTCCTTACTAATTGTTCTACTTCTCTGATTGAGCCCTCGCTGATACAGGCCTTTTAATTAACATTTAACTATATTAAGTTTTTGTGTTTCTGATGTAATGCTTCTTTGGTAATAATAATAATGTTACATCTTACTAACATGAAAATACTAACATTAATATAATAATTTCTCTGACTCTTAGTATCCAATTCTGTAACATGGAGATAATTTTAACTGTATGAATCCAATGTGAAAATAGAAATCATAAATATAAAATATACTACACCTAGTAAGTACTCAATTATGACAGCTATTATTATTACAAAAATACACATTCGTGTCTCTAATTAAACTTCAAACTCTCTTACCATATATTTGTTTTTCTAACCCCCGTGAAAAATGTGTGATACAGGTAAGCCTTATCATTAGTATTATAGCTCTTGTTATTGTCCCCATTTTATAAGTGATTATAAAAATATCTTCAAGGACTTACGTGGTATGTAGCCAAGGATCTTTGACTCCTAAGGAAAGAGACAGAACTTCTTAACTTAAACTCTCGTGGAATGTTCTGGCTACACCACTTGCAAATTCCTTGTTTAGTCTGATGCCAGAAAATGTTGAAAGCAGAAACAAATGTGTTGATTCTCTTTCTCCTCCAACTGCCTTGCATCCTAACGCTCTCTGCTTTGATGTGTTGCTCCTGGTCATATTTGATATAGCTACACAACATCTTTTTTATGTCAAGGCTTTGCTTCAAACACTCCATTGCCAGTATGACTTGTCAAAAGTTGGAAAGAACACGTTTTAAGCATTCAGCAAGCATTCTTCTGAAAAGAAAACCACTATTTCTAATGAGCATTTGAGAGCGCAGTGGATTGCAGAAACTGTTTTCTAAGATCTGTCACAAATGATTTAGTTTTATTAGTTTTAATGGCCCTCAGCTACGGGCATGGAATTTAAGTGAAAATTAAGATATTTTTCATGAGATGAAAATAGATTTCAATCAGAGAGAGTGTTTTCCTCCCCACCTCTTCCCATTTGCTTATTTATTTTATTCTTTTGGCAGATGATTCAAGTTAAAAGGAAACCACTGTGAGAGATGGGAACACAGGAATATTCTTCCATGAGAACAAAGCTCCCCTTGTATTGGAAACCTCTCTGTTAATTGTATATAAGCCAGTTGGTTAGCAAGCTCATAGGAAGGATGGCAGGGAAAGGGGTTAATGTGTTAAATTAGAATTGTATCCTGGGTAGAAACAAGAAGTGAATATTTTTATTCATAACTAAGGTTTGTCTTCCACAATAGCAGGCACAGAAACAATCATGAAACCCATACATTGCTTCCAATTCACAATACCTTTTGCTTGCTGCTTCTGCTTTTCTACACTATAGCTTTTCTTAAAGAGTTTCATTTTTCCTCTTCTTTTTAATCACTCATCACTCACTGAAAAGTATCACAGTCTGAACAGGTCTATATATTTTATTCTTCATACACAAAGTAAGTGCATTTCTTAAACAGCTGGATGATTTTGGCAGTCTATCCTCATTGCTCATTTGTGTGTAAGGTGTGTTGGTGATGAATGTGAGATCTTCTGTTGCAACGGCTCTGCTCTAGCACTTCTTCATCCTCTCTGCCAAGGCAGCTATGTGATTCAGAAGATAGCCAACAAGAATCTGGGTGAGGAATTGTGGAGTTTGCCCTGCTTCTGCTATCCTCTCACTACCTTTGTAACTGCGGGCAAGCCATTTCATTTTCCGGTGTCATACTTTATTCATTTGCAAAGTATAGATCTAGGGAAAGAACATGTTTACACATCTGAAACAAAAAATGACACCATCCTTACCTTCATGGTGGTTATAATCAAGTGTAGAAAGACAACAGTTAAGCAATAAATCTAACACACCAAGCTAAATTGCATTTCATATTAGAAGGGAATAGTTTGCTAGGTCTACTGTAACCCAGGACCATAGACTGGGTGGTTTAAACAACAGAAATGTATTTTCTCACAATTCTGGGGGTTAGAAATCTGAGATGAAAGCATCAGTAGTGTTGGTTTCTTCTGAATGTTTTTCTCCATGGCTTGCAGATGGCTGCTTCTCTCTGTGTCTTCACATGGTCTTCCCTCTGTATCTCTATGTGTCCTAATCTCTTCTTGTAAGGAAACCAGTCATATTGGATTATGGCCCACCCTAATGACTTCATTTTAACTTAATTACTTCTTTAAAGATTATCTCCAAATTCAGTCCTATTCTGAGGAACTGGATTTAGGACTTCAAAATAGGAATAGGGGAGTGGTGCATAATTTGCTCCATAAAAACTATTACGACAGAAAGTTTTTAAGGAGAATAGGAATGCAGGAGGGTGGTTCAGCATTGATGGGGGTGCTCAGAACAGGCTTGACTGAGATGGTGACATCTGCAGACTGTGAAGGAGCAGGGGAGAGGGCATTGTGGAGATCTGGTAGGAACGTGATTCGCCAGAGGGAACAGTCAGTCCAGAGGCCCTGAGGTAGGAAGGACCAGGATGTCCAAGGGTCAGTGGGGTGGCCAATGTGGCTGCAAGAAAGAATGCAGATGTGGCACAGCAGGTGTGTAGTATCCTTGAAGGCCTTGTGAGTGACTGAAAAGAGTCAGGTTTTTGCACAGGGAACTGGAGACCCATGGGAAGGTCTGAGCAGAGGAATGATTCAATCACTTTCCCTTCCACATATTCACTCAGCCTGTGGTCTTGAGAATAGACTAGGCCAGGGTTTTTCAACATCAACACCATTGACATTTTGGGCCAGCAAATTCTTTGTTGTAGGAGGCTGTCCTGTGTATTATAGGCTGTTTAGCAGCATCCCTGACCTCTACCCACTAGATGCCTGTAGTCCCCTTATGCCAGTTTTTACAACTAAAAGTTACTCTAAACATGGCCAAATGACTCCTGGGGAAGGAAAAAAATATCACCCCTGGTTGAGAACCACTGTTACAGGTAAAACAGAGGAAAAGCTAGGAGGCCATTTTGAAAGTCACTGTAACAATCCTGGCTAGAAATACCAATTTGGGTCACAATAGCAGCATTACACATATTTTGAGGGTAAAGCCAACCTAGTTTGAAGGCTGCCAACAAAATGGATGTGTGACATAAGAGAGAATTCAAAATGGCCCTGATGCTTATGCTCTGAACAACTAGAATGCTTTCACCTCTTATTCAAACAGAGAAAACTGGTTCAAGCAGGCTTAGATAGTAACAGGGATCTTTCATATAAGGTAACAGGAGGGAAGGCTACATATATGGACAACAGCACTGATATATGAGTAGAGGAAGTATGTGAGCTTGTGAAAATTTCTTCTAATTTTTTTTTCTTTGTTAAGTAGGAAGCAAAATCATCATCGCCTGAGAGTGAGAATGGACTAGGAAGTGTTGGAGGTTTTAGGATAAAAAACAAGGTGTGGAATAGAATTTTGGGAGAGTAAACTTTTTATATGGAAAAAATATGGATTGAGATAACCTTCCTAGTAATTAGTACAGAAGATTACTTTCAATGATGTAACTCTAACATTCAAATGAATATTAAGTCAATAAACCCAGACCTGATATGCATTTTGATCTATTTTCCATTGTGTTGAACTGAACACACAGGTTTTTGTAATAGGCAAAAAAGCCTCTTTTCCTTTGGAAATGAATCCACTTGCTTATGGAGAACTGATGGGTAAGAGCAGGGCAGAGCAGCGCTTTAGGCTGCTGTCTTAACCTCATGAGTATTCATAATCAAGAACCATCTCCAAGGAAGAAATCGTCGACTCTGGAGAATCATGTCAGTTTCTGACATATGGGTCTTGCACCAGAGACAGAGCTAACTGCACTTGACTCAGACTCGTGTCTGTGGCCACCCCAACCCCTCACTGAACTCCTATTACTATTGATTAGATAAGACAGTTTACTCCATAAAATGCTTCTGAAAATGCCCCCTGAGCTGATTGTGCCTCTACCATGGGAACCAGATCCCTCAGGCACAAAAGCCTAAATCACACAATGCTGGGAGAGCTTGGGCTGAAGCCTTCCCCTATTCTGACAGACCCTCATGATTCATTCCTGGGAACCCTTTCTGAGGACCTCTTAGATGACACTCTCCTTAGATTTCAATCCTATTCCACACTGACCTCTCTGCTCCTCAGCCACACCAAGCCCTTTCCCACCTCAGGGCATTTTCTAAGACTCGCTTATTCAAAATTCTTATTTAACAATTCCTATGTTCTAGGAATTGCCAAAAGTACATTATAAAAATACTTATTTAAACTTCATTAGCCAAAGGACGAGTTATTGCCAATAGAATATGAGCAGACACGATTACATGTCTGTGGATAATGTGAAGGTTGCTATGGCCAGGATGGTCACCTGGCCCTGGTCAGCTAGCCCACTGCACATGTGTGGGCAGTATGTTGTTACTGACTCCATATAACAAAGAGCTCCAGCCAGTGCTCTGGGTGACATGGTGGCACAGCTGTAAGGCTGCAGGAGAGCAGAGTTGAGACTGGAGTGGTGACAGCTGCAGCAGAGAAGTCCAGAAGCACAGACTGGCTGGCTGCATGCAGACTCGCTCTGAGTGGATGGGATTCTAGCGCTCGACCTGCCACCATGGGAATAAACTTGGGTATAACCCTTTCACCCCAAGAACATTCCATTGTCATTCTTTGGTCTCATTATATCCATAGTGAACTTGGCCAGGGCTGAAACCCATTGGCAAGACAATGTCACTTTTTTGCCAGGAAATTTAAGACTTTGTTTTCTTTTCAACCTTCTGGAATTAGAGGAATCTGAAGCCCTAAGGGGTGGTGTAGTCAAAAAAAAAAAAGAAGGAACCTGGATCCCCAAATCAATACACAGTGGAAAGCTATAAAAAATAACTGTATTGGACCATTACATGAAACAGAAATTAGTTTCTATTTTATTCAACCACTGACATTTCAGCATTTATTTGTTACAACAACTAGCATTACATTAATATAAAAATCTTCACATGGCTGACTCTTATAAAGGTCTGTACTTAAATGTCACCTTCTTAAAGAAGCCTTCACTTAACACTCAAACTACTTTAGAACCTACTGTCTCACTCTAACTCAGTATCTCTTTTATTAAATCTCAGAACTTTTTATTATCTGGTGTGTGTGTGTGTGTGTGTGTGTGTGTGTGTTGACTTGTTTGTAGCCCCTCTTTACCACCATGAACACAAAAAGCTCCATGTTGGCTGGAACTTTGTCCAATGTCTTGACTGCTGTAGCCCCTAGTGACTATAGGATAGTGTATAGACATAGGACATATTCAAATATGTTCTTCTTGAATGAAGAATTTCTTACAATTCTTTCTATTCCAGATACATTCCCAAAGATGATCATGAGTTGGGTACTATTTGTGTTAGAAAATATTCTGTTTTAATTGTTTGCTACAATCCTTTTCATTTTCATGCCTGAATTGTCCATTTCCCTCTTTTTCCCCTATGCAAGTCCATTCACTCAGCATCTTCATTGTGGGGCTGTAGCTGAAAATTAACTTTGATATCCACTAGCAGTACTCCATTGGTCATGGGAAATCTGTGAATCAGTGACGAGATTTGCTGCATAGTATCTACAATTCACAGAGCAGCTTACATGCATTATTTTATTTAATACTTTATGGCCTGCTCAATATGTAGAATGTAGGTATAATTGTCCTAGTTTATAAATGAGAAAACTGAGGTTCAGAGAGCCTATTACATCTAAGTTAACACAACTGTTGAATGGCAGAGTGGGGGTTCAAGGTGAGTCCTGTATCCCAAATCCAAGTTCTAAATGCACTTTCCAATCTAATCTTAGAAGTGACAACTCATTACTTTTACTGTATTTTATTTATTCTAGGGTGGGGATTATTGAAAGCTATGTTAAAGGCTGTCTTCCACACAAATTTTTCAAAGATAGTCTTCTACTTTTTTATCTGCTACATTCTGTACAGTTACAGATTTTATATTTTGGTCCCTGCTTCTTTAATTATTGCTTGTATATTATATGAGGTAGCTATTAAAGTTTATTCTTTTCATATGATTGTCCAGCTTATATAGTGCAATTTGTTAGAAATTATTTTTCCTCACTAAATTGTCACCTTTGTCAAAAATTAATTCACCACATATATAGGTGGGTATATTTCTAGAATATACTGTTCGCCATCCCAACCTGTCTCAATAACCATAATTTTATAGTAAGACATGAGAACAGGAAGTATAAGTCTTCAAAAATGGTTCTTTCTCAAAATTTATCTTGGATATTCTAGGTTCTTTGCATTTTCATACACATTTTAGAATCAACTTAATTGATATCTGAAAAAAATATATACTGATATTTTGATCAAAATTGTCTTGAATCTACTAATAAGTTGAGGAGAAAACTGCTATATTTAAAATATTGAGACTTCCAAGAGTGTATGTGGTATGCAACCACTTACATAGGTCTTATTTTATTTCTTTCAGCATTGTTTAAAAAATGTCAGGGAAATTTGTTAAATTGCATTCATCCCTAATTACTTTATATAAGGCTATCTTAAGTGATATTTTTATATACATTTTCCAATTATTTGTTGAACTACATCTGTTTGCATTATGTTTCAGGGGTTTCCATATGTACCTTTAAGTCATCCCAACATATTTAGAATTAATATTGAATTAAAGTACAATAATAGCCTTGAAACATATCTCTATGTCCCCTCATGCTTATCCCTATCATCATTTATATTAAAAATAAAAACTTTATAAAATCAAAAATTCAGTTATGAACTTTTCACTTAAGTTATAACAAATGGTATGTATAGTTGTGTTTGTATTATTGTCTGAATGTTGTGTCTCCCCAAAATTCATATATTGAAATCCTAACCCCCAAAGATGATGGTAACAGTAGGTGGAGTCTTTGGCAGGTAATTAGGTCATGAAAGTGGAAACCTCATGAATAGCTTTACTGCTTTTATAAAAGAGACCCCATAGAGCTTCCTAGCTGCTTTAAAAAAATGAGGATGTAAGAATATGTGGCCAGGAAAAGGGCCTCACCCAACCATGATGGCACCCTGACCTTCAGACTTCAAGGCTTCAGAAACGAGAGAAATAAATTCCTGTTGTTTATAAGCTGCCCAGTGTGTGGTATTTTGTTACAGCAGCCAAAATGGACTAAGACAGTGTTTTTATATTTACATATTTATCATTTTCAGTGTTCTTTGTTCCTTCCTGTAGATATGAGATACTATCTGGTAACATTTCCCTTCAGACTTAAGATCTTCCGTCACTATTTACTGTACTGATATCTGGTGACATGAGAATGCAGACACCTTAGAGATCCTGTTTTCATTTTCTTTGGACATATACCCAGAAGTGGGATTGTTAAGAATGTTAGGTAGAAAGATAGACATGAGCAGCTGGAAAAGGGGAAGATAAGGCTCAAAGCAGAAGTTGCCCAGATAAGGTTCAAAGAAAAAGCCCCACACACTCTGCCCAAGTAGGGGGTCCCATGTGGAGACAACAAAGGCTTTGCAGAGAGATAACTTCCTCCCCAACCAAATCCCAACAGACAGAACTAATAACTGCCTAAATCACATGCCTAAAGGACATGCTAACACAGAAGGACGACTATACAGAAAGACCTATAAATCAAGTAACTCACACCTTGTCAGTCAAAAGAGGTACCTCCTAATGAGAATGCAACACATGAGCCTCCTGCCTAACAGATCGAGGCCTTTGTCTACCTTGATCCTGGCCTGCTCCTTGGTTGGAGTGTATTCAAATAAAATTTTCCCTCTGCTTCACTATTGTGATTCTGCCTTTCAGTTCTTTGTTAAGGTGGGGACAAGAAAGAACCAAAGAGAAGGAATTCAACCCCTAACAGGATTGCTGGATCATATGGTAGTTCTTTTTAATTTTTTGAGATTTTTCCATACTGCTTTCCATACTGACTGCACCAATTTACATTCCCATCAACATAGCACAAGGATTCCCTTTTCTCCACATCCTCACCAATACTTGCTATCTTATCTTTTTTGACAATAAGCCTTCTAACAAATGTGTGTTAATATCTCATTGTGGTTTTGATTTGAATTTCCCTGATGATTAGTGATGCTGAACACCTTCTCAGGTACCTGCTAAATTTGTATGTCTTCTTTGGAAAAATGTCTATTCAGTTCCTCTGCCCATTTTTCAATGAGCTTTGTTTTGTTATGCAATTGAGTTGTATGAGTTTCCTATATAAGTTAGATGTTAACCCCTTATCAGATACATAATTTGCAAATATTTTCTCCCTTTCCATAGGTTGCCTTTTCATTTTGTTAACCATTTCTTTTGCTGTGCAGAAGCTTTTGAGTTTGTCCTATTTTTTAATATCAGGAAGCCAAAATGTAAAGTGCAACTGGTATATCTTTCACTGACAAGTAGTTACTTTACATTAGTATTCAGAGTACTAGGAAAAAACATCTCAGTTACCAAGTAATACACTTTTTAAACAATGGCTTCAGCTTATTATTTAAGTGCTTGCAAAAGATTAAAGTATGCAAGTATTTTGCTTTCAAATGCAACCACCAGAGGTGATATTTCAACTATCCATTAGATTGGATAGTTAGATAGATATTTAAAATGGATGTAAAATGGATGTTTTTCTCCTCAGTCTTCTTGAGAGAAAAAATTTCTGTTTTACTTCAACCATGAGTACTTTCATTTTTTTCCTTTTATGTTGTGGTTATTCAAGTAACAAGTCAGATTTTTAAAAACTTTTCCCCCTCAGAGTCCTAGTCTACAAAAAATATAAACAATTAAAATAAATTTATCTTTCCTTGAAATGGTTTTTACTCATATCCCCATGGTGTTTGAAATTAAGCCAATTTTTCCCCTTCAAACAAAAAGAAATAATCTTAAAAACCAAAATGTTCCTGTATACACTTACATGGGAGTCATTCAAAAAAATATCTTCTAACATTCAATGATTTATTCAAATTTAAGTTCTGCCTTTGTATTTGAATAGCTGTATGATTTCAGGTTAATTATTTAAGTTCTAACAGTTTACTTTTTTTCATTGTTGAACTGAAAGCCTCACAAAATGAATGAAGGATAAAGTTATGTAATAAAGAAAACCATCAAGTGTTATATAATAGAAGAGATCGTCATTTTTCTTAGCAGGGTCTCCCAGAGGCAGACCCTGAGATAACTATGTCTGCACAAGTGATTTTCTAAAGAAATATGCCCAGGAAAACCTAGTAAGGGAGTGAGTGAGAGATTAAGATAGGGCAGAAAGGATGTCATCCAATGGAGCAATTTCAAGCAAGAATCCTTGGGGGTAGCCCACAGGGGAAAACTCTAATGAAAGCTATTGGCTGAATTTCTGTACTTGTGTCCAAGGAGCTGGGCTTTGAAACTTCTGCACCAGTCACTGGCTAAGAGCCATTTCAGGCAGATGGAAACTACCAAGCACTTCTGGGTATCTGCTTCCCAGCCAAGTGCTGTGATAACCCAAGGGCCACCCTCCAAAGTGAGTCACAGGTGCACTCTGTTAGAAACCAATCATACAGAAGCCCAGACAGAGCACACAAAACCTGTACAATGGATGCAAAGCAGAGCAGAGATCATCACATTTTGTTCTGTATCTTATTCAATGTCACCAGCTTCTTCATTGTCATTTGACAGCATCATATTATCAACATCTTTGTAAAATATTTGTTTAGCTTTCAAAGTTCTTCCTTACTTATTATGTTTTGATAATAAGAATAACGATTCAGTCTTATCTGTGGAAAACTGGAATATGAGGATCAGAAAGCTAACTGTTTATATAAAAAAAGAAGTTTGTGGAAATCCCAAGCAGTAAGTGTCTGTCTTAACAATCAGTCCATGGCATTCTCCTAAGATAGCAGTGTGATATACATATATCCATAAATATTATAGATATACACACATACAATATGTACTATATTTGTATTTACATAGATATAATTTATTTTATATAATATATAATTTATAATATAATTGACATAATATGTATAAAGTATGTATTCCCAGAAATAAAATTAAGAGTCACTGAATACATTTCATGTAATATATATCTGATATATGAGGATCTGTTCATATGTGAATTGACTATTTTATCATATATAAATAGAAAATCTAGTCAGTCTATGTTTTCCTTTACTATTTAATAAAAGTTATTGATAATTTGTGAATTCTATGAACTCCATTTAAGAATGCTATTATTTTCAATAACATTCCTTTGAAAATCCAACCCTAAAAGCCTATAGAAAAGGAAACAGATTCTAGTTTTCCAATTGTTAGTCAAATCCCTAACTTACCCTCCTTCCCTAGTCTAGGAAGGAAGAACAAAAATATGATTCTTGTCATATTCCAAGACAGTGATTCAGCCATATATAATAGAAAGAAGGGTCACCCTTTATGTAATTGTCATTTCAAGAAGGTAGTCTTTTTATTTTTCCATGTGTCCAGCAAAATTTGTTAAATGCCACGAGGGCTTTCATATCCTTACAAGTCCTGTATTAATTTTCTTAGCCTCTCAGGTACATACTCCTGTACTCCCTTTTGTCTTTGGTCCACTGGACCAGCAGTTAATGGATTTGCAGGAGTATACGTTGGATTTTAACTTAAGGGAGGGATAATACCCCAAATCAGCTACATTTCAAATCTCAAGCATTTAGTTTAAATTACATGCCACCCACAGATTGCTGTAATAATTTTCTATGACATTTTAGGTAAAAGCTTGGCAAATAATTAAAAGTAGTTTATTTCCACTGGCCATTATCTCTTGTATGTATATCTTTTGGGGGGATCCTTTGAACAAACAGTGGCAAAATAAAGTAAGATGCAACTGTTAGTCAGTGTCATAACCATATATCATCCAATAGTAATCCAGGCCTACCTTAACCACCACTAGTGAATGTAGGATGATTTATTCAAAACCAAAATCTAACAGACTCCTACTCCCACTGCATTCCCCAGTTCATTTAAAGGTAAAAAATTCATCAAGATGAAGATATTATTGACTTATCCATGAAGGACTCCACTCATTAATTTTGATATAGTTTCACAGCTTTTTAAACTAAAAGAGCAAATTATGATATATTTAGAAATATAAATAGCTTTGGCATCAAAATACTTAGTCCTCATCTCAGTTTCCCTTATTCACTAGTGATATAAAATTAGCCAATTGTCTTTAATACAACTAGCTTGTGAGATGAGGACAGATAAAATTACTTACCTGATTACTGGAAGAGTGAATGAAGTACCAAAAAAGAGGCTTTTCTATAACCTAATGTGCATGGTAGTATTGTAATATAGTAAATGTATATGACAGTGGGCTTATATCTAATTAACAGGTTCCAGATGAACAGTCTCAGTATTAGCTGCTTATGTTAGAAATGGTGTTTTCACTTTTTCCCCAACATTAACTCTTACCTAATAATGGGTCTATCAATACTAATAAAAACAAGATTCATTTTTTAAAAAGATAAAATGTTGCCAATTTTGATTAGCAAATAATGGAAAGGCTACCATACTGGGGTCTGTGTGTGTGTGTGTGTGTGTGTGTGTGTGTGTAAAATAGAGAGAGAGAGAGAGTTTGAGAGTGAGGGAGGGAGAAGTGAGTTGTCAATTAAATCACTGAATTTCATGATTTCACTTCTCATCCTAAATCTGGCTAATTTCACATTCCTGATGGGATGAGAATAACTGAACTAACCCAAGAACATTGTTATTTTATTTTTAAAACAGATGGTAACTCAATCAAATAGAAAGCTCAAGAGACAATTTGTTCTAGAAAGGTTTAATGTCAAGGTTTACCCAACAAAAGGTCAGGATAAGGTTTGTACAATCTTCTGAACTTTTTAGCAACTCACATGCTCAAATCAGTTAAATCTGTGTATCATCAATCACTAAATGGCCACTTAGTGTAAAGAACAAAATAGATCCAAAACCTCATGATTTCAAGTTGCTATATAGCCTGTTTGTAGAAATCAAAATGGACAGCTGAAAGTTTACACAAATTTGTCTTATTGAACCAAATAAAAGAAAGAACACTGAAACAAGATACGTGAGATATGAAAAAGAGACCAAATAGTGTTACTCACCATCTTTATGAATCTTGGAAAAAGCAAACCTATTCTACCACTCAGTTCTCCATCTGTAAGATAAAATAATGGTCTTAGTTACATGTAAGTTACTTTCTGAATTTAATTATCTATAAAGCAGCAAGTGTAGACTAGTCTACACATAATTAAAGTTAATTATTTATGTGATTTGAAGAGCATGAAAAATATTGTCTGTTTCTTGTTCTTTATTATGTCTTCAGCATTTGCTACTTTGAGATTAAATCATTCTTTTCTGTACTTCACTTAATTTACATAAAGTCGATGATCATTTTACCAGATTAAACCTAATTTGCAATCACTGTCTTATCCAAAAGAGTATAATTTGAGGCAACGAAGATGGGTAAGTGGAAGAAAGAATACCTTTATTGGGAATGTAGGCTTTCATTTGGTGAAGCTTTAGCAGATTTTAAGAACTTGTGGTCACTTTAGGCCTTGATGGAGTAACTGGTATTAAATCAGTCTTCTGCCATAAACTATAAAGCTATACAAAAGACAGTCTTCAGATGTTGGTAACTGTCTTGCCAATTGGTTTCAGCCCCAGGCAAGTTCACTATGGATTCAGTGTGACTGAAGAAATGACAGTAGAACATTCTTCGGGTGAAAGGGTTATACCCAACTTTATTTCCATGGTGGCAGGTCTATCACTAAAATACTGCCCACTCAGAGTGAGTCTGCATGCAGCAAGCTTGTCTCTGCCTCTGGGCCTCTCTGCCCGTACAGTCATCCTCTGTGCCTCTTTACTGGCACAGCTGTCCTCTGGGCCTGTCTACCCCCACAGTTGTCTTCTGGGCCTCTGTCTTTGGCGCTGCCACCACTCCAGCCTCTGCACTTCTCTCCTGCAGCCTTGCAGCTATTCTTCTGTGTCGCCCAGAGCACTGGGCAGGGCTCTTTATATAGAGTCAATAACAACAGATTGCCCACACATGTGTAGTGAGCTAGCCAACCAGGGCCAGGTGAGAATCCTGGTCACAGGAGCCTTCACTTTATCCACAGTAACCGACGGTACAAGCCTGTAATCCAAGAGAGAAGTGCCTCCACGCAGCCCCAGCTTTTGTACTGAAGGAAATTTCTAGATTGTAGTGCAAGTCAGTAAAACACAAGTAGACTGTTACAGACCTGCTGATGTTAGATGTGAGGCATCTGAGGTGGCTAGAATTTGTGACTAAGTATAATAGGAAAAAGATAGGAGCACAGAGAACATGCTCCAGAAAGTTGCCCAGAAGACCATGAATTTAAAGCTTCAGATACAAAGGGTCCGACACCAACAGCAAACAAATATCGGGAAATTGTGAGATGACCAGATGTTTAGAAGTCACCCAGTGCTGGAAAACAGGCATTCTGATTATTTAGAGCTCACTAAATATTCTGCATTTTCAATTAAGACACTAAAAGGCCATGACTGAGGAATGAGAATAATTTCACCTGGAACTTTTTTTTTAGTACTAAGAACATTTTTTTAGACCCACTGAAACAATGATAATAATCATACCTGAAAGGTTAAAACTCAGACACTAGAAAATGAATTGCCTGCCAAAAATAAAACCTAACAGTCTAAAAGAAAGCCGCAAAACCTAGACTATCAAAATGTAGCATCTATGAAAGCTATCAAATAACAACAGCAAAAAAGTAGACATGTAAAGAAGCAGGAAAACAATGAATCTAAAATGAGGAAATATACAATAAGTTGAAACAAACCACAGAGATGATGGAGAGGCTGAAATTAGAGACAAGGACTATGTAACACAGTTGCTGTACAGATGCTTAAGGATCTAAAGGAAAAGATGGATAGATGAGTAGAGAGCAGGAATATCAGTAGAAAAATGAAAACTTTCAAGAAAAACAAATAGGAATTCTAGAATAGAAAAGTATAAGATCTCATATGAAAATGTCAACAGGTTTGAAATATTCTTTTAAACCTAAGAAGAAAAGATCAGTGAAACTGATGACAGTGTAAGAGAAACTATGCAAACATAAGCTCTGAGAGAGAAATGTCTAAAATAAGAGAATAAGACTCTGGAGATAGATGGGTAAATATCAAACAGTCTTAGAAATTTTAATTATAGTATTATAAGGAGAAGAGTTATGTAAAAATATTTGAAGAAACAAGGCATTCAATATTCCACATTTGCTGAAAAAACGTCAATACCTAGAACAAAGTACAATTTACTTCAAGTAAAATAAATACATACACACAACAGACACATACAAAAGCATAATAACATTTCTTGAAAATATTAAATAAATGCAGAGGAAAAGGACATATTACATTAAGGAGGAAAAAAGTAAAATTAACAACAAAATTTTAATCAGAAACAAAGCAAGGCCATAGATAATGAAACAGTATCTTTAAAATGTTGAAGAAATTAACACACCTTCAAAAATATACCTTAAACTATTGCCTTCATAAGATTCTTCAAATATCACTTTCCAAAACTGAAGGTGAAATGGAGACATTTTCAGACAAAAAAAAAAGCTAAGAGAATTTTTTCCTAGCAAACATTAAAAGAAATATAAAAGAAAAATTCCCTTCAGGTTAAAGGAGAAGGATGCCAGATGGAAACATAAATTTAAACAAAAGAATAAAGACCACCAAATATAATAAATACCTTGGTAAATACAACATGATGCTCTCCTTTGTTGATACCTTTAAAAGATAAGTAACCATGTAAAGCATTATCATTTATCACCTGTAAAGGTAAGTATATAAAAATAATAGCACAAAGGACAGTAGGAAAAGGGAACATACACTATTTCACACTATCTAAACAGAATGTGATAATATTAAACCACACATTTGAAACCCTAGAACAACCAATTAAAATAATTAAACAAAGAGTTGTAAGCTCTTTTGTTGGCTTATTTATATCAAATATGTTACTAGATTGAGGTAAAAAATTTAAGAAAACACTCAATTTAAGAGAAGGCAGAAAAATGGGGGAAAAAGAAAGAATGTATAGGACATGTAGGAAAAAAAGCATGGTAGACTTAAACTAAAAATATCATTAATTGCATTAAATGTAAATGCACTAAAACACTGATTAAAACTTTTTGAAGTATCAGACATGGTAAATACTCAACTACATGCTTTCAACAAGAACACACTTAAAATAATAAACAATTTAAAGGTAAAGTGATTTAAAAAGAGGTAACATGCAAGCACTAATTGTAAGGAAACTGGAGTGCTTATGGCAATGTTAGACAGTGGGATTGTAGATGAAGGAATATTATCAAAGACAGAAGGCATTTCATAATATTAAAAGAGTCAGTTCATAAAGACAACATAACACTCCAAACAAGAAATCCAAACAAATCTGCAATTACATTATCATATTTTGGCATTCTTTTCTCAATAATTGGCAGTATAATAGTTTTAAAATCAGTAAAATATAGAATATTTCAATTAAACCATAAATTATCTGCTTGATAATAACAACTTTAAACAGAATATACATTTTCCACATAGACATGGGACATTTAACTAAAAAGAGTATATGATGATTCATTAAGCAAATATTAATATATTTAAAATTGTTGAAATCATACAGAATACATTTTCTTGCATAGTGAAATTAATCAGAAATAAGTAACAAGAAGATACTTAAGAATACCTCCCAAAGAGCCAGCAATTGAATATGCAATTCTACACAAGGGTCAAACAAGAAAACACAGGAGAATTGAAAAATATTTTTAACTCCGTGGAAATGAAAACAGTATGTAAAAATTCATTAGGTGCAGATAAAGCAGTGCTTAGATGAAAAGTTATAACTTTTAAGTGCTTATAGTAGAAAAGAAAAAGGATTTAAAATGTTATCTAAGTATCCATCATAAGAAACTAGGAAAAAGAGTAACTTCAATTGAAAGTCAATATAAGACAATAAAAAATATAAAAGTGGAAACTACTAAATGGAAAACAGACAAAAATAGAAAAATGTAAAATAGTTTTTTGAAAAGCCAAATATGAAAAAAATACTAGTGAGACTGATCAAGAACAAAACAGAGAAAATCTGAATTCCCAAATATCCAGTATGAAAGACATGTCTCACTATAGGTTCTACTAACTTTAAAAGTGATATAAAGCAATACAATGAGTGACTTTGTGCAAAAAAATGTGGCAACTTATGTGAAATGGACAAAATTACCAAATTACTAAACTTGAGAGCTCTAAATTACCAAAACTAACACATGAAAAAAAATGAAAAATTTGAATAGCTACATAGTTAATAAATAGTTGAATTCATAATTTTAAAACTTCTTAAAAATAAAACTATATGAGTGTAATAGCCTCATAGGTAAATCTTTTCAAATATATAAGATAGAAATAACATCAGTCCTAACAAACTCAGCAAATGAAAGAAAACAGGACCTTTCCCATCATAATGCTGATACAAAAGCACACAAGGACACCATAGGAAAAGGTAACTATAACCAATATCTCTCATAAACATAGATGCAAAAACATTGTAGAAAATATTAGCAAAATAAACCTGTCAATAAATAAAAAGGATGATATAGTATGATAAAATGTGGCTTACCTAGGAATTTGAAGTTTAGACTAACATTTGAAAAGTCAATCAATAAAATTCATAACATAAATAGAACAAATGGAAATCAAATGATCCCTAAAGATGCAGAAAATGTGATAAAAGTCAATATTCATTACTAAGAAAAACTGTCAACCACCAAAGAATAAACAAAAAAAATGATTTAACTTGATAAGCAATGTCTATAAAAATTATACAGCTAAGAAAATATTTAACAGGGAAAAATAAAGATTTTCCTTTGAAACCAGATTAATGCAAGAGTTTCCACTATTACTGTTTCAGTTCAACTTTGTACTAGAGCTCCTAGCCAGGAAAACAGGCAAGAAAAGAAACAACAAGGATGTGGAGACTTCTGTTTTGAGTCAATATATCATAAAAGGGACTGGATTTACCTTCCTAGCTAAAACAACAATTTAAAAATGAACAAAAAACATTAGAATACTTTTTAAGACACCAGGCAACTTAGGAGACTGATTTCTAAAGATGAGAAACAAAGTGAGCCCCAGTATTCTGTAGCTTACTGACTTGAGAGTTTCCAGGGCATCATACAATTCGCAGGAACACAAGTGGAGAACAGGGGACCCTGAGTTCAGCAGATAGAGCTTAGAGAGTCCAAAGAACAAGCCAGCTATGGTTAATAAGACACAGTAGCATAGGCAAGACAACCACATTGAGAGTTCTGAAAATTTGCAGAAAGTTGTCCTTGACTATTCAGAAGAGTGATGTTCAGGGCATGTGTGTGCAGAAATTACCTGAAGCCAGGAGAAGAATCATCCAAAAGGATTAGAGGGAACTGGTGCTCAGACAGGAACAGGCATAGTACCTGTTTGTAGCCAGCTACATTGGAAAACCAAAAGATCACAGTATTTCAAGCAAAAAAATTAGAAAATTTATTTCAGAGGAAATATACAGATGGCAAGTAAACATAAGCCAAGATGCTTTATGTCCTAAGTTATTAGGGAATTTCAAGTGAAAACCACAATGTGATACCACTACACACTTACTAAAATAGCTAAAATTAGAAAACCAGTCATACTAAGTGGTAGCAAAAATGTGGAGAAACTGGAATTCTCATGCACTGTTGGACAGAAGTAAAATGGTGCAACACTTTACAAGATAGGTTGGCAGTTTCTTTAAAAATGATATATATACATCTATCATAGGATACAGCCATTCTACTCTTAGATGTTCACTCTGTGAACAAAAAGCATTTGTTCATCAAAGATGTCTATACACATGCCCTTTTATTATGGGCGTAAGTGAGAAATAACCTAAACATTCATCAATTTATACAGGCAAATGGATAAAGTGCGGTCTGTTTATACAGGGGAATTCTACTCAGCAATAAAATACACAATTCTGCAAGAATATACTTTGGATACACACAACAATATGAATGAAACTCAAATGATTATACTGAATAAAAGAAATCAAACACAAAGTAATACTTGTGCAATCGCATTTTACAAATTTCTAGAAAACACAAACTAATCCATAGTGTTATTAAGCATATCATTTGTTGTCTAAGGAAGTAGGTGGTTTTCAGGTTGGGCAAAAGGCACGAGGAAACTGAGGGCAATGGGTATGCTCACTGTCTTGATTGTGATGATGATTTCATGGGTGTAAAACTTTGTCAAAATTTAGGATAAAATAGGAGACAATATCTTTGTAGCTTTGGGATAGACAAAGATTTATCAGACTACAAATAGAATGAACAGTAAATGATAAAACATTAAACTGGACTTCATCTAAAAGACTGTTAAAAATTTTTTTAAACCTGGTACTTGGGGAAAAATACTGTAAATTACATACATTTGACAAAAGATTTTTACTCAGAGAATATTAGAAACATTATTACAACTCAGTAACAAGAGTAAAAAAGTCCCAAAATGTAAGAAAATTATGTAAACACACACTTTAAAAAGGAAGATAACATAATGGCTGATAAGCATATAAAAAAATTTTAACCACACTAATTATTACGGAAATCAATTTTAAATTATGAGGAAGTCCTAATAACACCCCTGGAATAATTAAAATTAAAATGTTTGGCAATACGAAGTGTTGACTCAGATATTCATCAACTGGAAACATCAAATAAAGCCAATAAATTTAAAATTGTACTTTGGAGGACATTTTGTAATTTCTCATAAAGTTAAGCACACTTATCATTTGCACACTCTTACCAACAGCACATTTCCACCAATTATTATCCTAGGTGTTTACTCACAACAGATAAAAACATATACCCACACACACAAAAGTACACAAATGTTCATAGTCATTTTACTCAAAACAGCCACAAAATAGAAATAACCCAATGTCTACCATCCATGAATACATAATCAAATTATATAGTTATAATTTGAAAAGTATATGACATTAAACACCTAAGCTAAAAAAGATTACTTAAAACTACAACATAAGTGAGCCTCACAATTATGTCAGACATAAATGGTACACTCTCTGTTATTTCATTTATATGAAGTTACAGAAATGTCAAATTAATTAGTTATAGTAGAAATAATATCACAGTTTACCTGGAGTGAGTGGCAGCCCAGATTGACTAGGAAGAGTATGATAAAGTATGCTGGATTGAGGGAATTATTGTATTTAACTGGTAGGGTGGCTTTATGGGTGCATACTTTTACCAAACTCTTCAGAGTTTACATTCAAATGAATGATTTTATTGTATGTAAATTATATCTTCATGAATTTTATGTAAAATTTGAAAAACCTATATTGAACATAGAGATAAAAATTAAAGTATTAGTGCCAAATGACATAATAAAATGGATTAATTTCACCTTGGTATCATGCAATTTTGAGAAGTTTACTTAGGAAAGTTTCTCCATATTACAATATAAATATTCATAGTGGTTCCTTCTAATCCACAGACCCCAACTTCTTACCATCCCTGCCACATTTAATGTTTTGCAGCAGAGTCAAATAGCATAAATATGGAGAGTAATACAACAAACTATATAACACACTGTGTAATTGAAATGGACCATAATCACTAATATTAAAGACAGTGAATCATTCTAATAGAGCTGTGTTCAGCAAACAATGAAAAATTATGTGCCAGAAAAGCTAATGCTTATTTTAAAATGAACAGAAATGAAGTGAAATGGAACCTCACTTGTTATTCATGAAGGTCAATTTAACGTGATTATTTTTTTCCCAGCATCACAGCTTTGTGATTACTGTTGTATACCTGACTGCTATTTTATAACCTAATAAGAGCATAAAATAACCAGCTGGTGATGATTTTGTTTAGAACTGAACCTAAATATCCCCATCACCAGCATCAGGTTACACATGCTACTGGTTGCAATGCAAACAAGTCCCAAAATATCAAAAATCAAAGGGAACATGAGGAATTTAACAATCAGATTTTGTTTTATCAATTCAAAGGGAGAGACAAATAACATGAATTACCCTCTGGTGAAATATTATTTTTCAAAACCAACTATCACTCATTTACCTCTAGGTCTTCTGAATATTTACTTTAATACAAATCCACTTTGTAGTCTGGAAGTGGGTACTATGAAATTAGGTCCTTATGTGGCATAGGATGGATGCTGACATTGCAAATTGCTGATAATTTCCAGAAAAATATTTGAAATACCAAAGAGAGAAACCTATATCACAGTTAATTAAAATTTCTTCTAAAGAATTCCATCACCAACACTAAGGGAAATAGTGTTTGAATGGCAAATGAACTATTGGGGGGTAAATGAAAATTTCCCTGAAATTTAGCTTTATCAGGGGTCTGTATAGCTCCTATAAACAAGTTTACTTATTTTATTCTATAAAACTCATCCCATTTTGTGCTTATACTCATTTTTAATTTTACTAAAATCCCAAAGAGACAAATTAGTAAGGTGGCAGAGCCTGGCTGAGTGCCTTCATTAGCTCAGCGCTAATAACTTCTTTCAGCACCACGGATAGCGCCTGACATCACAACTCAAGCTTATCCAAAAGCTAATTATTTTCCCTGTTATAAAACAAAGGTTCTGTATCAAAGGCCTATAATGCGACACAGTACACCCTCTAGATGCACTGATTTGCAAAATAAATCAACTGTGTCAGGGAGGAATTTGAGCAGAAATTACAACAAATTGCAATTATATTTGCAATTGTGTACTATTTAAATACATTGTCAGTTATTCATGGCAAGATGGCACCCATGCCATTCTGAGAGCTCAGGGAAAAGGCAGAATTCTCATCTGTCACGCTAATAAAAATGTGCTTTCTCCTGTTCTTGGAAGTTTTAGATTCTATTATAGCCTAGTTTATAAATATTAAAAATAATGTCACTGGAAAAAAAGACCTAAGGACCTCTGAAAAAATGAATAAATAACTATTTTATTTTCACACACACACACACACACACACCTATATACATGCCTATTTGCTTCAGTTATGTTATTGTATATTTTCTTTCTTGAGTTGATAGGTCATCTCAAACAACATGCAAAATGTATATTCCAACTCACAAAAAACAAGCAGTTCATCCCCAGAGGCCACAGAGCCTATCTTCGGATTATACCACATCCTCAGAGATTCAACAAAGAGCTGAAAAAGAGACCAAAGTGTGCTGAGCTGAAAATTACACTCAAATGCTAACTAACACCCCATGGAATTTCCCATAGGCCAGTCTACGATATTTCAAAGGTAAAGTAGACTTGAGTAAGAAAAGACTCAAGTAGACTTTCTCCTTTCTCAAAGCAGAAGCTGCTAATTTGGAGCAATGTTTGTGTACTTTGGTTTCCTTGGGGTGAGCTCTTCAGAGGTCTCTCTGACTTCAGCTCATATTGAAAGGAAGGGTGAAAGAGAAACAAGATGCCTACAAAGCTCTTCCTATAAACAGCATTCAACCTAGGAAGCTCTGAATCAATACAGGTAATATACTCTCCACATCTGACTAAATACGCTTTAGTGATTTAAAATATTTAATTTCCTCTTTTTTTCATTTTATCTTGATCATGTAATAACGGTTGCCTCTTTGTGCACCATCTCTCACACAACTTTCTGTTCCTTGATTTAAAAAGAAAAAACAAATTCAAGTAGATGAACTGTCATCTATAATTTTGCCCCATTTCCTCTTTGAACTTGGCCTCTGGAACCACTTTTCCATGTTAATATCAGTTTTTTGTTTTATTCACCACATACTCTCTCTTTCATTTCCCTTGGCTTGTTTCCTAGGTTTTATCTCAAAATCTTTAGTTATATGCCTGGCAGAAGTCTGCCCCCTAAGTTCATTTGTTATTCCAGTCTCATACAGCTTATTGAGTTATTTTCCTTGCTGCAATCAGTCTTTAAATACAATCCAGTAAAGATACAGCAATGATTTTTGGCAACCTGACCTTTCACTGCTTTCTTACACTTGTTTAATTAGGTACTACGTGCAGCTGTGACTTGATCTTTACAGTTTTCCTCTGGAAAAAAGAGAGAGATGTTGTTTAAAGAAGGTCAGATTTGGCAGGTTTTCTAGTTACTTCAAGAACTGACATTGGAGACTTGGAAGCCTGAGGAGCTAGGGAATGCTATACTGGTTTTCTTAACATAATAAAAAAGTCATTTGGAAAGACCACTTGACTCTAAAAATAAGTTATGAGATTCAGAGCTTTTTTACTTTTAGGTTGACAGCTTGAATTTAATGAAAATCATGACTCTGGAAGTGATAATTTTTGATCCATATTCAATGAAGTGGTAGGCCAAAGCTCGAGTTCTAATAGGAAAACTTTCCAGATCAAGTAGCTCATAAACAAAGATATTAAGCTAATTCCAGGTGAAAGTGTAGCAGACAACTCCAAAGTGTTTATATTAGGGTGTCAGTTTACCTGCTTGATTGGAATTAGTGGAGGAAGGTAATGCAAGGGTACTCCATCAATGTTAGAAAGAACTGTAATGATTGAAGGCTTGATAGAAGTACAACTGGATCTGAAAAATACACTGAGTTCAAGTTCCAAAACTGTCACTCTTTTGCGATTTTATGGAAGTCATTTCACATTCTTGGTTTTAATTATTTATGCAATTATAACTAGCAATTGCATGGCCAAAAATCACATTTTAATTTCCGTGATATTCAATCCTCTTATCCAGTATTTGAGGCTTATATTCTTAATTTGTCCCAGTGAGGTTCAATAATTTGTCCAATGTAATGTAGTTGGAAAGTGATAAAACTGCAATTTAGAGCCAGTTCTACTAATCAAAAACTTCATATTTCTCTTTTGTTTACACTGATTCTGCTCAGTGAGGAATTTTGTTTATGGACACTATATGTTTTCTAGCACATTTTAGTGTTTACTTCATTATATCAACCATACAACACAGGGTTAGTAACTTTAAATCAGACTTACAATAATACTCTACTCTGGTTGCACTGTAAACCTATCTTTCTATACCCATTGTTTTTCTTTGTTGGATAAGAAATATCTTAAAACCAGTTTTTTTTTAAAGCTCCATTCTTTGTGCTTCAGAAAGGTATGTTTACTCAGAGTAAAATAACTCTATTATCATGCCTCAGAAAATACTGATGATCCAAGAAAATCAATCCAATTTGATTTAATTCAATTCAGTAAGTACTTTTATTACATGCTTATCTTGTAATCAATTCAATGATGGAGTCTATGGGAGAGACAGGAAAAAATGTGATGATTTCTGCCTCACAGGAATCTAATGTTTTGTTGTGATAATATGATACTGACATATGCCACATCTCAATAAAACTAGGACAGTTACTGATTATATTCCAAGAGTAATACCGTTATGCAATTTCAGATCAGAAAGTATGCAATAGTAGATGAATTGGTAGTGGAAAAATATATGGAAAGGCTGGAGTTCAATATGTGACCTGAATAATGAATAAAATATGACTAGATAGAGGTGTGAGAGAAAGTAATTTCTGTAAGTACTAAAAATTCCGAAGTCGGGCTTTACATAGAGTTGATACAGCACAGCAGGTAGGATTCTTCCCTAGAAAGGAAGGTGTATTTGGAAGGTAGAGGGAGATAAGATTCAGTAAGTTTTGTTCCTGTCAACCTTAAACATAAGGCTGTCAGTTATTTTACCAGCAAAAATGGGTTTATTCAGGAAAAGTAGAGAACTGCAATTTAGAACAAGCAAGCTATAGCAAAACCACAAGCACGTCTAGAGAAGAGAGAACAGAAGAAAGGAATGCTGGCTGTTCTAAGCAAAAAGTCCATTGGAGGAAACTACGAGTCCCAGGTGTCAAGGCTGTTCATTGGCTGAATTGTAACAGTCTCTCATTGGCTGGGTCATTGCCAGGCTGTTGCTGGAAGAGGCAGAAACTCTTCTTTCCTTCTACTGGGTGATAAAGTAGCCAAAATAATGGAGATGTAAACTGTCTTTTCCTTCCAGCAGGATCTGCAATTAACCAGCAGTGGTAGGGTATGGGAGCTTCCCCTACAGGCCTTCCAACTCCACATCCATGAGGCTTCCCTTTATCAATTTTCACATTTCCCCTTTTGGATCCAGATCTTTCTCCAAAAGCATCACTGATCAACAGCCAGGTTTTCTGTATCTAGTGGTTTTTGCCCCTCAGGACTAGGAAATATCTTTCTTGGTCATCATGTCCTATGTCAGAAGAAAAATACATATAAGTAGGAAACCACTTAAGGCCACATTTGAGTAACAAGAAAAGTTAGGGCACTTCCTACCCATGGTCCATATTTATGAAGATCTTAAGCATTGGAAATCACCTTATTACTAGGTATATGATGTTTTACAAAAGTTGAGCAGGCACAAAATAGACTTACCATTTGACCCAGGAATTCCACTCCAAGGAATTTACCCTAAGCACGCAGAACTCAAGTTTGAAAAAGAGAGATGCACCCCTATGTTTACCGCAGCACTATTTACAATAGCCAAGAATTGGAAGCAACCTAAGTGCCCATCAGTAGATGAATGGATAAAGAAGATGTGGAACATATACACAATGGAATATTACTCAGCCATAAGAAGAAAACAAATCCTACCATTTGCAACAACATGGATGGAGCTAGAGGGTATTATGCTCAGTGAAATAAGCCAAGCAGAGAAAGAGAAATACCAAATGATTTCACTCATCTGTGGAGTATAAGAACAAAGGAAAAACTGAAGGAACAAAACAGCAGCAGAATCACAGAACCCAAGAATGGACTAACAGTTACCAAAGGGAAAGGGACTGGGGAGGATGGGTGGGTAGGGAGGAATAAGGGGGGGGGGAGAAGAAAGGGGGTATTATGATTAGCATGCATAATGGGGGGGTGGGAGAAAGGGGAGGGCTGTACAACACAGAGAAGACAAGTAGTGATTCTACAACATTTTGCTACGCTGATGGACAGTGACTGTAAAGGGGTTTGAGGGGGGGACCTGTTAATGGGGGAGAGCCTAGTAAACATAATATTCTTCATGTAATTGTAGATTAATGATAACAAAATAAAAAGAGAGAAAAGGGGGATTTCTCCCTGAGAGGATAAAACTAACTGTAAATCAACGATTAATGCATGCTTTAAATATCCTTAATTTTGATCATTTAAAGGGTGTCAGATGATCACCTACGGAAATACATTCTTCTGATAATATTCCTTTCTCTTAAAAAAAAAAAGCAGTTCCTGTGTGGTGATCTCCAATAAGTTCTTCACAATGGTATAAAGGGCATATCAAAGTGTGGGCAAAGGGTTTGTTTGTGTTTATACAGAGGATCAAAGCCTAATTTGGCTACCCAGAAAACGAATTAAGATACGATATGAAGAAGAACTTCCAACATCAACATTCTCTGGAAGAGTCATTCCAGAAGATGATCATCAAAAAACTTCAACAAAGATCCTGGCGCTGTTGCAGTTGTAGCTGCATTCATCCCACCGGTTCCTGGACTTACCATTGGAATGAAGAAGGAGATATCTAAGCTGGCCTGTGCATACAGTAAAACAACAAATTTGACTGGATCTAGACTGTCGGAATTCAACCAAGAATTAGGAGAAGTGCAAGTTGCAGCGCTCCAAAATCTTGTGACTACAGACTATCTACTGTTAAAAGAACATATGGGATGTGAACAGTTCCCAGGAATGTGTTGTTTTAATTTGTCTGATTTTTCTCAAACTATTCAAATTCAGTTAGACAATATCCATCATATCATTGATAAGTTTTCACAAATGCCTAGGGTGCCTAACTGGTTTTCTTGGTTTCACTGGAGATGGCTGGTAATTGTAGGTCTGCTTTGGTTATGCAGCTGTATTCCTATTATGTTAATGTGTGTGCACAATTTAATTAGTAGTTTAAAACCTATACATGCTGAAGTTACTCTACAAGAAGATATGTCAAAGAAATAATCAATCTTCCCATGTTTTCTTCCGTCTGCTACTTCTATAGCTTTTCTTCTTCCTTCCTAGTTACAACCCTTAAGTAGAATTCGTGCCTCATATCGAAATTACCAAGTATCATAATTCTTCCAAGTGGTAAAGATACCTCAAGACAAATGCTGGGCATAGAAGCCACAGGGTATAAATCTGCAAAGAAGTAAAAAGCTAACCTTTTCAAACAACATTGCTTCTCTCTCACTTACCAACTTAAAATTTCCCTGTATGGCCCCAGAAGATGACTGGTTAGCCAGAGACGGGTAAGATTCCTCAAGGGAGGAACAACCTAAGACAGGCACAGTTGCAGGGGGGCCATCAGGTGAGAAATTGGGGATCAACAGAGGTGAGGCTTAGAACCTCACCCCCCCTGTTCTGAGAGAAATCTTCTGCATCCGTGTATGTTTTGTTGCCCTTGTCTAGCTTGGATTAATACTTAGTCTATAGGCACACATCTGATCATCTACATTTGCCCTCTTACAGCACTAAACTATGTTTTCTACCTTTATCTTGCATCTACCTACCACTTCAGCATTTTAGTAAAAATAATAATAATAATAATAACAATAAGGGAGAAATGTGGGATCCACATATAAATCAAGTATAAAAATCAAATGAATATATTCATATTTGACCTGATTGTTTATAGTTCATAATGCATGAGCAAAACCGAAAGTTTCTGTGATGACTGCCCTTGTACTGTTCACCATGTAAGAACTTATTCACTATGTAAGAATTTGTTCACCATGTAAGAACTTGTTCATTATGCTTCAGAAGATTGGGGACTGTTGAGAATTAGGCTTGGGGTTGATTAATGATTGTGCATTGAGTCCCCAATACAGAATTTTATTGTTGTTAACAACAATTTGATCAATAAATATGAGAGATGCCCTCTCAAAAAAAAAAAAATAAACCAATGATGTGTTTTAAATACAGAAGCATGTAAAGTGGCTTTGTGGATGAAAAATAAAAATTAGTAAATTAAGATAATTAGCAAAAAAAAAAGTTGAGCAGGTAACAAAATCCAAAACTTAATTATTTAAAACAGAAGAGGTAATTTGATAACGCCAAGGTGTATCATGCTCCTAAACTAGGACACTAGGTCTGAAAGGAGCCAATTGAAATATTTATTGGTACTTATCTCAACTGAGGGTAGAAAAGTTCTCCCTATGGAGGCAAACAGAGTCATACATGCCTTCTGGAAGTCCCTGCTTAAAGCAGCCATGAAAGCAGAATAGTGAATACTGCAAGAGCACACTGAAATAACCAAGTGCATTTAGATAGATACAGTGTAGGTATTAACATGAAGCCAAAGCTAACGAACTGTTCGCAAAACAGCAAAACTAAAGACATTTTAAAACAGTCCTGTTATCTCAAAAGAACTATTTGGAACCAATTGTTACCAATAATACAGCCTGTAGCATTGAAACTACAGAGACCATAAATTTGGTGAGGATTCAAAGTCAGTTAATAATTCAGTTGAAAAAAAGACTTGTGAATTCTGAACCTTCTAGTCTTTCAGAAAAAGTTCACAGGATCATGAGGCTGTTTCCAAAAACAAGAGGCTTTTCCATTTTACAAGGGTTTGGGAAATACAGACAAGGTCATTTTCTTTCCATGAAATAGATAGAAGTAGCAAACAGTGAGAAAAGGTATACAGGCCTAGTTCAGACAACTTGGGAAAGCCATCTTGCTTAATGTCATTCGCTTTAATCCTGGGAAGTCTTTATTTCCATGTCACCAGATAGAATTCAGACCCAGTCAGGATTTGGTGATTTCTTTAAATGTCATGTGAACCCAAGAGTCTGTTCGCTGGAGTTTTGGTGGCACAAGGTTTGTGTGGCAGCTCCTGATGAGGACCTTTCCAGTGAGGTTGGAAAGAGTCTTTCTGGGGTTGTTTTTTCCAATAGACAAAACTTCCAGGTTAGACATGATGCTTAAGGCTGCACATTCTGGGAGTACACCGTGGAAAGACTGCTCTGCCAATGCATACTTATTTTTAATAGAAGCCATTAGGCATTGACAATACTGAAGTTCATATCTTTTAATCAGCTGTGGGTCAAAGAAAGCAGGGGCCAAGTGTATTGGATGTCTTGTACTATCTCAAAGGGTGAGTCTATGAGTTGCAAAGGGGTGGATCTGAGATACAGAAGGACCAGTGGCGATGCTTTTTGGTCAAGGTATTAGGAATGTCTACAAATTTTGCCAGCTGAATCTTACTAGTGCCATTAGTACATATGGCTAGCCCTGAGGATTGAGGATGGCATGCACAATGGAAGTGTCGCAAAGCCATCCAGACAGCACAGACTAGTCAAAGCACCTGTGTGGTAAAATGGGTTCCCCAGTTGCTATGAACTTTGACAGGGGTTCCCCAGGTAGGGAAAATGTTTTCCAACAGATATGGTTAGCCACAGAAGCACTGGCCTGTATACAAGGGAAAACTTTAGTCTTGTGAGAAAACATACAAACCATGACTAAAACAAATTTATCCATGAGATGGGGGAAGTTCACTTGCCAAACTCGGCTTGATGGGCAATTTAAAATGCCTTGGGGCTGTGTGGATAGGTGGGACAGTGAGGTAGTCACCTTTTGCACCCTCATTTGCATTTGCCCACCAGTACTGGTACATGAACACTGTGATTTGTCAGTAGTAAGCATGTACAGTGGTAAGGAGAGAAAATTTTAGAATTTCTGGTAGGGCTGGATTGTTATTTGGTCCAAACCAGAGTTCTCTTTAATCCAACCAAAAATTATTAGATTTCCAATGTCATATTTCTTTTTCTGGGGCCAACTATTGGGTGTCTCTGGTCAGTTTTTCCAAACTATCCTTTGGGACAAGTTTTTGGAATGTGACAGAGGTTTGGCTATTTGTTTCCTTGAGAGTAATATTTTTCGTGAAAATATCAGCAAGATTACTTCCTTTGGCCTTCATGGAGTTGAGTCCAGAATGCCAGGAACCTTAATAATCACAGCAAAACTATGGTATCTAATAAATTTTGGACATAGGGGACATTTTTTATTTATTCCTATTGGAAGTTAGGAAACCTCATCATTTCCATAGTATTCCAAAGTCATGAATTATCTCAAAGGCATACCAACTATCAGTATAAACTTTGCAGTTTTACCATTGGCTTAGATACAAGCTCAAGTAAGGGTCTCAGTTCATGGCCCAAGCAGCCATAAGTAGAGCTGTTGTCTTAATGCCTTCAGAAGGAGTCACAATAGCATAAACAGCATATTTACTATTTTCATCCTTAAAATATGAAACATAATCAGGTCATGAAAAATCTGCATTGGTTAAAGGTGTTTCCTGTAAATTGTCCCAGGAAGTCAAAAAGGTGACCTGCCAGTATTATGCAGTTGTGAAAAGTTTCATCTGAATCCAAATGGAAATAAAACTGGACAGTAGCACCCCAGGGTTTCACAGGAAGTTCTTATTTTCACAGACCTTCAAAACCTAAGTATTGAACCTGAGTTTGGGCAAACTGCAATTTTTCTTTGGAGACTTAATGTTCCTTTAAGGCTAAAAGTTTTAACAGGTGGATGGAACCTTCCTAAGAAGAAGTTTGAGAAGGTAACAGAGAAACAAACCATATACATATTGTAACAAATAAGACCCTGAAGAAAAAGTTATTATCATCCAAATCAGCTTTTAAGGTCTGTGAAAATAAGAACTGCCTGTGAAACCCTGGGGTGCTACTGTCCAGTTTTATTTCCATTCTTCCCAAATGAAAGAAAAAATATATTAGTTATCTTTATCAACTTGAATACTAAAAATGTACTGCACAGATCAATTAACAGGAAAAATTTGCTTTCTGAGGGCCAACAGTTTATGGAGTTAGGAACAACAGGGTGCTGAGAGATAACAATGTTACTTATTGCTCAGAGGTCCTGGACAAACATCCATTCTCAGCCACTAGGGGTATCATAGTGACTAGTGCAGGGGGTGAAGCCCTGAGCCTTGTAATCTTCTATTATGGGTTTAATGCCTTGAAAGCTTCTTTTTTTTTTTTTAGATAATTATTTTTTATTGAAGGGTAGTTGACACACAGTATTACATTAGTTTCAGGTGTACAACACAGTGATTCAACATTTATATACATGATAATTCTAGGTACCAGCTATCACCATACCAAGTTGTTACAATATTTTGACTATATTCCTTACGCTATACATTACATCCCGGTTAGTTATTTATTTTACAATTGGAAGTGTGTATATATATACATATATATTTTGTGTGTGTGTGTGTGTGTGTGTGAGGGCATCTCTCATATTTATTGATCAAATGGTTGTTAACAATAATAAAATTCTGTATACGGGGGTCAATGCTCAATGCACAATCATTAATCCACCCCAAGCCTAATTTTCGTCAGTCCCAATCTTCTGAAGCATAACGAACAAGTTCTTACATGGAGTACAAATTCTTACATAGTGAATAAGTTACATGGTGAACATTACAAGGGCAGTCATCACAGAAGCTTTCGGTTTTGCTCATGCATTATGAACTATAAGCAGTCAGTTCAAATAAGAATATTCATTTGATTTTTATACTTGATTTATATGTGGAAACCACATTTCTCTTTATTATTATTATTTTTAATAAAATGCTGAAGTGGTAGGTAGATACAGGATAAAGGCAGAAAACATAGTTTAGTGTTGTAAGAGAGCAAATGAAGATGATCAGGTGTGTGCCTGTAGACTATGTGTTAATCCAAGCTAGACACAGGTAATAAAACATCCACGTATGCAGAAGATTTCTCTCAGAACAGGGGGGGTGAGGTTCTAAGCCTCACCTCTGTTGATCCCCATTTTCTCACCTGATGGCCCCCCTGCGACTGTGCCTGTCTTAGGTTGTTCCTCCCTTGAGGAATCTCACCCGTCTCTGGCTAACCAGTCATCTTCTGGGGCCATACAGGGAAATGTTAAGTTGGTAAGTGAGAGAGAAGCAATGTTGTTTGAAAAGGTTAGCTTTTTACTTCTTTGCATATTTATGCCCTGTGGCTTCTATGCCCAGCACTTGTCTTTAGGTGTCTACCACTTGGAAGAATTATGATACTCGGTAAATTCGATATGTGGCACGAATTCTATTTAAGGGTTGTAATTAGGAAGGAAGAAGAAAAACTATAGAAGTAGCAGGCGGAAGAAAACCTGGGAAGATTGATTATTTCTTTGACATATCTTCTTCTAGAGTAACTTCAGCATGTATAGGTTTTAAGCTACTAATTAAATTGCGCACACACATTAACATAATAGGAGTACAGTTACATAACCAAAGCATATCTGTAATTACCAGCCATCTCCAGTGAAACCAAGAAAACCAGTTAGGCACCTTAGGCATTTGTGAAAACTTATCTATGATATGGTGGATATTGTCCAACTGAACTTGAACAGTCTGAGAGAATTCAAACAATTTAAAACAACCCACTCCTGGGGACTGTTCACATCCCATATGTTCTTTTAACAGTAAATAGTCTGTAGTTGTAAGATTTTGGAGCGCTACAATTTGCACTTCTCCTAATTCTTGGCTGAGTTCCAACAGTACAGATCCAGTCAAATTTGTTGTTTTACTGTATGCACAGGCCAGCTTAGATATCTCCTTCCTCATTCCCATGGCAAGTCCAGGAGCTGGTGGGATGAGTGCATCTACAGCTGCAGCAGTGCGTGGATCTTTGTTGGGGTTTTTTTGATGATCATCTTCTGGCATGAGTCTTCCCGAGAGTGCCTCTAATGTTGGAAGTTCTTTTTCATATCGTATCTTAGTTCATTTTCGGGGTTGCCAAATTAGGCTTTGATCCTCTGTAGAAACACAAACAGACCCTTTGCCTATACTTCTCTATGCCCTTTATATCATTGGAGGTGACCACAAAGGAACTGCTTTTTTTTTATCATTAATCTACACTTACATGACGAATACTTTGTTTACTAGGTTCACCCCAATACCAGGTCCCCCCTATATACCCCTTTACAGTCACTGTCCATCAGCATAGCAAAATGTTGTAGAATCACTACTTGCCTTCTCTGTGTTGTACAGCCCTCCCCTTTCTCCCACCCCCCCATGCATGCTAATCTTAATACCCCCCTTTCTTCTCCCCCCCCCCTTATTCCTCCCTACCCACCCATCCTCCCCAGTCCCTTTCCCTTTGGTACCTGTTAGTCCATTCTTGAGTTCTGTGATTCTGCTGCTGTTTTGTTCCTTCAGTTTTTCCTTTGTTCTTATACTCCACAGATGAGTGAAATCATTTGGTATTTCTCTTTCTCTGCTTGGCTTGTTTCACTGAGCATAATACCCTCCAGCTCCATCCATGTTGCTGCAAATGGTAGGATTTGCCCTCTTCTTATGGCTGAGTAGTATTCCATTGTGTATATGTACCACATCTTCTTTATCCATTCATCTATTGATGGACATTTAGGTTGCTTCCAATTCTTGGCTATTGTAAATAGTGCTGCGATAAACATAGGGGTGCATTGGTCTTTCTCATACTTGATTGCTGCATTCTTAGGGTAAATTCCTAGGAGTGCAATTCCTGGGTCAAATGGTAGGTCTGTTTTGAGCATTTTGATGTACCTCCATACTGCTTTCCACAATGGTTGAACTAATTTACATTCCCACCACCAGTGTAGGAGGGTTCCCCTTTCTCCACAGCCTCGCCAACATTTGTTGTTGTTTGTCTTTTGGACGGCAGCCATCCTTACTGGTGTGAGGTGATACCTCATTGTAATTTTAATTTGCATTTCTCTGATAATTAGTGATGTGGAGCATCTTTTCATGTGTCTGTTGGCCATCTGTATTTCTTTTTTGGAGAACTGTCTGTTCAGTTCCTCTGCCCATTTTTTAATTGGGTTATTTGTTTTTTGTTTGTTGAGGCGTGTGAGCTCTTTATATATTGTGGACGTCAAGCCTTTATCGGATGTGTCATTTTTAAATATATTCTCCCATACTATAGGGTTCCTTTTTGTTCTATTGATGGTGTCCTTTGCTGTACAGAAGCTTTTCAGCTTAATATAGTCCCTCTTGTTCATTTTTGCTGTTGTTTTCCTTGCCTGGGGAGATATGAATAAGAAGAGGTCACTCATGTTTATGTCTAAGAGGTTTTTGCCTATGTTTTTTTCCAAGAGTTTAAAGGTTTCGTGACTTACATTCAGGTCTTTGATCCATTTTGAGTTTACTTTTGTATATGGGGTTAGACAATGGTCCAGTTTCATTCTCCTACATGTAGCTGTCCAGTTTTGCCAGCACCACCTGTTGAAGAGACTGTCATTTCGCCATTGTATGTCCATGGCTCCTTTATCAAATATTAATTGACCATATATGTCTGGGTTAATGTCTGGATTCTCTAGTCTGTTCCATTGGTCTGTGGCTCTGTTCTTGTGCCAGTACCAAATTGTCTTGATTACTATGGCTTTATAATAGAGCTTGAAGTTGGGGAGTGAGATCCCCCCTACTTTATTCTTCTTTCTCAGGATTGCTTTGGCTATTCGGGGTCTTTGGTGGTTCCATATGAATTTTTGAATAATTTGTTCCAGTAGTTTGAAGAATGTTGCTGGTAGTTTCATAGGGATTGCATCAAATCTGTATATTGCTTTGGGCAGGATGGCCATTTTGACGATATTAATTCTTCCTAGCCACGAGCATGGGATACATTTCCGTCTGTTAGTGTCCCCTTTAATTTCTCTTAAGAGTGACTTGTAGTTTTCAGAGTGTAAGTCTTTCACTTCTTTGGTTAGGTTTATTCCTAGGTATTTTATTTTTTTTGATGCAATTGTGAATGGAGTTGTTTTCCTGATTTCTCTTTCTGTTGGCTCATTGTTACTGTATAGGAAAGCCACAGATTTCTGTGTGTTGATTTTGTATCCTGCAACTTTGCTGTATTCCGATATCAGTTCTAGTAGTTTTGGGGGTGGAGTCTTTAGGGTTTTTTATGTACAGTATCATGTCATCTGCAAATAGTGACAGTTTAACTTCTTTTTTACCAATCTGGATTCCTTGTATTTTTTTGTTTTGTCTGATTGCCGTGGCTAGGACCTCCAGTACTATGTTAAATAACAGTGGGGAGAGTGGGCATTCCTGTCTAGTTCCCGATCTCAGAGGAAAAGCTTTCAGCTTCTCGCTGTTCAATATAATGTTGGCTGTGGGTTTTTCATAGATGGCCTTTATTATGTTGAGGTACTTACTTGCCCTCTATTCCCTTTTTGCTGAGAGTTTTTATCATGAATGGATGTTGCACTTTGTCAAATGCTTTTTCAGCATCTATGGAGATGATCATGTGTTTTTTGTCTTTCTTTTTGTTGATGTGGTGGATGATGTTGATGGACTTTCGAATGTTGTGCCATCCTTGCATCCCTGGGATGAATCCCACTTGGTCATGGTGTACGATCCTTTTGATGTATTTTTGAATTCTGTTTGCTAATATTTTGTTGAGTATTTTTGCATCTACGTTCATCAGGGATATTGGTCTGTAGTTTTCTTTCTTGGTGGGGTCTTTGCCTGGTTTTGGTATTAGGGTGATGTTAGCTTCATAGAATGAGTTTGGGAGTATCCCCTTCTCTTCTATTTTTTGGAAAACTTTAAGGAGAATGGGTATTATGTCTTCCATGTATGTGTGATGAAATTCCAAGGTAAATCCGTCTGGCCTGCGGGTTTTGTTCTTTGGTAGTTTTTTGATTATCGCTTCAATTTCGTTGCTGGTAATTGGTCTGTTTAGATTTTCTGTTTCTTTCTGGGTCCGTCTTGGAAGGTTGTATTTTTCTAGGAAGTTGTCCATTTCTCCTAGGTTTCCCAGCTTGTTAGCATATAGGTTTTCATAGTATTCTCTAATAATTCTTTGTATTTCTGTGGGGTCTGTCGTGATTTTTCCTTTCTCATTTCTGATACTGTTGATTTGTGTTGACTCTCTTTTCTTCTTAATAAGTCTGGCTAGAGGCTTACCTGCTTACCTATTTTGTTTATTTTCTTGAAGAATCATCTCTTGGTTTCATTGAGTTTTGCTATTGTTTTATTCTTCTTAATTTTATTTATTTCTTCTCTGATCTTTATTATGTCCCTCCTTCTGCTGACCTTAGGCCTCATTTGTTCTTCTTTTTCCAATTTCGATAATTGTGACATTAGACCATTCATTTGGGCTTGTTCTTCCTTTTTTAAATATGCTTGGATTGCTATATACTTTCCTCTTAAGACTGCTTTTGCTGCGTCCCACAGAAGTTGGGTCTTAGTGTTGTTGTTGTCGTTTGTTTCCATATATTGCTGGATCTCCATTTTGATTTGGTCATTGATCCATTGATTATTTAGGAGCGTGTTGTTAAGTCTCCATGTGTTTGTGAGCCTTTTTGCTTTCTTTGTACAGTTTATTTCTAGTTTTATGCCTTTGTGGTCTGAAAGGTTGGTTTGTAGGATTTCAATCTTTTGGAATTTACTGAGGCTCTTTTTGTGGCCTAGTAGTATGTGGTCTATTCTGGAGAATGTTCCATGTGCACCTGAGAAGAATGTGTATCCTGTTGCTTTTGGATGTAGAGTTCTGTAGATGTCTATTAGGTCCATCTGTTCTAGTGTGTTGTTCAGTGCCTCTGTGTCCTTACTTATTTTCTGTCTGGTGGATCTGTCCTTTGGAGTGAGTGGTGTGTTGAAGTCTCCTAGAATGAGCGGATTGCATTCTATTTCCTCTTTTAGTTCTGTTAGTATTTGTTTCAGGTATGTTGGTGCTCCTGTATTGGGTGCATATATATTTATAATGGTTATATCCTCTTGTTGGACTGAGCCCTTTATCATTATGTAATGTCCTTCTTTGTCTTTTGTTACTTTCTTTATTTTGAAGTCTATTCTGTCTGATACCAGAATTGCAACACCTGCTTTCTTCTCTCTGTTGTTTGCATGAAATATCTTTTTCCATCCCTTGACTTTAAGTCTGTGCATGTCTTTGGGTTTGAGGTGAGTTTCTTGTAAGCAGCACATGGATGGATCTTGCTTTTTTATCCATTCTATTACTCTGTGTCTTTTGATTGGTGCATTCAGTCCATTTACATTTAGGGTGATTATTGAAAGGTATGTACTTATTGCCATTGCAGGCTTTATGTTTGTGGTTACCAAAGGTTCAGGGTTAGCTTCTTTACTATCTTACTGTCTAACTTAACTCACTGTTGAGCTATTATAAATGCGGTCTGATGATTCTTTATTTTTCTCCCTTCTTATTCCTCCTCTTCCCTTCTTCATATGTTGGGTGTTTTGTTCTGTGCTCTTTTTAGGAGTGCTCCCATCTAGAGCAGTCCCTGTAGGATGCCCTGAAGAGGTGGTTTGTGGGAGGCAAATTCCCTCAACTTTTGCTTGTCTGGGAATTGTTTAATCCCTCCTTCATATTTAAATGATATTCGTGCTGGATACAGTAGTCTTGGTTCGAGGCCCTTCTGTTTCATTGCATTAAGTATATCATGCCATTCTCTTCTGGCCTGTAGGGTTTCTGTTGAGAAGTCTGATGATAGCCTGATGGGTTTTCCTTTGTAGGTAACCTTTTTTTTCTCTCTGGCTGCTTGTAATACTTTGTCCTTGTCTTTGATCTTTGCCATTTTAATTATTATGTGTCTTGGTGTTGCCCTCCTTGGATCCCTTGTCATGGGAGTTCTGTGTACCTCTGTGGTCTGAGAGGCCATTTCTTCCCCTAGTTTGGGGAAATTTTCAGCAATTATTTCTTCAAAGACATTTTCTATCCCCTTTTCTCTCTCTACTTCTTCTGGAATGCCTATGATTCTTATATTATTCCTTTTAGATTGATCACTCAGCTCTCTTAAAATTCTTTCATTCCTGGAGATCCTTTTATCTCTCTCTGCATCAGCTTCTCTGTGTTCCTGTTCTCTGTTTTCTAGTCCATTAATGGTCTCTTGCATCTCGTCCATTCTGTTTTGAAGTCCTTCCAGAGCTTGTTTTATTTCTGTATTCTCCTTCCTTAGTTCTTGCATATTTCTCTGCAAGTCCATCAGCATGGTTATGACTTTTGTTTTGAATTCTTTTTCAGGAAGACTGGTTAAATCTATCTCCCCAGGTTCCTTCTCAGGGGAAGATGTAGCAGATGCCGAAGCTGTCTGGGTTAGTCTTGTCTGGATCATATTTTTTTGCCTTTTCATATTGACAGGTGCTATTGACTGTCAGGTGGGAGGGCCAAACTTTTCACTTGTTACTGCCCTTTCTTTACTGGGACATCTGCGACCCCTAGTGGCTTGTGTTGTGTAATTGCGTGTAGGCTGGGTCTTTGTGTCTTTCCCGGCCAAGGTGTAGGAATTTTCCTTTCTGCCTTTCTGTGGGTGTTTTTTGCCTTAGGCTGTTTCTCTGCTTTCACAGCGCCCAGAGGGGTAATGGACGGGGGGGCTGTTTGGCTGTTTACCTCCGTGAGGGGTCTCGGAGCTATTGCCCAGGGGGTTAGTGCACCGGTTTTCTCTGTAATTTCCAGCCACTGGGCTGTGACCTATGCTGTTTCCATCTAGCTGTTAAATCCCTGTCCCTTTAAGACTTTGAAAAAGCCCCTGCTTTTCTTTGTCACAGGAGCGTCAGCTTCGGCACCCGCTCAGAGGTCTTGCTGCCCTATTTCCCTAGTTTCCAGCCCTCCATGCATGCACTGTGCCTGCACTCTGGTGCAGGTGGCTGGGGCTGGGTGTTTAGCAGTCCTGGGCTCCCTCTCCCTCCCGCCGGGAGCTGGGAGGAGGTGTGCTCGGGTCCTGCCGGTCCAGAGCTTGTATCTCACCCCTTTCACCAGGCGCTGGGTTGTCACTGGTGTAGTTGTAGTCTGGCTGTTGTCCTGTGTCTTCTGGTCTCTCTTTTAGGATTTAGTTGTATTTGTTGTATTTTCAAAAGTATATATGTTTTTGGGAGGAGATTCCCACTGTCCTACTCACACCGCCATGTTGGCTCCGCCCCCCTGAAAGCTTCTTTATTTATAGGGTATTGATTAACTCTGGGGAGGGGTTTTGAGGGATGTGTTTGAATTTTGAGGGGAGGTGTGCTGTGGGTTCTACCAATATAGGTTGAACATTTTGCCTGTAAGGAGGAGGTTTGCTGGTACAGTAAGAATGAATGATCAGTTTCCACAGCCTCAGCTATAGTGCTGTCAGAGATGGAGCAAATAAGAAGTCCCAAGGTTATTTAATCTCCCTGGTTGGTATTTTGATTACTATCAAATTCTAGAATTATTTCCCCCTTTTGGGGGAAAGAAATTCTGCTTTGATATGTTTATTTTTTTAAGAAATCTTGGCCCAATAGATTATGATCAACACACATATTGTAGGGGGATCACAGGGAAGGCAGTATAGCACAGAGAAGACAAGTAGTGACTCTATAGCATCTTACTACGCTGATGGACAGTGACTGCAGTGAGGTGTGGGGGGAACTTGATAATATGAATGAATGTAGTAATCACAATGTTGCTCATGTGAAACCTTCATAAGATTGTATATCAATAATACCTTAAAAAAAAGGAAGAAAACAAAAGAAATCTTGGCCCAATAAATGGATAGGGTAGAGGAACTAAGGTGAAAAGTGTGTTTATCTCTCAAAGGCCTAAACAAATGGCAATAGGTTCTGTGAAAGGAGCCTGTTGAGGTTTATTTGAGATCCCCACTACAGTATTCTGAGGCTGGGGCTGCTTCATAGCAGAGGGGCTGGGCAAGGAAAAAGGACAGCGATTCATTCCCAATCCGGAGAGTGTTTCCTCCAACCTGATGAAGAGGGAGTACTGGGAAGAGTCCCTGTAGCTCCTCAGAACCCATTCACTGGGACTTAGAAGGGCACTGGAATAGTTAGTTAGAGGGCTGAAGGCACCTGAAGAGCTTAAACCTGTGATATTTGTTTTAACTGATGTCTAGCCTCTTTGCAATAATAGCAAAAACTAGAGTTTGTTTGTTTGTTTGTTTGTTTAGGGGCCTTCATTTGCCAGAACTCAACGTTAAAAATGTTAGTGGCCTTTATCATTCAGGGTGCACACAAGCTGGTTTGCCAAATTAATGAACTGGAGTGCACATAGTTTCCCATTCCACCCTGGTCCTTTTAACTAAAAAAAAAAAGACCCCAGTTCAGCCTGCTGATAGAATTAGAGTTAAATGCTACTCAGGAAGGAAAATCAGAACTTTCTTTGAAAACAATCTGAAGTCAATTGTGATAGTTACGAACAGGTTCATCAGGTTTTGTGTGCCAGCCTGAAATTTTTTCCAATGAATAGGCTTAGGAAAAGCTACTGTAATTGCCCAGTGGAGGTTTCCAGCAAATGTTCCAGCATTTTGCCAAAAGTTAGGAGTCTGTTTCTTTAAATTCCTTTCAGGATGTTCCCATTGAGCCAGTTTCATCCAATGCTTGGCCTGGCTGTCAGCAACGAGCATGTAGATTATTGGCATAAATCTGAGAAACCTGATTGGTAAATTTGAATAACTATGTTAAATTCCTCAGCAAACCTATGAGGTCCTCGCTCACTTTAGGAAACTCTTTATCCTTGGCTCAAAATTCAGCCTTAGTCCAGGGAACATAAAAACTTGGGGGGTTATTTGGATCCTCAGAAGACTTAACATTAAAAGGACAGGTTTTAATAGGTTCAGGAGAGGAGGGAGCAGAGGGAGTTTTGGAGGAAGAGGTAAGTTCAGCAAAAAGATTAAAAAAAGGGAACAGAGCCGGCAGAGGAGGTGGGGGACACTGCAGAAGGGATGGAGGAAAATGGTGCAGGAAGTGGACCCTGAGCACAAGATGGTCCCACGTGTCTATAGACAAAGAAGATGCGAGAGGGCAAACAGAGGACTCAGAAGCCATTTTGGCTTCTTTCAATTGTTTGTTTGCCTCACTTTGCAAAAAGGCAAAATTAGAATCCTGAAAACATTTGGAAATCTCAAGGTATCAATTAAAATAGCTTCCCATTCAGACTTCTTTTTTTGCTGATTTTTTGAGCCACAAGTTTCTAATTTAATTTTGAGAAAACAAGTTTGGGGAGATTGAATACTCCCCATAATGGCTATTGGTGTTCTAAATTATTTTTAGTTAAATTGGTCCATTTAGTCAGAAATGTGCATGAGAAGGACCTATAGTTTTGGGACATAAAATCAGCTACGGGGCACCCACAAAGCATTCTGATAACTGAGATTTCATTTATTAGAGGTTGTTTTTTTTTTCTGTAAAGAGAAAAAGTCTTAAACATCAGAGCTCCAACAGGAACAGCCTGGTTCCAAAAGGAATCAGGCCAAAAGCTACCACAGTTACAACAGAAACAGTTCACTCCCCAAAGGATACGGACTGAAGGCCACACAGTTTCACCAGCACAGTTCCACTAGAAGAGTCCAGTCCTCAAAACGATTTGGACCAAAAGCCAGCACAGTTCCAGTAGGAACAGTCTGCTTCCAAACAGGAGTCAGACTGAAGGCTTAGCAAAATTCCAGGAATAGTCCAATCTCCGAAGCATATGACCTGAAGGCCAACTGTTTCACTAGCACAGTTCCAGGGAGCAATCCATTCCCCAAAGGATAAACGCCAGAGGCCAGCACAGTTCCACAGTAGCAGTCCGGTCCCAACAAGGAACAAGACTAAAGGCCATATGAGTACTCTTGGAAAGAACAAGGCCTTAAAGCAGATCCAATTAAAACCTGGAGAGCTCAAAAATACAAAGACAGTGCAGATCAAAATCCAGGAGAAAACGTGCCCTCCAACTCTTGCTGACAAGGGTCAGCAAGAAAGCATTGAGTTCAATGAACTGTGTAGGTACCAGCACCTGTTTGCTCACCAGCCTCAGAGCTGTTGTGGGGATGGGAGGTCTTCTCTGGATGCCACTTCTGACACCAAGTACTGTTAACCTTAAATACAAGGCTGTCAGTTATTTTAACAGCAAAATCGGGTTTATTCAAGAATAGTAGAGAACTGCAATTCAGGACAAGCAAGCTATGGCAAAACCACAGCATATCTGGAGAACAAAGGGTGGATGCTCTTTGATAGAAGAAAAGGGAGAGTTAGGGGACTGTTCTAAGCAAAAAGTCTGCTGGAGGAAATTGGGAGTCCCATGTATTGTGGCTGCTCATTGGCTGAGTTATAAAAGTCTCTCATTGGCTGAACTGTTGCCAGGCTGTTGCTAGGGGAAGCAGAAACTCTTCCCTCCTCTTACTGGGTGATAAAGTAGCCAAAATAGTAAGGACTGTAACCTGTCTGTCTCTTCCTTCCTGTGGGATCTGCAATTGACCAGTAGTGGTAGGGCATGGGAGCTCCCCTACAGGCCTCCCAACTCTACATCTGTGAGGCTTCCTTTTATCAATTTTCACATGCCATTCATGGCAACTTCCTCAAGTTATTTAAACTGTCAGAATATGAAATGACATGCACTTTTTATTACATCTTATTTTTATAATTACAATAAGATTGTATCTTAATTTTTTGTAATTACAAACATCACATGTCCTTCAATAATGTACTACTTGAAGAAACCATGAAATATTTTCATAATGGAATAATGTAAAAGTATACAAAAAGAAATGAGATCTCTTCATAGAGATTATGAATATGTCCAACATACATTGTTTAGTTAAGTGGAAGGTGGTATTACAGATCAGTATTTTAAGTGTACTATCTTCTGTATATTTAAGAGGGAAACACACACATGTATGTATACACACAGTGATTTTATAACACACACACACAGAAGGATAAATAAAATATAATAAAAATGGTTATCTAGAGGGCCAGGGAGGGAAGATGGTGGAGGGGGAGAACAGGGAAGAAAATATTTTTTTTCTAAATGTACCTTGTTTTATAGTTTTTAATTTAGAACCATTTAAGTATTTTGCAAGTTAAACAAAATTGAATTTAAAAAGGAAAGAAATTAAAACATACTTTAACAAATGAACCAAAGTGCTTATCAAGTTGGCTGCACTGCAACAGAGAAACAAAGGTTCAGTTCAGTGATTTTATAACACAGAATTTTGATTTATTTTATCCATGATGGCATATATTCTAGGGATAAAAGCTACAAAATAATCTTTAGACCATATTTGGTAGTCATTAGCAGCAATACTGATACTGTTTCCTTTAAGTTAGCTTTGAAATATATATATATATATCAATATACACATATACATGCATGCATATGTATATCTATATGCAAATAATAAGGTAAATTTGGTTGATTAAGAATTAAGATTGTCAACATAATAGGTACATAAGTATAAAATCAAAAAAGTTGTGTAAAAACCCTCGATTTTTAATTTGAATTGTAATTATTATATGAATTCATGATAAATTCTTTTTGTTAAAATATTCCTAGCTCCATCTACTTAAAGGTCTAGATGCAATGACAACACTGCAGATAGAACCACGATAGATAAAGCAGGTACAGGAAGAGGTCAGTCGACTTTGAAAGGTATGATGTTGTACCAGACAAATAAATCAACGATATTTCTAAAAAGATAGCCTCAATTATAGAACAAAAAAGACTTAAAATACATTAACAAATGCAATATGTAGTCCTTATTTACATCCTAAATCAAACATATCAAAATTAGGAAACTTGAATATATATTGGGTTTATAATATTAGATAATATTTGATGATATTAAGAAAGTCCTCATCCTTGTCAGTTAGAAAAACATTATACAATATTTACAAAAGAAATGACTTGATGTCCAGGATTTGGGGTAAAATAATCTAGAAAAAGGAAGTTGAGAATTTAGATGACAGATTAGCAAAATATTGATAATTACTGAAGGTGAATTATGGGTATATTAAGTTTCATTATCCTATCATCTATAACTTTTGTGTATATATGAAAATTTCCATAATTAAAAACAGGAAAAAATAAAGGGAAGATAGTTCACTCCTACTCTGATTATGGCCAATTTCAGATGACAATATGGGATAACACTTTGTGATGAGTGGGAATGTCCTTCCAAACATTTTCTTAGATCTTCATGTGTCATCACCAAGCATTAAATAATTTAATAAGTGAATTTATCATAAATTAAATTCTTATTAGTGCAATTAGTAATTTACCTAACAAATATTAAGAGCTTACAACTACAGTGCTAATGATAAACTGCTGGGCAAGACAAAATTGCCTTCATAGAGTTTGCATCTGGTGGCAGAGAAAAGAAGAAATAAGCAAACAAATGAAATGGCTGCAGATTTTGATGATTACCATGAAGAAAACAGGTAAGGAACTGAGAAAAACGGCATTGGAAAGAGAACAGAATTTTAAGGTTACAAAGAAAGAGGCTCCAAAATAGGTTATATTGAAATTCTGACCTAAAGAAAGTCAAGAAAGAGTGGAGGGGAAAAGACGTCCCAAACAAAAGGTCAAAATAACCTAGTTATTCAGTGAACTCTAATCTAGGTACTATAGTGAAAGGATTTTGCAGATGTAATTAAGGTCCCAAATCAGTAGCCTTTAAGACAAGGAGATAGCCAGATGGGCTTGACTTACATGAACCCTGAAAAAAAGGGGTTGGGGTTTTTCTCTGGCTGGTGGTATAAGGAGAAGTCAGTGATTTTGAAGCATGAGAATGATTTGGTGAACTGTTGTTGACTTAAAGATGGAGGTGGCCATGTGGCAAGGAATGCAGGTGGCATCTAAAAGCTGAAAGCTGCACTTGAAGACAGCCAGCAAGTTAACAGTGACCTCAGTCCTACAACCATGAGCTGAACTCTGTAAACAAAAAATGAGCTTGCAAGAGGGTTTGTTTTGTTTTCCCCAGAGGTTCCAGAACAGCACTGAGACTGAGTGACTCCTTAATTTTAACCTTGAGATACTCTGAGCAGAGAACCCAGACACAACGTATCAGACTTCTGACCTACAGAATAGTGGGTCTTTTATACCACGTTTGAAGGGATGCTCTCCATCAGACATATTTTAGCAGTAAAAAACAGAATGTTCTTACCGGTAGAAAAATTAGTTATTAATAGCTGTGAATGGCACATTTGTCAAAGGAGATATTTGAGGTTGGAGAACACTTTGAGTTCCTTTTCAGTGAAGCAAATAAGCTGGGGCTCATAAATTTAGGAAATGAGTCTGAATGAAACTGTTACTGTATATGTAGATTTAATAGGGCTCGGTACTGGTTAGATGTGCAGGCAAGAATGAATAAAGTTGAGTGAAGGGTTTGGCATCTTGAACTTAGTTGATCAGAAAGTTTGTGATGCTGAAAATGGCAAATTAGAATGTGTAGGTTTCTCGGGGAGGAGAATGATTTGAGTCATGTGCAAATACAATTTAAGGTAGACAACTGACAGTGGGTAGAAATGCTGGGTAGACTTGAAAGAGAAATTCTAAAATGGAGTAAAATAGGTAGTAATCATTTAAATAAACTTAACAAGTACATAAATGGATTGAAACAAACAACAACAACAAAATAAACTAGGGACTGAAGCTAGAGGGTGATTATGGCTGTATGTCAGATCTGGCTCACCCAGGCTTACCTGAGTGGATTTTGCATATTCCTTCCTAACTGTATTAACTGATTATCACATTGGTAGCTTAAACTAGACCATATCAGGAGTATTTAAACCATGCACATCAGCAAACACTACAGATCCGGTCCCCTTCCCTCACCACCACAGAGAGCCATTTACTGACACATACTGAATACAGAAGACAGGACCTTTAAGAAAAGCCAGTGCCAGAGGAGTTTTAAAAAAAAAGATCTAAGGTCGTTGACTGTCACAGAAGAAACTATCATGAAAAATATGAGTGTCCACTGTGTAAATTGTTCAGGATATCCAAAAAGTATGAATAACTCTGGTGACTATGAATTTGTTATTAACACAAGAGAGCAATTTCAATAGAATAGTGGCCACATGTCAAGGAATTGAGCAAAGATTATATGCTGAGAAAATAGATCCTAAGTAGAATGCTATTATTTCATCCAAATGACATGGTTTAGTAAATCGTTTGCTGGGATAAAATCAGAAGACCTGAGTCTCTTACACTGGCACTATCATTTATCTCTCTGGGCCTCAGTTTCTTATTTGTAAAATCAGGGGTTTGGATGAAGTTTTTTGCAAGGCCTATTTCAGCTCTATCAGTTGAGAACTGATGTTGCAAGATTTCCAAGGAATCAGTTAAAACAAAAGAAATAAACTCCAGCAACCTCACAACCATCGCAGTCTCCTTTGAGCACTCTTCTATAATTGCATCCTTTCTCCATGAACTCCCTATCTGGAGCCATCTCTTCTAGAAATTAAACACATGCATCATCTCACGTTTGTTACAGGTATTATTTAAGAGAGGAATGAGACAGATAGTCAACTGAGGCTGATTAATGTGCTGTCTCAGAGGTGGAGAGAAGAGGGGAGAAGATTGTATTAAGCAAAGCAACTTCTCCTACTTCACCTTTCAGCTCAAACCACTCACGCTGTCAAGACAACTGAAGGGACTCCTTGTGGTCGGGGAAAAAATTGATTTTTTTTTTCTTTTTCATGTTAAATTTTTAAATGCCTTTAAAATTATTTTTATCAAACATTCATCCAGAAAAAAAGCTTAGTTCTTTTTCTCCTGGAAGCTTTATGGATAACTCGTGAATATGGAATCTCCTTAGGAACTTACTGATTGTCCAGGATTTCTCTGAATGCCTGGCATTCAACAGCTTGCTCTGCCACCAGCTTTGAAGCCTGAGAATTGCCTCAGTTTTGGCAAAGGTGTTCTGATATTTGGGACTGAAGCTGCAGAGGAGATTGAAAACCAAAGAAGGTTTAGTATTCACTGAGGGAGAAGATGGGCTGCAGGGAAATAGGATTCCTCAGAGAGGAGCAAACACACTGAACAGCTGCTTCTAAAGCAGATGGTGAAGGAGGATTTAGTAGCCCAGGATAAGGTCCAGCGTCTGACTCCAGTGTCTGGTAATATCAATGCCAGAGCAAGAAGCACATACGCATATAAGATTAGTAGGCCAGGGAGTGAAGATGGGAGCAACAGAAGGAGGCAGAAAAGGGAAGATAATGAGGCACATTCTGGAAATATTGTGTTCTTGCCATGATACACCGCCACCCACAATGATGGTGTCTATGAAAAATTTGTGTTAATGCATAACTCAACAAGGGTATCTTGGCAATAAGCATACATTCAGGAGTGATCATATTTGCAGCCATTATGACCCCAAGAGTGGACCGAATTGCTCGAGGACATGTAAATTGAGCATATAAGAGAGGTAAGGAAAAATTCAGGGATGACATCATTACCTAATGGGATGAGTAAGTTAAGGAGTCACCAGAAGCATTTGGGAAGTGCAAAGGTCAGACTGGTCAGAGAAGTACCAGGTGAGGAAGGCATTAAGAAGACAAAGGTGACGCACTGTGACAGTGTCGGGTCTCACTGATGGCTCAAGAAAACTGTTCGATGGATTTGAAGTGAGTAAATACTGGTGAACTTGGCAAGGTAATTTTTAGTTGAGTCTGGACTTGAAGGAAGGAGAAGGGGTGAAAACCTAAAGAAGTAGAGAAAAAAGAAGAAATGCTATTTTGGGGGGTGGTGATGGTCTTCAGGGGAAAGAAAAGATGTTTGCTGAAGAAGGGTACAAGGCGAAGGAGAATTATGTTTGTTTACTTTTATTAAGGATAATTTTGCCTGTCTATAGGCTATGGGCAGAGTAGATTAAAATTATAGAAAGGGGAATAGTTTATTGATGAAGTGAGGTGTTCAAGACATTCATGACTGAAAGAAAGTCCAGTTTTACAGGGTGGGAGAAGTTTCTGGAAACAAGTTACTATGGGTTCTAGAGTCAACATAATCCTCATATTTGAATTGTACCACAGAGGGATGAGTGGGGCTACTATCATGAGTTGGTATTTGAAGTCATAATAAAGGAATTATTATGGAGTAATAAAGGAATTTCCTTCCTAAGAATGATAAAATTCGGGCATGGAAAGTCCTGTTTCACAAGTACCTATTCATTAGAGATATTCAACCAAAGAACAATTTTCTTTGGGGAAAGCAATGTGGACTGGATGACATCTAAGAAACTTTGAAACTATATGTGTATGGTTATTTGAAATAAGCCACAATTATTCGCTTCCTTGATGAACCAATACAAGTAATTAATTTTAATTAACATCTTTATCTAAACTTTCAACATAAGTTTATTGACCACCTACTGGGCACCATAGACTGGACATTTTGGGGATACAGCTGTGGCACAAGAGATACTTCCTGGTACTCAAAGAGCTTACATTCTAGAAGACAGAAAAATGCACATGTGTAGAATATAATGTTAGATAGAATATCACAGACTGGGTGGCCTAGACAACAAATTTATTTTCTCACAGTTCTGGAGACTAGAAGTCCAAGATCAAAGCGCTCGCAGAGTTTGTTTCTGGTGATACCTCTCTCCTTAGCTGCAGGTTACACCTTCTAGCTATGTCCTCATGTGCCTCCCCTCTGGGAATGCAGAGAGAGATCTCTGGTGCCTCTTCCTTTTATTATATAAAGTACACCAGTCCTTTTGGATACTGGCCCCACATTTATGACCTCAAGTGACCTTAACTGCCATATCAAAGGCCCTATCTCCAAATACAGTTAACTCTTGAATAACATGGATTAGAACTGCACAGGCCTGCTTATTTGCAGCTTTTTAAAAATAAATATGGTGGAAATTTTGGGGAGGGATTTACAAGTGGAAAAAACTTTTTTTTCTTAGCTTACATTATTGTGAGAATACAGTATATTGTACGTATAACATATAAAATGTGTGTTAATCAACACAATGTTTACAGTAAGGTTTCTTGCCAATATTAGCCTATTAGTAGTTAATTTTGGGGGGAGTCAAAAGTTATACACAGATTTTTGACTGTACATGGGTCATACCTAATCCCTGCATTGTTCAGGGGTCAACTATACTCATGTTGTGGGTTAAGGGCTTCAAACATATGAATTTGGGGAGCATACAATTCAGTTCATAACAGATCATAGTAATTGCTATAAAAATTAGAGTAAAGGAATGGAGAACTATAGGAGTGGTATTTAAATAGCATGGCCATACAAAATAAAAATAAATTAAGAAAAAAACCCATCAAACTCTCTGATGTGGTAATTTTGGGTAGAAACCTAATGATGTAATCAAGTAAAGGAGAAGTCAGGGGAAGCACATTCCAAGCAGAGTAGACAAATAAATGCAATGGTTTTAAAGAAACTGCAAGCTTGATTTGTTTTAAGGACATTCAAGAAGGCCAAGATGGCTGGAGCAAAGCAAGTCTTATGAGTGAAATCTAAACAATTATATGGGCTTGGTTCTCATGTAGTCAATAAATATCTACTGGTTTCTAGAAGTGTTTACATTCTAGGTCACACACTAGGCACTGGGGATAGAAATTGTGAATTAATTAGTATGCTCAAAAAACTCTCAAAAGAGACCTAATAGGATAATGCAATGATAGAGACATGTAGTCTTTTGATCTTAAGAGAATCTGGCAGGCATTTTCACTTGGTGGATGATCTATATAAAGTCAAGTTGGAACAAGACCATCTGAGTTGTATCTCTGCCCTACAACTCCGTAGGTGTGAGAGTTTGAGCAAGTTTGTTAATGTTTCTAAACCTATAATTCTTCATTCGTAAACGAGTATGGTAAGGTTTCATTTCTCATAGACTAGTTTGAGTGTTTTTCATGTTAATTAAAGCAAACTACCTGGCAAAGTTTTGTCACTGAGTGTGCCTTCAATAAGCAAGAATTCTTTTTCCCAAGACTCCATATATGCTTGGAGGTATTTGATTCCTAAATAGTTCGGGTCAGACAAGAAATTATGAAGGAGAACATTTCAGATCAGAAAGGAGGAAGTCACAAGCTTGTGTCAGAAATGCAGATGAACAAATGAATCCTATAGAGAAAGGGACCGCCTCAGCTTGCCTCAAATCACTTTTCGGAATCCCCTATTTTATCCTTCAATAAACTTGGCACTAAGTCTTAACAACATATTGACCCAAATGAAGACAAGCCTGTTAATTTTAGTAATCCCTGTGATCACAGATCTTGCCTCTTCAGGGCAAGATCTTTCCTAATAGTTGAGGACAGAGGAAAATCTGAAGCAAGAGAAACTTAAATCAGTAGGAGTTTGATAGAAAATTTAAATTGCATGTATGTGAAGGGGACAAATGCTTTAATTAAGAGACAAAAATATTTTAAATTAATGGTATAATTTGAGCTTGGTAGTAATTAATAGAACTCATCAATACCCCTGAAGGGGTGATGGGAAAGTTGCTGGTCTGAGTGACTCTGGAAATCAGTGGAATCTGTAGGATGTAGGACTAAAGGCAAAATTAACCATATATGGCACTGAACTCTACTTGATACAATTGCTTCTCATAGTGATATAGGTTAAAAATTCTGAAAAATCACTGTATACTTATGGTGGAATTGAGCAATGATGTTTGTAGATGACAAATGGTTAGAAGCAGGTTAGGGTTCAAGGTTATAGATAAGCAAGGGGTGAAGGCTGGAATGATTAGTGTACTAATGGTTTAGAATTGGAGACATCAATATGAACTCATATTTAGCTTAATATTATTAAGATACAGATTACATACAGAGATATTTATAGATATGTGCATCTACATAGGTTAGGATATACATGTATGTTTCCTTGTTCTGTTAGCTGAGAGGGCCTTTAGGTAATGACATCCCAGTAGCACAAGCACACTTGTCACCCAGACCTGGTTTCTGATATCATTTCCCTAATAAAATAAACCAGGATTCATCAGAGAGATGGTTGATTCTAGGATAAGTGCAGGTACTACAGAAGATGAGCCAAAACACCTCAGCAATGAGTCCACATAGTAAGGCACGCAATACACAAGATGAGCCTATAGCATTCTGGAGTCATACAAAGTAAGAAAGTGCTGAAGTACACCATACCACACACCATGTGCACACACACCACACACACACATACAGCAATGGAGTTCTATCAGAGGGATACAGGACCCAACTGAAAGAACTCCAATGATCAAAGCTGGAATGCTGGATGAATATTAAAGTAGTATTACGTTATAATCCAAAGTATAAAATATGCATGAGACCATACTCATGTAAATAAATGGGTGAATAAATATATGAGGGATAATAAAGCTCCTACACAGAAGAATTACAAATAGCTTATGTAATAAGTAATAAACATAACTCCTCATGCCTGAAGTATGGAAAGGAAGGAAAATCAGAGTAACTTTGTGGTGGTGAAACCTGACAAACATTAGATCAAGACAAGTGATCAAGACAATAAGACCTATCAGTCATATGTACTCTTGATATGATGTGGTGAGAATGACACTTCATCTTTGTGGTTTTTCTCCAAAGACATAACTGTCCCAGTCTAATCACGAGAAGAAAGCATCAGAGAAATCCCAACTGAGACACATGCTATAAAATGCCTGGTCAGTATTCCACAAAAACTATCAAGTTCATTAAAAAACCAAGAAAATCTGAGACACTGTTTACAACTAAAAGGAGCCTGAGGAAATATTCCTTCTAAACATAATATGATATCCCAGATGGAATCCTGGAACAGAAAAGACATAAGGGGAAAAAAATGAGGAAATATGAATAAAGCACAGACTTTAATTAACAATAACAGAGCAATATCAGTTCGTTAATTGTTTCCAAATGTGCCATATTAGTGCAAGATATTAGTAATACGAGAAACTAGGTAGGTGGTATTACCAGAGCTCTCTGTGCTATCTTCACAATAATTCTGTAAATCTAAAATTAAGTTTATTTTAACAAACAAGTTAAAGAATGATTTTTTAAGACAAGATTTTAGAATATCTAATCAAGAGTTTATACCAATATTAGTTCAGCATCTCTAAATGTGTTTTCCATGGAACAGTAGTCATGTAACATGCCCTAGGAAAATAACAAGTCATTTCTCTGGTCAAATAATTTTGAGATAGGTTGCATACTTCATGAGCCTTTGGAGATTCACAAAGCAAATAAGAATATTTAAAAAGTCTAAGAAATTTTACAGAACACATATAATATGATGTTGTTTACCATGGCATTTCCCAAACTCATTTTAACTTTTGAATTTTTTGGCCTTACTATCTAGCATCTGTGGAGATACCAGTCCCTGGAACATACTGTGGGAAGTGTTTGTTGTACTGGTATGTACACTAGTGAAATAATAAGCCACATAATGGAAGGACTATGTGACATTCCTGAGTTTGAAGCTATGTAGAATGTAATGGAAGAAATTTTGGATGGCTAGTCTGCCAAAGAGAAGGCTTTAGTAAAAACAGTGTCTGCTTTCAGAACTTTGAAGAAATGTCACGTTGAAGATGATCTGTGTGGCTGACAATGATAAACCTAATCCAAATGGTGAGATGTCACACACCCACAAAAGTGACTTCAAGATAAAGAAAATGCTTCTAGGAATTAGAACTGATCAGGAACATCTCTAGTAGGCATTGGGCTCAAAGTCACTGTCTTCAAGATGCAACATAAGGTGTAAAGAAGTGAACTAAGTTGGAAGAGATGATCTTTATGATCTCTACCAATTTTATGGTTCCACTTACGTATTCACCCATTCAAAAAATGGTTAGTGCCTCTTATGTGACCAGCACTATGCTAAGTTTCTGGTATAAAACACTGGCTGCTATGACCTCTCCCCCTGATTACAGTCTAATGGAATATAAGAAAATGAGTGCTAGGAGGCTGTCCTCACTAGGGACCATATAGGGGTTGGGAAAACTTCCAGAGAAAGGATATCTAATAGCAACTCCTAACCTCAGGTACCTCTATGTGCCAAACTCTGATTACATTTATCTATTGAGTCATTTAGTTTTCATAATCTCATGAGGTAGATTCTAATATTATCATCTTATTTTGCATATAAAGACACTGTGTGACCCAGAGGTTAAATGACTTTCCCTAGATGACTCAGCTATTCATCAGGTGGTCTGGCTCTACTGCTTAAACTTTTAACCACTATGCACTACTGTCCAAATTAAGACTTCAAGGATGAGTAGTCAAAAAAGGTGTGTGTTTATAGCTAAAAAAGGGAGGCAAACAGGAGGGAAAAGAAGAAACCAAAGATATGAAAGGTAAAGGGAATAACATGTTTAATCTTGAGTAGCCAGGGAACATTTGATTAATTAATTTAAAGCCCTTTTGAGTCATTTCCCAGACTAAAATTCCTGACTTTAACAAAGAAAAAAAAAGTGTAGGTTTCTTCTCCCTTTTATTTCCCATATCCTCACCTGAACATCAACTCCCTCCATGCACACACACACACACACACACACACACACACACACACACAATTATAAACACATACACCACAGAAGATTTAATTTGGAAAACTAAAATGTGATACAAATCCCCTTTAAACCATTTCTCTATCAAGCTCAGGTCAATTCTTCCTCCCATCTATGTACCTAGGAAAACTGATTTAATAAAGTAAAATAAAAAAGGTAAAGATGTCTTCTATCATTTTATTCATTCCAGATTTCTACAGCACATTGGAACTTGAGAGAGGGCTTGCCTGAGGGGGCCAGACTGATGGTGGTGGGGGTAAAAGTGGTAAAGCCTGCACAATCTAGAAATTCTCTGGCTGCTGAATCTACATATTTGAAAATGATTGAGTTACTCTAGCAATTATGAAATTGGATACCACTCAGGCCTGCAAGACTCTTTATTAAACACAGTGATTGAGTTTATAAGGTAATAAATCCCATCTGTAAAGGAATACTCTGGGCCTAGACAGGTTGTCACTATTTGGAAATGGAGCAAATGTCTGGAGGGTTAGCCAGTGACCAAAATAACAGAAGGTGAGGTTCAGAAGAGTATCTTTTGACCCACAGATCTGAGGGGCTTCATATATTATAAATCCCTTTTCACATCTCTTATTTTAGTCTACTCTAACTTGAAGGATGCAGAGAGTGTTTTAAAGTTCATTTAGCTCAGGAAACTGAGTGTCTATGAGGTGAAGTAACTGTCCTGGATCAAACAACTCCCTAGTCATAGATCCAGAGCTGTGGAACATGCTTATGTTTTTTTCACCATAGGCCCAAGGAGCATGGAGGGAATTAGCAAACCTGCTTTCCAATGTGGGTGAGTCAGTTATGGACATGATAATGTTGTGTAACAAATAGCTACATAATAACAACGGCATACATCAGTAGGCCTTTTATTTAGTTCTTGAGTCTGAGGGGTCTTGAGTGTAGGGGGTCTGCTGATCCAGACTAGGAACAAAGGGACCCTATCCCCTGCACATTTATCCTCCTGGGACCAGTAGGCCAGCATGGGCATGTTCTTCACATGGTGTGTGTTTAAGCATGAGTACTGGGAGGAATTCACAAATAATCTTTAGGCTATCTCAGAACTGCTATGATCATTTTCACCAAATTTTATTGGCCAAAGGAAGTCATGTGACCAAATCTACAGTCAGGAGGCAGGGAAGTATATTTCAACTAAAGTTGAAGGGCATACAGATGACCATGGAAAAGAATGAAGGAGTCAATCAACAACGCGATCTACCACGGTAGATAAATGATTGTGGATGAGGAGGACGGAAGGTTGGAAATGTATCTCTGCTACTGCAGAGGGTAAATATGCACCATTATAATGAAGAAAACTCAAGTAAAAGGGACAGGAACCTCATTATATCATATTCTGTATTACTTAATAAGATTTTAGGATTTGTTTCTGAATACAGTAACAAATCATTAGAAGGTCTGAAGTAGGAATGTGACATGATCATATACATGTTCAAAAGATCACACTGGCTTTGTAGTAGAACATGGATTATGAAGGCTCAAGACTAGAGGAAGAGAAACTAGTTAGGGTGCATAGTCAGCAAAAAGAGATCATGAATTACACAAATGCTAATATAGACCTGGGGGTGGGGAGTCTCACAATTCTCAAACTATCAAAAGATATCTGGAGATGCAGTTTAAAGGGCTTAGCTACTGAGTGGAAAAGGTAGGGGTGGGAGTTGAGGGAGAAGCATGTCTTGAAACCTAAACTGTAGGCTTAAGTAACTGCAGGGATGGAAGTGGAGAGGGCAGGAGGAGAGGCAGACAATTGGGCTTTTCTCCATTTGCCATCTTGGGCCATTCCAAAAATGAAATTTCAGAATTCCTGGTCTGCTTCACATGCTGATTACAGCCCATGGCTCTAGAAACAAGTAGACTTTAGTCTCTTTCTAGGCAGCATGAGTAGTAGTAACTTTTTTCTTTTTTAATTAAACTGTCATTGATATACAATCTTATGATGGTTTCACATAAACAACACTGTGGTTTAACATTCACCCATATTATCAAGTCCTCAGCTGCTCTCCCCACCCCCATTGCAGTCACTGTCCATCAGCATAGTAAGATGCTATACAGTCATTACTTGTCTTCTCCAGGCTGTACTGCCTTCCCTGTGACCTACCTATATTGTGATTGTGAATTAACCCCTTTCTCCCTCCCCAACCCCTTCCAATTGGTAACTGCTAGTCCCTTCTCAGTGTCTGTGAGTCTGCTGCTATTTTGTTCCTTCAGTTTTGCTTTGTTGTTATACTCCACAAATGAGTGAAGTCATTTGGTACCTGTCTTTCTCTGCCTGGCTTATTTCACTGAGCATAATACCCTCTAGATCCAACCATGTTGTTGCAAATGGTAGGATTTTTTTATGGCTGAATAATATTCTATTGTGTTTATGTACCACATTTCTTCCTTATCCATTCATCTATTGATGAACACTTAGGTTGCTTCCATATCTTGGCTATTGTAAATAGTGTAGCGATAAACATAGGGGTGCATATATCTTTTTGAATCAAGGATCTTGTTTCCTTCGGGTAAATTCCTAGGAGTGGTATTACTGGGTTAAATGGTATTTCTATTTTTAGTTTTTTGAGGAACCTCCATATTGCTTTCCACAATGGTTGAAACAGTTTACATTCACACCAAGTAGTACTATCTTTTTTAAAAGATTATGGAAAATGTCAAATGCATACCAAGTTGAGAGAAACCCCCACACATCAATTCTCTAATTTCCACAATTAATTCATGTCTAATGCTATTTTACAGGTATCCACAACCATTCTCCACTCACATTATTTTAAAGTAAATGCCCGCCATGGTATCATTTCTTTTATCATTTAATAGGTATCTCTAATAAAAAAAAAAGTCCTACTTCAGATCTAAAATAGATGTTAAAACCTTTAGTAACATCAGATAAGTCAATGTGCAAAGTTTCCTGATTGTTTTCCTTTTCTTTTTCATAGTTTAAGTTAGGACTCAAATAAGATCCATACATTGTAACTGGTGGAATCTATAGGAGCCCTCCATACATTGCATGAAAAAGAAAGTGTTGTTTTATGGCAATTACCATAATCTGAATATTTACTTATTGTATTCTGTGATGTTTTCTCTATATTTTTTATATATTTCATAAATTAGTTTGCTATAGACTGATCACATTTAAGTTTGATTTTTTGGTAAGAAAATAGAAGGCAGTATTTTGAAAGAGGATGTAGTGTGAAAATAGCACTGTAGGAGGGAGAAGAAAACCAGCTGTTTTTCGTTTTTTTCTAACTTGTGACCATGAAAACTTTTAAGGCATCCCACATTTTAATTATTCCAGTGAAAAAAATGGGAATATTAATGTAAGTTACTGATATGAAATAATTCAGTGTTTCTTATTTTGGCTTGTAGTCAAAATCATTTGATTTGGTTTGTTTTGAAGTTCACATGCCTGAGCTCTGCGTTAAGCAACCTGAACCAGAACTTGTATGGGCTCCACATGTCCATATTTTTGAAAATCCTCATGTGCTTCTAATATACTACTTTGGTTGTGATCTGTGTACTATATAATAAGCCCAAGGCAAGGACTATGTCTTGTTTACCAGGTTCTAGCTTACAGCTAGCACTCAATAAATATTTTTGAATGATAGCATGAATGAATAGGTGGGTGGATGGATACATATTTGGAATGATGGATAAATGGATAGATGAGATAATTATAAAGGGTTAGATGAACCTGAGTTAGTAATAAAGTGATGTTAATTTCACCATAAAAAGTTACATAACTTTTTATATAAGAAACCACTAAAATAATTGTGATGTGGGCCAACAGGATAAGGACTCTAGATACAAGTTCATTACAATGATACTGTATATAAGTTCAAAGTATTAAATAGAGAGTTTAATAAAATAGGACTCCAGAGATAGCTCCAGTGATGCAAGAATGTCTGAGTAGATATTTGGGGAACAGAATTGAAAATAACCAACACAACTATGTAGTCAAAAAATTATTTGTATGAATAGTAATCAGAGAATTGAGCCAAACAAGGTCCATTTTCTGGATATGGTAAAGATTCAGGACTATAGCACAGTTAAAGATCTCACCATATACATAAATATAGTCCAAAAATATACAATTTAGGTTAGCAAAAAAATATTTTGAAAAAATTTCCACACTTTACCATGTGCACAAATAGTATCACATTCTCTAAAAGGCAGCATGGACAATTGGCTAGCTCAATCTAATCACCTCTGGTAACCATAGCATTATTAACCTTAAAGAATTAACTCTCAAAGCCAAGAATTACCAAACTGGAGAGAGTGGGTGTGTTTGGGCTTCTAACAGCTATTAAATCATTGTGTAATTCCACTGTGTCTACCAATATTTGTCTTAAGATACCCCCTCTATGTTCCCACATTGCAAATGTTAGCTTTTGCTATTGCTTTTATTTGATTTGATTTTGACATTTAATTGCTGAAGATTGCAAGCATCGATCTTTCTACTGCTCATACTACCTGCTCTGTTTACCTAAGAAGGTTTTTGTGGCAATCAAATGTAAAGCAACATGTGAAAGCATGTTATCGTTCATTAAAAATGCACACATAGGAAGGATTATGAATATAACCATTCTTCATCATTATCACAGCAGCTTTGTACTTGGGGAATTGTGACAGGAGTTAAAGCAACTCTTTTTTGTTGGAAGGACCAATGACAGTCATGCCCCCATCAAATGACTGTCTCTCACACATATGGAAGAGAAGCAGACTGATTATTGTAAAAATCCCACAAGGAAAACACTTGAATGGTCACCATGGTGGATGGACAAGCAGTGCAACTCCCAGATGGGAAATAAAGGTTAGGAGGAACATGGAAGTACTACCTTCTCCGATCTGAAGGTCCTAGTATTGCTTTCCCCATCACCCCACTCTCCCTCTGGTTAATGCAGACAAAGAGAGTATGAGGAAGGTCACCATAAAGTATATGGAATAGCCACCCAACTCCAGTGATGTAAGTTTACTGGGTAAGTACAGGTATTTGTTCCCCCAACCACACACTGTAATTAAGGGGGATATAGGTAGATTACCTCATCCCTTGGTGGACCTTACACTCCTTTTTTTTTTTGCTTGAAGACTGTGAGCTTAATTCTTCTTTCCTGTGGATTTTTCCTCTGTGATTTTTTTTTTAAGTTATAGAGATCCCTAGTTACTTGAGCTACTATTTTTTTATGCCTCTAATTTCTTGATATGTGATCTTTGGAAACTCGCTTAACTTCTCTGAACGTTTGTTTTCTGCATTTAATACAGACATGATTTCTGCCCTGCCTCTTAAGAATCTAAGTGATTCTAATTAGAAAGATATATTTAACATGAGTTACAAGTTGAACAAGACAATCAAATAATGAGGTATAATTATTGTAAGTTAGTGTCTGGCCCAATTCTTTATTCAAGTTTTAAAATCTATCATATATGGTAAAATCTTTTAATGCAATGACTAAAGTCTCCTTTCTCTGGGATTTTTTTCTTGCATACCAGTTCTGAATGGTTGGTAGGGGCTGCTTGCAGTTCCTGTTGAGAAGGATTCTAAGTTCATTTCTAGACTCTGTGGGGAAGAAGTCTATGATCAATGAGCAGCATCTTCCATGGGCACAGGAGAGAGAAACAATGCCAAGCAGAGTGTATATTTACTAGCTCTGTATAATGCACCAGTAGCATATAATGCAGGTACATGAAGGAAATTTAGCCCCAGACATGTTTTATGTGGCCTGTACCAACATTTAAAAATTGGAAGGTTTCACATATGTATCTGTATTTTTTAACATTCTCATGAAAAACTGGAAGGTCCAATAAAACTATGCCTGCACTTTCCCCATAACAATTAACTAAAGCTAAATACGGTTTCATTTTTCCTTTTTGATGAAACACATGTTCTCCATTTTTACCTAGTCCCTATCCCTCCCTATTGCATTACTCTAGTCTGTTTTCCTCATTTACTTTATTTTCTAAAGTTTTGTAGGCATTATTTCTTATCGCTGACTTAAGAGTTTTCCTGCAGAGATTTTAGTGTGTCAGATTAATCTGCAAGACTGACTATGACAAACACTACTTGAACACTGCATATTAAGATAAACCAAAAATCTGAGATACTCAAAAACACTATATGGTATAGGCTTTTTCATCTCAAACCCAGCACTCTAGGTCCTGAAAATGCCATTATGCACTGATCAAGGCTTTTAGCAAAAGCTTCATTAAATGAATCATGGCCAACATAGTATATCAGCTCTAAAGCTGGAAAAGTCTATGTCTCTTTCCTTCTCTCCATAATCTCTCAGCCCTGTCAGGATCCAGCCAAAAGCAAAGAAGGAGCAATATGAAATGAAGTGAGTGATTCACCATTTGTTGAGGGAACATAAATTAGCAACTTGTTATGATGTTGCTTTTTCTTTTAACTAAAAATCGCCACAGATAAGTTTAATGTGGGGAAGTGCATTTGCTTTCCTCTAATAAGACATGTTTATCCCTCCATTATCCTCTAGATCCCCTCTCAGATCCCCCCTAATTGAACGAAGTGGACTTAATTTGAATTAAACTGTCAAAAATCATCCACTTAAGTTGATGTATCTACTTCCTCAGCTAAAATGGATTCATTTCTGTGAAATATATAAGAAATGCTGATGGATTATGTTTTTTTTAACTAGAAATATTTTGCATGCATCTCCATGTCATGTAACTCAGATATGGAAAGCAAAGGAGATGGGGTGAGCAGAGCAGGTCAAAGAAGCAGTGGCTGAGGGTCTAGAACTGGAGGAAATGTCTGTGGTTGCCTTTAAACAACAAAGCAATAATCCTCTTTAGATTTTTGGAGGCAGAGTAATTTTTAAAATTAAATGTGCAAAGCCTATCTTAAATATGATGTAGTCTACCTTCAAAATACCCTACAACAGGCATTTTATTGATGCCTTCCATTTACCAGCACATGACTTGATATAAACAAACAGTATTTACATTTCTTTAAAAGCTGGTTTTAAACATTGTGACCATTTTGAATTTAATACCAAATGTTGATTTTTTAAAACAAAAATATCAACAAGTTTCTGTGGACTTTATAGTAGACTGTCAGCTCCATGTTCACCCACTAGAAGACTACAAATAAACAAAAGTATTCAAATATAATAACTAATTCTACCTTCAAGGATGTTATAATTCAATGAGGGGACATAAAACAATTACTATGATATTTGAGGCAGAAAATAATTTAGTGCTTAAGCCTATGGTTATCGGCTATAAATGAGAAGGAAACAGAAAGAAAATCAATGTGAATTTGTGTAAATCAGGAAGCTTCATCAATGAGGTTCACTTGTGGAAGATGGAAAATAATGTTTCATGCTTATTGGGGGAAATTGGAATACTACTCACTAGTCTGCTTTTGGCAGTTTTGACCAATGTCACAGATACTAAAAGAAAATTAACTAAATGGGAAGCAAAACACCTATTTATAAATCATTGTATGACTGCCTGAATCTCTTTTTGTAGGGCTATGGCAAATTGGGGAGTAAAATAATATGGCTAAGATTTGAAGATAAAACAGGCCTCCAACTTCCTTCCAATTTTAAATCTTTCTATTGGAATCTATATATTCAGATACACCTGCAAAAGGACATCAAACTAAGTTCTGAAGAGGAGACGCCTTGTTTATTGCCCAGCCAGGTGCATGGATGAGGCACATAGGTCTGCCTTGCTGAACCATTCAAAAGCAAAACAGAAAGACTGGACACTGCTCATTCCTATACACTCCAGCTAGGTTTCATTACATGAAGAAATAAAAGGCAACAGAGAGTAAGGAAGATCCCATTTATAAACAGTTATTTTTGTCAGTGTCTTTACCTATTTGTAAAATGCAGTTCTTGAGAATAGTTATCTCCTCTTTTCCATTGGGAGGATAGAAACAGGGTGTCCAGAAGAGGTAAACCATGACAGAAAATTCCTACTGTATGAGCTGAGGCCAAAACATGAGTTGCACAGTAAAAGCAGTCCTCACCATTGGGAAAATGAATTGTTCTAAGGGAGTCTAGAAACATTTGAATTATATCTGGGACCTTCAATTTCCCTGTCATCACCCAATACTTCCAAGAGTCTCTTTCAAACAATGTCCTACCTGTTGACCATCGGAAATGTTTTAACATTATAACACTTCCTAACATACAAACCTCTTAAGGTCTATGTACAAAAATGGTAGCTCATTTAGAGAGACATGAGTGTGATATAAAAGGACTACAATGATCGTGACTTAGAGAAAAAGCTGAAAAAAACCTAGGGGTACAATTGCTAGTGAGGAAGAGGGAAACATGATCATTCTTCAAATACCTACAGCATTATAGTGGAAAAAAACAATTATGCTAATTCTTTATGATCTAAATAACAAAATAAAATGGAATCAAAGTGTGTTACAAGGCAGTGAGTTCCCATTCACAGGAGTTTCATGTAATCACTATATTTTGATAATTTACAGGAATGTTGCATAGTTATTCTTCAAAGGGATAATAATAGTCTAAAAGTATAAGTTACCACCTAATACTGAAATTCTATTAAGTCTAAGGATAGTCCACAAACTTTTAAATCATACCTAAACTTTAGCTCCAGGAATATTGCCTTCAAATTTTTAACTTCTCAGAACATTCTCCCTTGAATCCATGAGGTTAGGATGTATATTATTCTTTATTGCAAAAGATACATGAGTCCACTTTTGGAACTTGAACACCCATTGGACTTGGTTGAGAACTGGTCATGTTCAAAAGAGAATAAGATTTTCTATGAAGCAGATTCATCCAATACCATGAATTTAAAAACAACCTTTCTGCTGAAGAAGTTCAAATTCATTGCCAGTCCAGAGGTTACCTCAGAATTCTAGATTTGTAATGCTAACTGCCAAATACAAATTTCTCCTTTGATGTGATAGGCATCACAAACAGTATTTCCAAATGGAAAAAAAAAAAAGGCTTTTCCTCCCCCAAAATTCCAAGGCTCAGAAAAAATGGCATCAATATCTTCTTATTAGCTCAGATTATAAACCTAGGAGTCAACTTTAGCACATTCCTTTTTCTCTTTTTCTATCTCCAAAGCTCTTCAGGTTCTTTCAGGTCAATTTCAAAAAATACATTTCAAATTGATCTTCTTTCGACTTGCTTTGCTCCCATCTTAATCAAGGCTGCCATCATGAATCCCCTAGACCACTGCTCTTTGTCTCCACCTGGTCTCCTTGCTTCCACCTCTGGGCCTCTCTGTTCATTTTTCACCCCACAGTGTGGACAGGGAAGAGAAAGCAAGGAAGACAAAATGCTTGAGACCTTAGTGTTTACAAAAAAAACAAAACTTTTCAATTACAAAAAATAATGTTACTGTCATTATTGCTGCATTGTGCTGACCTGTTAGTGTTTAATACAGTAGGATCAATAAAAACAAACTCAGTTTTCACTCAGAAAATCTTCTCTCTAGAATTTGAAAGGAGAAGGGGCAGGTTCAAACTTCTCTGGGATTGGTCTTTATTTCATGCCCCCATAAGTCCAAACATTCTTGACTGTTTTCTCTCCATGTCCTTTCAAAATCCATAGGTTTGAAACACCACAGAGGCAAAAAAAACAACACCATCAACAAAAAAGAATGTCATTTGCTCATTCATTCATGCTATACATTCTTTTTTAACATATATTCTGGACTCTGAGCTATGGAACAGTGATACAGGCATTAAGAGTCAGACATAGCTTCTGTGCTCATGTGAATTACAGGCTAGTGGGAAATGAAACCTATTAAAAAGTACTCAATCAACTTCTTGGAATAGTAGAAAGAGCCAGAGAAAAGAAAGATATGCTGAGGTCAGTAAGAGAATGAAGGTAATCAGCAGGTGAGAGGTTTGTTTTACAATATTCTTAGTCACTAGTGAAATTATCCCAATTAATGCGCTAGACCATTTCCATTTAAATGAGTATCTTCTCCTCATGCTTCAATGTCTCCCCAACCCCCCCCCATGCTTAGAAATAGATTAAAAAAAAAATAAAGAGTGGTGCCTTCAAGGAACAGAAATGTAGGAGTGACACAGAAAGGAAAGAGAAGTCAGGAAAACATTCTTTCAGTACCTGTGTCAAGACCTTTTTTTTAATTTTGATATCGTTAATGTACAATTACTTGAACATTATGGTTACTAGACTCCCCTTATTATCAAGTCCCCCCCCACATACCCCTTTACAGTCACTGTCCATCAGCGTATTTTTGTTATTTGATTTTTTAAATTTGCATCTTCAAAATGAGGTAGAACTAAATACCCCATACTTTTTTGCACAGGGAAAGAAAGCATCTCAGATATGTCAAGAACTTACTCAAGTTCTCATAGATAAACAATGGCAAGACTGAGATGTAGGCCCAAATTCATCTCCTTATTCCCAAACTCTTGTATCAATTAATTATACTCTACAACATTTGTACCCTGAATCAGGCCAAGTACCTGGGTCCTATATGGAAAAGGATATTAAGATCTTGGAAATGCACAAGAGACGGAAAGAGACCCCTGAGGCTTCCTGAGTAAGGTCCTTTTCAGGTATCTGCACTGAGCTCTCTTGCAAACTTTTCCTTTCAGGGTCCTCTGGGACTTTCCATAATTACGCCCTGCCTCTCTCCAGCTTCCTCCCTTTAATCACCTGCCCTTCTGGCCCCTCTCAGATGGGAATTAATCCAGCCTTGAACACAGTGTCACTAAGTGAAGATTTTACTGTGATTATTGCTTGGGAGAAAGATGTTGCCTTTCTGCCTCCTCCTCCAAATGCCTTATTTGCACACTAGAAATTGTGGGGCATGTGTCCAATTGATACATTTCCCTTCAAATAGCAGATCCAACACTGAAGTGGGATGCAAATTTAATTATTCCACATGTACAGAACAGAAACAGAATCTCATTGTTAAATTTGTTCTCCTATGTCAGAAAGATTAAAAATAAAATATCTTGAAGTGGTTTGTGTGAGCGGAATATATTTCAGTTCATAAAAATGTGAGGCAATGAAATAAGGGTACCAAAGGGCTTATTTCTACCACATGGAATTATTATTTCTAAATATTTCTTCTCAGAAGTTGTTGCTCCTGATCTATGTGGCTCAAAAGAAACTTCAATCCACTTCTCTAGAGCAATTTCTCCAAATAACCCTCTTCAATTGCTTTATCCTCTAGCCAAGCCCACCTATTTACTTTTTAAAATTAATTAGGAATAAAATGGAGGTAAAATTAATTAACTAGAACATAAACATGAGTCTAGAGGTTAAGCACCTCTGTGGCTGGCTACTTAGAATCAAATCTTGGCTTTAGTGCTTAATAGATATATGACCTTGGGCAAGTTACTTGACCTCTCTGTGCTGTCTCTTGCTCCATAAAATGGGGATAACAATGGTATGCATCTCATAGGGTTTTAGTGAAGATTAAATGAGTCAATACAAGTATTGTGCCTACAACAGGGCCCAGAACTTGGTAAGCACTCAATAAATTATAGCTATTATCAGAACACATCCCATACTATGTCCTTTTCCTCTTTAGCATAGCTTCTTCAAGACTCAATTCAAATGTTGCCTTTGCCATAAATCCTTTCCTCCAGCCAGTAGTTAACTTTTTCATCTCTAAATTCCCATAAAGCATTTCTCTGCCCAACCTATCACAATTTATCATGTTCTTCTTATCCAATGTCCCTGGAGCATAAGAAGGTATCACCTTACTCTTTTATAGACTAGGGAGAAAATAAGTGCTTGCTGATCAATCAAATGAATAAAAACATAAGGAGTGATTTAATTAGAACCACTGAGGGCTTACTATGTACTCAGGCCTTGTGTCAAGAATATATTGTCATTTAATCTTTGCAACATTCTTAGAAGTTATACAGATAGAAGTTAGGCATTATATAGATAAGGAAATGGAAAGTCAGAGAACTTTAATAACCTTGCACAGTAAGGCAGTGAGGGGCAGCATGGACATGGGAAGCTATGTGTCTCTGGCTGACTCCAGAGATGATATTTATAACCACTAAGCATCACGGCCCAGTTGGACCCCCAGGCCTGGGAAAGGACAACCATGAAATAGTGCTATGTTCAAGCTGAGTTTAAAATTCATTGGATTTCTTACAGGTGCATTCCTTTTGTTAAGGAGAAACTTAAGAGAACTATAGACCAGAAACTGTTACTGAGTTCTCTGGGTAAATCCTGGTTTGGATGGAGGGAAGGAAAGTAGAGAGCAGCGTTTTTTTCTAGCCACCCCTCAAGTTAGGGTGGTCACTGGGACGGTGATGTTTACTTGATGGTTCAAGCCCCCCTCCTCTTTCTCTTCTGCTCAAGCTAAGAAGCCTTCTTAAAATTCTATAATTCCCTGCCCCCTTGGCCCCATTCTCAGATGAGAATTCATCCAGCCTCGAAGAAGCTGTCACTTACCTTGCTTAGCCAAGCTTCTTCCCACCCAACCCTTCCTCGAGGAAGTTTTCTTGATCATTCTATGGATCACATGGCACTGAATCTGCCCATTCATTTCTCATTATCTCCTCAGTAGCCTGTATTCTCCCAGATGGTAGACGCGTTGTCTACTTTATTCACAATTAATTCCCCAAACAGGCCTGATGCTTAGAGGGAATTAAGAAAGGGAAGGAGGAGGTGGAGAGACAGGAAAAGTTTGGGATGATGGAGGAAATGGAGAAAGTAAAAAAAAGATAACTAGAACTCAGATTCCTGACTTCCGTCTGATCCAGAGCATATATTTGTCCCTATAGAACACCTCCAGAATGTTTTTTGTATTTTTTAAATAAAGGAAATAGGAAACCTTTTCCAGGTTATCTAAAGCCTTATTGATGTTTGAAAAATCCCTCCAGATTTTAAGAAGCAGTTAATTGTAATGTCCCCTCCTTCTGCCTACACCATCCTCTCTCCATACCCCAAACAGCATATAAAATAGAAACAATTTAAGGCTGAGATTACCTAGAGAAAGGGACCTGGTTATTCCTTTAGGAAGAAGACTCTCTTCTAGTGGATACAGACCCACCTTCCTTCCCTTTTTATATAGCTCATGATTTGCCCTAACACCTTGGTCTAGACCCAGTGCTTCTCAAACTTGAATACGTGTAAGAATCACTTGAGTGTTTGTTAAAATACATTGCTAGATTCTAATCTTCAGTTAGATTCTAACTCAGCAGGTAGGATACTGCTGCTACTATGCCACAGAGGAACCTTTTAGTAGCACTGGCCTATCTAGCCACGGGATCAGTGTCACCAGTTACCAGTAGGGTGACACTGTAATACTGTGAGAGTGAGCTGTGGACCCATCTTAATGCTTTTGGTCCTTGGAAATTTTATTGATGTTTTAAGCCACTGGGAATCTTGGGTGGGTGCTATAAAGGGGGGTTAATGTCACAGTTTTGAGAGGATGACGGAGGCTTGCATTAGGTACATTTATTTTCAACAGGTCTGGGAATAATCTGTCATTTGAATGGGACTCTATGTCTTGCCAATGGGTTTCAGCCCTGGGCAAGTTCAGTATGGATTCATTGAGACTGAGGAATAACAATGGAATGACAAATAGAACGTTCTCGGGGTAAAAGGGTGCATCCAACAGTCTGCAGGTCTGTAATCCTCCTTCATCTCTGCCTCCGCTCAGAGCACTGGGCAGAGCTCTTTATATAGTGACCGAGTCAATAATAACTTATTGCCCCCGGGTGTGGAAGCAGTAGCCTAGCAGCAGGCCAGTTACATCACGAAGCAGTTTAGTTTCAGGTGAGGATCCTGGCCATAGGAGCTCCCACCTTCCCCACACTGTACTGCATAGCCCCAGGACAAAGTGGGTTCGATGTACACTGTGTTCTGCAACAGATGGAATTGTGTTTGAATCTCCTCTCTGCTCCATCCAAGCCATATCCTTATATTGTCCACTATCTCTCAAACAAATTGGTTATAATTTTATCTACCTCAGAGGTACTATGGCATGCAATAAGCCCTATGTAAATGTCTTTTATCAATATTAATAACCACTAAAAACAACCTTGGGAGATAAATATTATTATTTCCTTTTTATTTATGAAGATATTGAAGTTCGGATGCTCACATAAGATCACAAAGTTACTTAGTGTTAAAACAGGAATAATGCTTGGAGTCAGCCTGATTCTGAATTCTTTGCTTTTAGCCACTAGGCTATAGTACTGGAATTTTTTGTATTTAGTTTAAGTGATCTTTGGGGGTACCTAAGAAACGTAAAAATAAACAGGTCTGGGTAAGCAACCCTATAATTTCGTAACCCAGAGCGTAAATTCCAAACTCCATACTTGGATAAAGCCTTCGGCATTCTGAGGCACCACGACCCCACTTCCTCACTGCTTCTGTATGGCTCCTCTGCCCCAGAACAAAGAAGGCAGCTGAAAATCATGTATCAATTATGGATAATCATGTCTCCATTTAGCACAGACAAGTGATTCCTCATTGTCCCTGTCAAATAAAACCAGCCCTGAGCTCAAGCCATTTCCTCCAGAAACCACAGCTCAGCCTCCTTGCACCCTGAGCTCAGTTAGATTAACATTAATGATCTTTCCTCTCGGATGGGTCCCAGAGCATTGGACCCTGCCAAGCCATTTCCCACTCAGAATGATTCTTGCCCTGGCCTCTTGCTTGCATTGTGGCCCTTTCTCAATTTGGAAGTGGCAGCTGTTTAACAGATGCTCTCCCACTTAGATTTGGAATGGAGGCCTTGAAAGATGTGGTGGGAGTCTGGTAGGCCAAGAAACATGTCATGGCATTTGCAGCCACATCATGATGAATTTTTAAAATGGAGGGTGGAGCTCCAACAAGGGAAAACCACCGCAGGGCTTGAGAGTGGACTGCAAGTGATGAAGACAAAGATGGTATTTTACTTTTTTTCAGGAATCTGTATCAGCATGTAAAATAATTTTAACTACCTCTTCTCTCTTATTTAAAAATTAAACACAAATAAATAAGTACAAAGCGATAAAGCTGAAAGTCTATAGGTCCTAACTTCCTTTCTCCATTCCATAAGTTATTGTTTCTAGTTTCCTGTGTAGCCCAGAATTTATATAAATATCAAAGCCTTTGATATATTTGCTGTTTTGACATAGCAAATGGCATTACATATAATATTCTGTACATTGTTTTAACATTTTTCTTGAAGTATAATGTGCATGCATAAAAATACATATATTTTAGGTTTGTCACTCCTTGATTTTCTGTAAGTTGAATTCTCAAATGTATTCACCTAGACCCAGCCCAATAAATAGAACAAAACAGAATCCCAGAAGACCCTGTCTGTACCTTGTTTTTCATTTAATAAAACATGGTGATCTCTCCATTTGGGCATATATAGATCTACCTTTTTTTTTTTTTTAATAACAAAACAGAATCCCAGAAATTCCCTTCTGCACCTTTTTTCTTCATTTAATAAAATAACATCATGATCTCTCCATCTGAACATATATAGATCTACCATTTTCTTTTAATAGTTATGGAGTATTTGGCTATATTGAGGGCCATAATTTATTTAATGAACTGGCTATTGATAGACATTTGCCATTTCTAGTTTTGTTTTGCAAAAAGTGCCATGGAATTCTTGTAAGTTTATCTTTCAACACTTCTGAGGAATATTCTTTAGAATATATTTTTGAAAGAGAATTGTATTAAAAAGTGTATCTGTATTTTATCATTAAGAATGTTTTAAAATTGCCCTGCAAGGTTACACTAATCTATACTCCCACACTGCTACCAACTTTAGAATAATACACGTTTTTAAAGAAATACTTCCTGAATATATATCATTTAGAATAATACTGATAAACAAAAAAGAAAAATCACCAGCTGTATTATCACCTGGAGATAACTTATTTTTATAAACATGTGAACATTTTTTTCTTAGACTCAAATGAGGTGAAAGAGGGTTGATTTAAAAGAGCATCATGAAAAGACAAACCAGCCTGAGGATATAAGCTCAGCTGATGTTTTAGAAGAGAAAGCTGATCACCTTCAGTTTAACACCAAAACTTTCTCACTGCTTTATTTGGCAGCTCCTGAGGCCTCTTCTCTCTAGATTGACACACTGTGGCTTGAGAGTAAAAGGGGCAGTACATGCATCCACAGGAGAGAAAGCCCAGGTAGCTGGCTACCCGGGACAGTGGGCTTGTTATGCATCCTGTGCAGATGATGGATAGGCATTGTGGGATCCATTCATTAGAGTCCAGATTCTCTGATAAAGGAAATAGATCCTATACATTGTCACTGAAAGGCAAACTCCTTTCTTTATCACGCATTTCTCACTGCTGACAATCACTGAATAATATCTCTACTCCATATATATGGGAGGAAAATGTTTACACAACAGTCACCATGAGGAATGAGATGCTACCAAACAGAGCAATGGATATAGTAGAAACACTGCTGCCATATCTAATTCCCTCTCCCATGTGGTTGTTTCTGGTTCTACCTGTATCATTGTATTTCTAAGCAAACAACTTGAACAGTTACTCTGGGGGGTATTTTCTCTCTACCCTACCTTCTGCCTTAGGATTCCTGGCAAAAAGAATCCACCACAACAGAGATTTTCAGAGCTGAATGGGATCTTGGCGAACATGTGGTGTGGGGATTTCCCAAAACCTCAAAATCATTTGTGGCCCATGTTTAATCAACTGCTTCTGTATATAAGCACTAACATGCCTCCCTCCCACACTAGAACACTCTTCCTCCATCCTATATGACAATTTAAATCAGATTTTCCTTCTCTTCTAGACTAGAATCTCTGTATATGTTTTTCTTGTTTGCAACCAAAATCTTGGAGTCTAGTTTCTGGAACAAAGCCGTTATCTTCAAAATATCTGCTGATTAAATGAAAGAACTAACCCAACTTTACCTCTCTGCCAGATTATACCAAATTCATTCTTTCTCTTAATTTCCAAGCATTATAAATTACCCAAACCTAATACATATTTACTGTTCTTTCTTATCTGTTTGGTATTTGACCACTATTATTTCAGGCAGTATTTTAGTTGTCCTTATGGTACTTCATAATGGTTATTAAATAGAATTATTTAGAAACACCATGGAAAGGCCAGACTAAACACAGTGAACAGAGACTACATAAGATATTCAGAAGACCTAGAGTTGGATTCAGCTGTAGGTGCTGGAGGAAAAAGAAGGCAGAAAATAGATGGAGGCATGAAGTGAAGCCTGAGAAGGCACCTGGTTAACACCCAGGCTGCGCAGCAGGTTTAATGGGCAGGGAGAATGCAATGTCAGGAGGTGAGCTGTGATCACCTGGAGACACTGCTGAGCAGGCAGACAATGATCAGACAGAGGAGCAAAACTCCAGAAGGGCCCAGGTTAGGGAACAGGACTCTAGTTCTGTTAGAGCTATAAAAAGAAAAGGACCCTAGCCTGACAGGAGGCTGCTGATATTTGGAACTTTTTCTTCACTGAGACTCAAACAGTGAATCAAGGCCTGGATGCTGTAAGTCAAACAGGGATACAGTGTTGGCCTTGCTCAGATCAAGAAAGAATCTCAATTACTAGAATGGGAATATGGAGGACAAGACTGAGTCCCAGGCCCCAGGCAGGACCATAGTTACAGTAGGTGGTGAAGCCTCCCCAGGAGGGGGACATTAGAAAATGAGCTCTAATCGCTGCCCATGTCCTATAATTTTGTGTGTGTAAAGACTATCATCTAACAGGACTTATAAGGAATTTCATGTTTTGGTCTGTGGCCAATATCCCAGCCTCACTACTCTCCATTTCCCTCATCATATCTATCTTCGCAAGCCTCAGCCTATCATATCAAACACCATAGCCTGGCTGGCTTAAACAACAAACATGAGTTTCCCACAGTTCTGGAGACTGGAAGTGCAAGAGGAGTGTGCCAGCATGGTCAGGTTACAGTGAGAGCCTTCTTCTTGGTTTGTGGATGGTCACCTTCTTGCTGCATCCTCGAGGGCAGAGAGCACACCCTCTGGTCTCCGCATCTTACAAGCACCTAATCCCATACTGGAGTCTCCACCCTTATGACCTCATCTAAACTTAATTCTTTCCATTAATTTATTTTAATATGTAGTAAATGTTGCCTATTTGTTAAACAGCTGAATAAAAAACTCCCAAAATGTCAGTTTTGGTTTATTCATTTTTAATATTGCACATTAAATACCCCTCAACTACCCTGATATTTCCACTATAAATTATGATTGACATTTCCATGTTTATTTTAAACCAGGAACAAGCCAGACTCTCAAAAAGCTTATAGCTATTTTATTTTTAGACAGATCTTAATATCTTAATGTGGCATTTTAAGAAAAGTAGTTTGGGACTGAAGGGCAGTGACTTAAGTTTACGTAATAGATCACTCAAATTCTGTGATTCAGTAACATTGGTACAGCACCTTTCTACCCAGTGAGCATCAAGTAGACTGTAAATATTGGCCAACTCTCCAGCAATCCCTGAGCTCAGATAATGTTGATCTCAGAAGACTAGTTTATTTACCTGACCAAGTGGACAGTGTGCTCCTGAAGGCCTATCTGTTACCATTGCTGTTTGGACTGAATTTTGTGTAGTGACTGTTTTTCTCCATTTGTTTCCCCTCTATCTATGAAGATGATGTTCATGGATTCTTTCTCTTTTTTTCCCATTTTGCCTTTCTGTCTACCACCTGCCTACTCTAACTCTCACATCTCTACTGCATTATTAACTAGGGCTTGTCCATGGGCTCATTAATTGAAAGGCTCATGGATCTTTGTATTTCATGGATGCTCAACAGCAATCAGATTGGCAGGCCCAAGAGGAACTGGGATCCCTGAGACATTGGATGCATGAGCTAACAGGAAAAGGTGAGCAATAAAAAGGAACTGTGAGAAAAATCAATACGTTCACATTGGCCCCCCAATGTCCACAAGCATCTTTTTGTTGTTAGAGCATCACTGCTGTGATTGTAGGTATCATTACTGTAGTATTTATTTCTCTCCCTCTTCTCTATCAAATAGCTGGCTAGAATCAGGAGTCTATTTGACTCTGGCATTTAAAATTCTCTTAATATTCAGTGGGTCAGATTTCTGGTCTTTTCTCGTTTCCTCACTACAAACCAAATTCACTACTGCTTTTTTCTTTAATTGACCAACGACAGGCCTGAAATATTGTGAGGGTTACAGCATCCATGAGGAGCTTGGTCTTGATGACTTTTAAAGTTTATTCAAATTCAAGGTTTCAAAGATCAAATAGCTAAATGAATGTTTTGTCTCTCTTCTCTTAAATGAACATTTTGTCTCTCTTCTCTAAAACTTGGTATTTTCCTCATAAGTATTTATTTATTCAGCAAATATTTAACAAGCAGGTTGTGCCAGGTATTAGTTTATGCATTTGGTTTCATTGATCGTGGTTGCCTTTCACATTAATTTTAGATTCTGCCAAGCACCACACCTCCCTACAACGGCCAGTCTCTGAGCCTCCATATTCTGTGGTTACTTATCTCCATGTTTCCTAAAATGTAGTACACAACTATCTGACTCAAAGAAGTCACTAGAGTATAATAAGTAGTTCAGAACATGGCCTCTGGAGCTGGATCCTTCCTTGAACACCTACCAACTGTGAGACATTGAGCAAAGCAGTTAACCATTCAGAAAAATGCATAGTAGACTAAGACCTGAATAAATTTTAGCTATCAGAGTCACCCAGAGCTTCTGTGAAAATGCAGATTTAGAGATGTTGAGTGATGGAATGAATGAATGACTGTGTTTGTTGCAAGGGTAATTCTTATTTATTGAAACTTGAGAGTCACTGAATTGTATATGTTCCCTTTCGGTTTCCTTATCTCCTTCCTTTTACCACTATCAATAAGTGAATTCAAATCCTGTCCTTGTTGAGAGTATTGCAACCAATTTCTAATGTGGGCAGGGATTCCCCCCACACCGTCAAGTAATTCTGGCACACCAATGGGATATCCTAAAATTCAACTCAATGCTGATACTATCTAACCAGAGACAGCATCAGATGCCACAGGTTAAGAACTAAGTCCTATAAGGCTGCTCTCTTCTTCAGATGCCAATTCCAAGTCCAGGTTGTCATGTGAACTTCTGACAGACTGACTATAAAGCAGAGGTTCCCCTCTTTGTGTTTGATGGATTTGCTAGAGCAGCTCATAGAACTCAGGACACCAGTTTACTCACTAGATTACCAGTTTATTATAAAGAATATTAAAGGGTATGAATCAACAACCAGATGAAGAGATACATAGTTTGAGGTCCTGAACAAAAGACCTTTCCCTGCAGAGTTTGTGGCCAACTTTGGTGGCACATGGAAGTATTTTCGTTCACTAGCCTGGAAGCTCTCTTGAACCTATTCCTCTTGGATTTTATGGAGGCTTCATTACACAGGCCATTTGTGATTGATTCAAACTCCAGTCCGTATTTCCCCCCAAATCAGGGGATAAGACTGAAAGTTCCATACTTTCATTCATGGTTGGTTCTCCTTGCAGCCAGCCCCCATCCTACTGTGCTACCGAAGAGCCACCTCTTTAACATAAACCCAATTGTGAAGGAAAGGGGCTTGTAATGAATAACAGGACACCTATTTCACCTTGATGGCTCTGAAGCAATTTCAGGAACTGAGGAGAACTGAGACCAAGTATTATAACAAAAGATATTCAGGAAATTCCAAGGGTTTTGGAAGCTGTGTACCAGGAACCATAGAAGAAGACCAAATATATATGGGTCATCTGAATGACCAAATAAATACTTCTTATCAATCAGAATATCACACTTGCTTTTTCCAAGATACATCACTCAGGAAAGTTGCTTCAACTCTTTGAACCTCAATTTTTTCCCTATGAAAAAATAGAGGCAATATTCCCAATGTCCCTGTAATGACTGAGGGAAATATTAAATAACACAGAATACACATTACAGTTATAGCTATTATTGTTATCATATATCAGACATTGCCTTATGTCATTGACCTCTCTCAGTAATGTAGGTAGGATGCCCATTTTACAGATTAATAAGCTGAGGGTCAGAGTGGTTAAGTTAAATTTCCTCTGATTTAGATATGTTGGCTATGATATTGGTACCCTCATCATTTTCTTCTAGAAAATCTTTCCACTCACAGTATTACTTACAGAAATAACCCCAGAACAGTCCTTTCAAGGAGATATCACACCAGTTCCTTATTACAGAACCCTGCCTCACCAGGGCTACATTTGTTTGATCAGTTAGACACTTGTCCCTCAAAATAGCTGATACCCAGATGGTCATTTCTCCCATGAAATGGTCTAGTCTAAAACATAAGGTAAACAAATAGGATTTCCACTGTGAAGAAATATGAACCAACAAACACTTAAAGAATGAAGTTGGTAGCTAGAGAAGCTAAGATGGACCTGTTCATAGAGTCCATGAGGCAGAGCGAGGAGGGCCCTGGGGGCATCTAAGAAGAAACATGTTGAGGTGCTCTGAATAAGCAAATACTTATTTCTATTGCATTGGAAGTAAAGAGGTCCTCATTCACTTCTGAAATATGGACCTGAAAAAAGGAGTAAAGGGCAATGAAGTCATTGGTAAACTAATAAAAAGGAAAGAGAGGCAGGGACTCAGAGAGTACCTCAATTACATTAATTTTGGAAACCTGGAGTAAGTATCCAGAGTGTCTAGAATCTTGTACTGATTTCAATCTCTGAGAGGCTGAATGAGCACTTGGCTGTCACAGCGTAAGAGAATTCAAGAATCAAGATGACAGTAGGTTTGGTAAACTTGTAGATGTTTCCTAACTGAGTTTATAATCAAGATCCAAAACCATTTACACCCACACAGCTCACTGTCTTAATTAGTATGACTCCACTATCCTGTTGCCTCCATCAGTACGGCTACTATTCCAAGAAACTGTTGCCTAGGAAGATAAAAAATCCAAGTAGTTTTATTCCAGGTTCATTCCAAGTTCTTTGCCAGAAATGTATTTAAACAAACATCAAGTGGTTAAACTTTTCCATAGCATCAAATAATAATTAACTCCCCATGACTCTTCTGACCAACATCCTCAGTAATCCTAAACAATTATATCAGAACCCTCACCCAATCCTAGTCAAATTTTGTCATTAAAAGGCTCTAAAACCTTACAAAAACCTCCACTTTATCCTCCATGCTCCAAAGCTTTCCCAAGAGTCTGCAAAGATAGTATATTCCCATGCTGTAGTAAGAAAAACCTTAGCTTTTTCTTATCAACAGGTTGTTTTCTTTTTTAATTTCATAGGGCAGCATTTGTGAAACCAGCTTGAGGAAAAAAAAAGTCCTCATGAAACTTCAGAATCTGAAAGCCTTATACTTCTGCTCTCTTGCATTATACTCAGTCAAGCGACCTGAATTAATTTTGATTTTTATCCCTCCTCCCACCCACCCCTATTTATTATCTTTCCATAATTCTTATGCCATGTCATTTCTTTCACTCTTTCTCATTTAAAATGAAGACACTTGTGCTCCCATTTCATTTTCTACAGGTCTCTGAACTGTTCTAGGGTGAGCCTCTTCTTTATCTCTGTAAACCTATCTCTATTTTATTTTCATTCCAAATTGTAAATATTTGAAGTCTAAATAGATCAAACCTTTGTTAAAAATCTCTTTCAACTTATATTAACAGTAAGCTGTGATGCCTGGAAAAATGATGTGCTTTTTCTCTCTGTATGTGTGTGTGTGTGCACACTTACACACAGTCAAAAGAGGAAAACACACACATAAAATGTCTACCAACATCAGCCCTTTTGCCAAACAGCAACCAAATTAAAAAGAAAACCAAAGATAAATTCAGGTCCATATTTCAGAAGTGAATGAGGACCTCTTTATTTCCAATGCAATAGAAATGCAAAGAGGAGGAAATCAATGCAAACCAGTATGTCTTGGATCAGCACATTTTAAAACAAAATGTACCTTTGTATCTAAAAATCTGAGAGCCATGAATATTTAACAGAGAGAGAAAAGAATGATTTTGTCAGTGTGTAAAGCAAGTCCCAGGGAAGCTTAAATTCTGCTGCCTTCTATTAGCTTCTCTGCTCAGTAAACAAAATGAGTTATTCAGGGGAAGCAGAGGAAGGAGCTAAGAACTGGGGGACACTCAGGGGACTTCTGAGTGTTGGGAAGGGGCAGACTCAGGAATAGTAGTATAGGGGAGAGAATGATGAAGTTTAATGCCAGCCAGTGGTCATGAGCTCTCTGTCTGGGGACAGAGCAGCTGGAAAGAGTCCGTGAAGAGAATTCTCAAAATTCTGCTCATTTTGGAAGCCGAAGGAAGCAGGGAGTCGTAGTAAGGGATGGAAGGGATTGAACTGGCTACTCCAGGATGCAAGTTTTGTCCAGTTAATCTCTTCAAAGCTCTCTTTCCTCACTTCCTAAAAGGTTGCAATACCAGCTCCTTGCTTCAGGAGACTGTCTTGGGGATAAGTGAGGCACATTAGCCAAAATCCATGCTAAATATTTGATGGCTGTGTCTGAAGTCATACAAGGGAATATTTGAGCAGTTTACCAGCTTCATGGGTGGTGGTGGGAGGAAGATCCTTAACGTGGCATAATTCAGGACTTTCATTACAGCCAAACCCCTGTCATTATTACTCACATAACACTCCCAGGAGCTTTTCTATACCCAGAAAACAGCATCCTGCAGGCTAATGATGTATTGATTGTTTGGCTATGAAGTCTGCACAAAAGGAAAATGCTGATCAGTGGGCTGGGGTAGAGTAAGAGGGCGTGTAGCTGAATTAAGCAATACTTATCAACGAGTTCCACTGTTCCTTCAGCCTTTTTTTTAACCCCTGTTGTCCTGTCAAGCTTCTGACTACGTTTTATCTCCTTCAACTTTTCACATTGAATTTTCTAAAAGGCAACATGGTGTTATGCAAAATGAACCTTGGACTGGAGGTCAAAGCCAGATTGCCATGCTAACCCTGCAATGAACACCACTTAGGTATTTGAGTAAGACATTTGTAATTCTTTTATTTTTAGAATGTTGGTTTTTCAGTCTGTAGAAAAAAATACCTTCTACAGTTCTTTGTATGATAGAGGAAGGAGGGAAGAGAACTTCATTATGGTTAACACTTCCCTGCTTACTTTTACTTCCCTCTGTATGCTTTTCCTAACCGCTTTGAGCTCAGAGCCTATTTATCAAGGCTATAATGTTGGAGTCTAAGCTGTAAGCCTTGCTGGAGGCTGTCACAGCCTGAACCAACCATTAACTAATTAAGAGGAAGCAAATCAAGTTGTCAAAAACCTCTAAAACTAATAAGTCTGGTCCTAGAAAATTGTAATTTTTTTTTTTTAATTTAAGTAGGTACAAACAGTCACATCACTTCAAGGCCACGCATGCTTAGCACAAGGTATCAGCAGATGACCCTTGAGAAGATTTCTCATTAAATGCACTAGCACTGAAGCCATCAGTTCCCTCAAAGCACATCCTTGGTGCCTTAATTTTGGATGAAAATGCAGATATTCAGAGGAAATAAGAAGAAGGCATCTGGGCTGTATTCTAGGAGTCTCCTGAGCCCCCAGGCAATCAGTTTAGAAGCAAAAGTCTCTTACACAAAGGGACACTTGACATCCATCAATTACCCACCTAAGCCGACTAATTCCTCTTTATGGCTTCTTGGTGATCGAACCAGAGCAAAGGTGCCATCTATATGAAGGCTGACTTTGTATCAGCTGAAATATGGGAGCCACCCAGGAGTTACAGAATAATGAATGTCAGGGCATTAGAAATGGTGACGACTGGCACCTGAGCATATTACTGGGACCATATCTGCAAGTAAGACACACTTACCCTAGCCATGCAAATAGAATCATTCAGCAAATAGAGTTTCTACTCTGTATTTATGCTTGTATCTCAGCACAGCTGATGAAGATTTGAAAAGATAGGGTCCCCTCCATGCAAGTATATTAGCATTTGGTGGGGATATGGAGATGTGACATTCCCCAGACCTTAGATGGTTAATAAAATCAAAAGTATTGTCTACCACCTCTCATAGTACAAGGTGATAAAAGAAGACATAAAAGAAGCACTATTTGAGCCAAGGCTTGAAGAATGAGTAGGATTTATGGGAGTAAACAGAGAGGGAAGGCCATTCCAGGGAGGGGTTATATTGTTTGCAATGGCAAGAAGGTGTGTGCAATAATGATTTTTTTTAAAGCAGTTATTTAAAGGTATAAAGAGGCACTGCTGAGATACTTGTCTGCCCAGCAACATATCCATGATTTTATGCCACAGTTTGGGGAGGCATTAGCAAATACGGAGCAGGTGCTTGGCTGGATTGGCTGCAGGGCGTAGAAATACCCTTCTGGGAGCTGCGGGGAGACGGGCCAGTTCCAGATGGCAACCTCAGAGGATCCCGGTCCCAGCTCCCCCGGACACCCCAGGTCTGCAGCTACTACGTATAGGAACCACGTCCTCTAGAAAACCTGAAAGCTGCCCGAGCCACTCCTGTGCCTCACCTCGCAGGAACCAGAGAAGTCCAGATCAAAGCGGGGAGGAGACGCTGACACCATCCCACCCTGACCCCGCAGTGGCCGCGGCGACCCAGTCAGGGGGACGCTCAAAACCCGGGGCTTCTCCTTGAGAAACGAAGGGTGTGAACCCCACAGAGCACCCCACCCCAAGTTTTAAGACCTGCCTCTGAGAAGGGAGCCCCCAAATCGTCTAGCTTTGAAGACTGAGCAGGCTTGTGGCCATCTGAGGGGCGGCTTTGAGAGGCCTGGCGTAGGCCGAGACTCACCCGCCTCAGGGTCAGCGCGCGCAGCCCGGACTGGACGGGCTCCCCGGCCGGGGGCAGAAAAGCCCCCTTGCTGGTCTGCGAGTGTCGGCAGGAGGGGCAGGCACGCGCTTCCACACAGAGGGAGGCCTGCCAGGTGTTCTCAGGGCGAAGACCCCCGTCCCCCGCGCCATCTTCCCGCTCTCCCGCCTTGCAGTGAACACTGTTCCCCTTCTCTTTCTAAAACTCTCTGGGCGTTGTTTTTGTTTTGTTTTTTTTAATGCTTTTCTCTTTTTTTTTTTTTTTTTTTTTTTTTTGTCTTTCCCAGTAGCTCCCTGTGCACACTGGCCCTCAGCCCGTCTCCCGCAGGCGGGCTCCACTTTTGCACTCCCCTGGGCGCAGCGCCAGCATCGCCCCGGGGCGGAAGAGCACGTGCGCGCACGCGCGGAAGGCCGCCCGGGGGTCGCGGCCACTGCCCGGCGACGCCTCCACGTCTCCAGGCTCTCAGGCTCCAGGGTCCCACAGTACTATAACCAACATAGGCAGGGTTCTCAAGCAGTTGCCACCTCCGGGACACCGCAAGAGGCAACTGACCCAGGAGCTCAGCCTTTCTGGGAAACTGGCCCGTCAGCTTCTGGGAGGGCAGGGGCTACCTTCATGCGCCCCCTCCGGGGCACGGGTACCTCCTGAGAAGAACTTTTGTGCGTGCACCAGGCGCCCCATCTTTGCGCTTGCTGCCCTGGGAGTACTCCTTGATTGCTTGGCTCTAGAGGCCCGGGGGGCTGGAGTGTTCTCGGCAGGCTGCCATGCTGGGGCACTGCACAGCGGACTGAAATGCACCCTCAGGCTTTCTGTGAAAGAGGCCAATTCGCCTGTCCTGCAGCTTCTGCGTGAGAGGCATGCTTCAGGTTTGTCTCCTGAATATAAGCTGGCATGCACCATGTTTGTCCTCTCCTTCTGCCACCCTAGAGCTTTATGGTGCCTCCTGGAAAGGAGCTTACAGTCAGCTGGAGTCCCGATTCTCAGGACTGTTACCCAGGGGACACCTCTAGATGGCCTGACAGCGATGGCCAGGGGAGCTGAAAGTAGTGAACCCATTGGACTGTTTAGTTTTGCATACTTTAAAAGCTGCTGCCTGGGGGTCTGGTTTCCAGTCACCCTGAATCAAGGTGCTGATAGTGACCCTCCCTTTTGGGACACTGACAGGTCTTGACACAGTCCCAACTACTGGGAGCTATTAAAAATATAATTGACTGCTTGAACAATCCCAAAAGCTTGATAAACAATCAAGAACTGGAGTAAAGGTGAATGATAAGGTTCTTCTCCTACATGAGGCCACTCCCTCCAGACTGGGAAAGGCGGCAGTTTTATCTAATGCACAGAAACCAACACAGGGCAGTCAAACACAATGAAGAAAGAGAGGAATATATTCCAAATGAAAGAAAAGGATAAAACCTTGGAAGAATTATCAGATCATGGAGTGCAGGGGCAGAGAGACAGTGTATGGATACTGTTCTTTTTGCATACTTTAAAAGCTGCTGCCTGGAGATAATATGGTTGCTGTTTCAACAAAGTGCAAACATTGGGACAATATCAGGTAAGAGATACTTAGGTGGTAGATTCAGTGCAGAGGTTTGTGACTGATACGGTGAAGTGGATGAGGAAGATCAAAAGACATCTTACTTGTATTTAGGCTGTTAGTGAAACTTCCTCTCTCAAAATAAGTAATTTTTACACTTAGATAAGTAAATTTGTGGCAATATATGTGTCAACTCAGTTGATACCACAGCAAAACTATTTGACAGTCTACTGTGTTTTCAAGTTACCCGGAATTATATGAGCTTTTTCCTTAGGTTTTCTAATCAATATCTATTGAGCTTCCCTGGATATTCTAAACACAGATACCTATTTGGTTTAAAAAAATGGTAAAAGTCTGTGAGACTCCCATCCAACCTCTGTAATGGAACCTGTCACCCTGTGTGGCCTGATTTTCTTGTCAAGTGAGTCTATTAGAATGGGAATGATAGCTTTGGAAGCTGTTTTCAGGGTCACAATATAGCTCAGGAAGAGGTCAACATGAATGTTTTAATGTCCATTTTGACTGGATAGAGGTCTCTCTGTGTTTCTTTGTGTTTTATGAATGTGCATGAAAAAGCTGAAGTTGCTTTGCAGGTAATGTGAAGATACATACATGTGCATATGTAGAGGGCAAAGGAAAGATCTGGGAGTCAAAATGTGTAATACATATTGAGACAAAATAATGGCTTATTCATTCATAGATTATCTAGGTATTTATGGGATTTCAAACATTGTAAAAAGTGCAATGAATATACTCATAGAATTAACTGAGTCTAGAAGTGAATTTTAATACTCAAGGATGAGGATTATGATTGGAGTTATGAAGGGTTATAGAAGTGGCTGTCACATGCACCTAGCCATGAATTAGGCGTCCTATGAAGTTCAGGGCTATTTACCTCATTAGTAAAGGGAGGAAGTAGGAAATGCATAATAGTTCAATTTTCAACTAATATTTCATATTTACCTGTGCTTAGGTTACTGAGATAGGTTTATGATGGATGTAAGATTGATCAGACACTGATCCTCCTCTCTAGACATTTATAGACCAGTCATGGTAAGATATGGACACTTGTAACTGTGGAATTAATGAATCTATGCTAAGCACCTTGACAGAAGAAGTACTGTAGGACTTAGGCAGAATGAGAACTTGAACTAGCTGAGGCATCTATCAAGAAAAGCCTCACTAATTCAAGAAAGCATGAATAAAAAAAGGTGTGGTAACATAATAATGGAAGAATTGGGTTTCCTGGGCCTTGTGAGAAGGCTAGTCTGTTGATTCCCAGGCCTATTCACTCAAACTCTTTAAGCACGTGATCTCAACTCTGTGTCCACTCCACCACCTTCAGTTAGGCCCTCCTGGTCTCGCTTCTGGACTGCTTCATAGAAAACCCCTCTTCCTTGTCTTCTCTTTCAGGCTGTCTTATCAGTTTGGGCTGCTATAACAAACTACCACAGATTGTTAACTATAAACAACAGAAATTTATTTCTCAGAGTTGTGAAGGCTGGCAGTCCAAGATCAGGGTGCCAGCATGGGTGGGTTCTGGTAAGGACCTTCTTCTGGGTTGCAGACTGCCACATTCCACTGTGTCCTCACATGGAAGCAGAGAGAGGAAGCAACCTCCTTCATGACTCTTATAAGACTCATTCCTGGGAGTTCTACCTTATAAAATGAAAGCTGTTTATAAGAACTCAGAATGTTGTCATAGTTGATTCTGTGTCACCCAAGGTTAAGAGTTGTAGGTAAGATTAATACAGTCAAAAGTTTCCCCTTAATCATGACTCACATTATAAATCAGTTATTGGACCTAATCTAATTACTTCTCCCAACAAGTCCACTTCCTCATACATTGGAGAGTAGGGTTTCAACATAGGTATTTGGGGAGGACAAAAATATCTGGTCCATGCCAGTGCCCTTTTATGTTTCCTGTACACCAGGCAGTTGTCTGCCTCTGTAGGAAATAGGTTTCCACATTCATTTACTGGCTTAATATCCCTAATGCTTCCTTTCACTAAAGCAAGTGTGATAATCTGGTTCCATTGACCTCGTCACCCAACATTTCACACTTACAACCAGGTGCAACTGTCTAAAACATATTCTTTATTTTTATATTTAAATCACTGTTTTAGAACCAAATGCTTTTTTAATATATGGTGACTCCTTTGGCCAGAATCGACCCCTCATTCTTGGTGGACCAAGAAATTCTTATTTGCCCTTGAAAGTCTCCTTTTCTGTGATGTAGTCTCAGAGTCTTAGTTTACCCTTCATTCCTCGTTCTTGCACAGTACATATCACATTGTTTTTGGGATACTATTTAAAGAATCTGTTCATTTTATTTTAATTTGGGAGATTCTAATATTCTTTTTTTTTCGTAAAATAATAATTTGAAGATTTTTCAGCATCTCCAACTGTACCCCTGCTATAATGGATATTCAACAAGAGATTATTGAATGACTCATAAGAGGAAAGTGTTACAGTATTAGAACTAGCTTCATCCTGAAGTTCCATTACATATTCTCTGTTTAATTTTGCACAACTTTCTTGACTTGTTCAAGGTTTAGGTTCATTATCTGTAAAATGAGAATAATAATACTTAGCTCATTGTGAGGATTAAGTGAAATAATGACTGTTAAGCACTTGGCTCAATTCCTAGCATATCTTATGCTCTTAATAAATTATTTATATTAAAACTATTGCTATTAATTACTGTTTTAACCTGAGCAAGTCTCAACCTCCATAAACTTTATTTTCTTCCATCTTTAAAAAAAAAAAAACGGGAATAAAGATTCCCATCTTGCCCTTCTTATAAGTCTTCAGTAATTATCCAATTGAATATTATATGTTGGAGTACTTCAAAAATATAACAAACCATATAATTGTTAATAGTAACTGTAATACTTCTAAGAACTTTAGCTCACTTGGAAGAGATGAGGATGTGGCTGTAAATAGTCTGTGACTAAAATGAAAGCTGTTTATAACAACTCAGAATGTTGTCATAGTTGATTCTGTGTCACCCAAGGTTAAGAGTTGTAGGTAAGATTAATACAGTCAAAAGTTTCCCCTTAATCATGACTCACATTATAAATCAGTTATTGGATCTCTCACCTGTCCAAATAACTGCCTAATGTAGGTAGAATTATTAGCTGCTGTTCTGCCTCAAAGTACACATTTGTACCATCATAATTAATCTGGCCTGAAGTGATAGGATGATTAAAGGGTATTTCTGTCAAGATTTTGTCATTCAAGATTTAAAAGCAACCAGTTCTTAGCATCTTGCTCAGTTTGTTGAAAAATCTTCAATAATACTGGAATAGACAAAGGAACACTTATTTTCCTAAACATTTGGCAAAAATACTTATTAAAATATTAAACATAAACATCTACTCAAAAGCTGTATCTCCCATAAGACCCATTGCAGTTGGTGATATAGTGGAAACTTCTTCCATGAAGGCTTTGCTAACTATTGTGGTCTACATCATTTCTCTCTATTCTTATTAAACCTGCAGTACATTCCACTCGGTTTCTCTCTTAATTGTATGCCTTGCAATACAATTGGATCCACTCCAGATGTGTTCAACTAGATGATTTACAAGGCAAAATAACTTCAAAATGTAAGCCCCAGATTCTTTATCTATGAAATGAGGGTAAATAACCTTGCCCTGCCTACCCCCAAAATTTTGGGTAGTTCCAATTATAAATTGGATGTGAAAATAATTTGCAAAATGAAAATAATTATTCAGAGATGACTTAAATGTTGGTATTCCACATTTTCCATTTTTTAGCTTTTCTTATTTTATACACTCTCTGAAAACTCCTGTTTCTTCCCACAGCCTTCATTATCATTTTTAGGGATAAAAATTCTGAAATCTACCTGTGTACCTCATGTCTCTCTTCACTGTCTGGACACCCATGTATCATAGTGTGTAAATTTTATCAAATCTAACATCTCCAGCTGTCTGCTCATCATTTCCTCCATGTATGCTTTTTTTTCCCTTTCCTTACCTCAGTGAGTGGTACTTTCAACCTCTGGTTACCACAGCCATGAGCCAGGTGTTCCTGATTTCTTCTTCATCCTTACCCCACATCCAACTATCCATTAAATATGGTCCCTCAACTCTGACTACTCCTCTCCAGTCCTGTATCACTTTAAAAGTATTTAAAGAATCTTAATAGAGCTTTAAAGAATCCTAAAGAATCACTGTAACATCCTTCTCACTGGCTTCCCTAGCTCCTGACATGGACTTCCCTGTTAAGTTCCCCATTCTGTCCCAGAGAGACCTTTATAAATAAAGCATGGAGTCTACTCCAGCCTAATGCCTATAAGGACAACCAGTGTTCCCAAGACAATCTCCAAACTCAAGTGTGGTTTATAAACCCTTTAAAGCAGTTCTTCTCAACTTTATTGTGCATATGTATCCCCTAGGCATCTTGTTAAACTCTATTTTCTGATACAGTGTGTCTGGGGTGCAGGTCCAGGACCAGAGTAAGCTGAGCAAGACACGAAGGTGAACAGTTTAAGGAGACACTCAGGGCAGTGCTAGTGCCAGTCCTCTACTTTGCATTACCCTGAAGCATGTGCCTCCTTCAATTATGGGTCTTAGATGCTGCACCTGTCAAACTGGTGCTGCTGGTTTGCTTGTTTTAAAGACCACATGGTGAGAAGCAAAACTTGATTGATTCCTGCTTATTTACCTATCTTCATCTCTCAGGATTTCTCACTTTGAACCCTATCCTCTAGCCATACAAATAATTTAAATTATTTGGTTCATTTCTGGGTGCACGTTGTTTCTTCTTGAAATTATTTGTACCCTTAACCTTCTTTATCACTATGACTTTTGTATGTTCTTAGATACCACTTTCACCAGGATGCCTCCTCTAACTTCAAAACAATGTATTGGGTTACCTATCCTTTCTCCTCCCACAGCCCCATGTACACCTTCTTCCTTAGTGTTTACCTATTGAGAGTAGAATATTCTTTTTAGTTGTCTATCTCTACAAACAAGATTTGTAGATTTAAAAAATGGGCTTATTTATTATTTCAGGCCAAGCAACAAATATATTTCCTAGCACAGAGTACATAATTAATACATATTTGATAAATAAATGAAAGACTATATGAATGTTAAATTTTATACTTGTGTTATCTTCTTATAAGAAATTGAAAAATCCTATAGCAATGTCTTCTTCTCCTATCAGTCTCACTTTGCCTTCCAGTGAATTGTATATCCTCAGTAAATATGATTTCACATCAATAAAAACAGACAATCAGATGATAGTTTGCCTTTATTGAGGTTTTAATGAATAATTGTTAATGGTGTACCTTCTAGGTGATAGGAATTTCGTGATGGACCACAATAAGCCCTTGCTTTCACAGCATTTATACTCCAGATAATTTTGGCATTGAACAGAATTTTTTTTAGTAACAAAAAGTTTGAAGATGTGGTAATGGAAAAGAACAAGGGCCTATGAGACCTGAACCCAGGGCATTTAATAATTGAAATTAGTGGGAAGTAGGAGCAATGGAGAAAGCAAAAGGGATGGACATGCTAGGCATGGAACAAAGGAAAATTTGAAGCAGACAAAAAGCAGCATGTGGTGGAAAATACTCTGAACTTGAATTCTGGCTCTTGTGAGTTGTGTGACCATAGGTAAATTACTCCATCTCCCTGATTGTCTTATCCTTAGTTTGCAAAGTGATTACAGTATTGCTTACCTAAGCCATTGTGTAGATAAGTTATCTTAACTCACTCAGGCTGCATACTTTAATACTGGTTGGATCTTAGAGTGCTTTACAGTTCTGTATCCCTTTCTACTCTGACATGACATGCCCCCTCCCTATGACTAAGGTATTTTGTCACATTAGCACAGAGGTGTGCCTTTGGATGCAATGCTCTGGAGGTAATTCAGGAAAGAGGGGATCCATGCAAGAGGCTAGGAGAAGCAGGCAGAGAAGTCATGAGCAACATTGGGTCACAGAAAGGAGGGCACCCTCTCACAGTCTAATGCATACGGACAGGGGTGTGATGTAGGGCAATTGGGATCTGTCTTCAGTGTTAATTAACCTTTCTCACCCTTACATTGAAACAGACAGTTGTAGTTGTTACTCCCAGGAAGGGGATGTAATTAGAACAGATGGAGAAAATACAGATGAAAAGAAATAGCTCACTTATTCAACTCCAGGGGGCTCATACACAGTGATTGTGCTTAGTGAAGCCAGGGATTTTTTTTTTAACTTTGTAATCCAGGTGTTTTTCTCAAGCCCTTGAGGTTAGCCAGCTGTTAAAGGAGAGAAAGAGAAGGAAAATGGAGAGCTTGTTTGGAATCAAACCTTCTCTTATTTGTCTATTTCTAAAGCTTTAAAGTTTTTGAAATATGGGAGATGCTCAATAGATGTTTTAAGTGGGTATATGCATAACATCTCCCTGTAAGATTATACAGTTTACAAACCAAAGAGGACATCAAAGAACCGTAGAATCCTTATATGCCAGAGCAAGAAGAGCCTTTAGAATCATCCACAGTCATCTTATTAACTGGACCCAGAATTTTGGAGAGATAAAAAAACTAGCCTAAAACCACACAACTGATCAATGGCAAAGCTGGAACTAGAACCCAAATTTATGTTAATTTATTATATCACAGTAACTCAGTCACCCCCACATCAATACTACATTTTGACTGTACAATTACAAAGCAATGGCTGGGGCCCATAGAAACTGTAAATATGGATAAGAGAACAATCTAGGTAATTTAACCAAGATCACATTGACTACATATTGAAGAACCTGCGTCAAACTCAATCTATATCTAGGCTAGCCTGGGAGTTGACATTGGGCAACCAAGGTACTCTGGGGAATGGCTCATGCAGACATAGTATAGGTAAAGGACTTCTGAAGGCAATTAAGCACCTCATTAAGCTCTTTTTTCTCCCGATTTATTGAGGTATAATTCACTAATAAAATTGTATATGTTTAAGTTGTACAGCTTGGTGATTTAAATATGCATTGTGAATTATTAACCACAATTAAGCTAATTAACATATCCATCACCTCACATAGTTACCATTTTTTAAAAATAATGGTGAGAACGCTTAAGATTTACCCTTAGCAGATTTCATCTATACACTATTGTTAACTCATCACATAATTGTGTATTAGATTTCCAGAACTTATTCCTTTATATAACTGAAACTTTGTGCTCCTTGACCAGGGTCTTTTTTAAGGGAGAGTTTTCTTTGATGAGACTGAACACCATCTTCAGGGTTATAAAAAGTCCAGAGGGCTTCTGCTTTTTAGGGAAATTTTTTCTCTGAAAAACCAAAACCGAAACAAAACAAAAATATCTTGCCTGCTATTTCCATTCATGAGATCAATGTGAGCAAAAGCAAAGTGAGTAAAGAAGCAAAATGTGCCAGGAATTTAGCATTTGTGGAGCAGTGCTGTGGGAATGAAACCAGAAAGATTATTTGAGAACCGTGTTAGTGGAGTCCTTAAAGTTGTCTAAGGAATTGGGACTCTATTCCATTATCACAGAGAACACAAGGAAAGGCCTTGAGAAAGGAGACATATTCTTCGTAAAGTATAGTTTACATTAGAGATGGGAGAAAATGGACATGTGTTGGTGAGTAGAATATTGTAATGATCTTCATTCCTCTAGAACTTTAATTTTCTGTATCACAATGGAAGGGCATGCTTTATGTCCAGACTGGGAGCTCCTCTAACATAATACCCATTCTTTCAAAATTTTAGCCCTTTGATCACATGAGTGGCATTTTTCTTGTTCTTAAACCACTTATCTTACTTTAATCCAGAATCTGAGGCCACTTCTCCAAAACCAGCTATTTACAATTCCTCTCAGTGCACCAAGGGTGATTTTCAGAGTGTGCTTCAGAACTGTGAAGGGCCCACCATCTATAGTATTTGTGCCGAAACTCTTTTTTCTGCTCAATAGAATAAGTTCTTCCTACTCCTTTATAGTCTTCTGCTCCCTACATTTCCCTTTATTTTTCTCTTGCATTGCTCTAGAGGGATAGATAAAAGTTTTCTATTCAAAATAGTTTTGTAAATGTAGCTTTTGCAAATTGGGATTGTTTCATTATGCCAATGTTCTCAAATGCTGCTTATGTAGAATAATATTCCATGTTCTTTTTTTAAAGAAAAATTGGAGAACAGTTGAAAACACCTTTTACCTAAATTCTAGGTGTTCAAATTAATGGGAAAATTTGAGGGGACAGCAGTGAATGAAAAAGCCCTGATTCCGTTTTCAAAAAATTTCTCCTGCCTTTGAGCTGATAGAGTTCTTTTTTATGCTTCTATTGTGTCATATAAATTTGGGGTGTTTGTTACAGTTTCTTGTACATTCTCATCATCTCTATTAGAGAGTAAGCCCATTAAAGGCAGGTGCTGTGTCTTGTTGAAGTAGATCCCTTTTTAGAGGACCTGCCTAGCTTAAAATGAGTCTTTAATCTCTGGAAACTCCTGAGTGTGAGACCCAACTGCTGTATCTTCATTATTCATCTGCACACCTCTGGCCATAGTAATTTTATACTGAAATGAAGAGCTAACTGCATTGGAAGTCAGATTCTCTCTTCTGGAAGATGGTAATCTCACAGGAGAAACAGATAAACTGTATCAATGATAGTATCAAAACAACAAGACTGTTCTCCTTTTCCCTAAGTCCTCTGAACTTCCTTGTTCCCCACTTCTGAGTCTTAGTCATTGTAGCTCTGGGTTGGAAGTGGATTTCGGCCCCGAGCAAGTTCACTATAAATTCGGTGAAATGGGGAGTAGTGACAATGGAACATTAGTGTTAAAAAGGGACTCATAACCAAGCTTTATTCTCACGATGGCAGGTCAAGTGCTAGAATCTGGTTCCTGCCCCCATCTCAGTCTCTGCCTCGGCTCCAGCCTCTGTATCCCAGGCACTGCCTGTCTTCCTGTCTCTGTCTCCCCTCCCTCCTGCTCCTCTCTGCTCTTAGTATGGGGTGGAACTGTTCTTAAAGCAATACTGGCAGTAAACAGCTTATTGCTTACAGATATACAAGCATGTGCCTGTGCAGTAGGCTATGTATTACCTCATCCCACATACACAATGGGCGAGATAAGGATCAAGTGAGAATCCTGGCCATGGAATTTCTATTTTCTCTACAGTCATTCAACTCTTTGGATTTAAGGAGATAACCAACTATTCTTTCAAAATCCCATCTTTTTAAAGTTGGCCAATGTTGCCTGCTGGTACTATAATCACAAGGATCATATCTAATTTTATCATTGTCTTTTCCATAATTCAGATCTCAGGTATCTATCCATAGTGACTACTCAACATAGAAATTAAATGAATGATCTCAAAAGCAATGATCCAGACACTGGCTTTTTATTCAGGGTTCAAGTCCTAGAATGGAAAGTCAAACAAAAACTGAATGTCAGTGTGACTCTTACTAAAACACTACCTTACCTAGGACTAGTCACCTCCTTAGACCATTCCTGTCATGGCATTGCAAATAAAGAGATAATATCACATGGCATTTTAGGTTGCTCCCAAGCCTATTAATCCCAGGAGATTACTCCTATTATCTGTTAAAAAAATTTTTTTTTAAGGCTTGACATCGATTCAAAAATATTAGGGTGACAAAATGTAAACATTCAGGTGATCATTTATCTAAATGCTCATTTCCATATGTGCAAGTCTCCATATACAGCATGAAAACTACTTATTTATGTTTTCAACATGGTAAAGGCAGAGCTGGGATAGAATCCAGGTCCTGTCGCCTTCTAACTCAGTATCCTGTCCATCCTATGGTGCTGCTTCAGCTCAGCCACCACACGTAGGAACATCTGTCCAAAAGCCACCCAGACGGTCTTTTCAGATGACTTTCATCAGTCATTTAATAAAGCCAACATTCTTCCAGAGAAGCAATCCTTACCAGCGAGGCTAAAGTTATTACTCTTTTAGGTGACGCACAACACTGACCGAAATCCTGGTAAAGAGGAGAAGGTGCATGGAGCAAATTGCCTCAAAGTGGTCAGAACCATTTTCTGTGAGTTGAGGGGTACAACACGTGGCACAGAAAATTAGACCTTTCAGGACTCAATATACAAATGTTTGACTTTGGGTGATAAAAGTGATGTCAGTGAAGGCAGAAAACCTGGATATTACTCAGATATTACAGAGTCACACAGATGACTGCAAGTAACTTCATTTCCCTGGACCTGGACTTATACCTCGGGGGTTTGCCAGCTGTGTTCTGGGGAGATCTAGGTTCCAAAGTAGGGTCTTAGAAGGTACCTTGCATAAGTCAGTGTAGAGAGAATGTGTAGAGAGAAAGCTGCCCAGAAAGGGCTTCAAGGAGCCTCTTCCCCCACTTCAATCAGAACAACTATGCTTTGGAGTCATACACACTGGATTCTCTAATAGAACTTACGTAGGGGTAAAAATAAATGCTTAGAACAACATATTTTTGAAAGTTCTAAAAATAGGACCCCTCTCCTTCCTTTCCTTGGCCCACCTCCTTCACTTTCCTCCCTATCCTAATCCTAATACCAAACGGGGAAGACTGCAGAAATTGCACGCATGTCCACCAATACATCTCCAGCAAAGGTTTGGAGCAAAGCATTTATTTTTCCTTCATGAAAAACAAATGGATTTATGCATCTTCAGTTACTGATTGAACTTTGCCACAGTGATTCAACTCAACTATCAGCTTTTCAACTCAAAATTTAACATCTGCAAATCTTTGACAAACCAGCTCCAGGTTCAGTAAAAGACAGCTTTTATTTTTTTAGTCTCCCTGATTAGCCAACATTAAAACCTTAAAGTCATATTTGACCTCTCTCTCACCTTTAAATTCCGCATATTTTTATCCACCAGCCATCCCAATACTTCTTGTTTTGTTGTTGTTTTTTGGGGGGCAATTTCATACACATCTGCTATTTAATTTCTGCTCTTATAATCCTCGTTGGGAGAAGCATCTTATTGGATGCTGAGTTTATCGCAAACCTGTCTCTGAGTACAACCATTCTAAATCTCACTGCTCCACACAGTCAAATCTTCATGGTCAGATTAATCATTCCAGAATGCTGATCCCGATATGTAGTCAATGTTGCTTTGTCCATCTAACACCTCTGGATTAGATTTTAAGACTCCCCATACTCTATCTCCATCTTACATATCTACATTTGTTATCCAAAGTCTTTTTTTAATCCAAAGAATTATCTCTGGAATATTGACTCCTTTGTTGTATAAGGAACACATCTATTATTTGGATTCAAATAGAAGTGATCTGATTTAGAGTTCCAGGTGGTGTATTTGATAGGACTCTTGAGTTTTTCAAAAATGAAATGGAGTGTGTGATGCCTACAAAACTTCCCTCACAGGAATCAGGGAGGGCTAAATAATGTGACTAAAGGACTCTATGAGGGATTAATTAACTTTACATAAAATTGGAAGTATTCAAAACACATCCTTTAATATACGAGGGCAAATTTCACATTTTTACAGTATAATATTGTTGCACCTATCTAAATCATACACGGAAGACAACACACTACATTGAGACAGTTTCAATATTTATTCCACACTTCTGTGATACTGTCAAAATAACATGTCTTTCAGAGCATCTTCCTTTATTTTAAGGTTTCTATCATTTTATTTATATAGTTATCAGTTCTATGTCACCCTCTCAAACTGTAGTACCTTTCGTCCATTTCAGACTCATCTTTTTGTTTGCCCTTCACAAGGGCTATGCTCAAATCAAATCCATTGCTTTTCCTTGACAAAACTGCTCTCCTGTGTCATCTTTGTAATCGTCTTCATATTTCATGAAACCCTGAACTAGACCCCTTGGAATCATCAGCAGCTCCTGTACTGGTCAGGGTTTAGACAGAAATATATATACTTCACCAGGTATTTTTAAGAGAGATGTAATATAGGGAGTTGATTATACAGGTGCTGGGGAGCCAGAGCAAGGGGAGTGAGAGAGAGAACAGAATTAAGGGATATAGGAATCTATTATTTTCCTTTAGATTAGGAAAGCAGAGAAAAGACTTTGGGATGATTTTAACCTAGACTCTCAGAAGATGCCTCACAGAACTGGGGCTCGAGCTACTGAGAAGGGAGGCATCGGCAAGCTTTGACTGGTACCTCTAAGAAGGTGCAATGTGAATGTGAAAAGAAGCTGGAGTTTGGAACCAATTGTGCTGCCAGAATAACCTGTCATTTCCGGCAAGAACAGGAAGCAAAATGAGAAGGAACAAGTCCCTTCTGCTTGTCTCCTGACTTACCTTAGTCCTTAGCGACGGAACCTTCCAGGAAACTGGGTACGGAAAAATATTTAAAGTCCAGTCTAGCATCAGAACACAAGAATAGAAAGTGGATTTGGAACTCAGAGACAGTATCTTTCACATCCATATGATCACTGAGTCTTGCAACATCTCCATTTGACACAGTGCTAGAATCCTCAGCTCATTTCCTGTCTACACATCCATTGTGCAGGTTATCATCTCTTGTATACACTGTACAAACAGGCTGCTAACTTCTGTCTCTATCTTGTTCCTCCCTCAAATCTACACTTCACACCTATACTCTCATTACTTTTGTAACAAAAAAACCATGATCATGTTACAACCTGTTTGAAAACCTTTCAAAATCGCTTATGGTTCCATCTCTGTATTGACACATTTTGCTCTGGGGAATCTGAAATATACCTTGCTCCAATTCCACTTCTTCTAAAAAGGTTTATTCCATCTAAAAAAACTGTTTTTCCCACAAAACTTGATAACATTCTGTATTCTGTCTTTCAGCATTCACTGAGTATCTTTTAGGTGCCAGACATAAAAAAATTCCTGTTTTCATTTGTGAGCCTGTTGCCCTTACTAAAATATGAATGCCTTTAGGAGAAGGTTTTATGTTTATTTTTTTGGTAATCACAATACTCTGCAGAGAAATCTGACATATAGTAGATGCTACAAGCTTATTATTGAATGAATGATAAATATGTATATCTAATAAAATAATTTCAAGCTATTTGTTTTCTTGTCCTGTTAGGTTTGTACATTATTCACACAGAAATTTCCAAAAGATCTGAATCAATACTCCTTAAAGAAGAGGCCCTGAGGCCCAGAGCACACATAACATCAGGGTCTCAGGCAAGCAGTGAGGCAGATGCCACACTGGTTCACAAGTTTTAGCTTGAGTTATGCCACCCCAGTGAATTTTGGGAGAAAACTCAAGCTAAAGCAAGGGGACGGTCTACTGGCATAGCTCATGCTTGTTACCGTTCTCTTCTTTTCTCAGAAACCTGAAATTAGTTCTTCCCTCCCTGTAACCCCTGCCTCCTCTCCATTTCCACATTCTCATTTTTAAACACCACTCTTTTGGAGTAACATAGTGCAGTTCCAGCTGCAGGCACTAAATCATTGCTGTACTTTGGACATATGCTGTAGAAAGAAGTCCTGTGATGAATGGGGCTGTCCGTATTTGCACTGGGTGTGCAACAGCTGTGGGGATCGTCCTGTGCAATGAGTATTCTGGGCAAACTTGGCATGTCCCCACCCCACCGCCACCTCCCCCACCTCCTCCTTGCCCAGTGACAGTGACAGATTGGCCACTTATGAGGAGAAGTGGCCATTAAAACAAAGGAATCATAGTGCCCCCTCTTGTAGAAGCATATGCATACACACCCTCACAGGACTCTCTCTCACACACACACATAAAACCTTCACTCTCAGTCAGTACTGTGTTCTTTTGGCAATTTCATTTTTCCCTAGATAACCTTGCAAAAGACAAAACTGCTCACGTGGAGGCAGGTGGTGGTGGAGAAGCAATCTCTGTCTTTTAAAAAAAAATCTCCTATGGGCTTTCAGAGACATACTGCATTGGTCAATCCCAAACTTACTGCCCAAGGCAAATTGTGTCAAATACAGGTCATGCTAAAGCCCCATGTCACCAGAGCGTTTTGCCTGTAGGCAATTTACCTTCCTGACAGGGTTGACTTGAGTTCTAGTGCTAAAGAGAAAAGGGAAAGGGGGGTATACAGATAGCGAAGGTATATCACGTTTATGTAGTTCTTTACAGTTTATTATGCATGCAATCCACTGATAAGCTTTTCAAACCTGAGGGACAAGAGAGAGGGGGTGTGTGTGTGCATGTGTGTGTGTGGAGAGAGGCAGAGATTTTTTGTTGTTTGGTAACAAAAGGCTGAGCAAGTTGCCCTAATTCAGCTAGCTAGAATCTTTTAGATGCAAAACGTGTATCTGGTCTTCAGGCTTTTAGTCTTGTATACTTTTAATTTAACTGTTTGCCATGTGAACTGGACCAGAGAAAGATTGCCATTTGACCATATATCTTTTATAAATCTTTTTTTGGGGACTAGAAGTTCTTAAAGTTTTGATGAGTAAACATTAAAACGTGAGATCTCCCTCATGATCATAATGATACCATGAGTAAATCGCATGCTTTATTCCACCCCATATTCTGTCTGAGTAGGTAACCAAAGAATCACTGGTTTGACATGAACCATTCCAAGTTTCCAGATTAGTTATCAAGAATTTTTAAATTTCTCATTAGAGCACATAATTGAATTGCTATTCTTAGGTTTCTCTTTCATATGTTTCAACCTGTTCAGGGACATTTTCTGTAATATGTAGCAAAGAGGCTGCAGAAACTATTATCATTGTTTCCAAACTCTACTCCATAAAATCCTAGTAGGTCGCTGAGGTCTGGCAGGGTTCCAAGGCAGCTGGGAGCTAGGAGGACCACAGAGCTGATCGGAGCGGCTTCCCCATCCCTTTATGCTCCCGCATAAGATTTTGTTTGAGCAAAGTGTTCCAAATCTCATCCCCCCAAAATGTGAAAACCACTTAATGGATTTTAACTTTCAGTTCTCTACTAGAGTTCTGTTTTTGAGAGGATTATTATAGATCCCTGAGCTTCCTTACCAGCCATAAAAAGTAGATACAATAATCCCAACATCAGAGAGTTGGTGCTAAGGATCCAGTGCTAAATCATCTTCGAGAAAACATACTTCATAAATTAGAAAACATTTCAGAAAGCTAAGAAGATGTTGATAGTATTAAATTTGTTCTAAAACAACCTCTTTTCCTCTTGGTTTACCCAACCAAAGACAAGACCATCAGGACATGTTCTGGGACTCTCCAAAGCAGCCATACCCACCCACTTGATTCACTGCATGGCCAGCATCCATACCTATCGTGAAACTTAGTCAAACATGGAAGAATGCAGAGTTAGGGGGGTGGTTAATTTGTCTGCATAAAATTATTATGAGGACCATGTGATAGATACAACAAACACAAAGATTTTGTTACTAGGTAGTGATTTAAAAATAATTTTTTCATTTGCTTTTGTTGTTTTTTCCCCCCCACAAATTCATTTTATTTTTAGTATGTGGTACATACAATAAAATGCATAAATCCTGGTGTCCAGCTTGATGGATTTTGATATGTGTATATACTCATGTACCATCACCCAGATCAAGACACCAGACATTCTCCCTATTTTTTTTTCTTTATTTCCCCCCTTCACCTATTTCATTTGTTTTTGTGTTATTTTGGTAGAAATTGTGTGACAAGAAGCTAGGCGGCATGACTAACATGCAAAAAGAAAGAAAAAAAAGGGGGATGCAGAGAGATTCCATCATCCAGTAGCTTTGGGAAAAACTGGAGTTGGTGGTTTTTTTCATGGCAAGAGTTTTCATGCTTTAATGTTACTGATATCAAAGGAGACATTTTATGCAGCATCTGCCAAACCTGCTTGACATTGAAACTCATGTCTGCTGGATGTCTCTGGAGTGGCAGTGTCCTGTAGAACTTTCTGTGATGACAGACATGCCGATATCTGCTCTAACCAGTACGGTGACCACTAGTCACGTGTGGCTTTCAGACCCTTGAAAAGAGGCCCATGTGACTAAGAAACTGAGTTTAAATTGTATTCAAATCACTTAATTTCTAATTTAAATAAACACCCATGGCTAGTGGTATAACACTGAACAGCACAGATCTAGAGGCTGGCGTTTCAGAAACACTGGAAAATGCTGTCGCAGTACTAACAGCTGGGCAAACTGTCAGAAGCTGGCAGGGCCTGAGGAAGCAGGTGGGGAAGATCTGCTTGCTCTGCTCAGAAGAGGAAGAATCATGGGTAACAGCTACGAACCTAGGAGGGTTTACTGAAAAGCTGGTGATGCTGAAGCCGCAGTGCAGTTCCTATGCACGGTTCCATCTAAAGTCCTGGGCATTTCTCACACAGTCATATAGTAAAATTTAAATAGCAAAATGTATTAATCATAATTGATTAAAACAGCCCTCTCAACTAAAAATTCCATGACCTAATGTTTTCCCTTGTACTGATTGGTGACTCTGAAAGCTATGAACATTACTGGTGTCTAAGAAGTTGAGTTGGTGATACACAGTGCTCAGGACTAAGTGAAATGTATTTACATGGTTCACAGTCCTTTTTGTGTATATATAAGTTATTTCTAGACATTCCAGTGTAGGAATGGCTTTCAAAAACATTCCTAATGTTATACGCTGAAAAAACATGTAAGAAAATCTACAATGCTTTAAAATTCCACAACTCATATATGAAACAAACTCTCTAAATATTTTCCCAAATATGACCACAATCTTAAAAGTTTACATGATATTACCATAATTAGTGAAGCCCAAAGAAACTTCTCTAAATTATCTTTTAATGGAAAATAAATTTTAAGCAACATTATTAAAGAAAAAATTAAATAACCTTTTATTTTAGGGAATATTACAAAAGCACTGTCAAAGAAAGAGACAATCAAATGAAGCCAAAAGAAAAAAAATAGTTAAGAAAAAACTTATTACAGAAATATGTCAGAAAGTTAATTATTTTGTAAAAACAATTACATTGCTTTCTGGATTTGGGGAATCTTCAAAAATTTGAGTTTATTATGAGGTCTTTCCTTTCTAACAAAATGTTACTTTAAAATTCTTTGTAATTTTGTACTCTTGTAAAGCAGGCCCCTGAAATTCTGTAATTTTTAGTATCTATAAATAAAATCTAGATAAATCTATAGACAATATTTTTTTTAAATGTCTAATGATATGCCAGGTATCAGTTAGCTCATATTGCATGTATTATCGCCGAGTCTTTCCAGGAGCCCTATGGAGGAAGTCTTACTGTCCCTCAATCTTCGGGATGAGGAACTGAATCATAGATTTTGCCTAAGTTTGCAGAGCTAGTGAGCAGAACTGAAACTCTAACCTGCGAAGACTTGTACTTGTGGTTTGAAAGCAGAAGGTAGCAGCAAACTATTCCCTCTTTGGAACTGTTTTTCCCCAAAACCCCACAAATGACAAAATTAGCACATTTATAAAAGTGATGAGAAATATGTGGAATGTAAAGAGTGTAGAAGAATTCAGTTCCAGAGAGCAGAGAGCCTTCTCTAGGCTAGTAGAATTCCTTGGGGGCATTTCGTGAGTCAAGGCAGAAGCTGGAGATGAGGCTGGCAACAGGCAGGGAGACTCTTCTGGAAAAAGAAAAATACAGTCTAACTTTTTACTGCTTTTTGAGGGATTAGAATCTGGAGGTGTCCCAGATGCTGGGCTGATTTTCCCCACAGGATCTTTGAGTGCTGTCTTGAGAAGGGAATGCAAACTGAGCCCAGAAAAACAGGGTGAAATCGCACATGGTCTTGCAGTGCTTTAATCACAGTATTGTATATTGTTGTGTATTGTTTGTTGTTCATTCTAACTGCTCTTGTGTGATCATAAACAATTTATTTTCTACCTTTCTAGGAGCATTTGAATGGGCTCTGATTTTTGGCCATCGCAATAGTTTAACTATGAACTTTCAATTGTGTGTCTTTGGTGAATACATTAGAAATGTGTGGAATTAATTGCTGGGTCACAGGGAGATACACATAGTCATTCCACCAAAGAGCAGCAGGAGGGACCAGTTTTTAATTTTTTAAAAATCTTTGCTGTAAACTTTTCAGTCTCACTGAGGCACAGTTAAGTTGTAACTACAAAATTGACCTCATTACCATGTATCTGTATTCATTTATATTTCTCTTTTTATATCTATGAGGAGACAGAGGGGGGTTTTCATACAGAGAAAATAATATAAAAGAGAAAAAGCAAGAAGATACAGAGACAAGAGAAAAGAGAAGTGAAGAAAAAAAAGAGCAACAAAGATAGAGATTATGTGAATTCTAGAGAAACAGAGAATAAGTGGAGACATGGAGGTTTTGATTTTGGAATGCATCAATGCATACTTAGGTACACAGTTTTTTTCCTACTCAGGCCAAGAAAACATATTTCTGGAAAGATATCATTGTCTACTTTGTATATTTTTTTTCCTTAAATTAGTTGGTGCCTTTGATGTATTGAACATGTTCTTTTAAGTGTGTTGACAGTCAAAGAGAATGTTCATCGGAAATAATTTTTTATTTCAAGTATTAGAAGTAAACAAATGTCAGAGTATCTGCAAGACAGGGAGACACACACACAAACACACACACATATTAAAGCAAAAGACTTTTAAGAATTACAGATTAGGATGGGGGCAGGGTGTGCATTCCTGTGTTGCTTGGTAGAGGCTGAAACCCCATCTTATATCCTGCTTTTGCAACATGGCTGGCTTTATGATGCATATATCAACATTTACTTTTAATTCTTCTACCTTTTGGACTCTTACTATCTAGTGTTTAGCTGCTTTTTGTCCAATCCTAGAATGTCAGTGCCTAGAAAAAATTGTAAAGATTATTTATCCTAAGCCTTCACTTTACATATGGGAAAGGCTGAACCCCACAAAAGGAACATGATTTGCTTAGATAGCTCACAGACATGGTCTCTGATCTCTCCACTCCCACATTCCTCCATAGTTTTCTTCCCAGTAGGATATATACATAAGGAATTCCTGTTGCCTTATTTATTTTCTATTGCATTGCATTTAACCTTCTTTTCTCTTCTCCTTGTCCAAAGTGGGATGTACTCTTGGACACAGAGCCACATGTTCTTGCTGTTTTTATTGATTAGGAAAATTATCTGGAATTCAGACAAGAAAAATATTCAAGTAGAATTATAAAATCAAAATAGAATAATATTCAGAAAAAAGATATAGAGTTGAGAGATCTTGTTATCTTCATGTTAAACATGGAAAAGCTGAGTCTCATAGGGTTCAAACATATTGGCCAAGTTCACATACATGATGAGAGGCATAGCTTGGGTAGAATTCAAGTCACTTTACTCCCAAGAATTTGGTATAGCTAATTATGAATTATGAATTAAGGACTGTCTGGTGCAGTAGAGGAAACACAGGTCTTGGCTTCTACCCTCAAAGAGCTTAGTAGAGGTGAGGTAGGTACCCTAGATATGGCATTTTCAGTGAAAGTCTTATTTGATCTTGGTAAGTGGCATACACCACCTGAAAGAGTGGGGAGAGAAGAACATCAGTGCACCTCTTTTGTGTGTGTGTCTGTGAAGGGAAGATAGTTCAGCCAAACTAACAAGTATCCGCTTCATACAGACATGCAGTAAACAAAGATAAGGCATGGGGAGAGTGAGACAGATACCATTTATGATCTGGTGGGGAGACAAGAACAAAGATAGCTTTTGAGAGAGAAGTGGAAGCTAGAGAGAAAATAAAAAATATTACAAAGTAAATCTAAGTAAATAGACAGTAATAATCCAGGGGTTCTTAGAGGTAGACTAAAGATAATGAGGGGCAAAAATAAGATGATTTTAGAAGAAGGGAAATCTCAAGTGTTTTAAGAGGTATTGTGTATTGATGAGGAGCAAGAGCCAGGGGTAATTCTTTTCTCCCCTGCTCACCGATTGCATGTATGCTGTGTATGCACATAGATAAAGTGGTCTCTTTTTCTCTCCCTCTCTGCGGGTTTCATTTCTAGTCACACTCTCAGCTGGTTAATTCTCTTCTGAGATCAGAGATTAGATACAGCCTGGATTTATTGCTGGAAGACATAAAAAAAAACAACAACCAAAAAACTATTTCTCTCAAGGATTTAAATGATTAAATATCCCACCACAAAAATACTTTTAACTTCTCACGTAGAATTTCACTTGCCTTCAGATACCAGGGCTGGTGATACCCCAGGGCTCTGAATCATAGGCAGCAAGGACAGAAAGCAGGGGGATGGAGATAAAGACCAGGAATGAAAAACAGGGATGGATTTTGAAATGGAGTAGGGAGAGGCTGTAAGTGGGTAAGGATGAAGACAAGGATAGAAGAGGAAATAAGGAGGAGACGTGAGTAGCATTGAAGAGGCATTGCATCTGGTAGCTTTGGACTGGAATTGGGAGGATTAAACCAGTCAAACACGGAACAAAAGCAAAGAATACAGGAGAAAAAGGCCTTAACCATCTTGCTTAATCCACTCCATCATTCACCTTTGATTTTCATTTTAATGTCTAAGAACATTCCATTCTTTACGCTACAGAATCCTAAAATTGGAGCCCATGGAATGGCCCTTGTGAAAGAGCATTTGTTCCAGAGGTTGTATGCTGTGATCTGGTGGTTCCATTCATATCTTTTTAGGCTGAAATCCTCTCTTGTGTTTTGTTAAGCCATTGCATTTTCAGGAATTCAGACTTCTCTTGAAAACATAGAAGATGTGGTAAAACTTGATTTTCATACACATACATAGTTGAAGTCAAGTACCAACCATCCCTCATCAGACAGGGTAGGACCCTCCTGGTTCTCCCACTGTCCCCACATAGCCTTCATATTGGCTACGTTGTCCCTAGGAGGCATTTGAGTAGGCTACTTAGGATTTGGTTCAATCTTTCTACACTCCCTTGTTCCACCTCCCCACACAAACCCACGTGTATATTATATGCATTAGAAAACAGAGGCCAAAGCAACCAGGAGATTGCCCAAGGCCACGCCACTAGTTTCTGGCAGAGACCAAAGCTGAGAGTTTAGCATTCTTTCCACTGTCTTAGTGTCAATGTGTAATTGAGGCCCTTTGTGATGAGTGCTTTCCACACACTAGGGCACTTGTCACAGCTCTGCTTATCACGCCATCTACAAACTCATCCATCTTGGATCCTCAGCTTCAACCTTCACATTTTCAAAACCATCTCAGAGTTAGGAGGGGTCTCACAGTTTACCTAGGCCTCCCTCACATTTCACAGATAAAGAAACTGAGGTTCCTATTGTTTACTCAATGAGAGGGCTGATGTCCAAGTCCAATTCTCCCTCCTACCCACCCCTTGCTGTTTATAGTTAAACACAGGGTTCAAATCCCCAGGACCCTCCAGGGATTGCATTTGACTTTACTTCCTCTTCATGATGCTTCCCAGGTCTAAGACCCAAACATTTCCAGAGAACTCCGGCATTTCGCTTGTCAGGTTTTTCAGTGCATGTCTATACCTTTGCTGATATTTGTTGTTGTTTCTCAATCCTTCATTGCCCTTTGTTCCAGTCTCCAGCTGTCTGCTGCCTACCCTGCTTTCCCCCATCTATTACATTAGATTTAATTTTACCATAATTTCCTTCCAAGTTCTCTAACTTAATCTCATGCTGACTTTGTCACAATGTTATTTTCCTTGACCCTTCACTGTAGCACTTACCATCTGTCCTGAAAATTCAAATGATTCTTTCTACAGTTGACCCTTGAACAATATGAGTTTGAACTAAGCAGGTGCTCTTATATGCAGATATATTTCAACAAATATACTGGAAAAATTTGGGAGGATTTGTGACAATTTGAAAAAACATTTTCTTTTTTCTAGCTTACTTTGTTGTAAGACTATATGTGTAATACACATAACATAAAATTTGTGTTAATCAACTATTTGTTATTGGGAATAATTCTGGTCAATGGTAGGCTATTTGTAGTTAAGTTCTGGGGGAATCAAAAATTAATCGCTTTTCTACTTAAAACCCCTAAGCACCGTCTTGTTCAAGGGTCAGCTCTATCTGACTCTCAGGATCCCTCTGTCTCTCTTTCCCCACTTCTTTCTCTCCTCTCTAGTTCTAGTTCTTTCTGCATCTCTCTTTCTCTCTCTGGCTTTTTCTTTTCTCTCTGGCTCTTTTTTCTTTTTTCTCTTTGCTTACTTTTCTCTTTCTTGTCATTTATTTAATTCTCTTGTATTTTTTTGTTATAAACACTATATTGCCTCCTTCCCCACCCCCTCTCTCTTCTCTTTGAAGTTTCAAGATGAAATAGGTTCCAGGTTGGGGAAGAGCAGTAGAAAGGCACATACTCTCAGTTCCAATCTTCATTCCCCATGTGAGGTATGTAGGATCATCTGCCCTACAAAACAGTGCATATTCCCCCCAGATTCTCCCCGCCTTGGGGGTAGACGATGCCCTTTCTCTTTTCAGACTTTGTGCAGCATATGGAACAAACCATGAAGGAGATTCAAGGAACATGGACTGGAGTTTATTGCCTGTGTGGTCTCAAAAGCTTGGGAGAAATCTATTGTAATGTAACTTTTGGTAGACCAGGGACTCTTTCCATCCTTGCAAGTCATGTGGCCTGAATAAAATAATGGAGAAAGATTAGGCTAGAGAGATAAGAAGTTAGATTATGAACAAAAATGAATGTGAAATGTTTTACAAGCCAAAATCACTGCATTATTTTTTCTATTCTGTCCTTTTTAGATTTTAACAAATCAATTTCCACTCTAGGAATAGGAAGAAGAAAAAGACACTAAGAGAAAGAGGAAAAAATTACAGGGATTTGCTAGTGGGCCTTGAAGAGTTAAATTAGGGAATAAACAGAAACCAGCATATCAAAATAGGGATTAGATTATTATTGCCTATCTTTTTTTTTAATTCCTTATGTGTGGACACTCAGTAATTAGTCTAATCAGATCTTTTCCAAGCGTAAGATTCTAGGATGCCATCATTATCATAATTATATCTGAAGAGCAATTCGGAGTTTAGGAAAGGCCTCTCACTTATTCTATCTTATTTTACTCAGGACCATCATCCTAATAAATAAGGTTAAATGTAAAAGGGGAAGGGTCCATTCTGTCTCCAAAGCTTGAATCTGTGGGCCATTCCTTCAAGAGGCCCCTTGCTACTAGGAGGAGGTTGACAAGATGACTGAGCAGTTTCTAAATTCAGCACTCCAAACCTAGCAGGTGAAATTATATGTAAATGAACCTGTGGACAGTTTGTAAACTGCCATATGCCCCTCAGGCCCCAGCTAGCTGGAGATTAGCTTTCTAAGACACCTCAAAGAATATTTTGGTGCATAATGATCATATCCACTGTCCTTTATAAAAACTGAGAATTTTCTAGGCACACATATTATGTTTTCATTTTTCATTCAAGGTTTTATTATTCCCATATTTATGTATGTGGAAATAGAGGTTCAGGCAGGTTAATTGATATGCTAGGGTCATACTTCCAATAACTGGTGGCATTTAAGTTCAAACCCTACTCAAAATTCATTTTTCCACCATAATACCACACTGCCTGCCTTTCAGAAAATGAGTGGAGGAGAAAAGGTAAAAATATGACCTCACTTCAGATAATTTTGTATTTTTTCTTAAACCGGTCATTTTTCTTGTCTTCCATAAACAATTAGTCAGCAGATGCTAAGAATCATTCAGCAAATGAATAAAAGAATAGTGTCTGTTACTGAGATTATTTATTCTGGAAGTGATGGACTGGTTCTTTCCCATGGCCTCTTTAAGTTGGAAAATTTCAGGTAGATTTTGGGAGGGATGTGTTGAATGTGTTTTACAGGGAAAAAAAATCCACCTATCAAGTCATCCTCACCCTATCAGGGCACCTGCTGGATTGCAGTCAAATTGCCAATGAATAATTAAAAGCTTATTTCCATGAAGTGATTTGCCATCTTTTATTGGTTCCTGAATCACCCTCAGATGAGCTACTCCTTAGAGGGATGTTGGCTGGCTTCACTTTGTTTGAAGCCACCCACAATGGCAAACAGGAGTCCTATGTCCAGAAAAGGGGATGCAGGTGCAAGACTCAAATCACATTGCTGGTTACTGGGGAAGTAGGCCCTCTGGAGCTTACTAAACTAATCAGAGCACAGGAGGTGGTAGCAATACACAAGGACATGAGCCTCATTGGACCTCTGGTAGATGCTAAAAGGCACCTTTGTGAGAACTTGCTTTGTGTTTTTTAAACTGCAGGTACTCCACAGAGCTGTGAAGATAAGGGGGCCCTTTCTGGCCACATTCTTCAACTGTGTCCACTCTGTCAAAACTGGAGGAGACCTTAAGTTCAACTGATTTGGTAAATTTTCAAGTTTCTTTGAGCCCCAGAATACTGGTGTTCTTTTAAGCAAAAGCTCATTCAGAATCTAGCTATATAAGATTGGAGATATGATCAGAGCTTCTTTAAGCTAAGTAGGCTGAGCAGCTTTTTTTTTTTAGGCCAATTTGTAAATACTTATCAAATTTAAATGTGTGTATTCTTTGACACAACAATTCTGCTAGTATTCTAGCTTCTAGCAAAGCCCATTTCTGCACAAACCATTGTGCACAAGCATGGTCTTTGCAGTGTGTTTGTAATATCAAGAAGGGGAGACAGCTTGTTGACAGAAGAAAATCCAAATTGTGCATTTTTTAAAACAAATTTGTAAAGTTTTATATGTGTTAATATCAGAAGATATCTAATATCAACTGCTCTTAAACCAAAGTTTCATAATATAGATAATGCCCTATTACAAAAATCTCTTCTAAAACTCTCATGCATATATGTATATAAATACATGTATACATAATGTATGTGCATATATACATGACACAAACACATGCACACTCATAGGTATTGAACATCGTTACCTATGGAAAGAAATATAGTTTAAAGCAGCTCACTGAATTCAATATGAATTCAGACTCTATCTCTACGTGACACAGATCTGGAGTTTTGATTAACTGCTGATTTCCTCTACCCACTTACAGCCCTAAAAAATTTCTTCCTGATTCTTAGACGATGGTAGGTAGAGTCCTCCTAATCCCTTTGCACCCATAAAGAGAAGACATATGCAGATTGCATTGTTATGTAATGTCCCAGCGCCAGTTTACTACCCCTTATTCAAATTTCACCTTGCTACCTCTGCTTTCCCATATGGATGGTAAACCCTGATTTCCAATCTTTAGAATTTGCATCAATACACTCAACCCCACCCTAGGGAAAAGGGCCCTGCTTGTTTACTGCATTGGTTTTAAGTTATTTCTTTGTATCTACCACCTAAGTATTTCTCATTTTTTCTGCCCTCAAATTGTGCTAAATACTTAGAACATTTTTTGTTATGCTTTTCTCTAGTACATCTTCATTTCCTCCATTGAAAGGAAAATCTATGCTAGTTCAGTCCATCCTATTGACAGAAATTCTTTATTTCCTCTGTAATTAGGGAGTAATTTAAAAATTGAAAGTAGGAATCAACTCATCATCCCCTAGCTTCCTGAGGTTCTTTCTTATACCCCTCAGGTTCCAGGTTATAATTATAATTATATAATAGTTAATAATATTGGTGGTTTATCAAGTGCCAATAACTTTTTCTAAGTAATTTATGTGTATTGATTCATTTACTCTTCATAACCCTCAGTGGTAATTACTATCAAAGCATCCCCATTTACTGATGAGGAAACTGTGGCACAAAGAATTCAAGAAACTTGTTCAAGATCATATACTGTGTTTGAAGCAAAACTGGAATTTGAAGACCAGAAGTCCCAGCTCTTAATCACCATGCTAGACTGCCACTCAAGCAAATTGAAGATAATTGTTATAGTTCACCCAACTTACCTCCCATGCTGACGTTGGTAATGAGGCATAGAAGTTCACCAGCAAATATGAAATTCTTGGAATTTGAGCAATCAGAGGTAATGGACACAAAGGATAATACTGTCTAGAACTTCACATTGTGTCTGGAGCCCATGCCATAGCTGACACCACACAAAACTCAGGGCTACTTTTGAATTTGGATCACTTTTAGCAATTTTTTGGAACCTCTGGGATTCCCATGTCAGGTAGGTAGAGGGGTAGGTGAATAAGGAATGTATAGAGAAAACTGGGAGGCTGATGTGTCAATAAAACACATTATGGGTAACAAAGAGTGCTGAAATTTTTGTTCTCTTCTGTAATGTGCATAGAGAAAAGGAAAATAGTAAATGAAGAATCTTTAACTCTATTGATAAGTAGGGTGTCCAAAATATGTTTGTCAAAACCAGTTCCCAGCTTCATTATTGACAAGCTTTCCTGAAAAATGGGAGACCATTCTGAATGTGGTCAGTGGACTGAGAAATGGCCCAGGGTGAAAATATAAATGAGATTTGGATGGGGGAGGGGAATGTGGCCACAATATTTCACCTGTAAAAAACCTAGGGAAAAAAGAAGTATCTTTCTAGATCAAAATATTACTAGAAAAATTAGATAAACTTGTAACTAATTTAGGAGGAGATGGGATTTTGGTGGTACTCTAAAGACTTTGAATAATGAGTTCATTTACAATGTTTTGTAAACTTAAAGGCATTTATTGATAATTGGTAGAAATAATTAGTTAACAGTATTTGAAGCAAAACTCTAATCACCAATGTCATGCCTATTGAACTACATAGTGATCAGAAGGACATTATTTTTAAGATTGATATACAAGTGAGATATTTATTTGGGGCTTCTTAAGTCTCACTGTGTATTGTTATATTGAGAATGAGCAAGGGTGAAGTGGAACAAAAAAAATATCTTGCCTCTATGCTACCCCATACAATGCTTAGCTAGCACTGAGAAACAAGAGCTTGGAGAGGAAGAAAACATCTTCTGTTGCTAACACAATCAAAGATTGTGCCTGGACTTTAATGTTCCAGAGTATATGTCTTTATGTAGAAGAGCACTGCCCAACACAACTTCCTGCACTGATAGGATTTTTCTCTATTTGTGCCATCCAAGTAAGATGGACACTAGTTACTGGCTACTGATCACTTGAAATATAGCTGGAGTGATTGCATAACTTATTTTTTAAGTTTTCATTAATTTAAATTTAAATAGCCATGTATGTTCTAACCTGTATTTGCTGTTGTGTTTATTGAAGAGTTATTTTTCTTCTCCAAAGTCCAAATTCTTCTTCTGTAAAACAGCAAAAACAATACAAAACAAAACCTACTTCTCAAATTTGCTGTGAGAATTGCATGAGATTGATGGATGTAACCCATATTGATGGATGTAACCCACAGTATCTGCTCTGTTGGACATGCAGATCTAGAAGTCAGTGTTTTCCAATGGGCAGGCTGCAGTTGAATCTAAGAGGGGAGATAAATGCTAATTCTGGGGCTCAGACTTACAAGTGGGTATGGCTCTGGGGATACTCTTTATTTCTGTTGATCCAGACTCTCAAGTGATGTCTATCACTTTTATCTACACATAAAAGTCACCTTCCTCTTGGATTAATAGGAGATCATTAAGGCCAAAACTCTTGGTCTACTAATGTAAACAGAATCCATTTAATTCTTGCTCATATAATGAAACGTTATTAGGAATCTGAATCCACTTACCCCTGAAACCCTCCCTGTTCTCAGTAACTAATGTCTGAAAGAAAAGAGAAAAGAACTTATGAGCTCTTACTACAGAGTAGCGCAGGTGGAATTCCACCTTCAGAACCCATCTTTTGGGTCAAAGCATTATACTCCCGAAAATGTTTTTGAAATATAAGAATATTACCTAATGAAATGAACACATATAATAAAGAGATTCATTAAAACCTTAGCATTAATTTATCAGGTTAGCTAGTCAACTGGGATATAGGACTAGTAAATTGCTCTAAGTACCTCTGGGTCACTTCCAAAATATTAGTGGGAAAAGGGAATTTAAAGTTGATTAAGTCTAAAGCTTTCCTTTTACAAGTGGGGAAACTGAGGTTCAGAGAAAATTGACTTGTCCAGAGTCAGGTAGGGGTGGCAGCTGTGATGAAATGTAGGTTTCCTAAACTCTAGCCTAATCCTTTTTCTAAAGCACTCACAGTCTCCCTCAGGAATATCCACACTATAACAGCAAATAAATTTTATATGGATGTGCACACTTTTACTAGTTGTTAGTGGAATTTGGAGCTCTGTGTGCTAAGAAGGATCTGAGCTGCATTGGAACCCTATGGGTAAGAATCCATGACTCTGTAATTCATTGGGAATATCTGTCAGGTGAGTGGGAGAAATGGTGCACGTATCGGGTGTTTACCATCGTGTTTTCAAGTGTCTGTTGGTGTCCCTTGGGAAACAGGAGACTAGGGCCAGTGAAATCCATAAAGTAATGAATGAAGGGAAGACTAGTTTCCATCTTCTGGTAATATGTTTTAGGGATAACACTGAAAAGAAAAACAGTACATCTCTGGAATAAGGAAACATGGATTCAACTCTCAGGTCTAACCTTATTTGCTGTGTGTTTATTGAAGAGTTATTTTCCTTCTCCAAAATCCAAATTCTTCTTTTGTAAAACAGCAAAAACAAAACAAAACAAAACCTACTTCTCAGATTTGCTGTGAGAATTGCATGAGATTGATGGATGTAACCCATTCATCAGGGCACAGCATGTTATAGGTATGTAATAGAGTCTTTCTTCTTTCTCATGTGGGGGTCTGCATTCATCCATAACTGCCCTAACCTTGGGGTTTGCCATGAAATAATGTCCCAAGCCTACTCACCTCCACCCACCATCCTAGAGCACCCATGGGGACATAAACAGAGAACCGTCAAGGTTTTTATAAAGTCCTAACCTAGAACAAACAAACAAAAAATACACAAAGGGCATTTTCCATTTGTACAATATAAAAACTAAGTTCTCTGTGTCCCCTGAGTCTCACCTATGGCATTTGTGGATTTGGATCAGGTTGTCATCTCCTGGCTCCTTGTTCCTCAACTGCCCTCCATATTGTGCTCCTTGATGTAGTGCTATTGATCTCTTATCAACTCTGATTCCTCACTTGAGCATCAGCTCTATTATTCACCTATTTATTATTTTAAAAACTTTAAGTCCTGCACTCTATGCTTTAGTGATGGGAATATAATGGTGGTCAGTCCCATGGTCCCAAAGCTCTTGAAACTTGTCCAGGGAGGAAGAAAAGGAATTAAATGATCTTGCAGAACACTAACACATCCTCACCTGTGTTCTTGGTTCCTTGCGGTACTGAAAATTACTCCTCTGAATCACCCCAACTAGAGTGGATGGGTGAGAACAATCTTCCCCACTTTATTTTCATACATCATAATCTCTCCTCTTGCACACTGCCATCTTTCCCTTTTATTTTTTATGTACAATCCTTGTGGTTGTCTTGCTAGGCTTTCTAAAAATCCAGACTTGTCTTTCCAAGATGTTTCCAGGGCTGTAAAGCATCAGCTGTGGTTATGTCACTGGCTCACTAATCAGAGCTCAGCCTAATTATAGACATGTTGTATGCAATTCTCTATCTTGATCAGATAATCGAAAGTGACTCATTACTCAGTTATGGAAGGAGATGGAGCATTATGGGAGTGACCCCCTCTGATGATAAGCCTGACAGAGTGTGCAGAATGTCTTGGTGGGGGTGTGGGAGGGGGTTTTTCTGGAGGCTGGCTGGTCCTAGACCAGGCTAGAAAGAGTGGCAGTCCATTGATGAGATGTCCAAAAATGAAGATAAACTGTGCCTAAATTGAAAATTAGTGGCATTGTAGTTATTGATTCGCACAGAACATCCAAAAACATGTTCTCCTTTGTAAAGGAAGGTTCGCCTGGGCTGTGTTTGCGGGCCAACACCATTACAGCTTTATTTAGATGTGTGTGAAGGAACCATCTGTTCTCCTCCTCACGGGAGGGCCAGGTCTGCCTCACAGGCCCCTGAAGGTCCAATCACAGCACCTGATGCAAAAGTTTCCTGATGTGATGCTTGACTGAAAGCTAATGACAGGGAACACTTCATTTTTCAGTGTGCTTTTTCTCAGGAGCAAGTGTGCCCTGTGGTGATTACTTTCTTCCTCCCTGCAGCCCATAAAAACAGCATGAAAAGCAGAAGACCTGGGAAACGAGGACAGTTCTCCATTTATTCTTTCTTGTTGTTATTCCTTTGTCTGTTCAATAAACACATGTTGATGCCTTCTATTTGAGATGCTGCAGATACACCTGTGAACAAGGCAGAGTAGATTTTCAACGTAATTACATGGGGGTGTGGAGTAGACAATAATAAAATTTGCAAAAAAATTTTTTAAAGGTATACTACCAGGTAGTGGTGCTGTGGTAAAATAGCTAATGAAATGAAGAGACAGTGAATGACCACTCTCCACTGTGTAGTCATAGATACTCCTTAAGCTGAGGCCTTAATGTCAGGGAAACAGCCTTGCCTAGTTCTGGGGGAAAGTGTGTCCCAGGCAGAGCTGACACCCATGGCCAGCTTCCAAGAGTCAGAAGGACATTGGTGTGTTTGATATACTGAGAGGGCCAGTGGCAGGCAAGGGGCACGTCCACAGGACCACAAGTGCCAGGATAAGGTTTTCTATACATAAGGAGTGTAGGCCTGGGGAAGACATAGTCTGATTTTAAAGTTGCCACATGCTGTTGGGTCCCCATGAAAAATGTCTGGCTTAAGCAATCTGTTAGTTTCCCCCTTTCTAGAAATGAGGACCCAATATCAGCCTTCAAACTCCCCAAAAGGGAGAGAAATAACAGAATAAAAAAATTTTTTGAGGCTTTAGTGCTTTTTTTTCTGTGAACTTTTCCTGATTTATCCTCTCTTTCTCTCAGGCCAAGCCTGGTAACTTCTTCAAGAATATCATTGCTTCTTGTCTATTTATAATACTGGGTCGCTGTTGTCTGTTAACAGAGCTGCCTGGCTGCTTCTCTCTTTAGAATGTAAATTTCTTGAGGCTTCGGGTCAATGATGAGACCTCTCTGTTTCCCCAGCCCTAACTCAGGGTTTGGTTCATGTAGGCATTTGGTAATCTGGCCCTTGACTATGTATCCTGCTTCACTGACTATGATTGCCACACTATAGTCTAACCTCTAGGGAGCCCAGACTACATGAATTTCCATTTATTCCATTACCTAGACATTGTTTCTTCCCATCTGCCTCCTGCAGAACTCCATATTCATGAAGGACAGGTGTCGCATCCCCTTTGGCTCTCCCCATCTCCCCCAAACATGGCAGAATTAACCCCTCCTCTGAGACCCCATAGAACTCTGGTTTCCTCTGTCCTACATGTAGAAGTACACTGCAGTGATGTCTGTATGTGTCTGTGCCTGCTGGAATGTAAATTCTTTAAGGACAAGTATTATTTTCCTTCACTTCCATGTGCCTGTCTGTGGTGTTCTTGGCACAAAAGATCCAAGTAGTATGTGTTGATTAAATAAAATAATAATCAAGGGGAGGGTGGCCAAGTGGATGAAAACCTCAGTTTAGTATCTGTGTGCACCCTAAGAATGCACCTCACAGACTCCGCCTTTAGGGAGGGTAATTGACAGAGGCCCCAGCCGCTGTTACCCATCCCTGCATTCTTGCCCTGGCCGCGCTTCCTATGGGCTGCTCTCAGCCAGTGACAGGGACGGCAGAGATGCTCAGGCAGGCCCATCCCTGGGAGACACGGGTCCCCTTTCCTGAAGCCCCCTCAATCTAGGATGCCTCCTTTTCTCTGTCCTCCCCTTGGGGTTGGATTTGTATCTTGGTCTTGATGGCTCTGACCACATCCCTACTCCTACCGGATCCTCTGTCACAGGCACTTCTCCTAATACAATCCTTGTACATTGAATCCTGTCTTGGGTAGCAAAGTAATTATACTGAAACTATTTATTGGAGGATTTTTAATGAGGACCTGCTATATCAGGCATTTTGATATTTACCTGCAATTCAAGCAAGATGTGATCACCAGGGTCAAGAAACTAGTGGGGGATTTATCAACTTGGGGATAAAGATTGGTAACCAGATATAATACCATAGGAGAAGTTGCTAGAACCAAGGAAGGCAGTCTGATATGAGAGAACAAGGAGGCACCACAGCTAGTCTAACTCTGCCTCCATGTCCTGTAGTGGGGATGCAGGGTGAAGTCACAGGTTTCCTCGAGGAGGTATCATCATGGTGAGGTGGGCTATGTGGGCATAGAGTTAGCTGGGGAGGCAGGGAGGCAGTGGCACCAGGAGGGAAGGGGAATGCTGCAGAAAGAAGCCCCCAGCAGTAGATAAAGCAGGGAGTGTTTACCAGAGGAAGAAACAAGAAGGGAAACCAGGTGGCAATATAAAGGGTGGGTGGCGCTCGCAAGAGAGGAGTGGTGAGCAGGAAAAAGAACAAGAGGAAAGGTCCCTGGTCTAGAGCGTGGAGGGGTTTCTTTGCAAAAGCCATGTTTGGAGCACTCCTGATTTAATAGCTATTTGTTTGTTTGGATGACTGGTTGGTTTAACCTACCCAGAACTGTTTACTGGGAAAACAGGAAGCAAGGCATTACATGTCAGATTACTCCTTGACCATAAACCCTTAAGGCAAAGGGAGTGAACACATAATCTTGGGGGATTCTTGGGCATAGCCCAAAGTGTGAAACCCATAAGCAAAGGATGCATTGGGTATATAGCTCAGTGGTCTAGACTGTGGATTTGGGAATTAGACCAACCGGATTGCAGGTGATGCTAAGTCTAGGGTCTGTCACTTCTCAGTTCTGATTTAGGGCAAATAGTTATGTCTGTCTGATGCTCAGTTTATTCATCTGTAACTTGGAGATGGTTATGTTTTTTAAAGTAAAAATAAAATTCAGTGTCTAGTAAGCAGGTCTCTGTGCCAGGCAATGTGATCAGCACTTCACACATTGATTTTATTCACTTCTAGGGGGTATTTTGCAGAAAAAGAAATATCTCAAGGTCACAAAACTGGTAAATGGTAAATCTGGCAATTTACTTGAATTTATTTTATTAAAGATAAAACAAGAAAACATGTATAAATTGAATAATATACAATTAAAAGGATGTGACATACTGGTAAAGTGTTCTGAGCTTTTAATCCCCTGTCACACCACCTCCCTAATTCTCCCAGTGGATATTCATATGCTTATTTAACAGGCAAGGACTTAAGAGGTCAAGGCCTAAAAGCAAATTCAGAGCCAGACTCCTCATTCTGCAGGATAAGAATCAAAGGAGGTACAGAGAGGAGAGGCAGAGAAGGTGTTGGCAGGTCAGTGAGAGGCAGTGATAGATACAAGGCCTCAGTAAGATGAGGAGACAGATATTAACGGGACAAGAGAGAGGGGATGTAGAGCAAAAAGGAAGATTCATGGACAGGCACAGCTAAGCATTTTACCTGTCAAAGAACTACTTTGACCTGCACATTTAGGCTGTAAAAATTTATCTTCAATCAAGAAAAGCAGGGCTCTTTCCAAGGACAGATCAGGGCAGCATCTTCTGCTTATCTCACAAAATTAATCTGAAACACACACACACACACACACACACACACACACACATGGAGAGAGGACTGAGCACAAAGTAAAAGTCCTTTCCCCACTTTCCATCATGTGTTAGGCGGGTGGCAGTGACTGAAGACTCTGATTGGCTGGATTCGGACTTCATGAGAGAAAGCATGAAGCAGATACAGAAGGGCAGTAGGAATCTTGCAGTCCTAATTTTTTTTTTTTTTAGTTTTTTTTTCATTAAGGTATCATTGATAAACACTCTTATGAAGGTTTCACATGAAAAACATTGTGGTTACTACATTCACGCATATTATCAAGTCCCCCTATACCCCATTGCAGTCACTGTCCATCAGCGTAGTAAGATGCCACAGAGTCACTACTTGTCTTCTCTGTGCTACACTGTCCTCCCCATGACCCCCACTCCCACCCACACCATGTGCACTAATCATAATTTACCCCTCAATCCCCTTCTCCCTCCCTCACTCACCACCCCCACCCCTCCTCTTTGGTAACCGCTAGTCCCTTCTTGGAGTCTGTGAGTCTTGCAGTCCTAATTTAACCATCAATTCTTTGTCTTTTTAATGTACATCAACATTATTGTAATGACATATGGAAACATAGATACATTTATATGCACACATTCATTGAGCTTTTAGTATGTGTCCAGCAAAGTGCTGAACATATTATATATGTTACCTAATTTAATCCTCACAATAACCATATGACATAGGTGCTATTATTAGCTCCACTTCGTATATTAAAAAACCTGAAAATCAAAGTCTCTGGTCAAAGTTTGCCTCCATTTAAAAGACATGCCTTAGAAGGGCAAGCAAGAAGAAATTGTACTGAAATTAGGTTCAAGGACTAAAGTTAGATTCCTAGTTCTATCATATTCTAGTTTGGGCACCTTGTGAAACACTATACTTTGTAAATATCTCCCAATCCTATTTCTCTCCACCCTCATCACTAATACCCAAAAGCCAAGCCATTGTTCCATTTTGCTTAGACTTTTGCATTATCCTTCTATTTTATCATCCCACACCAACACCATTTACTTTGCACTCCCTCTAATGCATTATACACACTGCACCCAGAGCAATTATAGATGGAAAAATAGGTATCAGAGATGACCCTAATGTGTTGCTTGCCCAACTGGATAGATAGAAGTGCCATTAATTGAAGTAGGGTTCATCAGATTTTAGAGGGAGAGGGGTAGCTAGATATTAGTCATGGTACGTTTGGGGTATGATGTGATCTGTATTGTCTTAATTTTGTTCTTATCCTACCTATACCCATTTTGTTGGGTTGTTGTGTTTTAAAAGAGAAAATATACATGTCATGGCTGGATATCATATATATATAAGATGCTGTTGATAGGACTATTTAATTTCTCTCGCACCACACAGAATCATTGAGAAGTTTTGTATCAAATGCATGTGCAGTGCCTAAAGCCCTTTAGAAGAGAACTTCCCTGAAAATATCAATTAAGATAAACAAATAATTGGGCCCACAGGCTCTTCCTATCATGTGAATCTGCTTCCCTTTCCTGGCTTGCATAAAAAGGATGGTTATTTTTTATTCATTTCTCCATGTACAAACCCTGTTTGACGCAAGATGTGTGAGGTGCTAATTCTGAGAACCGTATCAGAAACATAAATATTAACATGTTCTAAATTCTTATCCCTCTTAAGCAGAATGCAAGGCCCGAGGACTTCAGAAAGAGATGATAACTTGGGTCTAAGTAGTAATCCCACGGCAAGTCACAGAAATCTTCAGCATTACAGGAGAATTTCTAGAGAACAAGAGCCTATTGTTCAAAAGTGGACCATAGAATGCTATCATTATTAATTATTCCTTCATTTTCCTCAAAAATGTTAGATGAATTTACCCTAGATTAATTTAGCACTAGACTTATTCTATGTCACAGTAGATGAATATTTTGTGTTTAGGTCTCTTTCAAACTAAATTAAAATATTAAATTAATGCCCATTTATTGAGTGCCTACTTTATACCAACCATGGGCCTAGAATATATCTCCTCATGCAACACACATTGCATGTGTATCCTCATTCAGTTCTCACAATACTTCTGCTAGGTGGACACAGTTATTCCATTTCACAGACAGAGAAGGTGAGGGTTTGACATTTAAAGTCACTTGCTCAGAGCTGGTTAGCTAAGTGGGAGTTCTCTGACTCAGATTCATGACTGACTGTCTAATATACTAGATTTAGGGATCTTTTTTTTTAATGTGTTTCATGGGCCCAATCATAAATAGCCAATACGAGTTTATCACATCCATGCTCAAACTTCCTTCTCAAAATATTCCTCTCTATTAAGTGAAGGAAATGAAGCCCAGAAAGAGTAAATTCCATGAGAAAGCACATGACCATGGTAGAGGTGGACTTAAAACTCACTCCTTTTGGTTGATTCAGATCATTACTCCAGGCCACACCCTCCTTCCCATCACAGCTGCAAACCCAGAGACTTAGAGATTTACCATTCAACAAATACCCTCTCCTTGGCTTCCAATTCCCATTTCTTCCCTAATGATGGGAGGAATTCCACAGGAAGTGGTAATTTCTCCATGATCTGAGATCACAGCATGCAACTAATTATAGAAATAAATAACTGGTGACTGGAACCATCTGTCCTTCCTTTGGCAAACACCTTGCTTTTCTGTGAAATTAGTGCCACCTGCAACCCACAGGCCCTTCAGAGATGCAGGCGATGTCCCCTCCACATTCAGAGGTCAGCTGCTTTGTCACTCCCAACCCGCAGTCACAACCCCACGGGCTGTCACCCCCCCCCAGAGAGACACAACTAATGAATCCAGCTGCGTTCTGAGCTCTTCCTGTAGCTGAGGGAAAAGAGTAAGGGCAGGGCACAGGCCTCTGTCCCTGGGGGTGTTACTGTGGGTCCCGTGGCTGTGTAGTGTGGTCTTCCTAGCATTATTCTGAGTCAATGGCAATAGGTGCTCCATCTCACAGTGTTCATTCCCAGTGGCAGGGACACTTACGGCTACTTGGTCTAGTAGCAACATGGATTTCTAAAATAGTCTCATAAATCCCCCTGCTCTGCCTTGTTCACTTTGAAAGTATCTAGTTCTAGTACAGTTCTCAACCTTCTAACTATGTGATCTTGGATAAATAATTGTACGACTTTCAGCCTCGGTTTCCTCATATACAATTTGGGGAAAAGAATAGGATGCACCTATTAGGGCTGTGGTGAGAAATGTAAGACAAAATGCACAGTAAATATTAGTATGATATAGTATATAGAAAGTACTCAATATATTTTGGTTTCCATTCATCAGAAGTGAAAGTTCTGGTTAAAATAGAACATAGGGACTATTCATGTGGGTCCCAAAGACCCTAAAGAATGTACAAATGTCCTGCAAATGTATGAAAATCTTTGTGCACATGATGATTTCTTTGTGTGTGGGATACTGTGATTTATAATAGGAAATACATATTTGGTTTTCCTCACCATTTCAGGGACAGAAGTCCTAAAACTCTTGGAATTTCCTACGTGGTGAAACGAATCAAGTTGTCTTTTGTTATATTAGTGAAGTGACTGTTGACCTGTACTTAAGGTTGGGAGCTGGTTTCCAGGGGAAACAAGTCATGTGATTAGATGGTTAGACTTTTTAGCCCCATTCTTAACCTCCAGGGAAGGGAGAGGGACTAGAGGATGAATTAATTTAATCAATCATGCCTATGTAATGAAGCTTCCATATAAAACCAAAAAGGATGGGGTTAAGAGAGCTTCCAGGCTGGTGAATGCTTGGAGATCTGGGGACAGTGGTACAAGTGATGCACTCTGACAGGGCATGGAAGCTCTATGCCCTTTCCACACATCTTGCCCTCTGTATGTTTTCCATCTCGTTATTCTTGAGTTAAAGGCTTTATAAAATATCCTTTATAAAAAAAACTGTTAATCTAGTAAGTAACATGTTTTTCTGAGTTCTGTGAGCTGCTCTAGTAAATTAATCAAATCTGAGGAGAGGGTCATGGGAACCTCTGAGTGATACCCAATCGGTCAGAAGCCCGGGTAACAACCTGGCCTTGTGATTGGTATTTGAAATGGTGGTAAAAAAGGGGCAGCCTTGTGGAACTGAGCCCTTGATATGTGAGACCTGACGCTGTCTTCAGGTAGATAGTGTCTGAATTAAGTTGAGTTATAGGAACATTCCTTGTTGTTGGGAAAAAGCCCCCACCCCCCACAGCACCATTGGATTCAGAGCCCTTAGAGGGGGTAGAAATGATTCATAACTTTAATCAGAATCTCAACAGCATCCTCTGACCTCCTCCTGCTTTCCCAATTTAGAGACAGGAAACTTGGAGGATTTTTCCCAGGTTTTTCGATGAGATTTCCTCCTGCTATGGAAACCACACTCTCAAAGCTATTCGTGTCACCTAGAGACCAAGAAGCAGGAGTTGGAAGAAAAATGTAATCCCTCTGCTCTCCATCTACATCACCCAAGGAAGGAAAGACAGATCCTTTAGCGTGTCTCAGTCAGTACCTCTCTAAGCATTTCACTCCATGTTGGTGATACATTAATTTTATCCAGACATGCCGTGTATGACTTGTCTGGTGTTGGAAACAATATTGTTTGTGAGCCCCCTGGCATCTCTTATGACATGAACACATTTTTAGTTATTGTTTCCTTGGCAGAGAGCAGGAACTTAAGTCAATGATTCTACCAGTCCTGGTAGCCAGTTTACAAAATGCTGTAGCATCTAGTAGTTTACAAAATGATTTCACATTCATTACTGGATTTCACCATAAGTCTATTAGGTATTCAAGGCAAAAAATCTTCATTCCCATTTTATAGACAATGTAACTGAGGCTCAGTGTAGACAAATGTTATTGCTACATCGGTTTCTTTAAGAGCACTCTCCTACCATCAAATATCAGTAAACCTAGACTTGTAAAAACACCTGCTATTGTTTTGTGCCTTTCGTTTTAGAGAAAGAATTCAGAAAATGGCTTTAGGTGCCATCCTACTTGAATTATCTTTACCCATCCCTCCTAGAATTAATTCAAGTACATGATCAGTCTAGCTTTGACATTTCAGTTCCACCGCTAGGTAAGTGTTGCCATTCTTTTACCTCAGCAAATAGGTACTGATCTTCTCTGATCATGAAATATCAGGAGGTATATATAGTTTTAAAATATCTCAGTAGGATAAAAGCCTCATTTTATATATATATAACTCTGGGAATGTGCAAATGTGCTTCAGGAGGTCACTCCTGTGAACCAGACTTTTAAGAATGGCTACATGACTTTATGATACTCTCTCATACAAACAAAACTCTTTTGAAAAGATGGAGAAGTAGACATTGATAGGGTAAAGAAGGCCTGGGTGGTAAGAAATTTTTTGGAGTGCTAAAAAGAGGTAATAAAGGTAGAGAAGCTATGTGTACAAACTCTGCTGATATCACTGTTCGATTTGTCCAAAACACAGCTTTAGAGCTATGCCTATCAATTTCCCTGGGAATATATATAAATACACTGTTGCTCACATATGCATGGACTTATTAGTAGAAGTGCTATATTCATATTGCCAGGATTGAGGGAATAGAAGAATCCCTTCATCTATCCATTCATTCATTCATTCATCTAATATTCATTGAGCATTGACTAGATAGCACATTTGGTTAAAATCACCAAAGTAGGGTGGAGAAGGAAATGTATGAGGAAATCAACAGACACCAAATAAGGATAAACACTGTGATAGAGGTATGGGCTGGTTACTTAAAAAAAGTAAAAGGAAGAGGAAGATAACATAAATCAAGCTGGAGGCTGCAGGAAATGCCTTGCAGGGGAAGTATTGCTTGAGATAAGTCTTAAAGGATGTGTTTATATTGAACATTATAGATTGAGGAAATAGAAAGAAAACAGTGATTCCAGGTAGAAAAACAACCTGTGTAAAGACAGATTTGAGAAAGCCTCCTTGCACCTGTACCCGCACCTCAATGCCCTCGTCCACTCCTGTGCTAACATTAGTTATTTTGCCTTCAGTGATAACTGCCCAGCTTTTTCTCAGGGTAAGCAACCTCTTCTTCATAGAAAGTCAGTCTTATAAACCGCATCAATTATAGAGCTGGATCTGCACATTTAAAAATATTCATATGCTAGATGCTAGTACTCGACCTACCGCCAGGAAAACAAGCCGGGTAATAAACCCTTTCACCCCCCCCAAAAAAAAATTCATATGCTTTACAAAAAGTACCACCACAAAGTTCAGCATAGTATGTACACTTGATACAGCAAGCATGTGACCTGACATAAAACAATGGTTACTCTCATATCCACAGAGGTATATGTTTTGGGTTAAGGGAGGCCCACCTGCATCAAACATATTTTTTTAAGTTACAGTTACCAAATATAAAGATTCCTGAAACATATCTTTTTATGTTCTATTTATATCTTTCTTGCTAAATTAGAACCAGTCTGACCCATTTTCTGTGGGTGTGTATGTTGTTGGTTTTTGTTTTGCTGAAGATCATCTATGCTCTATACTGTACTTTCTATTTCCTCAAACTCTCTTGTCCAACTACCAAAAAGCTCAGGAGGTGCCCTACTGGCGGAAATCTTTTCCTTTTTGCTTAGTTTTTTATCCTCCCACTCCCAGGCTCAGAATAGAGAAATGGGACCTCAAATCAATTTAAAAATCATTATGAATTCTTTGCATTTGACTTTTTAGTGGGAGCTCAAAAATATTTCAGAATTTTAGAGCCATAATTAGACCTATCATTTTAGACAAATACCACATAATTTGTCCATTCCTGAAGCAAATCTTGCTTCTGGGAAGGAGGGCAAATATTTAAGAATGAAATGAGTCCGACGTGCACATGAATTAAAAAACAAGTGGTTTAAATCTTTAAAATGATTTCCCTAGTTCTTGCTCATTAGTCAATATTGCAAAGAGTCCCATGCCAAAATTTTGAGCAGTCTCTGAATCTCAAAGACCATTCCTTTTCTCCCTCTTCATTATTAATGCTAATTTACATGAGCCTTGAGGTAAGCAATTGCTAATGTTCTGATCGCACCAATTCCATCCCTGGGAATTATATAAGAATGAAACAATGCTGGAGTCTAATTCACGGTTATTTCCCCTTTCACCTGAGCAAAGTGGGAAATGGAGCTTTCTTTTGACAGGGAAACAGTGAGTACAAAGAGGGCAGTCTGGGAAATGGCAAGTAAAGACAGAAGAGCCTCTTAGCCAAAGTGGTAATCAGAGAATTTAAAAATTATTTTTTGACAAAACAGACAGTGCTAGCAGAATGCCATTCCCCTTATAGATGAGTTACTCAGTGAACCAGTACAGTAGCACAAGAAACAAAATGTCAGATAATGCTTGAGACAGAAATTATTTCTCTTTACACATCTTATTTCCAAACTATAGCTGAAGCAGTCTGTCACAAAATATGACCCAGAATTTCATATGACCCAGCTGGAATGGCACCAGTCTTACACAGTGACAAAGAATCCAGCCATTGAAAAGAGAAAGTTGGCTAAATTTCCCAAGCCTCTCTGCCATGTTGTCTGAAAACCTATTCCCAGTTTCCATGATAATTATGATGATGATGATTCTGAGGATGACAATTGATAACAGCAGCAGTCCAATAATAATAAAAGTACTTATTATAGAGTATTTATTAATAGTCTACATTAACTTAACAATGGTATATGTCAAGGATCAGCACACTATGGCTGGTCTGCCAGATTCAGCCCATGACCTGTTTTTGTAGGGTCCATGACCGAAGAATGATTTTTTACATTTTATAAGAGCTCTTAAGAAAAAAGATAAAAAGGCAAGAATATGCTATATGGGACTATGTAGCGTAAATAGGCCCACAAAACCTATTTACTATTTGGACTTTTACAGAAAATATTTGCCAACTCCCTGGTATACATTAATACTCATGTAGAATATGTTAGATCCTGGCTTGTTGTATAATAAAGTATTTTATTGGCTTCTGTCTCTGATTCTTAGGAGAGAACCTCAAAACCCTTGGTTTATTCATGGTGGGCTTCTCAGGCCACTGTTATCTTTGTGCTAATGATGTGACGTATGGTAGGTTTCCAAGTAATTTTAGAATGGGGGATGCCCCCTGCCAGGAAAATCAACATGTGATTACCTGAAGCTGGGTGAGCTTCTTGGTTGGTGATAGACATTGATTTGCCATCAGGCTGATGCATCCTTAGGACTCAGAAGCTTTGAGTTTGCTGCTCTCTTAGAACCTCACCCTAAGTATCTCTTCATTTGACTGGCCCTGACTTATGTCTTTTATAATAAAACTATAATCATAGTATAGAGCTTTCCTGTGTTCTAGGAGTTCTAGAGGATCATCAATCTTGAGGGGGTAGTGTAATCTCCAGTATTTGCACCCAGCTGGGCAGACAAGTGAGTGGCTTGGAAACCCCTGAGCTTGTGGCTGTTGTCTGAAGTGAAGGCAGTCTTGGAATACCACATATGCCCTTGGCCTCTGAAGTTTGTAATAACTCTAGGTAGTTGATGTCATAATTGCACTGCACAGGCATTAGGCATTTTTTTTTCTAAAATTTTAACAAATATTAATTATATGGTAGGTGCTTATTTATTCATATGCATAGATGAGGAAATTTAGGCATGAAGAGATTGAGTAATTTACCCCAAGCCACACAGCTAGCAAGTGGTGGAGCCAGGATTCAAACCCACAGTCCAACTTCAGAGACCAGCTGAGATCGTCACTGTCATGCTACTAAGCCATGATCCTTCCAAACTTCATCTGGTAGCAGAAGGATGTGTGTAGAATTCTCACTGTGCATACTCGAAGACTGAGCATCCAGTCCCTCTGTCACTGTTCTCTTTGCTGGGGCCTTGAAGCTCAGTTCTAATCCCGAGCCTTAGACTGGCTTCTTAGATCTTGTAACCATGGCATGCCCCAGTCCTGCTGACTAAATCCTTGATTTGGTCCATGTCCCAAATGCCAAGACAGAGTTGTTCAAGAGAAGAATAGTGGACTATGCAGTTACGCAGACTCAGGTTTGAATCCCTGCTCTGCCACAGCCATGAATCAAACGTATTACTTAATGATCCCAAGTCTCAGTTTCTCATCCATAAAATGGAAAACATGGATTAGTAAAAGAATAAAAGGGCATTTAGATGTTTTGATTAGAGCAGAACTGGGGTTAAAACATTTCTGGCATGTGAAGTTGGGTGTCCTATGTCAGTTTCCATCCATGCAGTGTCTATTTGGATCCACAGATTTGCATAGGAGCTCTTTACAAAACTACCAGTGGGCATGGGAAAGACAAGCAAATCACAGGGAGGATCTGTGTGTCTCCTGAAAGAGAAAATACCTTTCTCAACAGGGGAAGAATCCAGAGAGAGTAATAGGATCTGAAGGTGAGCAGACAGAGTGGCTCTGTCAAGAGAGTTGCAGTGCTGAATGAAATTTGTCCTTAGCAAGGCATGCTGTTCACATGTGTGCCCACTGGGAAGGAAAGGGCTATACTTGGTGACCAAGAGATATTGCATTAACTCCAGGTTCTCTGCAACCATACAACCTTGCTGTGCATTCCCCTCTAACTCACAACAGAGAGAAGGTGGTTTTTCCCTTCTCCCTTCACAGCAAAGAAGGGTTTGAAAGCATCAGGAGCCTGTGAAATCAGAAGTTGCTCTTTATTAATGTGAAGGCAGCAGACATGGGGGATTTCAGGCTTGGTTATCACTGACTATAGCTGGGCTACAGCAGGGACCCATAATCTAATATGATTGAGGAGTTGGCTTGTGGGAGAAGGACTGCATTGGTTCACATATTTATTTACATAAGCTGTTGTGATCTGTTTAGTTATATTTTTGGCTACAGTATTTGGCACATGATAAGTCATATTTTTCACAAATTCTTCCCCTTTCTTTGCCTTCCCTTTCCTTTCTAGAAAGTTCCCTTATGTAGTCTTGCCACACTCTGCCTTGCAGGGTTTGGAGATCTGCCCTGAGACCCAGTCCTGTGCCTGGCTCTTAAACTATTCTCTAGGCCACCTTGCTGCTGCCCTCCTGACTGTCTACTTATACAACTAACTTCTCCTTGCTACAACAGCATTCCAGCAAGCTGAAATTTGCTCAAAATCATGCAGTGTAATAGGGGCCTTTGAAAGGAAGATTTCAGAGGATATTATAAAAGCATCTTGTTGGTTTTTGTCCCTGCCCAGTGCTTAGTCCTACCTAGTTACTGAGCTTCCTCCTGACTGGATCTGTGACCCAAAACCAACACAGTGTAGAGCCACTCAGGCCTGAGTCTGTCCCACAGGAAGTATTATGATAACATTTCCTTTAGGTATTGCCCCACAGCCATTCTCTACCCCAGACTTGTTTCTATCTGCTACTCTTAAGGCCTGCACTGCCCAAAAGAGTAGCTTCTAGCCAGTCTCAAAATATAGTTAGTTCTATTTGAGATGTGATGTGAGTGTAAAATACACATTGAATATCGAAGTCTTGGTACAAACCAAAGAATGTAAAATATTTCCATAATAATGTCTGTGTTGATTTCATGTTAAGACAGTAAGATTTCAGATATAATGTGTTAAATATACTTTTAAAATTATTTTGATCTATTTCCTTTATTAAAAAAATACTTGGTTTACATAATTTAAAATTACATACATGGCTCATATTTGTGGTTCATATTATATGTTTGTTAAAGAGTGCTGATAGGCATGCTCTTTAAAAGCACAATCTGACTATTCTGTTCCCCTGATTGAAACCTTTCAAGGGTTCCTTAGGACAGTGACCAAATTCCCTAACATGACCTGAGGACTTATGATCTGCGCCCTGTTTGCTTCTTCATCTCTCCCTGGCTCCCTGGCCCACTGAATCACTTGCAGACATATGGGTGGGCTTTCTTTCTCCTCACCTCTATACCTTCACTCATGCCAATTTCTCCATCTGGAAAGCCCTTCTTTCCCATAGTCCATCCCTGGCTCATCTTTATAGTTTAGATATCACTATTCTTTAGGTGTCCTTCCTCAACCTTCCCACTGTATCCAGTTCTTGGGTAGCTCTCATCACAACATTTAATCCCCCTACTCCATTATTATCCCTGAGCAGGGACTCTGTCTTATTCACTGGTGCATACCTAATGCCTGTATTAGTGCTTGGCACATAGTAGTTACAACACTTTAAAACTGACATGCAACATATAAATTTTTAAATAAATAAATGAATCAATCAATACCCACTCTTTAAAATCAATAGAGCATATCTGGGATGCTCAATTCATCAATGAGTTGGTGAGAAAGAGCAGTAGAATTGTTTGGGGGATTTTCCCCAAATACTCAGATTGTTTGGAAATAGACACCTCATTCCAGTCACCCAGGGGACCAGAGAACCTCTTTTGCCCAGTGGCTCATATCTAAAAGTTTATGAAGGTCATAGGTGCTAGAGGCTGCCATTCTCAGCAAGTTCCTGAACAGTAGGCATTTGCCCCAGGACACCTAGTAAGGAGCTCTCCTTCAAAGTTGTCCTTACTTTTACACTGTAGGGTAGCAAGGGAACAAGGTCTTTGCCCTAAGACTCAAACCAGTTATGTTTTCAAAAGATTGTTAAGGCCCCAGACCCTTTCCTGCATGCTTTTGACATATAGTGGATCTCTCTGACATTTGGTTTGCAAGTTTTCCTGATAAAACCCATCCCTTATCCCTCAATGTATGATGTTGAGGAATTTATCTTCACCTGAGTTGCTGTAATGAATTAGTTCATAAGTAAAATTTATATATCATCCCAACTTGGAACTTAACATGAAAATGTTTTTGGAAACCCCATTTTATGAATTTTAGTTCTCACAGTTGGGGCATAGTATCTCAGAAATTCATGTTCTATTCTCTGATCTAGCCATCCCTTTCTACACATTGTCCCTCCAGCTTATTTAGGTTCACTCATATGCTTCTGCTTCTACTTGTCTCTTATCTGGCTTAAATTAATATCTTTTCTTTAAGAAAATCTTGCCTATCTTTAATATCGTGGTCAAAATTCTTTTCCTCTATGAAACCAAAATAGATCAACTCAATCCTCACTAATGTCTTCTTATCTCTCATAATATTTGTTATCCTTATTGTTCTCTTTGGCACTTCAATTTGGTCTTAATGTAGTCTTGTGATATTGATTATGTCACTGTGTTAGTATTACTTAACCTTTAAAAAGATTATGTCATGCATCTTCAAACACATCATATGCTCCCTGAGGGCACAATCTGTCTTGTGTGTTTTCATAGTCACCTTGGAGCCCAGCACATGGGTCCATGAATTATTTTTGGTTGACTAGTGGGTAACAAAAAGAAAGCAGGATAATATCAAATATGGATTGAGTTGGCAAAACTAGATCAATAACATTAAAAACTGATATACTTGAATTTAATAGAAGACCTTGGTTAATGGGAGGAAAATGGGTTTAGAATCATCCGTTTTTCAGATTCATTCCTTGCATTGAGTAACTTTGAATATAGGCTCTTCCCAGGTGTTGAGGATCCAGTGGTGAACAAAACAGGAAAAATTTGGCCATCAGAGGTCTTAAAATTCTAGTGAAAGAGGCAAATAAAAGCAAAAAATAATACATATTATGTTAGGTGGTCTAAGTGTTATAAAGAAAAATGAGGCATAGAGAGCTGGAGACACAATTATGAATTAAAAATTTTAAGTCCAGCAGATTAAGGTTCAACACAGGCTCAACCATTTATACACGTTGTACACTTCTGAGTACCTTACTTAAACTCTGTAATGTTCTCTTTTTATAAAATGGGTAAAAATGAATATCTACATGCACATTAACTATTGCCTTAAAATACATAAAATACTTAAGATACTATAAGCATTCAGTATATTGTGCCAAATATGTGGCTACATAAAAATCTGTAGAGATGGAAGTACTCACATATCTGTAGAGTTATAATTGTATTCACTTTTCCATTTCTACATCCCAGTGTGGGACATTAAGATGTGCTAAAAATTCCACCACCTCTGTGAAGCCTCCCTTCAGGCCTCCAGTACAAACTAGTTTCTTTCTGAGTTCCCCAAATCTCTTCAGATTTCTCTCTATCTTATTTGGTCCATATTATCTCCCTGCTAAGGCTATAAGTTCTTTAAGGAAAAATAAAACAAAAAAACTATGACTTTTGAAATTCCATAACTTTTGACATGTTACTCATTCACCATCTACACCAAATTCCTTAATTTTTGACATGTTACTCATTCAAATCTAAAACCAAGTCCTGTAGAACCTACCTGCAAAGTATCCCTCAATATTGCCTACTTTTCAACTGTACTACTCAAATGTAAGCCATCACCATCTGTCCCATCATCTCTGACCCTACAATATCCTTTAATGATCTCCTTACTTTCATTCCTAACTTCCTTCACTTCATTTCCACATGATAGCCAAAACTATCTTATTCAAATATGAATCTAATTAACTCTACCTTTTTCTTAAGCCCTTGCATAGATTCTCATTAGCCTTAGAATAATGTGCAAACTCCCTCTAGAGAGCCCTGTGTGAATTAGCCCTGTCTGCATTTTGCACCTTACACTCACCAGCCTCCTTACTCACTTGCCCTTCAGCTATCTTGGTTCTATTTTAGTTCCTTAAATTTTACATTTTTTTTTTCTCTTTTCTCAAAACATTCTACCAGAAATACTTTTTTTTCCATTCTTTGCCCAAATAACACCATCTATACTTCAGGTCTCATTTCAAAAGTTATTCCTTCAGAGAAGCAATCTGTAATTATCATTCTAAATTATTCCACCTACTCTCTTCTCTCTTAAAACCCATGATGTTTCTTTGTAGTACTTATCATAATGAACTTACGGATTTACTTTTATCCCTTCACTAGATTTTAAGCTCCATGAAGGCAGGGCAACAACTGCGATAATAAAAACTTGTGGAATAAACTGATGTTTAAAAAAAAATCTTTGATACCTACCTGCTAGGTGCTGTTAATTGTTAGCTGAATTAATATTCATCTGATCTTTGAAGCAATTAAAAAGCATACTTTGCATTATATAAAAAAAACAAACATCAGTAGAGGCTCTGATGCTTGCAGCTTTGGTTCAGAGCCTAGAATGCCTTTCTCTACCTTTCAACCATGTAGCTGGAAACTGATGGTGGTGTTTAAAAGGAAACCAAGGGATGCAAACTCCACAGTCCAAGCAGGTTATATCGCCAAATTTGAGAGGGACCTCCCTGTTCTGGCGAGCAGAACAAAAGAAGGCGTCTCTTATAGGCTGAGAGGCTTTTTATGGCCAGGTTTTTTGACCAGCTTTTGGGGGGACGGGTCAGGGAAAATGTGGGCTTGTGGCTTGCTGATGTGTCCTCCGGAGAATGCCTATAGCCTAAGTAAGATGAAACCTAGGTGTCTCTGAGATGGCAGGTGGGCTTATTCAAAAAGGCAGTACTCCTGTCTGGGCTCTATCCGTGTTAGCCAGTCTTCTCCTGAAAGTACATCTTCCTTTGGTATCCTGTTCCAATATCCTTTTATTAACTAACCTAGAAGTATATGACTTAGGTGAGTACTAGATTTCTGTACATGAGACTGCATGCTTGTCTGCATTCTTTATGATTATCTTTATATTTTAATTTGTGACATGGATTAAATCATTGTTAGTCAAATCACATATGTTGCATGAAAATATATGTATCCAAAGAGGTTTCCATAAAGAAGTTTCTACTTTCAGGTAAAACTAACCAATTAGATGAAATTTCACATGAAGAAATATAAACACCTATTACTAAAAAAATACAGAGAATAGGAAGAACATAAGTTAAACTCAGCAGGGATGAAAAAGGCTTGGCGCTTTCAGCTGCCTCAGTATGTTTCAGGACTGTAATACATGTGGAAACCAGAAAAAGCATATTTGCTTTGGAATGAATTAATGGAAATGGAATATGGAGAATGGAAGAGGCTATACCTTTAGGTGATTAACAATTTAGACTAAATAAACCTATTCAGAGCATACTAATTTAAGGAAGACATTTATAAAGGAAGATACACAGAAGGTCAGCAGGAAGGTGAGGGGGATCAAAACATGAAACTAGAGTAACAGAGACATACATCATAAGAGAAAGAAAGAAAAAGCACACAACAAGCTGAATAGCATACTTGAAAGAGCAAAGCTTTGTACTTCTTCAAACACTGATTTAAATTCAGGCCTCTCTAGATTCTTGATATGACCCTGTGCCTTAGTTTTCTCATCTGAGAAACAAATGTTATCTACTTCATTAATTAGTTGTGAGGCTAAAATGAAAAGTCATTAGTCTAGAGTCTAATATATAGCAATTATCCAATAAATATTAGACTACATTATCAAATTAACACAAATAACCTTGTAATAGAATGACTGTTGTAGAAGGGAGTAAGCTCTCTGCCAGTCTAGGAATTCAAACAATTCCTAGGAGGATGTGGAAGAGATTCAATATCAAACAGAAAATATACTAACTTTCAACTCTGGTTTGCTATTATTTTAAAATAACAGTATTGGGAAGGGAACAGAAAGAGAAAGAGCAAGAAAAAGAGATAACCAGTCTCAAATGAACTGCTTCCCATTTTTCCCACACGCTGTGTCCTTTTTAGTCATCTCATCATCTGAAATACTTCTCTAGGTACTTCATAGGCCACTTCCTTCCCCATTTTTCCCAAACATCCTTGCTTCAGACACGTTCATATTCCATGCCAGGCCCATATGAGGCACTTGGGCCTCAGAGGTGGCATCCTAACACATCTTGGAGAATTCCACCTTTGGAGGAGAGGAGGGTGGAACCTTGGACCCACCTGCCTCCCTCTCCCTCTCTTCTTCAACCCCTCCCTCCTGTAATGGGTTTGGTCAGCAAAATCACCCTGGGGACAGATAAAGCCCTCGTAACCCATGGCAACCAGCTGCCTTTGGATAGAAAATGGCCTTTCCATAATTTCATAATGTGCTTCAGTGGAGAAGGTGGGTAAGAAAATCGGAAAATAAGTAAATAAGTCTGGCTCTGAAGGCTGTTGTACTCACGCCAGGGAATGAGGGGTTGTAATATTTTCCGAGTTGACTGCACTGCCCTTTCACAGGGAAATCATTCTCTCTCCCAATAAACCCAGAAAGGCCCTTCTTACCCTGCAGTTCAAAAGAGCTCTAAGACTACGCATATTCTAATTATTTTTAACATGATTGTGGCAGCCCATTTGGAGAGACTGGCTGATGCCAACTCTAAGTTGCTCCCAAGTTTTCAGACAGGTCCTTAGAATGCTGCTAAAATGTTATTTTTCCAAGTGATGTACCTTCCTTGCACCTACTTAATTAGTTCCCATCACCCATATATTAAGAATCGCAGAATTGGGAACTGAAACAGACAAGGATGATTATATCTGTTGAGCCCTTAATTATATTACTGGGATGGAAATGACCATCCAAGATAACCAAGGTCGGGTCTGGAACCCAGGTCTCTGATGTACAGCACAATATTCTTATACCTTCTCTCTTCAACAGTTTCATATTTTTCTTCTCTTTGTCCCCCTGAATACAGTTTCATTCTTTTTCAAATTTCAGTTAAGTTTAATGGGTAATAGATTAGGAGAGAGGTTGTGTGTACATCTAGTAATCTAGCTTTAATACAAGTAATAAAATAATAACAATGGGAAACCTTAGATTTATTGATTTCATTATTGTAAGACTTTTTGCTCATCTAGGATTCCAGTGATTTTAAGAACTGATTTCCAGTTTTCAATAGATGTCTCCCTGTTTCACAGATATTTCAGTAAAATATCATTTTTATCTATTCATTTTTTTCATTCAGTAAATACTTATTGAGGGCGTACTCTGTGCAGGATCCTTACTAGGCCTTCAGGAAACATCAAGTAATCTATTAAAAACTACAATAATAACAAAAATAATAAATAACATGTATCCCAAGGCACATTTTAACAGAATAAGAAAACTAGAATTCTTAACGTTAGCAGCTGAATTAACTTGTTCTAGTGTAAAATGTAGTATTCAAGTTCTTAATCCTACTCACTTGAAAAATATTCTTGATATTGTCAGGTGCATTGCTAAAAGACTGTTACTATTTGAAAGTACATTTCTATGCTATAATGGTTTCATCCAGTATTATAAAAATATAATTAAAAACAAGTAGTATTCTGAGGTTGACCCAACAAGGACCTTTCAAAATCTCTCATTCCTATATATTTTTTGTGCATCAAACTAGCCCCGTTTTTATTTAAGAATTAATATTATTTTTAATTTGATGTCAACATTTTTTAAGGAATTCTCATAGTTTCAATACATAGGAAATGTTTCTTTGTGAAATGATGAAGTGAATGGGGAATTTTTTTTAAAATTGTGTCGTCAGTGAGGAATAAGCAAACGGAATTGACCATGAATTGACAATTATTGTATTTGGGTGATGGGTGCCTAGGGGTTTATTATACCATTGTTTCTACCATTGTGTATGTTTGAATTTTTCTATCATAGAAACATTATATTAAAAATAGACTTATTTTTTTCTCACTGAGATGCTTCAAAACTTTTGGGTTTATAAAATATATTTGTACTAATAAAATCCTGGGTTTGGTTTTGTTTTGTCTCAGCATCCGGATACTAAGTAAGATTTGTTTGGAGTTTTGGTACTTGTAGCTGGTAAAAACCACTGTGATACCTCATCTAAGTCCAGCATCTTAGAGATGGATGTCACCATCATGATAAGTTGCATTTTATGGAAAGGACAATAGAAAAACCCAGAGGACTCTGTGACTTATCTAAGACTATACATCCCACTGGGGACAGAGCTCGGGCCTAGACCATATTTTCTAACCTTGAACTGTCCCTCACCTATGAGAAAAAGGAGTTGCATCTTCACAAGTTTAATAATTGAAGGAACAAAAAGTTATAGTCTTATGATGGATTAATGAGGTCTACATAGTCCTTTCATATGTAAAAATGACAGTATCATATTTTTACCATCCAAAGTTCTGTGCTGACTCCATACCCCTATACTATATTAAACACATTTATAAGCAAAAAGCTATTTCCCATGCAAACACAAGTTTATAGGAGAACAATCAACAGGCATTTGATGGCAAACAAGAACTATCTGTTGACATTTTTTGTGTTATTTTATGTACTCTGTATGTGTGTTTATGCAATTTTTTTTACATTAACTTCTCCTTAAATATATCTTCCAGCCAGCCACATAATTGGATTTTCTTTTGTTATAAGAAGTGAACATAAATTACTCCTGTTGGGTGCAGATTAGGTTACAGGATTTCTTTTCTTCTGTCACCATCAAAACCTGGGTGTCAGAAAGCTTTAATATTTAATGCAGGCCTAATTAGTCTCAGTTGGGCCCAGGGCACTTAGCAAAACCTGACACTAGCCATAGAGTCAAGTTCATTGAGAGAGTATAATTATTAGTTACTTCTATACTGCAGTAAATGCCCCTGTTAGAGCAGCCTTCCTCCTCATCCTCTGATTTTACAAGTAAATTGAAAAATAAGAAGAAAAGCTTTTGATTCCTGGTGACAGTGGGTAAAAATTGTGTAATTTAGTTCTGGGTCTGACATTTCTGAAATAACTTAAAGAACTCGCAAGTACATATAAGTAGAATCAGAAATGGCTAGATAAACTGAGAAAAGATGCATCTGTAACAGGTTGTTAAAGAAAGTTAGAGATTCAGGAGGATAAATTACTGCCTATGACCAGCATTTTGAAAATAGCTTTTACATATGTCTGACCAGTCATTCAGAAAATGTGTATTGAAGGCTTATTATGGGTAGGCATCATACTAAGTTCTTGGGTTACAATGGTTTAAAAAAAAAAGGAACCCCAGAATTTAAACAAATAAGATCTTTAATTCATATTTACACTTTTGGTTACTGCTACAGTAAAGAGTCATTAAGATGTTGTGACAGGAGGGGACTTGACCCCAACTTGGATTTCATGAAAAGCTTCCCTGAGGTGTGGACATTTTAGCTAAGATCTGAAAGGAGAAGGAAGAGCAAAGAGGAATGAAAAGAGAGAAAGAAGTGCACAAAATCTGGGCAGGGAGGAAGCAGAGCATTTTCATGGAATGAAAGGTCTGTGTGGTGAGCTCTGGGACACAGGAGGAGGAAGTAGATGGAAATCAGATAATGCAAACCCTGATGGGCTTTATTAAGGAATTGAACAATGAATTGGGTACTTAGTTGTGTGTCTGTCTGTCTTACTTGGTACAGTGTCTTTTGTATTCCCCTCCAAAACCTGAGCACCTAACACACGTGCACCAAATGAATGGATCAGTTGAACTGAATGAATGATGAATGGTGATCACAAAACCCAACATCCCAAGCCCCATTTACAATTCAAAAATACCCTGTCCCTGTAGGGTGCAGTCCTCAGTCATCCGCTAAGGCAGGTGTCATTGTATTCCAGAACTAGGGAGGCTGACTTTGTTCAAGATCATGTGACTGCTATGTACCAGAGCAGAGACAGGAGGAGGTTAGGTTCACATTCACCCAGAAAGGGGGCTTGTTTCCCTGAATACTGCAGTGTTCCTGGAGAAACACATCCAATCTTATCTTCTATAGCAGTTGCCTCCTGGCTTCACCACCTTCTCCCTCTTGTCTCTCTGACTGTCTCAGTTCAGGACTAGACCACCTGAACTGTTTGGGGCTTCCCAGCTATTTTAGCCCTCATGAGCTTTTATCATAGTTCAAGTCTGAGTTATACATTTTATCACTTGACTCTTCATGCTCTTCATATTCTTTTATTTCATCTGATGGTAACTTATTGCTCTGTATAGAGAATGTGTCCCATGAGGACTGAAATCATGTGTTTTTTTTTTTCTTCCTGCAGCTAGTACACAAAGCACAGGAGAAGCTAAATGAACACTTGGTGATGGTTTGTTCCCTGGGAGAAATAGCAATTCCTTGTCCAAGTGCCTTTTTGTTTACCTACAAGATCTAAGAATCTTTGACAGACTAGCTATGGCTGAGTTGATTAGATGACTAGTGAGAGAAGGTCAGAGACTTGTGGGTGGGAGAGGTTATATGCTTGTTTTGTCTGAAACAGCCCCAGTGACCTTCTGAAGCAGTCCTCTTAATGTCTCTTAGTGGCCCTGTAGTGGTCAATTTCAATGATGCTTACTCAATCTTCACCTGACTTGTTTCTCTGAAGCATTTCTCTCTCTTGATCTCTTCTCCCCTACATTTTTTTAGAATTCCATTCTTTCCCATCTTATTAAAATGTTTGATTATGATCCTGTTTTCATCTTCTGGTAACTCCTTCACCTTTCCAGATGTGGTATTTCCCCATATATCCTCTCCTCACCCTCTCTCTTTATTAATACATTAAACAAAATGTTTATAACTCAATAATTTCAAAAGTCAATATTTGAAGCTTTAAAAAAAAAAAGGCGGTCCTGTACTCCACTTCAACCAGTGTTAACTTCTTTCAACCTTTTTTAATGGTTTCAAATATTTATCTCCGTATTTCTAAAACATAAGGGTATGCTGTTTTATTTGTGTATTAAAGTGCTTACTCTGAAAGAAAAGAATTTGGTTCCCTTACATGCTCCACCAATTAATATTATTTTTCTCCATCCTCCTATTACAGTTACATTTATATTAAATATATATCCATAGTTTATATTATGACAATGTAAATGTAGTTTACATTTGAAGCATATAGCATACTGTGATTATGTGTGTTTGTATGTGTGTATATATACATGCATATACACATATATAACACTTCTCCTAAAATTAACAGTTGACTCATTTTTTTTTCTCATTGGCTTACTTTTCCATGTTCTTACCACTAATTCAGTCTCAAATGTTTCTGTCAATATACAGAGATATATCCGGTAATACTAATGCCTTGGCTCCTTGTCCTTTCCACTGTCTCATCCCTCCATCTCCTGGGATGTGTACTCTTGGTCCTCACAGCTCTTGACCAAGGACTGTTCTCAACCATTGTACTGGGACTTGCCTGCACCTCTGCTGTGTTGGTTGCCTATTTCCTGATTCTCACATCTTCCTCCTTCATGGGTTACTGTCTCATTTAGGTGGCATGTACCCTCCATCCTCCTGATAAACTGTACTTAGAGGTTAAGTTTTGAGCCCCTCCCTGTATGTCTGAAATATTGTCATTAATATTTAAAAATGGCTTGTGTATAGAATTCTAGGCTTGAAATTGTTTTCTCTCACAATGGTTAAAGTATTGCTCAACTCCCTGGAAGGTGCCAATAGTGTTTTTTGAAAGCCTAATGCCATTGTGATTCCCAGTCCTTTTTATTGGATCTGTTTTCTATCTCCTGGAAACCTTAAGAATATTTAATTTATTTGTCATGCTCTGAAATCTTATAATGATATGCTTTGATATTCTGAGTACTCCGTGGGCCCTTGTTGAATTATTTCTTTGGTAAATACCTTCCTTCCATTTTGACTGCTATCTGTAACTTACTTCAGTCAGATATTAGACTTCCTGTATTGATTCTATGTTATCTTTTATATTCTATTTCTTATCTGTTTTTCTATTTACTTTGAGGGAGTTTCTTGATCTTAACATTGCATCTTTCTTTTGAATTATATATATGCTTAATTTTTGCTGCCATGTTTTCAATTTTGAAGGTCTTTCTTTTTCTCTATCTGTAACAATTTTACAATATTCTTTTTTGTTTTGTTAATTAAACATGTTTTTTCTCTCTAGGGGATAATCATATTTGTCCAGACATTTTTTGCTCTCTGCAATATGTTTTTTTCCTCAGAGTTCCTTTTGTAAAATTTATTTGTTTTGTTCTTTTTTTCACAGGAGCTTTAATTTATATATGTATCTTATCTATATATCTGAGTTATCTATCTCACTAAGAAGCTTCCTTGGAGCAGTATATAGGGGTGCAGCTTGTCAACTGGTAGTCTTCACCAGAAAGGTGGCTGGGCGGGGACCTGACCTTTATGCTGGCAGATGTCTACTGACCTAGGTCTTTTCATCTGGACCAGTCACTTTCCCTAGAGATGAATGTGTGGGAGACATTAGCTTTGTTTCTAGCATCTGAAAGTCAAATAGGGGCAGACTTCCAGTCAATTCTTCTGCCTTCTGGGCATTGCCTCAGTTGTGCCTAGTATTCGTCATACTAGAGTCCTTCTGATTAAACCTTTAAAGGGTCTAATTCTGCTGTCTTATTTTAGAAAGGAGTAGAAGGCTTTGAAGGAGATTTTTGGTCTGACTGCTCCTTACTCACACTTTCAACAAACCATCTTATTTCCAGAGACACTCATTTGCCCTGACTTCAAAGGTCCATGTCACCTCCAATTCCTAACTCTCTCCTTGTTTCTATAATGCCAATCATTCAGCCTTCTCTGATGGGCAAAATTATCCACAGGCTTTTACCTTTCATAATTTCATTCACATTCTTGATTATCCACCTTTCTCTCATTATCTCTTCTCTCATCTTTTTTACTCCATAGATTTATTTATTTATTTATTTTTTTGCTCAGTCACTATCATTTTAGTAGGGCTTGGAAAAAAGTGGGAAAAAGTCTGTGCTTAATTTACTTTAACTCCAATCCATGATTTTCTCTTCCATATTTTTTCTTCTTTATATAAGCATTTAGTTATTTTATGCTCAGAGAAGCCTTGTGTGTACAGTCACAGCCCATATCAGTTCTACCATACAGTTTTCTTCTAGTTAAAACTCAAGTATATTGTGTCTGAATTACAAGAACACATCATCATTCCTGATCACAAAATAAACTCTTGGTTACTGTTCATAATCCAACAGCATAATCCAAAAGGAATTTTTGCCTTTAAATGTGGCCAGTAGAATTTGTAAAGCTTGCAAGGAGACATGATCTGTACTCTCTTGTTCAACAATTGATTCCTGGGTGCCTCTCTGTGTCTAGCACAGTGTGAAAGCTGGCTGATAGACACCTAAGACATTTACACAGAGCTCACATTCTCATAGAGTAAACAAAACGTAAACAAGAAATTACCATGTAACGTGATAAATGCCATAATAGAAGCGAGCACAGCTGCTCTGTAAGCAAGGAAGCCATCCTAGAGGCCAGTGCCTGAGTGGAATATTAAAGAATGATTATAAGTTCTCCAGCTACAGAAGGACATTCTAGGCAGAAGAGGCAGTATGTATAAGCTCTAGGAAGCATAAAACAAGTATGGTTCATTCAGAAGAATGGTGATTCAGTCTTTCTAGTCTTCAGTCTTCAGCCTAGAGGGGCAGAATTGGGGTTGTGGGAAAAGGAACCAGAGGTGCATCCCAGGCTAGACCATGCAGGGTTTTGAATGCTACTCTAAGAAATTTGGGTGCATGTCCAACAGAGTTACTTTTCCATTTTCTAAGGAATATTGAGTCCTCCATGTGAACATCAGACACTTGGATGTTTATACAAACATATACATACATGTGGTCATACACTCATGCACTCACATGTGTCCTATTAGGGCCAGATTCCTGGATTTGTACTTATCCCATGGTGGATGGGGTTAATGTTAGCCTTAGGCAAATAAAGGAAAGGGAGGAACGTTGGGTGTTATACTTCTTGGGACATGTGGCAACGCAGGCAAAGGGCTACAATTGGAATAACCAATAAAAAGTTGAGTCTATTCCAGTTGTCTTGGTTGGAATCAGCAGAACACACATACCTGGGGAATGAGACATCCCAAAGAAACCAAATTTTGCTAACAATTCTATTTTCTAATTATAATGTGTAGTCAACCTTCCTCCTGAGACTGCCATCAGAAGCCACACAGGCATTCTCAGGAAAGTGCAGAAAGAATTTGTACTCTGGTTTAAATAATCTTTCCAGCTCCAGGAAAGAATAACACTCTAAGGCATATGGGCAAAATGGGTTTCCCTGATTTCTGGGTCTAGAAAGAATGGCAGACTCAGAATTTAGGGAAGTCCATACCAGAAGACCTTGAGAACAATGATGAGTAATTGAAAGATGATGTAAAAGAGGAGACCTATGTGTGACAGTTAATGATAGCTTGTAAAATATTTTCATACCCAGCTTTAATTTGATGCTTACAACCTCCTGAGTGAGGCAGAGCAGTTTGCATCATTGCTTCCTTTGCAGATAAAGAAGTACATTCCAGGAAGCTAAAATATGGTCAAGATCATACAACTAGAATGCCACTGGGCCTGAGCTGGAATCCTATGTCTCAGGTCTAGCATTCTAGAATCCACCCATCACCTTTGCCCTGATTTCTTCTCTTGCTTTATGTAGGTATATGGAGGTGGGTTTGGGCTGTGAGGATGCAGGACAGGTAGTGCTTACCTCACAGTTTTACGATAGCCACAGTAGCTGACAGATATTCCAGGACTATTTTACAAGAGATACAGAGTTTCCAAAACCACATCTGCAGTTTAAGTTCTTAGAGCTTACATGCATTGGTCTTCCTGATAGCAGACAACAAGGAGTTAAAGATGGGGCAGGAGAGAGGATAATTGACATGTGGGCCTATTGGTCTTTCCCCAGGCCATCTGGGAGCTTAAATAGCCAACAGTTAATTAAAAATAAACTGACACTTTACTTTAAGGATAGTTTTAATAACCATTTATAAATGTTACATTAAAAATTCATACACTGTTATCAACTCCTGCTAAGGATTTACAGCACAATGAAGGTGTTATGAATGTTTTATAGGTACTGGGGAGAAGATTCTTCCTGTAGAGATATTTTCAGAAGACTATTTGTCTTTTCTAGGCCACATCATAAGTACTTAAGACAACAGCAGCTTGTGGAATAAAAACAGCTCTCAAAGTTCAGGTTGAGATCTTGCCTGTGTGCTCCTAACTGGCCGCAGTGCTTTTTTCCTTAGGCATAGTGTGTTCTTAGCAGAGTGTTTCAAGTTGTGGATGAGGTAGAGAGAAAAAACAAGCTGGCAGAGACAATGGCATGAGTGAAACCACCACACCAAAATATCTTGCATGTCACTGACAGAGAAAATAAACAGAAACTGAAGGTGTGATACAAGAATGGGCTGGGAAGTTATCATTTCTGGTGACTTATGGATTCTGCTGACCTACGATATCCATTTCTGCTTTTGGGGATTCTGTTGTACCACAAGTACTAGATTCTTATCTTCTCTACTTTGGCTGCATCCTGTGAATTTGTGTAAAATCCCTGTATGCTTTAGACACAGCCTTTTGACCATGAGTTTGGTTGTAAATGGGTTCAGTTTCCAAATGGCAATTGAATAGGACTTAGTCTCAGGACTAAGGAAAAGTATCTTTTAGCTGCTGCCTTTTCTCCAGGCAGGAGCCTCGAAATTCTGTCTACTGAAGGGATTGAACAAGAGAATCCCTAGGTGTTTGCCCACAGTTAACTGGAAAGTATGTTTTCTTTTTCTTGGGCCAGGAATTACAAACTCTCTGTCTTAGAGCTTCAGGGTCTGTGACTGTACAAATGCATGACTGGTTTTAAAGCCCTGAATATAGTTCCCTTCAACGGTAGCTTAACTTTCCAGGTAAACAGAAATAAAAATCAGTATTTAGTTTTCAAAAATATTTTTGTTGTTATTGAGAACATTTAAGTTTTACTCTCTTGGCAAATTTCAGTTACACAGTATAATGTTATGAACTATAATATATTATTGTGTCTTTTTAGTAACTACTCTCTCCCCCCACACCGGGTCCTGGCACCCATTTTTCTACTCAGTTTCTGTGAGTTTAATATATTTTTTGTTTCTTAGATTTCATATATAAGTGATAACCATACAATCCATTTGGTTTTATTTCTCTGTGTTCCTTTTAGTTCTGTAAGTAAAGGTCTGTGTTATTTGTACTTCTGCATGTCTTGTTAAGGAACTTCAGGATTGTGGACTGAATCTGGCTCTTGATGCCATTCTGATTGATCAAAATATCAATAGGAACCTACAGTTGCAGAAACAAAATACATACTTTATTAGTAATAACTTAAAAGGACTTGATATGAGAAATGTTTATAGGTTTATATTTTAGACACCATTGGTTTCTCAGTCTTTTTCACTCTGTCTAGTGGGATTCATTATGTTCCTCCCCTAGCATTCTCTGAGTGCAGTATGTGTGCTTATGCTTTTGGATGTATTGTACCTATTTCCCTTTATTAATTATGCCATAAAAACAAAATAACACAATTAGTTATGTATTACAGCACATAAACATATCTGGGGTTCTTAATTTTTTCCTTTTTTTGTTTCTGGACTTCCAGAGGAAGCATTACTAACCTTTTAAAATTTCAAAATCATATCATTTAAAGTTGGATTGAAGAAAAACTTTTACTTAAATTTCCTCTAGTGGAAGCAGAAAGACTGAGAAGAAGAGAAAGGAAAATAGATGGAGAGGAAGCCTGAGCAAGAGCAAGGATGAGAGAAACAGAGAAACAAACAATGTGAGAAAAAAGCAAATAGCTTATGTACAAGAGAATGTGGAGGTGGGGGATAGAGGAATAGAGAAGATAGGAAATGAGTGGTAGGAGAAGGGAGACAGGCAAGAGGCAATTTCGCACTTTTGGAAGCAGTTTAAAAAAATTCCTTTTTGTTACAAAATCAGATCTGGAAGCCATTAGGTTGGTCACACATTTTAACACTATTGGAAGAATATTGGACTTGAGCTTGTGTTGTTGTGCTTGCCCTGCCACAGTGACCATTCTCCTGCCTCGGTTTCCTCCTTTATGATATGGGGATAAGTATAAAACCCTCCCCCAAAAAGAGAGTAAGACTTTCCTCATGATATTGCTGTGGGAACCAAATGAGATAATGAATATAATTTTCAAGTAGCACTTCACAACTTACCCATTTTCATACGTACGATATTATTATCTTAAAAGTATTCCTTTGCAACCTACCATTTTCATATACAATATATTATTATCCTTCTAAAAATATACTGTGGGGACAATGCAGTTGTGTGTGAGGAAACAAAAACAGTGAACAATAGGTACCCTGATCCATCCTCCACATTGCATCCTTTCTCTTCCTGTTCCCCACCTTCCTTCTGAGACTTTGCCTATAAAGCCAGTTTTCCTATTGTCATCCATGGGCTGCTACTTTGTTCTTTACAAATTTCTATCTGGGAGGCCAGATTCACTAAAGCACACACAGGAGGGATTACTGCTGCCCTGGCTTCAAACAAGTTTGTTTCATTTGTTTCATCCTTGCGTTCAAACATGCTGGATCGGACTCCCACTGCTCCTCAGCCTTATCGGCTCCCATGTCTGTCACGGATTTTCTGGCAGCACAGAAAAAGAGAAGCACTTACGGATGGCTGCGTTCTTACCATCCTCATCACATATACAGACAGATTGTCTTCCCTATGAACTGTCTAAGTTCTTTCCCACTTGCACTTTCTCACATAGTAACCTATGGAAATATACCATATGGATGTACTTTATATGCGTTTAAAAATAATAATTAGCCTTTGGCACTCAAGAGTGTTGAAGTTCTATAATTCATTACTATTTAGACAAGTGGAAAGAATACTGAATGGATTGAGGGTAGAAGCCTGGGTTTTCTTCTTTTCTTGCCAGTAACTGGCAGCTGTCAATGTGCTCTTAGGGCAATCACTTGTCACTACCTCTAAGTTTTCCATATATAAGTTGCAGAGAGGAAGTCAAAAGTGAGAAACATTTGGCAAATGTGTTGCTATTTCCTCCCTCCAAGTCCCTAAAAGTCAATCTTATAGCAGAAATTTTATATGTGCACTAACTGTATTGGGTTGAATGTTTGTGTCCCTCAAAATTCATATGTTGAGTCTCTAACCTCCAGTGTTATTAGGAGGTACAGCCTTTGGGGAGTGATTAAGTCATGAAGGTGGAACTCTCATGAATGGGATTCATACCTTTATGAAAAAGACTCCAGAAAGCTCTCTCACCTCATTTGCCGTGTGAGGACTTGGTGAAAAGATAGCCATCTAGGACCTGCCAGGACTATGAGTAATAAATATTTATTATTTAAGCTACTCAGGTTATGGTATTTTTCTATAGCAGCCAAATGCACTAAGATACTAATGCTATATTACTTCATGCTGAGAATTTAAGAATGGAAAAAGTGTCCTTTGAACTAGACCTTGAATATTAAATAGGAGTCATATAGACACAGATGGATGTAAGACATTCCAGATGATGCCCAGTATACAGCAGCATATTCATTCATTTATTCATTCATCCAACATTTATAACTTGAGTGTCTCCTCTGTGACAGTCACTTTTCTAGCCTTGACGGATTCAGCAGTGAACAAGATCAGCAAAAGCAATTCAGTTCTCATGGGGTTTGCATTCCAGTTGGGAGAGAACTTGCAATTCCATTTGGCTGGAGCAGAGAATGCGTTAAAGAGAGCAATAGTGGGTGTGTGGTATTATCCTGGAGTTGGACAATGGAGGGCCTTCTATTCTAGCCTGCATCTGAATTTTATGGTGATGCGCTGGTACTATTCTTAAAGCCTGCTAATGGGCCATGGGGGTCAATGAAGACTTTCCTAACCAGAGTGACAGGGTAGTGAACAATTTGCAGTGATATAACCTCTGAGAGTGATCATAGACAATGGAGCTATAAATGGGGGCTGGCTGAAGGGGAAGAGAAAGTGGTCCATTCATGGTAGAAATAACTCTAGCTTTGGAATCAGATTGCTCCTAGTTGTGAGATTCTGAAGGGGTTATTTAAACTCTCTGACTATTAGTTTCTTCTTTTGGAAAATAAAGCCCAATTTATATATTTATTGTGAGAATTAACTTATAGGACCAATCTACTCATATCTAGCAAAGTGCCCAGTATTGAACTGCTCAAAAAATGGTGATGAGGTATGTTAGTATTTAGTATTTAGCCATCTTCACCCAGGTAGGTTGAGAACTTAGGGAAGAGGTTGGCAGAGGGAAGAACATTGACAGATGTTGCTGAAGAAGCAAATGAACAAGGAATTATGCTGAGAGACAAAAGAGAAGTCTTCTTCCCTAAACTGAGACATCTTGTTGGTTGCACCTTGATTTTCTGAAGGAAAGAAATGAGGGAAGTAGTGGTCTGCTGAAGCATGACAGACGCAGAATTTCTATCACAAATATGTCTTATTAAATATTTCCATTGTGAGCCTTGAAAATTTTAACAGAAACATCTGCCAGCAGATCATATTCTCTTTATATTGAGTCCATTGATTGCAAGTCATAAAACCTACATAGAACTCTTAGAAGAAAATATAGGCAAAAATCTCTTGAATATAAACATGAGCAACTTTTTCCTGAATACATCTCCTTGGGCAAGGGAAGCAAAAGCAAAAACTAACAAATGGGACTACATTAAACTAAAAGGCTTCCATACAGCAAGGGACACCATCAGCAGAACAAAAGATGTCCTACAGTATGGGAGAATATATTCATAAATGACATATGTGATGGGGGTTAGCATCCAAAATATATAAAGGGCTCATATGCCTCAACACCCAAAAAGCAAATAACCTGATTAAAAAATGGGCGGAGGATCTGAGCAGACACTTCTCCAAAGAAGAAATTTAGATGGCCAACAGGCACATGAAAAGATGCTCCACATCACTAATTATCAGGGAAATGCAAATTAAAACCACAATGAGATATCACCTCACACCAGTTAGGATGGCCAACATCGAAAAGACAAGGAACAACAAACGCTGGCGAGGATGCAGAGAAAGGGGAACCCTCATACACTGCTGGTAGGAATGTAAATTAGTTCAACCATTGTGAAAAGCAATATGGAGGTTCCTCAAAAAACTCAAAATAGAAATACCATTTGACCCAGGAATTCCACTCCTAGGAATTTACCCAAAAAAACAAGATCCCTGATTCAAAATGACATATGTACCTGTATGTTTATTGCAGCACTATTTACAATAGCCAAGAAACGGAAGCAACCTAAGTATCCATCAGTAGATGAATGGATAAAGAAGATGTGGTACATATACACAGTGGAATATTATTCAGCCATAAAAAGAAAACAAATCCACTATTTGCAACAACATGGATGGTGCTAGAGGATATTATGGTCAGTGAAATAAGCCAGGCAAAGAAAGATAAGTACCAAATAATTTCACTCATTTGTGGAGTATAACAACAAAGCAAAAACTGAAGGAACAAAACAGCAGCACACTCACAGACTCCAAGAAGGGACTAGAAGTTACCAAAGGGAAGGAGCTGGGGAGGGTAGGTGGGGAGGGAGGGAGTAGGGATTAAGGATCATTATGATTAACACACATAATGTAGGTGGGTCATGGGGAAGGCAGTATAGCACAAAGACAAGTAGTGATTCTATAGCATCTTAGTATGCTGATGGACTGTGATGCAGTGGGGTGTGGTGGTGGGGACTTGATAATATGGGTGAATGTTGTGATCATGTTGTGGCTCATGTGAAACCTTCATAAGATTGTGTATCAATGATACCTTAATAAAAACAAAGTCCATTCATGAAATATGATGCCATCCATGTAGAAACCTGTGAGGAAGGCAGAGATAATCTTTCTTATAAATTAAGAAACAAAGAACAAAGAATAGATTCAAATTTTAGCCTAGGGCCAGCCAGTAAAATGTGGTTAGTCTAACAATGTAAGTCTTCAAATATGGATTCCAAACTCCTTCTACAAGATCCATCCACATTTTTGCTAAAGAAAAGCATCGTCCAATGAGGAAAAAGCATCTTTTATGTCAGTTCATCAAACAAACCGTTAGATAGACAAGAAAATGTCAATAAGCAGAAGCTACTTGGACTCTTGGATGCCATGTGCTAGAAGATTTCAAAAGCCTGGCTTCAAATTCTAGCTCTGAATATTATTAGTTATATGAAGTAGGCAGGGGATCTCATATATTTGCAGTGAGGTATGATAATTATGTGTGTGAAATTGTTTAGCTCTGTGCCTGACTCGTAAGAATTAATATATAAAAGGTTCAAATAAGTCTGCTAAACTTTCATGCAATGAATTATACTGTACGCTACACCACTCAACCTCCCAAAGCCATACAGTCAGCATTGGTTTGGCCAAACCAGTGACGAATGGCTCAGTTCTTTCGGGGCAACTTGTTTAATTGCTGGAGAACACTCATTAAGAGTGGCCTTCTTACACTGAGTTCAGATGTGCTAGTGCTCCAATGTGCTCGCTGTTCCATGGAAAATGTACTCTAGGCTCTATTTCTATATGTGTTTCCTTTAAATTTCAGTTCTTAATATGTCCAAAATTTGTATCATGGCATACCTAATTTTTTTTAACATTCCAAGGTTCCTCGACTAATTTATCAAGTAACATAATCCTGAGATTGTTTTCTAGGTCTTTGGCTCACTGTTAGTACAATCCTTTCAAAAACTAGTTTTATTATTTTTTATAATCTCTTTGATTTCAGCCAGTTCTGTGTGCCAGTAGCAACATACATAGTTATCATCTAGGCATATTTCTTAATTTCTTAAATATGATCAATCAATTTCTTCATTTTCTCTTCCCTACTACCCTATCTTCTTCCCTTATCTTCTCTCCCTCTCTCTCCTCTTTCTCTCTGTCTCTCAGCTTAATCACATGTACCTCTTAGAGACACACCCTTTTCTCTGAGCCATTTTGGGTATATAGTTGAATGACTTTACTGTGTATACTATCTTTAGCTGGCCTTATAATTTTCAGATAATTCAGCCAGTCAGAGGTTATTTCAATGGATACAAAGGTCATATCTTTAATTTTTTTCCCTGCTACAAGTCTGAGTTTTAATCAGCCTTTACTACTCAAAAGCCTTCTCAGTTTTATTCTTTGCTGGTTGGCATTGAGAAGTAATTTCTTTTTCCAGTTCTGGAAATCCCTGAATTAATGAATTCTCTCTATTTCCTTTCCATTTTTACTTATTAATACATGGCCATATGGAGCCAGAAATACTAAATTCTCTTTTGTGGCTGTTTCTCCTAGATCCACAAGTTCATAAGATATATAATTTTCTTCCCAAGTTACCACAGATAACATTTTAACTGAATGTTTTGCCTCTGCAGAATAGAAAATAGGATCTCTTCCAGTTTTGATCAGTTTTCTTGCCTCCTATTAGTTAATTACTAGGCCAGTGTCACATATTTCTGAGATTTTTGCAACAGTCAGGATAGGGGAGGCTGTGCTACAGTAATAAACAATATAAAACTCTCAGTGAATTAAGTCAAAACATTTATTTTCACTTGTGTTCCATGTCATCCTCAACCCAGGCTCCAGCATGATGGAGGAACTGCCGCATGGATTGTGCCAATTGCTGTGGCAGGTTTCTAAAACTTGCTGGCTAGAAGACACACAAATTCTCTTCCATTCAAATTCTAGTGACCAATCCACGTGAGTTTATCACAGACAACTTAAAAGTTGAGTGGAACGGGAAGAATCATAGGGAGAATAGCAAGACAATTTTATAACATGGAAATCAAAGGATGAAAATATTTCACAAAGGAGAATGCCATCGACACAAATTTGAGTAAGATGAGCACATAGAGATAAGATGGTGACACAGTTGAGGTACAGTAAAGTTCTATCAACTCCAAGAACACTGAGAGACAAATATATGATCTCACTCTCATTACTATAGGTTTAAATTTACCTAAATTGCCTTAGAGTTTGCTGTATCCAATAACAACATTGCTATAGACTCAGGATTCCAATGTGTGGAAATCAGTCTTAGTTTTCAAATAAAAGGGACTCAGACCCCTACTGAGATTAGCAGTAGTCCTATATTTTCCATGCAGAGCTTCTTACTTTCCCTGAATTATGGAAGAAAGATGGAGACCCATACAGCTAAAAAGAAAGTCCAGTTTCCTCAACAGAAACCAACTACTGCTGGTTACTATCACTGCCACACACATTCTTGTAAGACTAAAGAGACAGCCTCAGAAATGTCAGTCAACTGCTCGTCTGATTACCTGAACAGGTTCTAAGCTTTCAGGGAAGGCTCCTTGTGCTCCCTTGTTACTAAAACTAAGCATAGTTATTATTATGCTTATTAGAGTTCTTAGGTTTATACATCTTGGTATTTGCTTCTTTCTTTCCCACATGCAACCATGGCTCAGAAAGCTGGCCTTCTCGATAACAGTAAGTCACACTTGGGATTTTTGTCCCTTGCCGAGTAGGAACTGCTGTCTCCTTTTTTCCAGTGGTCCACACCACCAAGACTTGAGCTGTATCACCATTCCAACCCTTGAAATCCAAATAGTCCTATTTCATCCCCTTTCTTAGATCATGACAATACACACACACCCTTCTAGGGGCTGTTCATACCCTTCTAAGGTCTTATATGTGGGGAGAATGGGAGAATGCTTTCATGAACTCAAAATGAATTTATTCTTGTAAGTGTGACAGTGTTAACTTTCTGTCACAGCCCTCTCCTGGGTAAAATAAAGCAAAAAAAAGCAGAAACAAATCAATAAACAAGCAAAACCTATATAAACCCAATCTCTCACAGAGCTTTCACTAATTGTTGAAGGAGAATTCTCTGTTAGTGACCATTTTATATTTTATAATTAATGTTTTTAAAAGGCAGTGTTTTAGTACTGAAAATTTTAAAGTTTAAATATCAAGATGCACCTTGTAATCAAGGTTTGTTGACTGAATCAATGAATGCTATGAATCCATTATTACATATGGTTTATAGCTCTAAACAACATCATCAATGCACCAATAACATGCAAATACACCTGAATTACCTGGGAGCATTGCAGCAGCTGCTACATCAGCAGTTATTTTGCCAGTTGTTTAGAGGCTGTGAAAATTAACACAAGCTGGCGGAAACACTGGTAATATATCTGGGAGCCATTTTTGCCTAGAATAAAGGTGGTTTTTTTAGATAAAACACTGTCAGCAGGATCATAGAGGATGAGACGCACACTGAGCAGAAATCAGCATCAAACAAGGACTGAGAACAAAAATCACGGAAAGAGAACTCGACACTGTGTGCTGCTAAGCAGATTGAGACTAAACTCTGATATCACACAGGCAAACATAAAATTTGCTTACCTATGAGGATGGGGCATATGAATATAGGTGGTTTAAGAGAAAACTGTTAAGGAGAGTCTGCTTGGGCTGATGGGTAGTCATGCATGGATTCAAATATACAGTTAGCATTTATTGTGGATCAGGCCCTGTGCTAGATCCTTGTCACATAGGACTGGACCTATCAGACACAGCCCTGCCCTCTTGAAACTCACAACCGTGTGTTTAGTACACACTTTTTAAGAGATGCTCTTGAGAGAAGCTAGAAGAAGGGAAAGAAAGCCCAGAATGACTTCAGCCATTAAATAATGGCATCTTAGACCATGTTGAAAAAGGCAAAGGATGTTTCAGGGTATATCTCTCTTGGGGACTGTACCACAAACCAACTTAGGCAAGTCACTGTATTTTCTAGGGAATCAGGTTCCTTATTAGTAAAATCTAGATGTTGGTTAATGGTGACAGTCTATTCTATGAACAGTTCTACTTAAGCAATTATTTTATTTCTGGATTTAAGTAAATACTTTGACTGAAAAAAAAAAAGACTACTCTTAGCCCAAAAAACATGAGGTCCTATGTGACAGCATATTTGCCAATGCCCGGTTCATCTCCCTCATTCACACCCTTCCCATTCCTCCTGCACAGGTGCGCACATACCTTCACCCACTCGTTTTTGGTAACCGATGAACAGGCCCATTCCCTTCTGGGTCCAAGTCTCTTTTTTTCCTCCTCTCTTCCCAAGTTTGTTCCTCTGAGCTTGCTCACCCAAGACTCCCTGCAGCATTTTTAATCTAATTTCCTTTGTAACTCTGAGATGAGGGTCATTTATAGATATTTTTTATAAAAACTATTTCAGAGAATATAAAAGCCAGAAGCTGGTGGTCAAAAAGCCCATTAGGGGAATCTCCGAGGTTTGTCTCCCTCCACTGTTCAGTCAGGGGATCAGCAAGACATTACAGAGCTGGCCTGTGCCCGAGTCCCAGCTGCTGCATTGACATATGTCTGATTGTCTATCTGCCCAGGCCAAAGCATGGGTGTGGGGGTGAGGGGGAGAAGCACACTGCTATTTGGATTGTCACTTTGCTAACCCTTACGCTGCTATCCAGCACTGATGCAAAATTCAACTCTAGACAGCTGACAAAATGTTTTTTTATTGCACACTCTCTAAGCCTTTAACCGAACTCCTCTCCTTATTAACAATCTCAGAATCTATCCAGGAGGAGGACTGCCAAGTGATAAAGGAGGAAAGCACAGACTTAGTGAGCAGAAGCAAGGTCTCCATTCAGATTCTTTTACTCTCTGGTTGTATGAGTTGCTCCCTTTTGGGAAGTCACGTACTTTTATCAGTCTCTTCACTTGTAAAAGGAGGAAGTAATCTGTAAATGAGAAGATGAAACGAACAGAATGATAAAATTTGGGAATTGGAAATGACTTTTAGCACCATATAGCCTAACTTCCTTGGCAACCTTATAAGGTAAAAAGCAAAGGGGTTTGCAAACCTTCTGCTTATTAGAATCACTTGGGAAGCTTTTTATAAAAGTGGCTATTCCCAAGCCTAGCAATTCTCATTTAAGTGTTCTAGGATAACGCTCCATATTGGTGCTTTTTAAAGGCTCCTTAAGTAATTCTAATGTGCAACCAGAGATTAAAACAAAATAAATCTAAACAATATGGATACACACACACACGGGAAAAACAAACAAACAAACAAAGCTGGGAAAAACAAAAGTAGCCTATAGAAAAGGTAAACACTGTCCAATATCTGCTAAAAGAAATCCTGAGGAACACAACCAGGATATGAATGCATAGTTTCTCTGTTCTTACCATGCTGTTTCTAGTCCCTCAATGGGCACGTGATCCACTGTACCACCTCCACCTCGGTGCAGTTTCTCCCTCCATTAAGCCACCAGAGCACTTATCACTTCAAGTGACTTATTTCCATCCTTTTTATAGACTTTATAAGAGTGTAAACTTCTTAATAATAAGGGCCACATCCACCTCATTCTATATATTCCATATTGTCAGGGACTGTGCTTCCAAGCTGTCCACAAAGCAGTATATGCTGAACACTAAGTTTCATCAACTCCCCCCTCTTCTTCCCACTCCCTATGTGCTCTACCCTGAGCTGAGCTGTCTTTTCTTCTGGGCTAATTCCCCTAATTCCTTTTGTTTCTCATTGCTTTAATTTTTAGGTCTTTTATCACATCTCTGACTAACTTGTTCTTTTATTTTCTTTTTCTAAGGCAAAGGAATCTAACCCTTTGAACATATCCCCAAATTACCAGCCCCAATGACGAAAACAATTAGTACCTCTTCAGTGTTTTGGGATTAATTTCACTCTTCACTTATTATTCTTGGGATTATGGTTAAAGGGCCATGAATGGTTAAGCTCTTTACTCCAGGGAAGCACATGAAATTCCCTGGAGTGAGCCCCAAATCTGTTGTATATTCTAATTTCCGTTTCCTTTATCCAATTACATTTTGCTCTTTGCTGTAGGTATTACCTGTCTTCCACCCACCACTCCATCTCTCACACATACACCCCTATCTTGCAATGCAGAGATTTTTAAATACCTTTGCCTTTTATTATTTATCCAATAACTTCTTCCCCTTTTTCATTAATTTTTGCCCATATTTCCAGGGGCAGGTTAGTTTCTAGGTCTTAAACAAAAGCCTTCTCTGATGCCTCTAGCCACTATTGATATCTGTCATCTCTACACAGCTGATTCAAAACCATCTGTCTCATCAGGTGAGCACTTAACACAATTTTGGTAAGAAATTGTGTTCTTAATGTTTCCCCAACTAGAAGTGTAAACTCAAAATTAGAAGAGACCTTTCTTCTAGTTTGTCTCTATTCCAAGTATTTCCCAATACAATGCCAGAAAACAATAAAATGGTTGTTAGAGGCCAGACATACTGCACACTAACTCTGTGCTAGATCTTAGTCTGGGCACTTTTTATGATTGACTAATTAAATCTTCCCGAACAACTCTAGGAGGTTTTCCTCATTTTACAGAGAAAATGATACACACAGAAATCAACTAACTCGAGTTTTCACAGCTATTAAGTGGCAGAGACAGTACTGGGCCATCTAACTCCAGAGCCCATGCTTTAAACCACTGTGCAGTATTTATGTGCTTATTCTATTTATAAGCATACTATGTGCTTATTGTGCTGTTATGAGAAACAAAGAAGATGGTAATGTAAATTCTTTAGTACAGCGCCTGACATGCAAATCCTCAGTAGATGACAGATGTTATTATAACATAGAACAGTCCTGGCTCTGCTTCTTAACCTACTGTATGATCTTGAGGAGATCACGTATAATCTCTATAGCCACTGATTCTGCACAGAATGTCTTTGAATAATCAGCAGGGGACATTTCAAATGCACAGGAGAGTTATTTTCATATGAAAACATATTTCTGGTTTCCATAATGACAGGAGTGCTACTGGCCTTCAGCAGAGGAAAAGGCAAGGGTGCTAAGAGTGAGCCCTTTTTAGGCCTACACAACAAAAAATACTCTCATTTAGAAACACTGGACCAAATACTTTTAAGGTCCCTCCAAGTTTTAAATGACCTAGTACTAATAGTGGGCTTTTGGCTAGAATATGATTGCCTGCCAAAGGTTTTAACCTTTATCACTTACAAAAAATTTAGCCCAGCATTACTCATCAACTAGCTGGTATTTAAAACACATTGTTATGCATTTATAATTAATATGGATTAGATACTATTTTCTGTGCAGTCTGGAAGGCAAGTCAATTTGGAGAGCCACACAGCTGCTCAGTGACGCAAATGATACCTATTTAAAATAGTGTATCCCACTGCTTTTTAAAAATGTGGTAAACATCATGGCATAGTTGGAAAAGCACCTTATGGAAGCAGAGAAACCATCTTTAATCCTGGATTTATCAATTATTATCTTTTTTTTTTTTTATGAAGGGTAGTTGACACACAGTATTACATTACATTAGTTTCAGGTGTACAACGCAGTGATTCAACATTTATATACATGATAATTCTAGGTACCAGCTATCACCATACCAAGTTGTTACAATATTTTGACTATATTCCTTATGCTATACATTACATCCCGGTTACTTATTTATTTTACAATTGGAAGTGTGTTTATATATATATATTGTTTTTGTGAGGGCATCTCTCATATTTATTGATCAAATAGTTGTTAACAACAATAAATTTCTGTATAGGGGGGTCAATACTCAATGCACAATCATTAACCCACCCCAAGCCTAATTTTTGTCAGTCTCCAATCTTCTGATGCATAACGAACAAATTCTTACATGGGGAACAAATTCTTACATAGTGAATAAGTTACATGGTGAACAGTGCAAGGGCAGCCATCACAGAAGCTTTCGGTTTTGTTCATGCATTATGAACTATAAACAGTCAGTTCAAATATGAATATTCATTTGATTTTTAAACTTGATTTATATGTGGATACCACATTTCTCTATTATTATTATTTTTAATAAATATCAATTATTATCTATGTAAACTTGGGCATATTATTTACATTTCTGGAACCCTGTTTCCCCAAAGGGGGAACAGGAGCAACACAGTTTTAAGGATGTTGTAAGAATTAGAGCCACTCTATTTAAAAAGACTGGCACTTATTGGTGACTCAATAAATGGCACCCATAATCATTTTTTAAATTCTTTTCATCATGTGGAGGATACTGTACTAAAAGAAGAATTGTGATTTTGGGTCTGGACCTTGGAAGATATTTAAGTTTTGGTCTGGTGAATAAGTGGGCAACTTTATGACCATGGAGTGTAATGGCCCTAATGTATGTTTTCATTCATTCTACACATGTTTCCTGAATTGTTGTTACATACTGTGGTCTGAATAGGTCCTAAAGATAAAATGAAGATGGTCTATGAAGATGGTCTTTATACTCATAGACTTGGCATTCTGGGGGATTTTGCCTTGCATCCATATAAGAAGTGATAACCACATCCTGCATTTTCAAAAGCTGTTTTTACAACTTCCAGGAACACCCTAGACCTATTGAAATGTGTCTGTTCATCAGCCTTATTGCTTTTACAAAGAAATAATAAATCCTCCAAGTTTATTTAATCCAGGAGTTGCATCTTCCATAAGGACACGTGCACACATGCATACACACACACACATATTACACTACCCCTGTACCTCGGTAGCATGAACATCAAGGGCACATTATTACTCAGGGGTGCCTTGATTTTTTTTCCCATTATTAAATCTGATACATAAAGCTTCTTGGTCTATTACTTGAAAAAATTGATTTGGCAATAAAAAATGCTTATAGGAAATGTGGTACTTGACTGGGTCATTAATGCGCATTGGGATTCTCTAAGAGGTTGATACACTGTAGTTAGCATTTCACAAATAAATTTGACCTGGGGATCCCTCTTGAAAAATATTTTCCCTAATACATCTGACTTGATAACAAATCCTGGTAAATTCTTATATACCTATTACTCTTATGTCATGGCTTTCTCTGACATAATAAGCATCGTCTTGAAAACTTGCCTTGCAAGATTGTTTCTTTTCCCGGAAAACTAGGAAATAGTTTTAATGAATTTTTAAATCAGTGGCAAGAGCAAGCTAATTTTATTTTCAGTTTAAGGCTATCAGGAGACATTGCAACCAATATTGCAAATATTAAATGTTTGACTTATTTCATTTAGGTTTCTTATTTGTCTGTGCCCCAAAATATCAGTGATCTTTGAGTGACAGCCAATGCTCAATCCCATAAATTCACATTCAGCAAGTATGATTTGTATATCTATTATATTATGTGTGCTTTAGTGGGCATTGAAGAAAAAGATAATTAAATTATGGCTCATGCCTCAAGGAGCTTATAGTCTAATAGAGAAGACAGTTATGTTAATAGACAATTATAATATATTATAATAAGTACATATTAGAAGTATGGGAGTGATTTTCTGGTTGGGCAAATATCAGGAAAAAACAGGAGCCAGGCAAATGATTTATTTCAACTGAGGGATTTAAATCAAATTCCTTCTCCTTGGAACTTAGAAATAAGAGGATATTATAAACAGCAACAACAAAGGTCAGGATACGTGAACTTCTCTTACCCACATCCCTTCCCTTCCAGGCATGACTAGAAGATTTATTGCTATGGAACCTTTGAGAGCGATTGTACTTTGAGGAAAGACAAGTGTCACCTAAAATAAGAAACACACTTAGAATTCCACTTCCAAAGAGCCAGCACTTGATAACATAACCTCCCTCTAAATTACCACCCCATCTAGTAGCTATCAAAACCATTTTCCCCACGAGGTCCCCTAACAATGCCTCTTTTACTTAACCTAATTCATTGAAAATATACAACTGAAAAAACATAATGATGCTACTGGAGGTGATAGTAGTACTCCATGACATTTTGAAATATCCCATATTCCAATATTTAATTTGTACCCAAATCCTGCTCATTGGTTTATATAACCTACCTTTTCTAATTGAGATGACTAAGGCTCAGAGATACCAAGTTCATGTCATGCAGCTACAAAGCAATGAAACTGAAGTATGGTTTCCAGTCATTTGACTTTAAGTTTGGTGGGGTTTTACACCTTTAACCCAATTTTGTGAAGCTGGCATGTCTACATATTGAGTTACCAAGAAAGCATCCTAAATATCAGTTGTGAGTTAGGGCCATTATAAATTGTGAGCTAGAAGTTACCTTTGTTCTCAAACTATTGTTATGCAGAAGGTGACAACAAAACTATTCTCAAAGCCTGCCTGTCAGCCTATAGACCCATTAGAATTTTTAGTGTTACAATTAAAAATAATCTTCAAAGTTCTACAGCTCACTTAACTGACTAGATCGTGAGTTCTTAACGTTAACACAAAGCATGTTCTTGGGGTCTTACGAAGGCTGTGTGAAATTGCCACCCAATTAACTATAAATCTACCTCTTCCTTATGTAAGAATGTGTATTGGAATTAAAGTGAGTGACAATATAATGTATGAATTTGAATCTAAGTGACCATAAAAAGTAAGTTACTACAACCTTGTGTACCTTAATTATTATTGTTAAGACACTAATTGTAATACTTCTCAAGACACTCAAGACTCAGCAGAGTGCTACAGTATTGCCATTTGAAGATTTACTTATTTTATAATATTTGGGTTTTTTCTTTTTAGAAGTCATTTAAAAAGCGTCTTCAAATATTAACATAGTTATTTAATCTTTTGCTTTCCCCAATCTCATTTAAAGCTCACAGAAAGAAAAATTGACAATTACAATAATAAAATGACTAGATAACTAGTTTTGTTACAGTGTTTTATAATTTACCAAGTATTTTCATAACTCATACCCTTGATCCCAAATAATCTTGTAACATGTTCAGCAATTCCCGTTTTACAGATAAAAAACCTATTCTAAGGTTAAAGTGCCTATAAGAGAAAGAAAAACTAGGAACACACAAATCCAGAGAGAATTACCTCAGCCACTGAATCAGAAAAGCTAGCATCAACCTGGGATTCTTAATTCCGATTGGTTTGTTCTGCATCAATACAGTTAATTAATATACAACTCCAAATTAGCTTTTGCAGACGGGGAAATGTCAGCAGGTTTCTTCTTGTCCTCATGCTAAGTGGAGGACATTAAATCATTATTACACATAATAGTTCCTAATTTGCAGGTGGAAATATTAGCTCCCAAATGCATAAAAATCATTCTGAGCTTGAAGGTCAAGAGTTGCATATCCGATTGTTTTGGTTTCCTGCTGGTCACTTTACAACACGGTTTAATGGTTATCATAGTGCCTTTCTTCCAAAGTGAATTATGACCTGAACCTCATCTCTTCATCTTTACTTAACTATGAGGTAGCTAAGAGACCAGATTATCAGCTGCATTTTCCTAACAGAGGAAATGAAGACCAGAGAGGTTAAGTGACTCATCAAAGGTCACAAAAAATTTGACTGCTTGGTGGATCTTCCAGATTGGTACAAGCTTTAGAAGGAACCGATCAATCTATTTCTTCTTGTTTATCTAAGTGTCTCCTCTCTCTCCTTATAATTCTACACGCCATGACATTCAAGGGGACAATGGAAAATGCATTGCTTTACCAGCAGCAAACATACTCTGTAAATAAGACTGCAATTACTGACTGAGAAGACTGGGACTCACTATTGCAGTATTTTATCTGCTGGGTGGCCAATTCATTAAAACAGATATCTAGTGTTTTAATCACTCTGCCAAACCACCATCTGTTTCTGTCCCTGCCTCCCCCAATCCTAAACATCCCCCCCATACCTCCTGCTACAGTCCCAGTCAGGTTTTAGAATAGGAATGGACAGCTTGTGAGTAGAATGTCGGGATCCTGTGCAATAATTCATCTTTTGGGTATGACAGAACAAGCTGTTGGATGCTGTGAATATGCAGAGCAGGTCTTGCTGGGCAAAATCCTGGATCTGAAAAGAGGATGGCTCCCACTTGGTGGAAACAAATGCTTTCTTCATCTCCTCATCCCCCACCCAAAATAGTTACCAATCCTTCTAGAAAGTCTGAGAAATACTTTAGAGCCCAGGAATAAGCCTCCTGGATGAAGGAGTTCAGAATTCCAATACTTAGGAGATGAATCAAGAAGAAATGTGTTAAATTATTATTAGTAATATGACTATCACTTACTGTCAGGTCTTACTATGAGTCAGGACATGCCAATCACTTTACCTTGCTTTAATTCCTAAAATAACCTTGCTAGGTAGTAGGTCGTGTCCCATTTTACAGATGAATTAGTTAAATGTGACTCAGATTGCTTAGGTCATTAACCCAAGGCCATAGCTTACAGATGACAGAGATTAGATATGAATTTATGTTTCTTTGACACCAAATCCTGTACCCTAATGACTATATTATCTTCCAAGATTCATAATGCTACAGAGATGTTAGCAATGAGATGCCTTCAATAACAATATGTGTCATATGCACTGGTTTACAATATTATTGCTTTTTTATTCTCATTGCGATTGGTGGATTTATCCCTTTTATAAAACAACAAAAACAAATGAACAAAAGCAAACTCAGGTTCAGAAGGTTAAATTACTTCCTACAAAATCTCAATAACGTAGGTCTTTTAGTGCCCCACCCCGAAAGCTTTTTTTAAGCAAGGTTTAGCCATGAATTCCTGTTCAAGACCTTAGTAAGCTGGGCAAGTGTTTTATAAGTTATCATTGAGCCTCAGTCTGGCCACCTCCCCACTACCCTAGCCTGCTGGGGCATGGTGCACATGTCCACAGCCAGCAGTGCACTAGAGCTCTCTCTTGCTGGCTCAACATTCTGGGTTCATTGAAGTCAAACTGATAAGCCACCCAAGTCCAGCAACATAATTTGCAGGATCCAAAGCAAAATACAAATGTGAGGCACCTTGTTTCAAAATTATTAAGAATCTGAAGACAGCAGTAATGGAGCACTAAGCCAAGCCTGGGAGCCTTTCGAGTGTGGAATATTGTGCCACTGCACAGGTGGCATGCCCATAAAGGCCACCCTGATAATCTAAGTGTTCCCCTAAAAGGCCCTGTTGTCCTCCACCTTGTTCTTGTAGAACCCAGAGCAGAAAGAATTCTGTACTGAGAGACTGTAGCCCTGGGTCTTGATTTAGGGTATATGGTTAACTGGCTCTGTAATTGTAAGTTTGACATTTACTCTTGTGTTCAAAGTCCTCATAAACCCTGGAAGTTGGACTAGGTCATCTCTAAAGTCCATCCAAATCGACCTAGCCTGCAACCCTTAGGCCGCACAGTTGTCTCCCTCCTTCTACGTGACTTCATTTATCTTTTCTAATTTCCCTCTCTGCCATTGCAACAGTGAAACCTACCTGCCTCCCAAACACCTTCACTGCAACCAGCTGTGGTCGTTGCTCTCCCAGGCCTCCTCACCGTGCCAGGGAAACACGCCTGCGCTAGTCACCGGGTCACCACTGCTCATGCCGGATCTTCTCATTGACTCAGATGCCCACCCTGGGCCATTTATAGGAACTTATTTTTTTTTTTTTTTTTTAATTATTAATAATTATTTTTTATTGAAGGGTAGTTGACACACAGTATTACATTACATGAGTTTCAAGTGTACAACACAGTGGTAGAACATTTATATACATAATTCTAGGTTCCAGCTATCACCCTACCAGGCTGTTACAATATCTTGACTATATTCCTTATGCTATACATTACATCCCGGTTTTTATTTTACCATTGGAAGTCTGTCCTTTTTTTTTTGTGAGGGCATCTCTCATATTTATTGATCAAATGGTTGTTAACGACAATAAAATTCTGTATAGGGGAGTCAATGCTCAATGCACAATCATTATTCCACCCCAAGCCTAATTTTTGTCAGTCTCCAATCTTCTGAGGCATAACAAACAAGTTTTTACATGTAGAACAAATTCTTACATAATGAATAAGTTACATAGTGAACAGTACAAGGGCAGTCATCACAGAAACTTTCGGTTTTGCTCATGCATTATGAACTATAAACAGTCAGTTCAAATATGAATACTCATTTGGTTTTTATACTTGATTTATATGTGGATACCACATTTCTCTCTTTATTATTATTATTTTTAATAAAATGCTGAAGTGGTAGGTAGATACAAGATAAAGGTAGAAAACATAGTTTAGTGTTGTAAGAGAGCACATGTAGATGATCAGGTGTGTGCCTGTAGACTATGTGTTAATCCAAGCTAGACCAGGGCAATAAAACATCCACGTATGCAGAAGATTTCTCTCAGAACGGGGGGGTGAGGTTCTAAGCCTCACCTCTGTTGATCCCCAATTTCTCACCTGATGGCCCCCCTGCGACTGTGCCTGTCTTAGGTTGTTCCTCCCTTGAGGAATCTTACCCGTCTCTGGCTAACCAGTCATCTTCCGGGGCCATACAGGGAAATGTGAAGTTGGTAAGTGAGAGAGAAGCCTTATTGTTTGAAAAAGTTAGCTTTTTACTTCTTTGCATATTTATGCCCTGTGGCTTCTATGCCCAGCATTTGTCTTGAGGTATCTTTACCACTTGGAGGAGTTATGATACTCGGTAAATTTGATATGAGGCACGAATTCTATTTAAGAGTTGTAATTAGGAAGGAAGAAGAAAAGCTATAGAAGTAGCAGGCGGAAGAAAACATGGGAAGATTGATTATTTCTTTGATATATCTTCTTGTAGAGTAACTTCAGCATGTATAGGTTTTAAGCTACTACTTAAATTGCACACACACATTAACATAATAGGAGTATAGTTACATAACCAAAGCATGTCTGTAATTACCAGCCATCTGCAGTGAAACCAAGAAAACCAGTTAGGCACCTTAGGCATTTGTGAAAACTTATCTATGATATGGTGGATATTGTCCAAATGAACTTGAACAGTCTGAGAGAAATCAGACAAATTAAAACAACCCATTCCTGGGGACTGTTCACATGCCATATGTTCTTTTAACAATAAATAGTTTGTAGTTGTAAGACTTTGGAGCGCTACAATTTGCACTTCTCCAAATTCTTGGTTGAGTTCCAACAGTATAGATCCAGTCCAATTTTGTTGTTTTACTGTATGCACAGGCCAGCTTAGATATCTCCTTCCTCATTCCCATGGCAGGTCCAGGAACTGGTGGGATGAGTGCATCTACAGCTGTAGCAGTGCGTGGATCTTTGTTGGGGTTTTTTGATGATCATCTTCTGGCATGAGTCTTCCAGAGGGTGCAGATGTTGGAAGTTCTTTTTCATATCGTATCTTAGTTCATTTTCGGGGTAGCCCAATTAGGCTTTGATCCTCTGTATAAACACAAACAGACCCTTTGCCTACACTTTTATATGCCCTTTATACCCTTGTGTAGAACTCGTTGGAGGTTACCACACAGGAACTGCCCTTTTTTTTTTTTTTTTTTCTATCACTAATCTACACTTACATGACGAATATTATGTTTACTAGGCTCTCCCCTATACCAGGTCTCCCCTATAAACCCCTTTACAGTCACTGTCCATCAGCATAGCAAAATGTTGTAGAATCACTACTTGCCTTCTCTGTGTTGTACAGCCCTCCCTTTTCTCCTACCCCCCCATGCATGTTAGTCTTAATACCCCCCTACTTCTCCCCCCCTTATCCCTCCCTACCCACCCATCCTCCCCAGTCCCTTTCCCTTTGGTACCTGTTAGTCCATTCTTGAGTTCTGTGATTCTGCTGCTGTTTTGTTCCTTCAGTTTTTCCTTTGTTCTTATATTCCACAGATAAGTGAAATCATTTGGTATTTCTCTTTCTCCGCTTGGCTTGTTTCACTGAGCATAATACCCTCCAGCTCCATCCATGTTGCTGCAAATGATTGGATTTGCCCTTTTCTTATAGCTGAGTAGTATTCCATTGTGTATATGTACCACATCTTCTTTATCCATTCATCTATTGATGGACATTTAGGTTGCTTCCAATTCTTGGCTATTGTAAATAGTGCTGCAATAAACATAGGGGTGCATCTGTCTTTCTCAAACTTGATTGCTGCATTCTTAGGGTAAATTCCTAGGAGTGCAATTCCTGGGTCAAATGGTAAGTCTGTTTTGAGCATTTTGATGTACCTCCATACTGCTTTCCACAATGGTTGAACTAACTTACATTCCCACCAGCAGTGTAGGAGGGTTCCCCTTTCTCCACAGCCTCGCCAACATTTGTTGTTGTTTGTCTTTTGGATGGCAGCCATCCTTACTGGTGTGAGGTGATACCTCATTGTAGTTTTAATTTGCATTTCTCTGATAATTAGCGATGTGGAGCACCTTTTCATGTGTCTGTTGGCCATCTGTATTTCTTTTTTGGAGAACTGTCTGTTCAGTTCCTCTGCCCATTTTTTAATTGGGTTATTTGTTTTTTGTTTGTTGAGGCGTGAGAGCTCCTTATATATTCTGGACGTCAAGCCTTTATCGGATGTGTCATTTTCAAATATATTCTCCCATACTGTAGGGATCCTTCTTGTTCTATTGATGGTGTCTTTTGCTGTACAGAAGCTTTTCAGCTTAATATAGTCCCACTTACTCATTTTTGCTGTTGTTTTCCTTGCCCGGGGAGATATGTTCAAGAAGAGGTCACTCATGTTTATGTCTAAGAGGTTTTCGCCTATGTTTTCTTCCAGGAGTTTAATGGTTTCATGGCTTACGTTCAGGTCTTTGATCCATTTTGAGTTTACTTTTGTATATGGGGTCAGACAATGGTCCAGTTTCATTCTCCTACATGTAGCTGTCCAGTTTTGCCAGCACCACCTGTTGAAGAGACTGTCATTTCGCCATTGTATGTCCATGGCTCCTTTATCAAATATTAATTGACCATATATGTCTGGGTTAATGTCTGGATTCTCTAGTCTGTTCCATTGGTCTGTGGCTCTGCTCTTGTGCCAGTACCAAATTGTCTTGATTACTATGGCTTTATAGTAGAGCTTGAAGTTGGGGAGTGAGATCCCCCCTACTTTATTCTTCTTTCTCAGGATTGCTTTGGCTATTCAGGGTCTTTGGTGTTTCCATATGAATTTTTGAATTATTTGTTCCAGTTCATTGAAGAATGTTGCTGGTAGTTTCATAGGGATTGCATCAAATCTGTATATTGCTTTGGGCAGGATGGCCATTTTGACGATATTAATTCTTCCTAGCCACGAGCATGGGATGAGTTTCCATCTGTTAGTGTCCCCTTTAATTTCTCTTAAGAGTGACTTGTAGTTTTCAGAGTATAAGTCTTTCACTTCTTTGGTTAGGTTTATTCCTAGGTATTTTATTTTTTTTGATGCAATTGTGAATGGAGTTGTTTTCCTGATTTCTCTCTCTGTTGGTTCATTGTTAGTATATAGGAAAGCCACAGATTTCTGTGTGTTGATTTTGTATCCTGCAACTTTGCTGTATTCCGATATCAGTTCTAGTAGTTTTGGGGTGGAGTCTTTAGGGTTTTTTATGTACAGTATCATGTCATCTGCAAATAGTGACAGTTTAACTTCTTCTTTACCAATCTGGATTCCTTGTATTTCTTTATTTTGTCTGATTGCCGTGGCTAGGACCTCCAGTACTATGTTAAATAACAGTGGAGAGAGTGGGCATCCCTGTCTAGTTCCCGATCTCAGAGGAAATGCTTTCAGCTTCTCGCTGTTCAATATAATGTTGGCTGTGGGTTTATCATAGATGGCCTTTATTATGTTGAGGTACTTGCCCTCTATTCCCATTTTGCTGAGAGTTTTTAACATGAATGGATGTTGAACTTTGTCAAATGCTTTTTCAGCATCTATTGAGATGATCATGTGGTTTTTGTCTTTCTTTTTGTTGATGTGGTGGATGATGTTGATGGACTTTCGAATGTTGTACCATCCTTGCATCCCTGGAATGAATCCCACTTGGTCATGGTGTATGATCCTTTTGATGTATTTTTGAATTCGGTTTGCTAATATTTTGTTGAGTATTTTTGCATCTACGTTCATCAGGGATATTGGTCTGTAGTTTTCTTTTTTGGTGGGGTCTTTGCCTGGTTTTGCTATTAGGGTGATGTTAGCTTCATAGAATGAGTTTGGGAGTATCCCCTCCTCCTCTATTTTTTGGAAGACTTTAAGGAGAATGGGTATTATGTCTTCCCTGTATGTCTGATAAAATTCCGAGGTAAATCCATCTGGCCCGGGGGTTTTGTTCTTTGGTAGTTTTTTGATTACCTCTTCAATTTCATTGCTGGTAATTGGTCTGTTTAGATTTTCTGTTTCTTCCTGGGTCAATCTTGGAAGATTATATTTTTCTAGGAAGTTGTCCATTTCTCCTAGGTTTCCCAGCTTGTTAGCATATAGGTTTTCATAGTATTCTCCAATAATTCTTTGCATTTCCGTGGGGTCCGTCGTGATTTTTCCTTTCTCGTTTCTGATACTGTTGATTTGTGTTGACTCTCTTTTCCTCATAATAAGTCTGGCTAGAGGCTTATCTATTTTGTTTATTGTCTCGAAGAAACAGCTCTTGGTTTCATTGATTTTTGCTATTGTTTTATTCTTCTCAATTTTATTTATTTCTTCTCTGATCTTTATTATGTCCCTCCTTCTGCTGACCTTAGGCCTCATCTGTTCTTCTTTTTCCAATTTCGATAATTGTGACATTAGACCATTCATTTGGGATTGCTCTTCCTTTTTTAAATATGCTTGGATTGCTATATACTTTCCTCTTAAGACTGCTTTTGCTGTGTCCCACAGAAGTTGGGGCTTAGTGTTGTTGTTGTCATTTGTTTCCATATATTGCTGGATCTCCATTTTGATTTGGTCATTGATCCATTGATTATTTAGGAGCATGTTGTTAAGCCTCCATGTGTTCGTGAGCCTATTTGCTTTCTTTGTACAGTTTATTTCTAGTTTAATGCCTTTGTGGTCTGAAAAGTTGGTTGGTAGGATTTCAATCTTTTGGAATTTTCTGAGGCTCTTTTTGTGGCCTAGTATGTGGTCTATTCTGGAGAATGTTCCATGTGCACTTGAGAAGAATGTATATCCCGCTGCTTTTGGATGTAGAGTTCTATAGATGTCTATTAGGTCCATCTGCTCTACTGTGTTGTTCAGTGCTTCCGTGTCCTTACTTATTTTCTGCCCAGTGGATCTATCCTTTGGGGTGAGTGGTGTGTTGAAGTCTCCTAGAATGAATGCATTGCAGTCTATATCCCCCTTTAGTTCTGTTAGTATTTGTTTCACATATGCTGGTGCTCCTGTGTTGGGTGCATATATATTTAGAATGGTTATATCCTCTTGTTTGACTGAGCCCTTTATCATTATGTAGTGTCCTTCTTTATCTCTTGTTACTTTCTTTGTTTTGAAGTCTATTTTGTCTGATATTAGTACTGCAACCCCTGCTTTCTTCTCACTGTTGTTCGCTTGAAATATGTTTTTCCATCCCTTGACTTTTAGTCTGTACATGTCTTTGGGTTTGAGGTGAGTTTCTTGTAAGCAGCATATAGATGGGTCTTGCTTTTTTATCCATTCTGTTACTCTGTGTCTTTTGATTGGTGCATTCAACCCATTAACATTTAGGGTGACTATTGAAAGATATGTACTTATTGCCATTGCAGGCTTTAAATTCGTGGTTACCAAAGGTTCAAGGTTAGCCTCTTTAGTATCTTACTGCCTAACTTAGCTCGCTTATTGAGCTGTTATATACACTGTCTGGAGATTCTTTTCTTCTCTCCCTTCTTGTTCCTCCTCCTCGATTCTTCATATGTTGGGTGTTTTGTGCTGTGCTCCTTCTAGGAGTGCTCCCATCTAGAGCAGTCCCTGTAAGATGTTCTGTAGAGGTGGTTTGTGGAAAGCAAATTCCCTCAGCTTTTGTTTGTCTGGGAATTGTTTAATCCCACCGTCATATTTGAATGATAGTCGTGCTGGATACAGTATCCTTGGTTCAAGGCCCTTCTGTTTCATTGTATTAAATATATCATGCCATTCTCTTCTGGCCTGTAGGGTTTCTGTTGAGAAATCTGACGTTAGCCTGATGGGTTTCCCTTTATAGGTGACCTTTTTCTCTCTAGCTGCCTTTAACACTCTTTCCTTGTCCTTGATCTTTGCCATTTTAATTATTATGTGTCTTGGTGTTGCCCTTCTTGGATCCTTTCTGTTGGGGGTTCTGTGTATTTCCGTGGCCTGTTTGATTACTTCCTCCCCCAGTGTGGGGAAGTTTTCAGCAATTATTTCTTCTAAGATACTTTCCATCTCTTTGCCTCTCTCTTCTTCTTCTGGGACCCCTATAATACGGATATTGCTCCTTTTAGATTGGTCACACAGTTCTCTTAATATTGTTTCATTCCTGGAGATCCTTTTGTCTCTCTCTATGTCAGCTTCCATGCGTTCCTGTTCTCTGATTTCAATTCCATCAATGGCCTCTTGCATTCTATCCATTCTGCTTATAAACCCTTCCAGAGTTTGTTTCATTTCTGCGATCTCCTTTCTGGCATCTGTGATCTCTTTCCGGACTTCATCCCATTTTTCTTGCGTATTTCTCTGCATCTCTGTCAGCATGTTTATGATTCTTATTTTGAATTCTTTGTCAGGAAGACTGGTTAGGTCTGTCTCCTTCTCTGGTGTTGTCTCTGTGATCTTTGTCTGCCTGTAGCTTTGCCTTTTCATGGTAATAGGAATAGTCTGCAGAACTGGGACGAGTGACGGCTGGAAGGACTTCCTTTCTTGTTGGTTTGTGGCCCTCCTCTCCTGGGAGAACAGCGGCCTCTAGTGGCTTGTCCTGCGCAGCTGCGCGCAGACAGGGTTTCTGCTTCCTGCCCGGCTGCTATGGAGTTAATCTCCGCTGTTGCTGTGGGCGTGGCCTGGCTCGGGCAGCTACTCCAAAATGGTGGAGTCGCGTTGGAGCAGGAGCTGCTGGGAGGCTATTTATCTCCGTAAGGGGCCTCCCTGCTCCCTGCAGCCCAGGGGTTAGGGTGCCCAGAGGTCCCGGATTCCCTACCTCTGGATTAAGTGGCCCGCCCTGCCCCTTTAAGACTTCCAAAAAGCACCCGCCAAAACAAAACAACGACCACAAAAAAAAACAAGAAAAAAAAAATTTTTTTTAATTAAAAAAAAAAAAAATTTTTATTTAAAAAAAAAAAAAGGTGGTCGTTCGTTTTTCTTTATTCTCCGGTGCCAGCCTCAGGCCTCTGCTCACCGGTCTTTCTGCCCTGTTTCCCTAATATTGGGGTCCCTGTCCCTTTAAGACTTCCAAACAGCGCTCGCCAAAACAAAGCAGCAAAAAAGCAAAAAAAAAAAAATGGTCGCGCGCTTTTCTTATGTCCTCTGTCGCCCAGCCTCCAGTGCCCGCTCACTGTTCTTGCTGCCCTGTTTTCCTAGTATCGAGGGCCCTCCACTCTGGCCCGGATGGCTGGGGCTGGGTGTTCGGCAGCCCTGGGCTCCGTCTCCCTCCCGCTCTGCCTGCTCTTCTCCCGCCGGGAGCTGGGGGGAGGGGCGCTCGGCTCCCGCGGGGCCGGGGCTTGTATCTTACCCCCTTCGCGAGGCGCTGGGTTCTCTCAGGTGTGGATGTGGTCTGGATATTGTCCTGTGTCCTCTGGTCTTTATTCTAGGAAGGGTTGTCTTTGTTATATTTTCATAGATATATGTTGTTTTGGGAGGAGATTTCCGCTGCTCTACTCACGCCGCCATCTTCCGCCCCTCTATAGGAACTTATTTTAAGACTGTTAAAAAGAGAAAAATCATTCCTCTTTAGTCTACCAACTCCATGATAGTGAGAGAAATAGCAGAAAGTTTTTCCCCAGAGGGACACATTTGTTAAAATCATCTATTTCTTGTTTTTTTAAGCAGAGATTTCTGTGTCATGAAGATAAGTTAAGGTATACCAAAAAATTGCTTATTTAGGTATTCTTCAGAATAAAAGTCTTTCTTCAAACCATAACCTCTACCGTATGAAAAATTATAGTGATATCAGTATAACCTATCATTTCTTCATCTCTAATTTTCCTGTTCTTCTCCTACCAAACAGAAATAAGTTCCTTCTGCTTTTATCTCACTCCCATTCCTGAGTTCAGACTAAATCCCATCCCTTTCTTCTGCTAAAACTCTTCCTGAGTGTTCTTCAAACACCCCTACCACCATCATCAATCACCTCCTACCCTAGAGGTTCAACAACTTTTTTCCCTGCCTTGGGGGCATATTTCTATACCTCTGCATTAAAAACCCTTGCTTTTTGCTTGAGTCAGATTTGGGGATTTTATAAATTTTATTGCTCCTTCAAAGATGAACACAAATTCCTACTTTCTGGCTAAACTTCCCTGATTTCCACCCACCCAAACTGGTGTGATCTTTCTCTTAACACAACCCTTTCAAAATACATATCATTTCCTAAGGTTGGTTAAAAGTATATATGCACATGCTTCATCTCCCCAACTTGTGTGTAAGCAACTTGAGGACAAGCAATAAGCCCTCTGTAGCTAAAAGCAGGCCTTGATTAGATTAGAGTCACAGTGAGAACTTGATGAGTGAATGACTGAACTAAGATCAGAGAGACAAGTTAAAATGGGAACTGGATTAGAGTCTTATTTCAGCTGACCTCTCCCCACTGGTGTTCCTTGTTCATCTTTCTCAACTTCTGAGTCTATCAAAAGCTAAGTGAAGAGGCTTTTCTCTGAGATCATTCATCTGTCCTGTTAATTTGTGTTAAGTGGTACTTTATCTGAGCCAAGCTTTTAAGTCCATTAAAAGTCTTACAGCTCATCTCAGAGCTGGGAACACTATAAAAGACTGCATCAATTCTGCGGCCCTGCCCTACACTCAGGACAAGATGATACTTTCAGTCTAGGTATCCAGATCAGCCTCCAGGACCTCCAGACTGACCCCATGGAATGACAGCAGGCTGTGGAATGTCACTTCTGACATATGAAACAGGCCATCCCAAACTCGGGATTCCCTTGTAAAGGAATCAGCTGAAGAAGAAACAAACTTTCTTGCTATTATCCTCAAATACCCTCATTTCTCAAGCCTTTGTAATACACTTAAAAAAACTCTTTTTAAAAACAAGAGATTTGACAGGCCAGACATAATGCACTAACCTGGGAGATTTGTTTTAAAGATACAGATTCCCACATACCATCTGTAGAGAATTTTGGGGGTGAGGCTCAAAATTGTGTATTTTTAAAAGCCCCCTACATGGTTCTTATTTGCAGCTAGGGTTTAAAACTTCTGGAAGCCTACTGCAAAGTGCAAAACAATTTAACATCAGTTATTTTCATTTGGTGTTCTCAGAAATAGCTGAGGATAATCCCATTTTTGGAATGAGAAAACTAAGGCTCAGAGAGATCTGACAACTTGCAGGTAGGAGTCCTAACTTTGGTCTTGAATTAGAACATAAACTCAGGTCTTCAGTTCTGTGTGCTATTCATTTTGAAATCTGGCACCTGTAGTTACTAACATATTAGTATGAACTAATTTATGGGTTGCACTAAAGATAATGAGAAAACCAAGGCAGTGCATTTTCATCAGAAAGAGAACCACATGAATAAGAGAAGTTCATATCATGAGCAAGCTCCTTAAAAGCCCTTGCAGTCTGAGAACCAAGGAAGGAAAAAATCTTCTCAAGAGACACAATAGATGGTCAAACCTCTTTCTATTTCTTCTATTTCTCTCTCATTTTCTTTTTTTCTCTTTCTCCTTGGCAATGGCTTAGACCCTTTACCGATATACAAAGTGTTATATCACATAATCTGAGCATAACAAAAAGAGAGGGTGGGGATGCACTGTCCATACATGTGCCCAGACTGTTGGTTCTGCGTCGTTACTGCCATAGGAAGGTGCCTCCCCACCCCTCTATTCATGTTCATTACCTCCATCCTTCTAAAAATCAGCTTCCTCTTCAAAGAGAGAAAGAAGTGCTGATATGGTTGATCAGATTTCAGGGCTTTTTCTGGGCCATATGTAACTAGTGAATGAGTTCGCTCTGACCCAAAGGTTAATTTAAGACTTGTGTGCATCTCTTGGTTCTTTTCTTAATATCACTTGCAAATATACTATACAAATATATGGAATTTCAGTGTACAAGTGGCAGGTCAGATCAGTGGAGAAAGGAGAGACTATTTCCAATGAACTTTAATTAAGTGGTTATTCATATAGAAAAGGATAAAATTGGACATCTCTGTCACTTCTTATATATTGGAATTTAAGTAGGGAAAGATGTGTTAAAGAAGTCCAGAACCCAACTATTTTTCCCCAATTTGACCACTACTACTCAACAGCCTCCTAGCTGGTCTGCATCATTCCACCTTGACTCCAATGTCTAATTTCAATAGAGCAGCTTAGTGTTACTTTTAAATAACTCATCACAACAGCTTGAAATTCTTTAATGCTTTCTCAACTCATTAGCCACAGATTCCAAAATTCTAAACATGGCCCACGAAGGTGTTCTAGGACTCTGTCACAGACTGCACGTCTGAATCCACTCAGGCTCTCCTGCCTGAGTGCATACTACTTGAGCCACAGTGGCATCCTTGCTCATCTTCAAATAGGCTAAATTCATTTTGGTTTCAGGGCTTTTGAGGCCCTTCATCCCAGAATACTCTGCTTAGAGACATCTTATGATCTTTACTTCCTTAAGGTCTCTGGTCAAACTTATTACAAAGACCTCCTATGACCACAAATACATACTTTTTAGTCCCTGCCTCACATTGTGTCTGACACTGGGTCTGCACTTACAATTCACTAATTTTACCATTCTATCCATAAATTCTACTATTTTTAACTTTATTTCTATTATCATTGGACATGTGCTGAATTGTTCTGCATTAACAAACACAAACAAGTTCTCAGTAACAAACAAAAAGAGACTGATAGTATGTATACTAAGATCTCACTTATTCTGTAGGTCCGTCTTGAGCTGATGGTGAGGGAAGGGACGCTGCTCATCATAGTCACTCAAGGATTGAGAAAAACAAACAGCCACCATTGGAATGTTTCCAGTTACTGTCAATGAAAAGAGCTCTGACCAGACTTAATGTGGAAATGACCTTGAATATCCCTTCATGTGTTTATTGGCCATTATCTCTCTTGTGAAATTCTTGCTTATATCTCTTGCCTTTTTTTCTATTAAGTTAGTCTTCTTTCTAATAAATCTGTAGAAGTTTTATATTCCTGATACTAATCCTTTTCTAGCTATGCCTATTGTAAACATCTTCTCCCAAACTCTAGTCTTTTCATTTGCTTTAAGGTGTCTTTTGACAATAAAAAAGTTCTTAGTTTTATTAGTGTTCAAATGATCTGTGTTTCCTTGTCAAAGTGGAAACACAGAGACCAGTTGGAAGGCTATTGGTAGTGATGATCAAAATGGGGAGAAACAGTTGGATTGAGGGTAGAACTGAGAGACCTTGATGGTGAATTAGGTAGGAGAAGATACATGAGGAAGGAAAGATGAGTCAAATATGACTTTAAGATTTGGGGCTTGACCAACTGAGGGAACAAGTAACTTTTTAAAATTTCAAATAGGAACATATTTGGGGAAGATAAGAATTTGGCTTTGGTCATACTAATTTTGAGATATCTCTAAGACATCTATGAATAGATAGATGAGGCACATGGGAAATACTGAATTTAGACAATATTGAAGTTGAAAACATACAGAAGGAATTTAAAACTGTGGGATCAGGGAGCCAACATGGAGGAGTGAGTAGGAGAGTGGGAATCTCCTCCCCAAAACATATATATTTTTGAAAATACAACAAATACAACTAATCCTAAAAGACAGACCAGAAGACACAGGACAACAGCCAGACTACAACTACACCAGCGAGAACCGGGCGCCTGGTGAAAGGGGTAAGATACAAGCCCCGGCTCGGCGGGACCCGAGCGCCCCTCCCCCCAGCTCCCAGCGGGAGGGAGAAGAGCAGGCAGAGCGGGAGGGAGACGGAGCCCAGGACTGCTAAACACCCAGCCCCAGCCACCCGCACCAGAGCGCAGACACAGTGCATGCGTGGAGGGCTGGAAACTAGGGAAATAGGGCAGCAAGACCTCTGAGTGGGTTCCGAAGCTGATGCCCCTGTGACAAAGAAAAGCGAGTGCTTTTTGAAAGTCTTAAAGGGACAGGGACATAACAGCTGGACAGAAAGAACAAAGGTCACACCCAAGGCTGGAAATTACAGGGAAAACCGGGTGCACCAACCCCCTGGGCAACAGCTCTGAGACCCCTCACGGAGGTAAACAGCCAAATAGCCCCTCTATCCATTGCCCCTCCAGGCGCTGCGAAAGCAGAGAAGCAGCCTAAAGTAGACCACACCCATAGAAAGGGAAATTCCTCCATTCCGGCTGAGCAAGACACAAAGACCCAGTCTACACACAATTACCCAAAACAAGCCTAGGGGTCGCAGTTGTCCCAGTAAAGAAAGGCCAGTAGCAAGTGAAAAGTTTGGCCCTCCCAGCCGACAGTCAATAGCACCTGTCAACATGAAAAGGGAAAAAAATATGATCCAGACAAGACTAACCCAGACAGCTTCGGCATCTGCTACATCTTCCCCTGAGAAGGAATCTGGGGAGATAGATTTAGCCAGTCTTCCTGAAAAAGAATTCAAAACAAAAGTCATAACCATGCTGATGGACTTGCAGAGAAATATGCAAGAACTAAGGAGGGAGAATACAGAAATAAAACAAGCTCTGGAAGGACTTCAAAACAGAATGGACGAGATGCAAGAGACCATTAATGGACTAGAAAACAGAGAACAGGAATGCAGAGAAGCTGATGAAGAGAGAGGTAAAAGGATCTCCAGGAATGAAAGAATTCTAAGAGAGCTGAGTGACCAATCGAAAAGGAACAATATCCGCATTATAGGGGTACCAGAAGAAGAAGAGAGAGAAAAAGGGATAGAAAGTGTATTTGAAGAAATAATTGCCAAAAACTTCCCCAAACTAGGGGAAGAAATGGCCTCTCAGACGACAGAGGTACACAGAACTCCCATGACAAGGGATCCAAGGAGGACAACACCAAGACACATAATAATTAAAATGGCAAAGATCAAAGACAAGGACAAAGTATTACAGGCAGCCAGAGAGAAAAAAAAGGTTACCTACAAAGGAAAACCCATCAGGCTATCATCAGACTTCTCAACAGAAACCCTAAAGGCCAGAAGAGAATGGCATGATATACTTAATGCAATGAAACAGAAGGGCCTCGAACCAAGACTACTGTATCCAGCACGAATATCATTTAAATATGAAGGAGGGATTAAACAATTCCCAGACAAGCAAAAGTTGAGGGAATTTGCCTCCCAAAAACCACCTCTACAGGGCATCCTACAGGGACTGTGCTAGATGGAAGCACTCCTAAAAAGAGCACAGAACAAAACACCCAACATATGAAGAAGGGAAGAGGAGGAATAAGAAGGGAGAAAAATAAAGAATCATCAGACCACATTTATAATAGCTCAACAAGTGAGTTAAGTTAGACAGTAAGATAGTAAAGAAGCTAACCCTGAACCTTTGGTAACCACAAACATAAAGCCTGCAATGGCAATAAGTACATACCTTTCAATAATCACCCTAAATGTAAATGGACTGAATGCACCAATCAAAAGACACAGAGTAATAGAATGGATAAAAAATCAAGATCCATCCATATGCTGCTTACAAGACACTCACCTCAAACCCAAAGACATGCACAGACTTAAAGTCAAGGGATGGAAAAAGATATTTCATGCAAACAACAGAGAGAAGAAAGCAGGTGTTGCAATTCTGGTATCAGACAAAACAGACTTCAAAATAAAGAAAGTAACAAAAGACAAAGAAGGACATTACGTAATGATAAAGGGCTCAGTCCAACAAGAGGATATAACCATTATAAATATATATGCACCCAATACAGGAGCACCAATATACCTGAAACAAATACTAAAATAACTAAAAGAGGAAATAGAATGCAATCCGCTCATTCTAGGAGACTTCAACACACCACTCACTCCAAAGGACAGATCCACGAGACAGAAAATAAGTAAGGACACAGAGGCACTGAACAACACACTAGAACAGATGGACCTAATAGACATCTACAGAACTCTACATCCAAAAGCAACAGGATACACATTCTCCTCAAGTACACATGGAACATTCTCCAGAATAGACCACATACTAGGCCACAAAAAGAGCCTCAGTAAATTCCAAAGATTGAAATCCTACCAACCAACTTTTCAGACCACAAATGCATAAAACTAGAAATGAACTGTACAAAGAAAGCAAAAAGGCCCACAAACACATGGAGGCTTAACAACACGCTCCTAAATAATCAATGGATCAATGACCAAATCAAAATGGAGATCCAGCAATATATGGAAACAAACGACAACAACAACACAAAGCCCCAACTACTGTGGGACACAGCAAAAGCAGTCTTTTTTTTTTTTTTTTTTTGCCTTCAAAGAGCTCATATTATTATGAAACAAATTATTATTGACAATATAGTGAGGGGAGTGCAGCGTGGGTGGGAGGGAGTAGGGAGAGTTTCTTTGAGGAGAGAGTTAGCTGCCATAAAGGACATCCCAGAAAAACAACTTCTTGCCATTCTTTAAAAATCCTGACTTCTGGCTTCCTGCATTTGACATGTTTGGGTGTCTTTCTCCCTGTCAGATTGTTGTTTAAGACTGTATTTCAAAATCATCTTCTCTGGGACACTATCCTTTTCTTCCCAGTCAGTTGAATGTTTGTTTCCTTTTGCACATATCACACTGTAGTCTAGCTGTTTGTCTCTCTGCCTGTCTTTCTGACTGGACTACAAGGTCTTCCAAGGAAAAGACAGAGTCTTATTTGTTGTTTTTTTTTTTTGGATTCTTAAAGTCTTCATATTATTTTATTTTTTTTATTTTTTATTTAATTTATTTTTTTAGATAATTATTTTTTATTGAAGGGTAGTTGACGCACAGTATTACATTACATTAGTTTCAGGTGTACAACACAGTGATAAAACATTTATATACATAATTCTAGGTTCCAGCTATCACCCTACCAAGCTGTTACAATATCTTGACTATATTCCTTATGCTATACATTACATCCCGGTTACTTATTTATTTTAACATTGGAAGTCTGTCCTTTTTTTTTTTTTTTTTTGTGAGGGCATCTCTCATATTTATTGATCAAATGGTTGTTAACGACAATAAAATTCTGTATAGGGGAGTCAATGCTCAAAGCACAATCATTAATCCACCCCAAGCCTAATTTTCATCAGTCTCCAATCTTCTGAGGCATAACAAACAAGTTCTTACATGGAGAAGAAATTCTTACATAATGAATAAGTTACATAGTGAATAGTACAAGGGCAGTCATCACAGAAACTTTCAGTTTTGCTCATGCATTATGAACTATAAACAGTCAGTTCAAATATGAATACTCATTTGGTTTTTATACTTGATTTATATGTGGATACCACATTTCTCTCTTTATTATTATTATTTTTAATAAAATGCTGAAGTGGTAGGTAGATACAAGATAAATGTAGAAAACATAGTTTAGTGGTTGTAAGAGAGCAACTGTAGATGATCAGGTGTGTGCCTGTAGACTATGTGTTAATCCAAGCTAGACAAGGGCAATAAAACATCCACGTATGCAGAAGATTTCTCTCAGAACAGGGGGGGTGAGGTTCTAAGCCTCACCTCTGTTGATCCCCAATTTCTCACCTGATGGCCCCCCTGCGACTGTGCCTGTCTTAGGTTGTTCCTCCCTTGAGGAATCTTACCCGTCTCTGGCTACAAAAGCAGTCTTAAGAGGAAAGTATATAGCAATCCAGGCATATTTAAAGAAGGAAGAACAAGCCCAAATGAATGGTCTAATGTCACAATTATTGAAATTGGAAAAAGAAGAACAAATGAGGCCTAAGGTCAGCAGAACGAGGGACATAATAAAGATCAGAGAAGAAATAAATAAAATTGAGAAGAATAAAACAATAGCAAAAATCAATGAAACCAAGAGCTGTTTCTTCGAGACAATAAACAAAATAGATAAGCCTCTAGCCAGACTTATTATGAGGAAAAGAGAGTCAACACAAATCAACAGTATCAGAAATGAGAAAGGAAAAATCACGACAGACCCCACAGAAATACAAAGAATTATTAGAGAATACTATGAAAACCTATATGCTAACAAGCTGGGAACCCTAGGAGAAATGGACAACTTCCTAGAAAAATACAACCTTCCAAGACTGACCCAGAAAGAAACAGAAAATCTAAACAGACCAATTACCAGCAACGAAATTGAAGCGGTAGTCAAAAAACTAACAAAGAACAAAACCCCCGGGCCAGATGGATTCACCTCGGAATTTTATCAGACATACAGGGAAGACATAATACCCATTCTCCTTAGAGTTTTCCAAAAAATGGAAGAAGAGGGGACACTCCCAAACTCATTCTATGAATCTAACATCACCCTAATACCAAAACCAGGCAAAGACGCCACCAAGAAAGAAAACTACAGACCAATATCCCTGATGAAAGTAGATGCAAAAATACTCAACAAAATATTAGCAAACCGAATTCAAAAATACATCAAAAGGATCGTGCACCATGACCAAGTGGGATTCATCCCAGGGATGCAAGGATGGTACAACATTTGAAAGTCCATTAACATCATCCACCACATTAACAAAAAGAAAGACAAAAACCACATGATCATCTCCATAGATGCTGAAAAAGCATTTGACAAAGTTCAACATCCATTCATGATAAAAAACTCTCAGCAAAATGGGAATAGAGGGCAAGTACCTCAACATAATAAAGGCCATCTATGAAAAACCCACAGCCAACATTATATTGAACAGCGAGAAGCTGAAAGCATTTCCTCTGAGATCGGGAACTAGACAGGGATGCCCACTCTCCCCACTGTTATTTAACATAGTACTGGAGGTCCTAGCCACGGCAATCAGACAAAACAAAAAAATACAAGGAATCCAGATTGGTAAAGAAGAAGTTAAACTGTCACTATTTGCAGATGACATGATACTGTACATAAAAAACCCTAAAGACTCCACCCCAAAACTACTAGAACTGATATCGGAATACAGCAAAGTTGCAGGATACAAAATCAACACACAGAAATCTGTGGCTTTCCTATACACTAACAATGAACCACCAGAAAGAGAAATCAGGAAACAACTCCATTCACAATTGCATCAAAAAAAATAAAATACCTAGGAATAAACCTAACCAAAGAAGTGAAAGACTTATACTCTGAAAACTACAAGTCACTCTTAAGAGAAATTAAAGGGGACACTAACAGATGGAAAGTCATCCCATGCTCATGGCTAGGAAGAATTAATATCGTCAAAATGGCTATCCTGCCCAAAGTAATATACAGATTTGATGCAATCCCTATGAAACTACCAGCAACATTCTTCAATGAACTGGAACAAATAATTCAAAAATTCATATGGAAACACCAAAGACCCCAAATAGCCAAAGCAATCCTGAGAAAGAAGAATAAAGTAGGGGGGATCTCACTCCCCAACTTCAAGCTCTACTATAAAGCCATAGTAATCAAGACAATTTGGTACTGGCACAAGAACAGAGCCACAGACAAATGGAACAGACTAGAGAATCCAGACATTAACCCAGACATATATGGTCAATTAATATTTGATAAAGGAGCCATGGACATACAATGGCGAAATGACAGTCTCTTCAACAGATGGTGCTGGCAAAACTGGACAGCTACATGTAGGAGAATGAAACTGGACCATTGTCTAACCCCATATACACAAGTAAACTCAAAATGGATCAAAGACCTGAATGTAAGTCATGAAGCCATTAAAGCCCTGGAATAAAACATAGGCAAAAACCTCTTAGACATAAACATGAGTGACCTCTTCTTGAACATATCTCCTCGGGCAAGGAAAACAACAGCAAAAATGAACAAGTGGGACTATATTAAGCTGAAAAGCTTCTGTTCAGCAAAGGACACCATCAATAGAACAAAAAGGAACCCTACAGTATGGGAGAATATATTTGAAAATGACACATCCGATAAAGGCTTGACGTCCAGAATATATAAAGAGCTCACACGCCTCAACAAACAAAAAACAAATAACCCAATTAAAAAATGGGCAGAGGAACTGAGCAGACAGTTCTCCAAAAAAGAAATACAGATGGCCAACAGACACATGAAAAGATGCTCCACATCACTAATTATCAGAGAAATGCAAATTAAAACTACAATGAGGTATCACCTCACACCAGTAAGGATGGCTGCCATCCAAAAGACAAACAACAACAAATGTTGGCGAGGCTGTGGAGAAAGGGGAACCCTCCTACACTGCTGGTGGGAATGTAAATTAGTTCAACCATTGTGGAAAGCAGTATGGAGGTACATCAAAATGCTCAAAACAGACTTACCATTTGACCCAGGAATTGCACTCCTAGGAATTTACCCTAAGAATGCAGCAATCAAGTTTGAGAAAGACAGATGCACCCCTATGTTTATCGCAGCACTATTTACAGTATCCAAGAATTGGAAGCAACCTAAATGTCCATCGGTAGATGAATGGATAAAGAAGATGTGGTACATATACACAATGGAATACTACTCAGCCATAAGAAGAGGGCAAATCCTACCATTTGCAGCAACATGGATGGAGCTGCAGGGTATTATGCTCAGTGAAACAAGCCAAGCAGAGAAAGAGAAATACCAAATGATTTCACTCATCTGTGGAGTATAAGAACAAAGGAAAAACTGAAGGAACAAAACAGCAGCAGAATCACAGAAGTCAAGAATGAAATAACAGGTACCAAAGGGAAAGGGACTGGGGAGGATGGGTGGGTAGGGAGGGATAAGGGGGGGGAAGAAGAAGGGGGGTATTAAGATTAGCATGTATGGGGGGGTGGGAGAAAGGGGAGGGCTGTACAACACAGAGAAGACAAGTAGGGATTCTACAACATTTTGCTATGCTGATGGACAGTGACTGTAAAGGGGTTTATAGGGGGGACCTGGTATAGGGGAGAGCCTAGTAAACATAATATCCATCATGTAAGTGTAGATTAATGATAAAAAAAGAAAAAAAAAGCAGTTCCTGTGTGGTGACCTCCAATGAGTTCTACACAAGGGTATAAAGGGCATATAAAAGTGTAGGCAAAGGGTCTGTTTGTGTTTATACAGAGGATCAAAGCCTAACTTGGCTACCCCGAAAATGAACTAAGATACAATATGAAAATGAACTTCCAACATCAGCTCTCTTTGGAAGACTCATGCCAGAAGATGATCATCAAAAAACCCCAACAAAGATCCACACACTGCGACAGGTGTAGATGCACTCATCCCACCAGTTCCTGGATTTGCCATGGGAATGAAGAAGGAGATATCTAAGCTGGCCTGTGCATACAGTAAAACAACAAATTTGTCTGGATCTGTACTGTTGGAACTCAACCAAGAAATAGGAGAAGTGCAAATTGTAGCACTCCAAAATCTTACAACTACAGACTATTTACTGTTAAAAGAACATATGGGATGTGAACAGTCCCCAGGAATGAGTTGTTTTGTCTGATTTCTCTCAGACTGTTCAAGTTCAGTTGGACAATATCCACCATATCATAGATAAGTTTTCACAAATGCCTAAGTTGCCTAACTGGTTTTCTTGGTTTCACTGGAGATGGCTGGTAATTGTAGGTCTGCTTTGGTTATGTAACTGTATTCCTATTATGTTAATGTGGGTGTGCAATTTCATTAGTAGTTTAAAACCTATACATGCTTAAGTTACTCTACAAGAAGATATGTCAAAGAAATAACCAATCTTCCCATGTTTTCTTCTGTCTGATACTTCTATAGCTTTCCTTCTTCCTTCCTAATTACAACCCTTAAATAGAATTCGTGCCTCATATCGAATTTACCGAGTATCATAATTCTTCCAAGTGGTAAAGATACCTCAAGACAAATGCTGGGCATAGAAGCCACAGGGCATAAATATGCAAAGAAATAAAAAGCTAACCATTTCAAACAATAAGGCTTCTCTCTCACTTACCAACTTTACATTCCCCTGTATGGCCCCGGAAGATGACTGGTTAGCCAGAGACGGGTAAGATTCCTCAAGGGAGGAACAACCTAAGACAGGCACAGTCGCAGGGGGGCCATCAGGTGAGAAATTGGGGATCAGCAGAGGTGAGGCTTAGAACCTCACCCCCCCTGTTCTGAGAGAAATCTTCTGCATATGTGGATGTTTTATTGCCCTCGTCTAGCTTGGATTAACACATAGTCTACAGGCACACACCTGATCATCTACATTTGCTCTCTTACAACACTAAACTATGTTTTCTACCTTTATCTTGCATCTACCTACCACTTCAGCATTTTATTAAAAATAATAATAATAAAGAGAGAAATGTGGTATCCACATATAAATCAAGTATAAAAATCAAACGAATATTCATATTTGAACTGTTTATAGTTCATAATGCATAAGCAAGACCGAAAGTTTCTGTGATGACTGTCCTTGTACTGTTCACCATGTAACTTATTCACTATGTAAGAATTTGTTCTCCATGTAAGAACTTGTTCGTTATGCTTTAGAAGATTGGAGACTGATGAAAATTAGGCTTGGGGTGGATTAATGATTGTGCATTGAGCTTTGACTCCCCTATACAGAATTTTATTGTTGTTAACAACCATTTGATCAATAAATATGAGAGATGCCCTCTCAAAAAAAAAAAAAAAGTACACACTTCCAATTGTAAAATAAATAAGTAACCGGGATGTAATATATAGCATAAGGAATATAGTCAAAATATTATAACAACTTTGTATGGTGATCACTAGTAGCTAGAATTATCATGTATATAAATGTTGAATCACTGTGTTGTACACCTGAAACTAATGTAATATTGTGTGTCAACCACCCTTCAATAAAAAATAATTTTCTACAAAAAAAAAAACCAAAAAAAAACTGTGGGATCATAAAAAATACACATACCTACAGAGTTAGGTAAAGGGGCAGAGAAAAAGTCTAGGGCCTGAGCCCTGGGAAATTCCAATATTTACTGATAAGGACAAAGAGGAGGTTAAAAGTGAAATAGCCAATGAAATGGGCTGAAAACCAAGAGAAATCAGTGCTCCAGAATCCACAGTGAAAAAATACACCAAAGAGTGTGATCAACTATATCCAGGTAACAGAGGAACACAAAGACTGAGAAATTACCATTGCATTTGGCAATATGGAGTTTATTGGAAAACTTGATGAGTAATTATAGTGCATTTTGGTCAATAAAGTTTGAGTAGAGTGGTTTGAGAAAAATTGTAAAGCTAGGAGATAGGGAAAGTTTTATTTTTCCAATTTTGCTTTTCTTTTTCAGGGGAATGTGGAAATGTAGCAGTAAGTTGCACGGGATATGATAACAAAGGAGTTTTTGCGTTTTTGCTTTTTTGCTTTTTTCCCATTGTAAAACAAAATCATACAGCATGACTCTATGCTGATAGGAATGATTCAGTAGAGTGGAAATTTTGACAATAAGAAAGTGAAGTCCTTGAATGGGTGAGATGGGAAGGATTGGCCTAAAGTGTGAACATGGACAGCTAATCTACTACAGCTGAAAATAAGAAAGAATGTGGATATAGAAGCAGATATGTTGGTATATTTGGAGAGGGAGACTTTCCTTTATTATTCTCTGCTCTTCCAGATCTCAAATTCCATGATTTATCTCCCAGTACCATCATATTCCTGATCCTATTAAGAGTGGGTAAAAACATTGCAGAAAGCATGACACCATATGAGAGGACCTCAAAATATTAAGAAGTTTGACAAGAGTGAAGAGAATAGGGAGAAATAAATATAAGTTGGAACAATAGGCTGGGACCATATTACACGAAGACATAAGTTCATATTTTGTCTGAAGGATGTTAAGAAGAAATTGAGAGTTAATTTCTACTCTGTCAAGTAAAGCATATTTGTGTTACAAGAGGTTTACTTTGTTGTGTGAAGAAGGGATTGAAGAAAACAAATACATGTGTAGGGAAAGTGGTTGGGATATTACTGAAGTTGTGTATGTGTGAAGGTAGCATAGATAAAGCTGCTGTATGGGGAGATGGGGAAAAATGGATCGATTTGAGAGAGATCCAGCAGTTTGGATTGATATAGTAGCAGATGGTTGGTAAGAAAGAGAGAAAGATACTTGAGGACAACTTTCAGGATCCAGGTTTGAACACATGGGTTGAAGGTGGTCTCCTTACAAAGAGAAGGTTTCGTGGTCATAAAAGCAACGGGTTAATATTGGACAGATAAAATCTGAGATGTCAGTGAGAGTTTTAGGTGAAGATGGCAAATACAGTGTACCAAATGCCTGCCAGGTGCTCTGCTGGGTTCTGTGAATACAGAAATAAATAAAAATCACTTGCTACCCTCAAAAAACTCATAGTTTTGCAGCTCATACTCCTCTACTTTGTTATAGCACCTTCCTCATTCTGAATTTGCCACCAGGTCTGAAAGGTAAACTTTCCCCAGGAATGGCTTGAAGGAAGAAAAACATACTCCAAGTTGATATACTTTAATAAGGCAACAGTCACTCCTAAAAAAGATCAGAATGTGGTGTGAAATATGCTAATAACATTTATGCAAATGAAGGTTCATTGTATTAACTCCAAGATCAAGGGACAACTGCAAGTAATTTGGTAATGGGCTGTAACTACCCTTCCATCTATAGCATGGGGGCTGAGGGTGATGCATGAATCAAATGCTGTTACTAAATACTTTCACATTTCATCAGTGCCTTCTCTTTATCTTTGTACTCGAACATACCTGAAAAGCCACCATGAAATAAACATGTCATGTTTAATATCAGGCCAAACATTAAAGAGAAGAGTTTAATCTCACTTTTTTCCTTTTCCTTTCCTTTTTTCATTCTTGTTTTTAACTTGGTAATGTCTGACAAGAAATCTTTCTTAAAGCATTAACAACAAGGGCTATAATTCCATGTCTGCCAAGAACTAGTTGTGTGACCTTGGATAAAGCTATTGACCTTTTCCATTTGGTTTCCCCATTCTTTATAAGGATATTAACTTCGGTAATGATCTCTTCAAAGGGTATCAGAAATGACTGATTTTTACTTACTTGGAAATATTCAATTTTTTTTTTTGCTTTTTTACCTTTTGTTTTAAAATATTTTAAAAGTTGCAGAGAGAAATGAAAAGCTTTTTTCCCCCACTGAATCATTTGAAGCCTTGTAGACACATTGTTCCATTACTTCTGAACCCTTCATGTTTTCCTACAAACATGATGCTATCCTATATAGTCATGATATAGCCATACAGTTTAGGAAATTAACACTGATACTGACTACTTCCTACTATCTCATTCACAGAGCACATTTATGCCAACTGCTCCAATGATATTCTTTGTAGCAAAAGGATTCAATTTTGGATCATGTGTTACATTTAGTCCACGTGTCCCTGTAGTCTCCTTCAGTTTGAAACAGTTCATCAGACTTTCCTTGACCTCTATAACTGTTACACTTGTGAAGATTAAAGCCAATTGTTTTTATAGACTGCCCCTCAATCTGGATTTGTCTGGTCTTTTCTCATAGTTAGCTTCAAGTTATGCTTTGGGGGGAGGGTAGAAATCTGATAGAAAATATGAGTTCTTCTTATTGTAACCTATTGTGTGGTATACAATTTTAATTTGAACCATTACTGATGATCTAAATCTCTTGATTAAAGTAGTTTCTGCCAAGTTTCTCTTTTGCAGTTATTCTTTTTCTTTTTGAAATTAGTATTTATGAGAGATATTTTAAGATATATGAACATCCCATTCATCTTCAGACTTTTATCCTCTAGTTTTAGCATCCATTTATTTTTTATTTACCTTATATAATTATTACTCTGATGGTTGAAATAGTGTTTTTAAAAATCCCATCATTTGTTTGAAATTTATTACTTGGCATTTTAATGTAATTAGATGCTTTCTCTTCCTTCATTTATTTCCTCATTTAAGCTCTGTCAATATGAACTCAAGGATTTCTATTTTATCCAAGTGTTATAATTTGTTATTATTTTTATTTATTTAAACTGCCTTAGATTTCGCTACTAGGATCTCCTTGAAGATGGATGCCCCTTCTTTTTTTACATGTTTCCATAGTTCTGAGCCTTTGGCTGTCAAACCCTTTCAAGGATCACCTCAACTGAAGAAAGCTATCTTGCCCAAGGTCATGTTTGTTTGCTTTTTGGACCCAAAGTCTATGCAGAGTTGATGAATGGACCTTGAGGAGTTGTTGTGTTACATGCCCTACCCACAGCATTTTCTGAAAGACCGGTACTTCTGTTTTCATCCCCAGGGTATAGCTCCATAGTTTTCATAACCTTCTCAAGAGATGCCTGAACTCTAAACAAGTTAAAAAACACTGAGTTTGTAAGTCAGAAAGTAGAGTGATGACCTTAATGTCCTCCTGAAAATCCATTTACAAGCCTCTTAATAAACTGTAATAGATCTTCAGAACACTCACCACACAACCAGTCTTATTAGGAGTTGTTAAAATTTTATGTTCTTTATCTCAGTTTCATCTGAGATGCCAAGGATCTGAGAACTTCCTATAGGTGCCCAGAATCTCCACATATCAAAGGTAGCAGATCATTTATAGGGAATGCTGTAGGATTGAGACCCAGTTTTTCAGCTGGTGTTACCAACTCCAGCGTCTACAAGGACCTAGATCAAAGAAACTCTGGAGGATGAATTGATTGGAGAGGATTTTTCATGGGTGTATACTTATCCTTTTCAATCCCTACAACCCCTAACTGTTGGTCTGCTGCAAAAGGAGTTTCTATTAGAAGTACTGAAACTCTGCATGACAGAAATCGAAAGCTTTTGGTATCAGCCAGACGCAGATTACAACGGACCCGGCCACCAAAGGCTGGGCTTTCATTTTCCTCCCCCTCCCTGAGGCTTACCTTAGAGGGAGCAGAACCCGGGCCTTCCAAAGGGAGAAGAGATGGAATCAAGAAAAAGGAAAATCAGCTGACCATGATCCCCTTGCTGCTACAGGAATCTAGGCTGAAATATGTGTAAGGGCAAGAATCTTTGAATTAGCCGAGAATTGGCAGCCTTGGGATTATTGTACTGGGCTGTAGATTTTAATCACAGAAACAAGACTATTTCTGCAACTGAAAGTTATCAAAGGACTACTTTATTTTTAACAAATGGAGGTAAAAATATGATACTTGCTCCCAATTTCATACAAAAAGTGGGGGAAAAATATGTCTATGTACTGTTCTTGAATGGGCTTGGAGGAAAAATAAAGCTGTTTGTGGATAAAGTAAAGGTTCCTGTGGCCAGGATTCTCACCTGGTCCTGGTTGGCTAGCTCACTACACATGTGTGGGAAATGCATCATTATTGACTCTATGGCTAGCTCACTACACATGTGTGGGAAATACATCAATATTGACTCTGTAAAAAAGCTCCGCCCAGTGCTCTGGGTGACATGGTGGCACAGCTGCAAGGCTGCAAGAGAGCAGAGCTGAGGCTGGAGTGGTGGCAGCTCCGAGGACAGAGACTGAGAAGGCTGCAGGGGTAGAGAGGCTCAGAGGCAGAGACCAGCTTGCTGCATGCAGACTCTCTCTGAGTGGACAGGATTCTAGTGACTAATCTGCCACCATGGGAATAAAAATTGAGTATAAATCCTTTCACCCCAAGAACATTCAACTGTCATTTCTTTGGTATCATTGAATCCATACTGAGTTTGTCCAAGGCTGAAACCCATGGGCAAGACAATTGACGACAGTTGGCAGGGTTCGTTGTTGACCAAGGGAAAGAGCAGGCTGCCCTCATGGAGGAGTGTTTCAGTGGGCTGCACGTATGGATGGGGAGACATTCTACATCACCCAGTGGAGATGTGGTCTGACGTGGCCTGCCTCCCAGAGGACTGGCTCCCTCCCCAAGACTGGGAAGGGGTGGAGGCAACACCTGAGGCCAAAAAGTTGGCCCTCAGCAAAATAGGGAATTCCTCAGAGAAATAGAGTGCCTGTGAGGCTGCGGGAATGGTGGGGAGTTTTCTTCTCACAATATTGAGAAAGGCCTTAAGGGAGAAAGACGTCCTCCTGCAGGAAGCACGGGAATAGGCAGCATGAGAACGTGAGCTGTCAGGTGCTGTTGAGGAGGTAAAAATTTTGTTGGTGACTGAAATGGCATCACCATGAGGTGCTGTGGAAATGGTAAAGGATGTCGTGGTAGCCCGAGAGGAAGTGGCCTGAGAAGCAGTGACACAAGGAGAAGCAGCATGAGAGTGCAGGCTACCAGGTGCCATGGGGCAGGTGAAGGATGTAGTGGAGCCATCAGCCCCAGAAATGGAGGGAAGGTTTGAGGGACAGGTGGGGGTGGAGGCCCTGCCAGTGTCTGAGGCATCAGCCCCTCCTTGACTGAAACTCCACCTGGTTGAAAGCTGGTGGAAAGCCCGTGGAGAAACCACGTCCTCCAGGAGAGTTGCAGCCTCCTCCCCAGGTCGTGGGGCACGCTGTGCTCTGCTTCTATCCTCAGGCTCAAGCACAAAAGGAAATATGGTCTGCTTCTTGAAGGAAGAATTTAAAGGGCCCCATGAAGGTCACAAGGACCTAACTGTGGGTTGATTTGAAAAGGCGGGAGCAGACAGAAAGAAACTGGATGACTGGAGCTGTGGCAACAACTGAGACCAGAGCAGTGGTTCCAGCTGCTGTGGATAAAACAGAAGCCAGAGGTAAAGCAACAAGATTCTGCCTGTGTGTCTGCAAGACTTTCTGCTGGAGAGGCTGGAGAAGGTGGGTATTGTAACGCCCACCCAATGTTTCAGCTTTCTTGTACAGGCACCATTGCAGAGGGTTGAAGGCACATAGATTGAGAGGCAAGAATCATGGAGGGGTGGAGTGTGGATTAAAGTGAGGGTTCCTATGGCCAGGATTCTCACCTGGCCCTGGTCAGCTAGCTCACTGCACACGTGTGGACAATGTCATTATTGACTCTATGAAGAGGTCTGCCCAGTGCTCTGAGTGACACGGTGGCACGGCTGCAAGGCTGCAGGAGAGCAGAGATGAGACTGAAGTGGTGGCAGCGTTGAGGACAGAGACTGAGACAGCTGTGTGGGCAGAGAGGCCCAGAGGCAGAGACCAGCTTGCTGCATGCAAATTCACTCTGAGTGGATGGGATTCTAGTGATTGACCTGCCTCCATGGAAATAAAGTTGGGTATACCCCTTTCATCCTAAGAATGTTCTATTGTCATTTCTTTGGTCTCATTGAATCCATAGTGAACTTACCTGGGGCTGACACCCATTGGCAAGACACTGTTTCTGCTTATTTTCTTGGGTCAGCTCCTGTTAAAAAATGGCTCCTCTTTATCCAATATGATATTGAAATGGTGGTAGATACTGAACAACTCATTTTTTTATCGCCTTGTAGAAAAAGCCCTTAGAAGCTTTTTATTCTTTTTTCTCCATGTGACACATGGGTGAGCATATTAGCTTAACTCTAAGTCTGGCATCTAGCTATAACATTCCACAATCCTAAAAGCTGTTACTCAGTGGTCTTTAAGTGTCCTGTAAGGAGAGTGTCTGAGGAAGGGGATGTTTTCAGGACACTGAGGGCTAATTACATGCACATCAACCTTGGGCTATTTTAATGAACTTGTTTTGTTTTCCTCATCTGTAAACCACTTAAATACTTTTAAAGTTTCTGGGATAGATTTTCTTATTCAAATTTACTTTCTAATGTCCATGGTCATTTCTTGAGTGCACTGCTCCCTTCCATGTGCCTCCTATATCATCAAGTTACTTTTTAGTCCATGGAAATACAATGATTATTAAGAGACATTTAAGAAGGGATAAAAATTCTGGAAGTCATAAGAAATCATAAATTCTTTTGAGGGATCATTTCAGTAGTTCCTCTGCCTTTAAGCTGGGTAGGCTTAAATATGTCCCAACATATTAAATCTAGTCATTGAATAAGTATTTTAGGAAAAATGTATGTTAAGCATGGTCCTGAGCCTAGAAACTCAGTAGAGAATCTTTGCAATTGAAATTATCATCATCATCATCACCTAAGTAATTCCACAAATCTTGTCACATTTCTTTCATAGTCTGACAACTCTTACAAATAACCTTTCTTGATTCTACATATTATGCACCAATCCTGGATTTACAGGACATGACATGGCTATTCATTATGTGATATCACCTATGTGTAGACTTGTCAAATATGTGTCTGTGTGTCTGAAATGGGCTTTATTTTGCAAGTGGATGGTTGAAGGAATTTGCACTTATAATATTTTTTAGAGGCACAGTAGCTAAGATCCTTAACCGGTAAGTCAGACTGACCTGGGATTAGTCTTATTTATGTATTCTTGCCAGCTTTATGAATGCACAAGTTGTTTATCTTCTGTCAGCCTCAATATTCTCACCTGAAAAATGGGAATTACCTCCTCACTGAGTGTTATGAGTTACTAAATGAGAAGATATCTAAATGTTTAACCTAGTGTTCAGTACACAGTTTATGCTCAATAAATGGTAGTTTTTTAGTGCTTGCTGTGTGCTTGTGATCTATATCTTACACAATAACATGAATTCATTTGCCATGATCATTTTTTTTCCAGATGAAGAAACTTAGACTGGGGAAATTTAAATGATGGTCTACATTTATGAAGCTAGTAAGTGATAGGATCCCAGACTCAGCCCCACCTCTAGCCATGACAGCCTGCTAACTCTCTCTCACTCCCCTGGTATACGTGTGCACCCATGAGCACACAGGCACAGATGAGCCAAGACCCTCCATCCTCTTGTGACATCTTAGAACCAGGTAATCCTGGAATTATAGAGTAAGGAAACATCAGTGATAATATAGGAAATATTCTAAATGCTTTGCAATTCCATGGATATTTATAGGTCTAAGACACTTTTGCATATTTTATGTATTTCAGTTCTGAACTTCCCCAGTAGATCTTGAGGGGGATGGCACATACTCTATTAATGCCAGTTTACAGAAGAGGAAAAGAAGGATTCAGAGTTTCCTTCAACTTTGCTTGGGTCTCAGCAGAGTGACTTGCTAAAGGCCACATATCTGGTAAGTGGTAAAACTCTCCAAGTCATCTCTTCTAACTTCAAGAGAATGCCCTTGTACATTACTTATCACATGGACTGTGGTATGTCTCATTTAATGACAGCTTCAGTATTTGCACAGCCTTTTTCTAGGGTTTTATGCGCCTCAACTAATTGAAGCTTTGAAACAAACTTTTGGGTGTGTATTTTTTTTTCCTTATAAAGGAAAAAAAAAGGCCTGGAGAATTTAAGTGAATTACTCAAGATCTAACAGAAAACAGAAGTAGGCATATGAACTCAGGTCATTGTACTATAGAATAATTCTCTACCACTCTACCACAATGCCTGAAGTCTGAGACCAGATAGCTTCAGGATGGAAGATTTTTATACTGAGGCCCCACTGAAAACCACTGTTGCTTTCATGCATGAATTGTTTTCAAGCTTAAAGATGTTGCTCAAAGTCAAACAGCTACTTTGTAGTTTCCTTCTCCTTTCTATTCAAATTCAAACCATCATCTACTACACATAATAACTGAATTTAATTTTCATGAAAAAATGCAATGTACCCTTCTCCTTGTCACTACATCCTTTCTCCATCTGTACTCCCAAAGATGGTTCAGAGCAGTAGAAATAATTTTTTAAAAAGCTTGAGTCCCAAATGGCTAAAGTTCTAGTTTCCTTGTTCTCTAGGTTCTAAACGACTACTAGCTGAACCTGAAAGACATAATACCTTCCTGTGGAACCTCTCTGGGTTGTTTTTTTAAAGGGGCAAACTGAGAGGAAAGACATTGCTTTTAACACCCACTTATCCTCTAACCCATTGGGTGTCCTCGCTGCAATATACGATGGAGGAGACAGTGTTCAAAATGATGGTGAATTTCGGTGGGAGTATAAATGGGAGTATCATTCTCAGAAGGTCGTTTGGTAACAGAGCAAACTGAAGATGTGCATATCCTTTAACCTAATGATCCTACTAGTGAAATAAATTATAATAAATAGTTTTTATAAGACTAAGAAAGATTAAAATACTGTCATAGTGGAAGCAATCTAAATATTATTTAGTTAGTAAACTAGTTGAATTAACTAGGATAAATCAAGTCAGTGAATTTATAAAGTTTTTTTAAAGAATGATGTAAGCCTGTATGCAAATGCAAGAAAACATGTTTAAGTATTTTTGGTAAGTGGATAAATAGGTTACAGGTAAGTATGTATTTGTATTTATGAATGCAACAGATGTTTATTATGCAATTAGTAAATGCCAAGCATTGCTCAGATGTGATCAAATTTGTATCACAAGTATTTTGTGTGTGTACTTCTGTTTTATATACACACAATAGAGAAATCTAAAGGACTGCTCATACAACAATTAATGGTATGGGGTTTGGAGGAAAATTTTACTTTTATCTTATTTTCTTGTAGAATTATTTGCATTTCAAAAATAATTAACATGTATTGTCTTTATAATTACAAAAGACCTTTAGAGTTGGCGGTTCTACTCCAACAAGCCCCAAGGATAAAAATGCCTCTGATGCTCTAGTTTCCCAAGAAGTGAAAGATAAAGCTCTTCCCAGTTCTATGCTGTAAGGGTCATCTGTTAGGCACAGAAAAGGGGTCCAGGAAAGGTTGTACTTGATGATGAGGCAGTGAGGCTCCAAGATCCTTAAGTTCCCTGAGTTTGAAATGCAGCTGCATTCACCACAGCTAAGGAGCTTTGCAAAAGGAGGCCAGAGGAGGGCCATGTCAATAACTGTCCCTAGAACTCCAAGTCACTTCATTATGCTGTACCGTAGCCATTGCTGAGATCTGCTCAGCTGGCTTCTGCAAATGACAGTGCCTTTGGGTTCATGGAGAAAATCCCTGCTTTTGATTCTTAGGTACATCTCTAGACAGGGCTGTCACCTAAATTCTGGTGATTCTCACCTCTGGTTTCACAATCATTTTGAGGAAGACTTAGAAAACACCAAAGTGGAGTAAAGCATGTCTTCAGTGTAACTTAGTGTGGTTTGAGCCTGGGTGTGAATGTGTTTTAAAAGCCCATTAGGTGATTCTAAACCCAGAGCCAACATTGAGAACCACTAGCCTTAGAGAAACAACTGCATTCTTGCCTTATCTCTAATATTTACTAGTTGGATGGCCTTGGGCATTATATTTCATCTGAGTTATCATTTGAAAAACAAAATGAAGATAAAAATATTCATTTTACAAAATTCAGGTGGTTGATGTGTTACATGACAGAATGTATATAAAAGTACTTTGGGTGCTAAGTAATATTATTTCATAAGTTTAACAAGTTTTTTTTCCCCCTGCTCATACATGTCACATAACTCAAGGTCAGTATCCCTAATGCACTATTTCTTGGTACATGGAATGTGAACTGTCTCCATGAAAATCACCTGGGCCGCTTGTTAAAAATGCAGAGTAAAAATGAAAAAAAATCTAGAAATACGGTCCAAGATCTACATTTTAAACAAACAATCTAGTGTGCTCCTGTGAAATAAAATTAAGAATATGCTAAATTCATGCAAGTGGTTGTAGCAGACTGTGGTTAACTCTCCAATATAGGGCAAAGGTTGGTGATAGTTCGATAGTAGTGGCCCTACCAGCATTTGGTTAATATAACAAGAGCAGATCAGAAGATAAAAATTCATTCTCAGCCTTGACCATATCAGGGTAGATTCTCTTAGTTGTCTCTGACTTTCTGTGCTGCGTCTTGTGAAAAGGGTTTATTACTATTTGGCCTAAGACAAAAAAGTGGTTTGCCATTGTTGAAACTTCATATAAGTTAGATGCCTGGTGGTAATCGTTTTTACATCATTTCCCTATTACAAAAATGTTATGCCTTGCAGGCTCCTTTGAGTGGGTGGCTCTGCTCACTCTGCCTTTAGACATCTCTGACTCCATAGACTGACTCAGTACCTTATCCAGCACAAGGATTTCTCATGTCTGCTGTTATTCCTCTTCTGCCTAGACAAAAGTCTGTACTTGGGTTGAAAATGCTGAGACCTCCCATAGGAAATGTTAAGTTCTTTTTCTTTTGATTTTTATTGAAATATAGTCAATGCACAATATTATATTAGTCTCAGATCTATGACATAGTGATTCAGCAATTATATACATCACTACATGCTCACCATGGTAAGTGTAGTTACCATCTGTCACCATACAAAGATACTCCATATTGTTGGGTATATTCCCTATGCTATACTTCCATTCCTGAGACTAATTTATTTTATAATTTGAAGTGTGTACTTCTGTATCCCCTTTACCCATTTCACCCACCTCCACCATGGTAACCAATAGTCCATTCTCTGAGTTTATGAGTCTTTTTCTATTTTGTTTTTCAGATTCTATGTAAATGAAATCATATGGTGTTTGTCTTTTGCTGTCTGATTTATTTCACTTAGCATAATATCCTTTAGGTCCATCCATATTGTCACAAATGGCAAGATTTCATTCTTTTTTATGGCCAAGTAATATTCTGTTGTATATACATTCCATATCTTCTTTAACCCTTCATCTATCAGTGGACATTGAAAATAATGCTGCAGTGATCTTAGGGATGCATTTATCTTTTTGAATTAGTGATTTTGTTTTCTTTGGGTAAGTTCTCAGAAGTGGAATTACTGGGTTATATGGTATTTCTAGGTATTTGTTTTTTGAGGAACCTCCATACTGCTTTCCATAGTGGCTGCACCAATTTACATTCCCACCAATAGTGTAAAAGAGTTCCCTTTTCTCCTCATCCTTGCCAACACTTGTTATTTTTTGTCTTGATGATATTAGCCATTCTGACTGTTGTTAGGTGATACCCCATTGTGGTTTTCATTTGCATTTTCTGATGATTAATGATGTTGAGCATCTTTCCGTGTGTCTGTTGGACACCTGTATGTATGCTTTGGAAAAATGTCTGTTCAGGGCCTCTGCCCATTTTTATATTAGATTATTTTTTTTCACTATTGACTTGTTTGAGTTTTGCATACATACAATATATATCCCTTATCAGATAAATTGTTTGCAAATATATTCTCCCATTCAGTAGGTTGTCTTTTTGTTGTGTTGATGGTTTCCTTTGTTGTGCAGAAGTTTTTTGTTTGATATATTGCAACTTGTTTATTTCTGCTTTTGTTCTTGCCTGAGGAGACATACCCAGAAAAAACTACTTATGCTGATGATCTTCAATAGTTTACTGCCCATGTTTTCTTCTAGGAGTTTTATGGTTTCAAGTGTTATATTTAGGTTTTAATTCATTTTGAGTTTATTTTTATGTGTGGTATAAGACAATGGTTTAGTTTCATTCTTTTGCATGTAGCTGTCCAGTTTTCCCAACATCATTTATTGAAGAGACTGCCTTTTTCCCATTTTGTATTCTTGCCTCCTTTGTTCTGTTAGTTGATTTATCAGTTCCTATACTAGTACCACACTGTTTTGAGTACTGTAGCTTTGTAGGATCATTCAAAATCAGGAAGCATGATACCCCCAGCTTTGTTCTTCTTTCTCAAGATTGCTTTGGCTATCAGGGTCTTTTGTGATTACATACAAATTTTAGGATCTTTTGCTCTGGCTCTGTAAAATATGTCATTGGTATTTTGATAAGGATTGCATTGAATCTGTAGACTGCCTTGGGCACTATCACCATTTTAATAATATTAGTTCTTCTCTTCATGATATAGGATATTTTTCCATTTATTTGTGTCATCTTCAGTTTCTTTCACTAATGTTTTATAGATTTCAAAATATGGGGCTTTCACTTCCTTGGTTATATTTATTCCTAGGAGGAAATGTTAAATTCTTAAGTATTGTATCCTGCCTCCAGCAGCACAAACAATCTCCAAAGACAGAAAAAGAGCTTAGGATTCTTGCTTTCAGCATGAGCAATTCCTACTTCTCTAGTACTTAGAATAGTTGCCTAGGAGATAGCTCAAGGGGCAAAAGGTAGCACACAGTCTGGAAAAGCTTCAAATGTGCCATTCTGTAGAAATGAAGGCTGGGTAGCTGAAGATTTGGGATGATCTCCTTGTACCTGTCACTTATGAGCTAAGTCCCTTCACCTCTCTGAGCTTCAGCTTACAAATCTGTAAAATAGGGAAAGCACAACTTTTCAAGCATTTCTCAAGAAACAAAATATTATGTGAGATTAGATTTTTTACATGATAGGATGATGCTTGGTACACCAGTGTACTGTACAAAGTTCTATAGGAATTTACATGACTGCAGACGATGTGGCAGCTAGTCATCCCTCAAATAATCAATGCTCTGCTCCCCGAACAGTAACCTTTGCAAGTGCTCAATGATGCCTGAAATTCGTTTACCAGAGACAAATCCCAACCTACCATAAATCGAAGCCATAGTTTGGAGCGCAAATGACTTGCAGAGCATCTGCTATCAAGGGGACCTAATGGCATGAAGCATTCAGAGCAGACAGGGAGAGTCCTTACAGGGAGAGTATACAGACTTCCGGGGTCCACAGGTAAAGCTAAATGAAGAGGGCAGGGGGAATAATGGTGAGAAAAGTGGGAAGATAGATTTCTGAGTGCAAAACATTAGGAATGTTCTTTGGTACAAAATTCATTTAAGTCTTGAAACACAGAATAACCTTCTCTTTCAAAACCTCCTCTGATCTGAGAGAAGCCTGACTATGATGCAGGAACCTGAGAGAGCCCTCTTGGGAACAGATAGGACATCTCTTTGGGGGCCACGAGGGAGGGGTCCTGGGCCTAGCTTATCAGAGTGGATTAGCGGCAGGTCAACCTTTTCACAAAGATAAGCTATTTCTCCATAAAAGTTTGCTGCCTAACAGACAGGGGCAGGAAATACTAATTCACAGGCTTTTAGTGCCTGACAGACACTTTCATATTCATAACTCGCTGTCTGCTTGCAACAGCCATTAAACTGGTGACAGGAGGCTTGGGTCTCCAAAGAGAGCATGATGACCTTGGTCAGGGTTAGCGGGGAAGAGAAGAATGAGGGAGCATGGAGAGATAGTGAGATCTATTCTTATAACAGTAAAAATAGAATTAAAATAGTCCAAGACCATTGCCACTTAACCCTAGAAACTTCTCACCCTGATCTTCTGTGTTGCCACATTACAGACTCAAGGATGGGTCAGAGTCAGAAAAAGACAAAAAAAGAAATCTAATTTATCGCCCTCTTTGCAAAGGTCTAGACAGGATAAGTGGTCTTTTCTTGGACACTATTCATATATCAATCTATTAGATACCAATCTATCTCATGACATATTCAGAATGTAGATGGTGGTACAGGGAGATTTATTGAAATGTGTCATTAAGCAGACCTGAAATATTTACAAAGTAATTTATTATGCTACCTTTTAAAGTACTTTGTGATTTCTAAATGCTAAAAATGTAAAATATTTTACTTAGCTATTTCAATTATAGGCAAATAAAATATACATATAATTGTAATAATGTTAATATTAAAAATGTGTAATAGATGCTTATGCACCAGGTATTATACTGAGTGCCTCATGTGGATTATCTCATTCAGCCCTGACAAGAACTCCATGAGCTGGATGATTTGTTCTCCTATTTTGCAGAAAATAAAACAAATGCTTAGTAAGGTTAAGACACTTGCTTATGATCACACAGTTAGTGGGAGGCAGAGCTCATATTTAAACTCAGCTTACAGGCCCTCAATCACCCTGCAGATGTATTCAGACTGTAAGGAGAAGCACTCTTGTGCAATGGTGGTGAACCTTGGAGGCCAAAGTGTCTGGGTAAAATATGGGCTTCACCATTTCCTGGCTATGAAACCCTGGCAAGTTATATAATTTCTTTGCCTTTTTTCCTCTGTAAAATGGGGTTATTACTGGCACCAGTCGGAGGATGGTTATGAGAACAAATTGTGTAAAGGATGTAGAACAGTATCTGTCACATTGTTTGAACTTTAAGCATGTTAGATAGTATTACTACTGAATAGAAAATCTTCAATCAGAAGAAAAAAAAGTGAAATATAGAATGTAGAATCTGGGCCTTTTCCTTATAATTCAACAAATAAATATTGAAAAACTTCTATGTGCCAGGCATTGTGATACTGTTAGGAAAATAATGATTAAAAAGTCTGATGTGTTCCCTGATAACAAAAGTGCAAGTTCTATAATAAATAAATAAAGCCCATCCAGCTGTCGCAAAACATTATAAGTATTTCATAGCCAGTTTACAGATGAGGACATTAAGGTTTAAGAGGCATATTTGCCAAAGGTTACAGTAATAATGAGGGTCTGAATCATATTTAAAATGAGCCCTTATTTTTCTGATTCTAAAAATCTTTGTTCTCATCTGCTCCATTATTTTGCATCATAAATCTGTGTGTATATCCTAACTTAAAAATAAAAGAAAAAAGCAAGTGGTGGCCAAGATGATTCAGAGAACTAGATTTCTGACTTTTAGTTCAAGGCTCTTTTTATCCACTTGAATGTCACAGGATATGAAAGTACTAGATTAAGTTACATAAAGAAATTTTACTGGTACTTGATGAGTATCCTATCCCCCCATATTGTCTGCCATGCACCTCTTTCCACAATCAGAAGGCATAAAGCAAATGACCTTAATGTAAAAAGGTAGCATTACTTTACATTAAATCCCCTATATGGATGAAATCCAGAGGGGTTGAATTCCTAAATGGGAAGGATAAACTAATGCTGGTATAAAAGGGGGACAACTTTATGACCTTCAGATAAGAAAGCATTTCTAAGATCAGGATCTAAAAATCATACACCACAAAGGAAAGCGCAGATGGATTTTAATACATCAAATTAAGCATAACTGTTAAACAAAAGATCGCATAGACAGAGTTAACAAACAGGTGCCAGACTCAATGAAGATAATTGCCAAATTAATAACTGACAAATAATTAAAAATACTGCAAAACACCAAGAAAAAGCTGTGAAATCCAAAAGAAAAATGAACTAATTATTTGAATAGCACATGAGGAAAATCTTGAAAGGCTGCTTACTTTGAAGAGATGCTCAACTTCAGTACTACTCATCAGAGTAACGCAAACTACAACAGTAACAAGACATAATTTTACACCATCAGAATGGTAACAATTACAGAAACACACCCACATGCTCATGATGATAGGTCAAAATGGGAACTCTTATGAATTGCTGATGGGACATAAGCTAATAAACCCCTTTGGATCCCAAATCATGTTCCATTTATCTCATTAATTTGTCCATACTCTAAAATAGAGCAATTGTGCTCTTATGGATAGGTCCACTAGGTCCCAGAGAAGCTTTTACAGGTGCACAGAGGCATGTGTTGTATGGTTTGCTACCTTCTTTCATATGTGCTGGTAAAGAGTTTGGCGCAATCTGTAGTCTATTAATAAGAGAGCCAACTAATGAAACAAAACACATAGCTAAGGATTACACTATGTAATAATCAGAAGGACTGAACTGTATCTGTATGAGGTGATATGGTTTGTTCCCCAAAATTTAATGTTAAGGGAAAAAATTATGAAAGCAATACTGACAATAGAGTGCAATTTGGCATAATTTACATGCATACATTCAGTAAACAAACCATATATTTTCAGACTTTTGTATATGTAAATATATATGTGAAAGTATATTGGAAGGAAATAGTTGAATAGAAAATTCATAGGTATCCATCAGGAGAGAAAAATAGGATTATAAATGTAAAATGCAGGGGAAATAATAAAATGTGCAATGACCGTGTACTGTGAATATGAGAGCAGCTATGACTACCTTATTAAAGAGAAAAACAGTGACAGAGTCATATATAATATTTCACCACTTGTTTAGCACTTACTATGCGCCCGGCTTTGCACTGTGTACTTTACATTAATTATGACATTTAACTGTCATAAAACATTACAAGTGAGTCTTGCACATTTATTTTACAAAGGAGAGAAATGAGGCATCAGGAGGCAAAATTGCCAAAGGTTACAAGGATAAGGAGGGGTTGATCTGGATTTGATACCTAGGATGCTGTTTGTCTGAGCCCAAATCCTGTGTTCTCAGTTCTATTGTCATGCCTCATTGATTATTTCAAGAGGGAATCCTATATGAAAATGAACAGAATAGGATAATAAAAGTTTTTGCAGCCCAGTGTCTATGAGTCATTTTAACTTTGAATTTCCAAATACTAATCACCTTGGAGAATCTTGGGCAAGCACAATAAAAGCTTATGTTGAATGTGTTTTGCTCCATTTTGCATAAGGAGGCAGTAGATGGGGAGGAGATCTCCAACCCCTAGCATTATATTTGACACATGGTAGGTACAAGTGATTGTTCTCCAAATGATAAAATGGCTCAATCAAGAGATATAATTAAGTTGGGGCTGAAGTGGAGTATAAAGTAGCTCAAGTTTTACACAATAGGCATGTCTAGACAAATAAGATATGAAACAGAAACTAAATTAAAGGGTTTGTCACAGGTGGTGGAATCACAAAGGGTTTCATTTATTTGGATGTTTGAGGAGTCATTATAAGCAAGTGTCAAGACAGATTCAGTAGAAAAGTTATCTGTGGTTCCATCAATGAATAGAATTTAAGATCTCAGGTCATCCAATAAGTTCTTCACAATGGTACAAAGGGCATATCAAAGTGTGGGCAAAGGGTCTGTTTGTGTTTATACAGAGGATCAAAGCCTAATTTGGCTACCCAGAAAATGAACTAAGATACGATATGAAGAAGAAGTTCCAACATCAACATACTCTGGAAGAGTCATTCCAGAAGATGATCATCAAAAAACTTCAACAAAGATCCTGGCACTGTTGCAGTTGTAGCTGCATTCATCCCACTGGTTCCTGGAATTGCCATTGGAATGAAGAAGGAGATATCTAAGCTGGCCTGTGCATACAGTAAAATAACAAATCTGACTGGATCTATACTGTTGGAACTCAACCAAGAATTAGGAGAAGTGCAAGTTGCAGTGCTCCAAAATCTTGAGACTACAGACTATCTACTGTAAAAAGAACATATGGGATGTGAACAGTTCCCAGGAATGTGTTGTTTTAAATTGTCTGATTTTTCTCAAACTATTCAAATTCAGTTAGACAATATCCATCATATCATAGATAAGTTTTCACAAATGCTTAGGGTGCCTAAGTGGTTTTCTTGGTTTCACTGGAGATGGCTGGTAATTGTAGGTCTGCTTTGGTTATGTAACTGTATTCCTATTATGTTAATGTGGGTGTGCAATTTCATTAGTAGTTTAAAACCTATACATGCTTAAGTTACTCTACAAGAAGATATGTCAAAGAAATAACCAATCTTCCCATGTTTTCTTCTGTCTGATACTTCTATAGCTTTCCTTCTTCCTTCCTAATTACAACCCTTAAATAGAATTCGTGCCTCATATCGAATTTACCGAGTATCATAATTCTTCCAAGTGATAAAGATACCTCAAGACAAATGTTGGGCATAAAACCCACAGGGCATAAATCTGCAAAGAAGTAAAAAGCCAACCTTTTCAAACAATATTGCTTCTCTCTCACTTACCAACTTTACATTTCCCTGTATGGCCCCGGAAGATGACTGGTTAGCCAGAGACGGGTAAGATTCCTCAAGGGAGGAACAACCTAAGACAGGCACAGTCGCAGGGGGGCCATCAGGTGAGAAATTGGGGATCAACAGAGGTGAGGCTTAGAACCTCACCCCCTCCTGTTTTGAGAGAAATCATCTGCATCCGTGGATGTTTTGTTGCCCTTGTCTAGCTTGGGTTAATACTTCGCCTATAGGCACACACCTGATCATCTACATTTGCTTTCTTACAACACTAAACTATGTTTTCTACCTTTATCTTGCATCTACCTACCACTTCAACATTTTATTTAAAAAAAATAATAATAATAATAATAATAAGGGAGAAATGTGGGATCCACATATAAATCAAGTATAAAAATCAAACAAATAATCATATCTGACCTGATTGTTTATAGTTCATAATACGTGATCAAAACTGAAAGTTTCTGTGATGACTGCCCTTGCACTGTTCACTATGTAAGAACTTATTCACTATGTAAGAACTTGTTCACCATGTAAGAACTTGTTCGTTGTGCTTCAGAAGATCGGAGACTGATGAGAATTAGGCTTGGGGTGGATTAATGATTGTGCATCGAGTCCTCTGTACAGAATTTTACTGTTGTTAACTGTTAACAACCATTTGATCAATAAATATGAGAGATGCCCTCTCAAAAAAAAAAAAAAAGATCTCAGGTCAAATGCCAGGGTTCATGTTGAGTCAGAACCAGGGACAGCACACGGGCCTTGCTGAGACCATTGCCCTTTGTCAGCTGCATCACACATTTTCTGCCAGCCTAATCCATGATGCTATCCCATAGGCAGTAAAGAACCCGTGTTTCTGGAGTCAGATCCTGTTCCTCAGTGCATGAGTTTTCATGCTGTTCCTTCTGAGAATCCACAGCCTGTATTATGTCTACTTTCTAAGGGTAGATATCTACCCTTACATTTTCCATTTCCATTTACTTTTTAGCTTGAGATGTTTCATGAAATATGTAGGAGCTGATGGTAGGGAGTATCTGAGAATCATCTTCATCAATGCATCCTTACCCCAGGGCCTACTCATTGTATCCTTCTGCACTAGGTCTGAAGCAGTGGTACTAATGCCCAGGACGAAAATGTCATCCATTGAGCGAGGAGAGAAAAACTATTTTCACTGAAGCCAAACCTTGTAAACAGAAATGTCCAGGTTCAACAGGATGTCAAGTGTGTCTCTGTGTTTCCATTCACCTGTCGATATGCAATGTTTCCAAACTCAAAGGATGACAGGAAAAGGAAAAAAAGAGAAGAATCTTTATGAGAGAGTATAGAAGCAAGTCATGTCCTCAGCAAGCATGGAGATAAAAAGAAGGCAACCCCAGGAGTCAGTGTGCAGCTGGAGAAAGCACAGGGCAAAAATAATTACATAGAGATTTTATGTCTGAAATTTCCAGGAATGAGTTGGGTGACTTTGGATTAGTCATTTAATCTACTCTGCCTCAGTTTACTTATCTGTCAGATGGAAATAATTAGATTCTCTCATATGACTCACAGAACTATTGAGAAATAAGGTAATATAAAATGCATTTGGAAAATGATGTATTGCTGCTATTAGAACCAATAGATTATTATTAACAGAAATATGTGGCCAGAGAAGGTACATTTTAATTAACAATGGCTTAGATATATCAAGAGAAAATTTTATTCTCACCTCTGTTGGAATGCAGTAGTATAGGAAGTGATAGTGTGAACATGAGAAATTTAGGAAATACTCATTCAAAGTGGAATGTAAAGATATTTTGTCAAACAGAGAATCATAATAATGTAAGAAGGCCTACCAGAAGATGTCTTTAAGTCCAAGGAAATAGATAGAGAAGCACTAGGCACATTTAAGAAATAATTAGGTGGCTTTGTGGGGGAAATGAGACTGTATCTAGTGAGAAAGAGAACATGGGAAATGAAGAATGGACATAAGAAGCTAATAATAAGACCAGGTAGGAAGATCTGTTGGAAGATTTCTTACTTTCCTCAAGGAAAGTTTGTCAGAGGTTGTTAATGAGCACTTCAGGTATGGATGCACAAAGAAATCCATGGATCTTTCATGACGTAACACTGTGTCAAAATGTTAAGAGAATCACAGAGTTGAAAGGGTCTGAGAGATTGGTTACCAGAGAAGGGGAGCTCACTACCTCAAGAGCTCCTCTGTGCTGTTACCATACAGCACCTTTTGTTCACATCTCTTCTTTACATGGAAATGACATTTGCAGTTGTGCTATGTCTAACAAACGATGTTATCCTATACATTGACAATACAGTCAGCCCACCTATCAACATTTTCTGAGTGTCTGTTCTGGGCTAGGCATTGACTAAGCAGTAGAGATTTAAAGATAGAAGACATAGTGTTAAATAATTTATAAATGTGCTGGATATCAAAAATACTGTAACATAAATGAAGAAATTTCTTTGGCAGACTCATCAGTAAACTCAACACAACTAAGGAAAGAATCAGTGAGCCTGAAATAGGTCAAAAGAAACTTCCCAAACTGATCTCCAAAAAGAAAAAAAGAATGATGGGAACGAAAGCAAACCATAACAGAACATGGAAAAACTGCAGCACAATCACAAATGGTGTTACATATGCATAACTGGAGTACCAGAAAAAGAAGAAAGGGTGAATGAAACAGAAGAAATACTTGAAGTAGTAATCTCTGACAAATTTCCATGATCAATCATAGACAGCAAGCCACAAATCCAAGAAGATCAGAGAAAGCAAAGCAGAATAAATATACCAAACATGCACACCTATGTATATATCATGTTTAAAGAGGTCTTCTGTTACTAAGTCCAGAACAGCAGTTTCTCCCACACCATTAAGCAATTCTCTGGACACCAGCTAGATGTCCTACAAGTCAACTCATTTCCAACACTACACAGAAACAGCATCAGATTCCACAGGTTAAGTGTTCAGTCTACAAGTCTGCCCATACTTCTCACTTCAGATGCCAATTGCAAGCCCAAGTTGCAGCTAAACATAGTTTAGTTATGGTTAAAAGTAAAAAGAGTGATAATGCTAAGTACATGGATAAAGAGAGTTTTTGGAACTGTAGCTCTTTATAAACTATTAATTAGACATAAAATGATACAGTCACCTTGGAAACTGTTTTATAGTTTCCTACTAAGTTAAACACACATCTGCCATAAGATCCAGATATTGAACTTCTACATGTTTACTTCAAATAAATGAAATCATATGTTCACACAAGCATTTGTGCACAAATGTGTATAGCAATTTTATTGGTAATGGCCAAAAATCTGAAAACAACCCAAATGTCCCTATGAAAGTGAATGAATAAATGGATTGTGGTGTGTTCATACAACAGAGTTTTTGTGACACAAAAGAACAAATTAATGATACGTGTGACAGTATGATCAAAGTATGATGAAAAACTTCATGCTGAGTGAGGGAAGCCAGAAAATAATGTGCATTGTGCATGATTCTATTCACATAACCTGGAAAATGCAGACTCATCGCTAGTGACAGATCAGATCAGAAGTTTCCTGGTTAAGAGGAGTAGAGAGTTGATGGATTAAAAAGGGTGCAAGAAAACTTGAAAGTGATGGAAATTTTTGTTATCTTGATTGTGTTAATGGTTTCAGAGGTACAGTTACATATATAAATAACATATATGCTGTTTACTATAAGCCATTTATTCCTCACAGTTTGTCAAAAAAAGTGAGAAAGGTTTTTAAAAACTTGTTCCCTTCTCTATTGTTAATCTTGTCTCATGCCACAGGCAACAAATTATCCAGCTGATGCAGTAGTTTGAAAAGTATTTTAATCCATTTTATCTATCTTTGAATGACACACTAAAAGGAAACCACATAAATAAAACAGGTTAAAATGAAGCTGTTTTGCTTAAAGTGAGGTTGGTAGCCATGAAAGTCCCCACATATACTGCCCTGATTGGAACTCCAGCCCTAGCTTTCCTTCATTGCCGCCCACAGAACCTGAGCTGTAAATAAATATTTGACTCCATGCTTTTTCTAAGCTGTAAATTTATAAGTCTGATTATGCCAATCAATGACCATAGCAATCTCAGCCCTGATAGTGAATCATGATTGACTTGGATAAGCCATTTCTCTATATCTCAATCTGTCCATTAAAAAAATAATCAGAGTGATGAACCATACTACTTGTGGTTACTTACTTGACCAATATGAGCTCTAAATAATTTAATTGTATGAAAGAAAAAAGTGTGCATTGAAAAATCTCTTAAGTTGCAATGTGGAAAATGGAACCCAATCCGGATATTTCAAGAGGAAGGAATTCAAAACAGGGAATTAAATTCTTACAAAACTTTTGGAAGGACAGAGGTAGAAATGGTCAGGGAAGGTGCTGATATCACTTGGGAACTCAAAAAGTGCAAGAATCTCAGATAATTTCTGCCAATTATATTAGCTGCTAGGAGTAGTGATCTACAGGAGAATACAAAATATCACATCTGCCTTCTGTTTAAGCCCATTTAAGCCCAGCATGAACTGCTGCCACTGTGATAATGGCTGCTCTTTCTTTTTTACTTTCCAAATGTCTTGCCAGTATTTTTCACTAGTGAACCTAAATTGGAATGGGCTGACTAAAAAGTGTGGATTCTAGTCTTCCAGTTGCTATGATACAGAAAATGGCCTAATATGGTAAGATACTAACAAATAATCTAGTGCAGGCACTATTTAATGTCATGAAGGACCAGGTTTACTATATGTAAAATACTAGTGAACCATCATTAAGTGTTTGATCAATGAATGAATGGATACATTCAGTGCAGCGTGAAATTATATGAGTAGACTTTGTTGGAGAAATGGAATCCAGCCAAGTCTTGAACTATGTGTGAAGTTCTTCATAAAAGAAAATCAAGTAGAAATTGTGATGTATCAGTTGGATTTTGCTACGTAACAGATTACTCCAAAACTTTGACTTAACACAAATGTTAATTTAGCTCACGGTTCTGTGTGCTAACTGAAAAGTGTCTCTGGTCTGATCTACTCACTCATGCAATTGCTGTCATCAGCCTGAGGATTGGTTTGTCTCAGCTGACTTCGGCTATAATGATTCAGTTCTGCTCTGTGTGGCATCTTATACTTCAGCACATCATACTGAATCTTTTTTTCTGGTAGCTTGGTAGCTTGTCTGGCAGGTTTCCTGGTATGTTTCAGAGAGGAAGAGTAGAAACATACAAAACTTTTGATGGTAGGCTAATAACTTATACCATGTCAACTCTATAACAACCTATTGGTCTAACAAGTCACAAGGCCAGTTCAAATTCAAGATGTAGAGAAATAGAGTAAAACTGATGAGGATGTGGATACAGAAAGACTGATAAATTATGACCTTTTTTTGTAATTGCACACTACTATCTCTGTTAATTGATTAAGTCAATAGTCTAAAGCTGTGTAGACAGGAATGTTGTTTATAGATTGGAGGATCGGGGAATGTTGGAGATTAGTTATGTGAACATAGTCTGATTCTGCAGTATTGGATAATATTAGGTTTATAGAATCCTGTGCATACAGCATTAGATAAAACAGAAAGCAAAGACAGTTTTCCTCAATGGCCTTGTTTTATAGATGACAGATATCTGACCCAGAAATGTAAGTGAATTTCTCAAGGTTTTATATTCATCAGATGTATTCCAATGGGACCAAAACCCTACACGTATGTCTAATAGTCCAGTGCCTTGACTATCAAGGAAAAACCATTTTGACTTCTCTGGAGTACAGGGTGCATGTATGAGACATATGGGTAGGAATGTATTTGTTTGTGTATGTGTGTATGCACACATGTGTATACATGTCAGCACATGCACACACACACACATATATACACAGTAGAAATAAGAGGCATGAGTACCATTTTGCATAGACCTGCTGCCCAATTTTGATTTGGCTCATTTCCTAATTTCTTTTATTATACCCTAAGCAGAAGTTATTCCCAGAGCTAATTCATACATACACTGTTTAGCACATGCCATCTGCTTCTAAAACCTGTGGCTGCACACAACACATGTCTTTTAAGGTAACTAAGTTCTGATATAGTCCTAGAATAAATGGAGGTATTGCCTTTCTTTAGGAAAAATAAAGAAGTTATCATAATCCTTTCATATAGCCATTTCCTCCAGCTTTTGATGACATAAAAAATATCCCCTCAGAAAAACCACTTTTGTGTGTTTTCCAGAAAGCTTATTGATCTGCACTTAAGAAAGTGGAATCACCCATCTAAAAACAAGTAAAGCTTAAATTCAGGAAAAGTCCCAGTAATAGGAAATTTTTAAAGAAATGTGTTATTTTGAAGGACATTTGAAAACCAAAAGCTTGTGTATTTTAGGTTTGCTGAGTCAAGCAGCTATGGTTTTCAATAGGACTTTCTGGATTTTTTAGTTTTGTGATTTTAGATAATTCACTTGACATCTCTGAGACTCAGGTTCCTCATCTTTACCAAGGAGGTGGGAGGTAGCAGTTATATATCCTCTGATTTTTATAATGAATACTAGTGATGCATAGCCTTGAGACAGGCAGTACAGTGCCTGGCAAAGAGTAAATGTTCAAGTAAGTGCTAGTCAGTTATATTGCTATATGATTAAACTCATAGAAAAATTCAGTGAAAGTTTATAATTAAACCATTATGATTGCTGTAGTTTGCAAATTAATTGTGAAGGTTAAATAGGGGTGAATATTGGAGAGCAGAGAGCATCAAGTGAAAATGTGCATAAACAGGAAACAGCTTCCCTTTATTGTACTAGCTATGTGCTAGATGTTCTATCCGGGGCTTCACATACATTATTTTATTGAGTCTCTTTATTAACTGTTTTACAGACAGGAAAACTGAGACTCAAGAGAAGTTAAATATATTATCTATAGTCTTAGGATTAAGAAGTGGGATCTGAACCCATATTTAGCTGACTTCAAAGCATTTGATTTTGAGGAATGTTGGAAATTTATCATGTTTCCTTTACTCAGATCATATTTAATCTAGATAAGCTTTCAGAATCTACACTCTGGATCTGGACTGCCACACTTTCCTCCAATAAGTGCTGGGTTATAAAATGTACAATAAAATAATTTGTTGAGTTTTCCATCTAAATTGACAGTGAAGTTCAAGAAGTCATAAAACTTGGGCTGATGCAATATTTTACTCAAACAAAGAGCCACATATAGAGACTAGAGCTCAAAAAACACTGGAGAGTTATGTAGTAATTAAAAATGTCAGGGAGGGGCTTCTAGATTAAAGATGGCAGCATGAGAGAAGAGACAGAGGTTTCCTCCTAAAACCATATACAATTACAAAATATAGTTGGTACAACTAATCCTGAAAGAGCAACAGGAAAGAGGACGGCACCAGACTGCATACACTTGGAGAAAAGAGGCAGACTTCATGGAACAGGGCATGAATACTGCTCACCTGCGACCGCCGACATTGCTTCAGGGACTGAGCAGCTTCAGAGTAGAGCTTCTGGACATTAGAGGGCACCATATGCAAATATGAAACGCCAAAGGAAACTGGTCCACAGTAAAATTAATATAACTCTGGAGAAAGATTTAAATGACATGGACCTTATGACTCTTTCTGAAAGGGAGTTCAAAATAATAATCATCAACATGCTAATGGAGGTATGGAAAGATATCCAAGAACTCAGGAATGAATTCAGATTGGAGATCCAATCACTGAAGAGCATGATGGAGGGTATTAAAAGCAGGTTGGATATGGTGGAGGAGATGATAAATGAAATAGAAACTAGAGAAGAGGAATACAAAGAAGCTGAGGCACAGAGAGAAAAAAGGATCTCTAAAACTGAAAGAATATTGAGAGAACTGTGTGACCAATACAAACAGAACAATATTCGCATTATAGGGATACCAGAAGAAGAAGAGAGAGAGAAAGGGATAGAGAGTGTCTTTGAGAAGGTAGTTGCTGAGAACTTCCCCAATCTGGGGAAGAAGACAGTCTCTTAGGCCATGGAGATTCACAGATCTCCCAACACAAGGGACCCAAGGAAGACAACACCAAGACATATACTAATAAAATTGGCAAAGATCAAGGATAAGGATAGACTATTAAAAGCAGCCAGAGAGAGAAATAAGATCACATACAAAGGAAAGCCCATCAGGCCAACATCAGACTTCATCAGACAACATTACAGGCCAGAAGGGAGTGGCATAATGTATTTAATGCAATGAAGCAGAAGGGCCTGGAACCAAGATTACTTTATCCCACAAGACTATCATTTAAATTTAAAGGAGGGATTAAACAATTTCCAGATAAGCAAAAGCTGAGAGAATTTACCTCCCACAAACCATCTCTATAGTCTATTTTGGAGGGACTGCTTTAGATGGAAATGTTCCTAAGGTTAATAGCTGTCACAAGAGGAAATAAAGCCACAGTAAAGAAAGTGGAACAGCTAATTACTAAGCAAATGCAAATTTAAATTAACTATCCCCAAAGTCAATCAAGGGATAGACAAAGAATACAGAATGTGATACCTAATATATAAAGAATGGAGGAGGAAGAAAAAGAAGGAGAAAAAGAAAAGAACCTTTAGATTGTGTTTATAATAGCATATTAAGTGAGTTAAGTTAGACTCTTAGATAGTAAGGAAATTAACCTTGAACTTTTGGTAACCACAAATCTAAAGCCTGCAGTGGCAATAAGTACACACCTATCGATAATCACCCCAAATGTAAATGGACTGAATGCACCAATCAAAAGACATAGTCACTGAATGGATGAAAAAATAAGACCCATCTATATACTGCCTACAAGAGACTCACTTTAAACCCAAAGACATACACAGACTAAAAGAGATGGGATGGAAAAGATATTTCATGCAACTAACAGAGAGAAAAAAGCAGGAGTTGCAGTACTTGTATCAGACAAAATAGACTTCAAAACACAGAAAGTAACAAGAGACAAAGAAGGACATTACATAATGATAAAGGGGTCAATGCAACAACAAGATATAACCATTACAAATATCTATGCTCCTAACACAGGAGCACCCACATACGTGAAACAAATACTAAAAGAATTAAAAATGGAAATAGAATGCAATGCATTCATTCTATGAGACTTCAACACTCCACTCACTCTGAAGGACAGAATAACCAGACAGAAGATAAGTAAGGAGACAGAAGCACTGAACAACACAATAGAACAGATGGACCTAACAGACATCTACAGAACTCTACACCCAAAAGCAGCAGAATACACATTCTTCTCAAGTGCACATGGAACATTTTCAAGAATAGATCATATACTAGGCCACAAAAAGAGTCTCACTAAATTCCAAAAGATTGAAATTGTACTAACCAGTTTCTCAGATCACAAATGTATGAAACTAGAAATAAATTATGCAAAGAAAATGAAAAATCCCACAAACACATGGAGACTTCACAACATGCTCCTAAATAACCAATGGATTAATGACCAAATAAAAACAGAGATCAAGCAATATATGGAGACAAATAACAACAATAATTCAACACCACAAAATCTGTGGGATGCAGCCAAGTCTGTGCTAAGAGGAAAGTATATTGCAATACACACCTACCTCAAGAAAGAAGAACAATCCCATATAAGCAGTCTAAACTCACAATTAATGAAACTACAAAAAGAACAAAAAATGAGGCCCAAAGTCAGTAGAAGGAGGGACATAATAAAGATTAGAGCAGAAATAAATAAAATTGAGAAGAACAAAACAATGGAAAGAATCAATGAAAGCAAGAGCTGATTCTTCGAGAAAATAAACAAAATAGATAAACCCTTAGCCAGATTTATCAAGAAAAAAAGAGAGTCTACACACATAAACAGAATCAGAAATGAGAAAGGAAAAATCACTATGGAACACCATAAAAATACAAAGAATTATTAGAGAATACTATGAAAAATTATATGCTAACAAACTGGATGACCTAGAAGAAATGGACAACTTTCTAGAAAAATACAACCTTCCAAGACTGACCAAGGAAGAAACAGAAAATCTGAATAGACCAATTACCAGCAACGAAATTGAACTGGTAATCAAAAACCTACCTAAGAACAAAGCTCCTGGTCCAGATGGCTTCACCGCTGAATTTTATCAAACATTTAGTGAAGACATAATACCCATTCTCCTTAAAGTTTTCCAAAAAATAGAAAAAGAGGGAATACTTCCAAACTCATTCTATGAGGCTAGCATCACTCTAATACCAAAACCAAGCAAAGACACCACAAAAAAAGAAAATTACATACCAATATCCCTGATGGATATAGATGCAAAAATACTCAACAAAATATTAGCAAACCAAATTCAAAAATACATAAAAAACATCATCCATCATGATCAAGTAGGATTTATTCCAGGGATGCAAGGATGGTACAACATTAAAAAATCCATCAACATCATCCACCACATCAACAAAAAGAAGGACAAAAACCACATGATCATCTCCATAGATGTTGACAAAATTCAACATCCATTCATGATAAAAACTCTCAATAAAATGGGTATAGAGGGCAAGTACCTCAACATAATAAAGGCCATATATGACAAATCACAACCAACATTATACTTAACGGCAAGAAACTGAAAGCTTTTCCTTTAAGATAGGGAGGAAGACAAGGATGCCCACTCTCCCCACTTCTCTTCAACATAGTACTGGAGGTCCTAGCCATGGCAATCAGACAATACAAAGAAATAAAAGGCATCCAGATTGGCAAGGAAGAAGTTAAGCTGTCCTTGTTTGCAGACGACATGATATTGTACATAAAAACCCTAAAGAATCCACTCCAAAACTACTAGATCTAATATCTGAATTCAGCAAAGTTGCAGGCTACAAAATTAATACACAGAAATATGTGGCATTCCTATACACTAACAATGAACTAGCAGAGAGAGAAATCAGGAAAATAATTCCATTCACAATTGCATCAAAAAGAATAAAATACCTAGGAATAAACCTAACCAAGGAAGTGAAAGACCTATACTCTGAAAACTACAAGACACTCATGAGAGAAATTAAAGAAGATACCAATAAATGGAAACACATCCGGTGCTCATGGATAGGAAGAATTAATATTGTCAAAATGGCCATTCTGCCTAAAGCAATCTATAGATTCAATGCAATTCCTATCAAAATATCAACAGCATTCTTCAACAAACTAGAGAAAATCATCCTAAAATTCATATGGAGCCACAAAAGACCTCAAATAGCCAAAGTAATCCTGAGAAGGAAGAATAAAGCAGGGGGAATTATGCTCCCCAACTTCAAGCTCTACTACAAAGCCACAGTAATCAAGACAATTTGGTACTGGCACAAGAACAGACCCATAGACCAATGGAACAGACTAGAGAGCCCTACCATATATGGTCAATTAATGTATGATAAAGGAGCCAAGGACATACAATAGGGAAATGACAGCCTCTTCAACAGCTGGTGTTGGCAAAACTGGACAGCTACATGCAAGAGAATGAAACTGGATTATTGTGTAACCCCATACACAAAGGTAAACTCGAAATGGATTAAAGACTTGAATGTAAGTCATGAAACCATAAAACTCTTAGAAGACAACATAGGCAAACATCTCCTGAATATAAGCATGAGCAATGTCTTCCTAAACCCATCTCCTCGAGAAAAGGAAACAAAAGCAAAAATGAACTCATGGGACTACATCAAATTTAAAACTTTTTGTATGGCAAAGGACATCATCAACAAAACAAAAAGGCATCCTACAGTATGGAAGAATATATTTGTAAATGACATATCCAACAAGGGGTTAACATCCAAAATATATAAAGAACTTGCACACCTCAACACCCAAAAAGCAAATAACCTGATTAACAAATGGGCAGAGGATATGAAGAGATGGTTCTCAAAATAAGAAATTCAGATGGCCAACAGACACATGAGAAGATGCTCCACATCACTAATCATCAGGGAAATGCAAATTATAACCACAATGAGATATCACCTCACACCGGTAAGGATGGCCAGCATCGAAAGGACTAAGAACAACAAATGCTGGTGAGGATGCGGAGAAAGGGGAACCCTCCTACCCTGCTGGTGGGAATGTAAACTAGTTCAACCATTGTGGAAAGCAGTATGGAGGTTCCTCAAAAAACTAAAAATAGAAATACCATTTGACCCGGGAATCCCACTCCTTGGAATATACCCAAAGAATCTATCTTCTCAGATTCAAAAAGACATATGCACCCCTATGTTTATCACAGCACTTTTTACAATAGCCAAGATATGGAAGCAACCTAAGTGTCCATCTGTAGATGATGGATAAAGAAGATGTGGTACATATATACGATGAAATACTATTCAGCCATAAGAAACAAATCCTACCATTTGCAACAACATGGTTGGAGCTGGAAGACATTACGCTCAGTGAAATAAGCCAGGCGGAGAAAGACAAATGCCAAATGATTTCCCTCATTTGTGGAGTATAACAATGAAGCAAAACTGAAACAACAAAATGGCAGCAGACTCACAGACTCCAAGAATGAACTAGTGGTTACCAAAGGGGAGGGGTGTGGCAGGGTGGATGGGGAGGGAGGGAAAAGGGGAGTGAGGGGTATTATGTTTAGTACATATGGTGTGGGGGATCATGGGGAGAACAGTGTATCACAGAGAAGGGACATAGTGGATCTCTGGCAACTTGCTGCATTGATGGACAGTGACTGCATTGGGGTATGGATGGGGACTTGATAATATGGGTAAATGCAGTAACCACATTATTTTTTTATGTGAAACCTTCATAGGAGTGTATATCAATCATACCTTAATAAAATATTTTTTTAAATCTCAGGAAGGATCTAGAGGCATAGAGAATGATACAGGGGTCAGTGGCTTAAAGATCAGATTTTTCTGCGCTGGTTCAAAAGTGATGGGAAAAGATATGTCTGTGTAAGAGTATGTTGCATCACCAAGTTCTGAGGATGGGATTGTAGGACTACAGATGCTGCCTTCCAGAATTCTTACTCCAGGAAGACTTGTCCTTTTCATATTATTCTAGGAGGTATGAAAGAAATAACTGATTGCTCCAGTATATTTCCTCTCAAGGGCGTTTTTGTCCCCTGAGCTTTGAACATTGATCAATTGATGAAATCATAGGTTGCACAAGACTAAACCACAGGTAATAGCATGTCTTTATATGTGGTAGGTGCTCCCTAAATACCTGTGGCTGATAACACAATTCCATGTTCATGTGGAAAAAGCAGGAGAAGTGAGCTCAAATGAAAACCTTGTTTAATGTTTTGTATGTGCAGATTCACTTTAACTCTTTAACTTCTATTTTCTTATCTCTGAATCAAAGTTCAGAGCCTTGTTTAGGGTGAGAAAAGGAGGAGGTAAAGATTATGAAATTATTACTTAAATTTTTTATATAAATCCCTTGGGTTATCCACATACATTCGCATATATTATGTATTACTGGACAGAAGACTAAGGACTACACCCACTAGTTCCAATGTTTGGATTCAGTTTGCAGATTACCAAAGAATGTGCTGCTCCTATGATCCATTTGGTAGGCTTGTAATACGTGACAGCCACCCACCTTCTAAAGAGCTCTGTTACTTACTTTTAGGACCCTTTTTTAAGAGTAGGAGTTAAAATGTTGTGCAACTACTGAGTAACTCAAACCAGGAAGCCAGGAGTCATTTCTTTAATTTCAAAATTTTTGTCCAGTTATTTATGTCCAAAGATATAACTGGCATATAATATTATTTAAGTTTTATGGTGTATGTCATAATGATTTGACATATGTATATGTTGTGAAATGTTTACCCCAATAAGTTTGGTTAATATCCATCACTTCAGTTATGTATTTTTTTTCCTTGTAAAAAGAACTTTTAGGAGTTGATCTTTTAGCAACTCGCAAATATACAGTATTGTTAGCTATGGTCACCATGTTGTTTATTATATCATCCAAACTTGTCTTATAACTGGAAGTTTATACTCTTTGACCACCTCCACCCATTTCTGCTATCCCCTACTGCGCACCCCTTCCTCTGGCAACCACCAGTCTGTATCCTTGTTTGTTTTAGGTTCCACATGTAAGTGAAATCATACAGTATTAGGTTTTTCTGTCCAATTTATTTCACTTAGTAGTCATTTAAATTTTTTCCTCTCCTCACCATACCCATCTAGTCAATAACCATTGTAAATCTTTACATTTCCCTCTCTCTCCACCATCCCTATCCTAGCCCTCTTGGATTTTTACAAGAATCTTCAAACTTGTCTTTTTCATTTTCAGTCTTATTTCCTTTGAGACACTTCCTCATTTCAAGTGGAATAGTCATTTAAAGATAGCATGAAAAAATACTATGATCATGAGGGTCATGAAATCTCTTAGCTTAGTATCATTATATGACTTCTCTTAGCTTCTAAGACAAAATCCAAAACTCCTAAACATGATTTTAAGACCCTGCATAGTGTGACTCTCTTATTTCATCATGTCACCTCTCCATCCTATTCCGTGCTCTACTAAACATTCCATAAACTTGGCCTGTGCCCTCTGCCTAGAATGTTATTCTCCTTCTAATACCGTTATCCTTGTTTTCTCAACCCTACAGGCCCCTATGTAAATGCCACTTCTTGGAGTGAGTTGCTGAGCCCTAGATCAGTTGATGAATCTCTGCTATATCCTCTTAAATCTTCCTGTGATTTCCTTATCATAATGTTCAGTACTTTGCACATATTAAAAACTAAAAATACGTCTGCTAAATGAAGAATGAATATGTATGTGAAGTCTACGTTGTTTAAGCCATAGTTCATTTTTTTAACAGAAATGACCCATACCTTACCGAGCATCGTTTCTTCTATCTCTAGAAAATGTCCTTGCTCTAAAAAATTTAATGAGTTAATGAATTTATATGAACCAGAATCAACAGACGTCATGAATTAAATTCTCCCTTTTTAGTGACTCGTGAGATATACTTAAATACAGTTCAGACTGATTATCAGTTGCACAAAAAAGTACATTTTTGGTTCTGGTGGCCAGTCTGAGAGGGAAGAGACTCAGATCTCTGACAAGTAGAAGAGGATGAATGCAGTTTTACATTTGCCTTCCTTGATTTCACTCTTTGTCTCTGGCCTCAGGTTTGAGACCTGAAGAGATCTGTCTGCCTGGAAAGATGTAAGGCTGAGTTAATTTATAAGAGTGCAGACAGCTAGAGAGTTGGCTTAATTGAAAGATATAATTACCAGGTGTTGAAGGCAAAGGGGTTCATTAATTTCACAGACATTGTGTTGACTGAACTCTCCTCATTTTAATTTTTCACAACACATCAAGGAGGGGGGACACCTGTGGGTCACGAGAATGGACCAATCCTGGGCTTGCAGGCATTTAAAATTCCACCCCTGGGGCAAGCAATTTTTCAGAAGTAGAAGGCCAAGTTGTTTTCTCCTGTTTAAAACTGCTCTTTATAAAACCCCGAAACGACTCTCCTTTGCCCCTTCCAGGCTCTGTGAAACCCTTCATAATCTGGCCTTTGTCTACTTTTCCTGCTCCAGATTTTCAATACACATTCCCATCCCTGTGTTGTCTGCATCAGACACATTGAACTGATAATAATGCAAATAATACTTGTTGTCATAGTCATTTTTCATTATTGCTATTAAATTTACTATACTCATTCTCTGCACACAAAACACCACTCTAAGCATTCATTTACATTAGTTCCTGAGGTTCTGCTGATGACCCATGGTAGGTACTGTTCCTATTTTAAAGAAGGGAACTGTGAGTCCTGTGAGTCTGGGAGCCATGCCAATACTTCTCCAAATCAAACAGCTAAATAAAAGCAAAACCTGGATGAGACTGCAGGTCTATCTGCCTTTAGAAGAGGTCTTTTAAACGCAAATTTTTGTTTATTGAATTCTGTTGCCTCCCACCTTCGTTAATATGCTCTTGAGGGTGAATACTGTGTCTTGGTATGTCCAAAAACAAATAGCAGGGTGCTGGGCATTTAGAAGGCCCTCAGGAAGTCTGATGGATGAAGGAAAAGACAAATGAATTCTTCTGTCCCCACTCAGTGATAGGAGTCGTGGCACCTAGAATGAGAGGCTGGCTCTACTGTGGTTGTTGCCCAGACAGAAATGCAAAAGGCAGCACCTCTGGCAGTAAGCAACTCAAAGGTCCAGGGTCCTTACGGTGAAGTTCTCAGAGAAGATCAGGTAGGGTCAGCATAGTATTATTTGAGGAAACGTTTACAATCAGAATGGAAAGAGCTTTGTACATCACCCTGCTTGTTTAGGCCATACAGTCAGATGTTCTTGTACAGTCAGATGTTCTCCACCTGCTAAGATACTTTCCAAAACATGGACATATCATGAGATTACCTCATATGCATGGAACTATGAAACCTTTTTGGTATTTGACTGCCATATGGAAGACTAAGAATCAAGATAATAAAAATGAAAATAAAAATAGCAACTAATTATTACAGATCTATTATGTGTCTGGTGCTATTTAAATATTACCTCTAGTCTCTCACAACAACACTGGGAAGTATTAATATTGGCTCCATCTGACAGAGAAAGAAAGTAAGAAATAACTTTCTCAAAGTGACCTATTACCCAAAGGAGCAGGGATCCAAATTTAGGTCTTCCAGACTCCAAAACTTTTTCATACTCTTTTTCAATAAATATCTCACTATTTCAGCACTCTTTATCTTAATTTTTAAATTTATTTTTGAAGTGTGTCTGTTGACTGAAGGCATATTTCACATAGAGGATGAGAGTTTACATCCAAAATAGGGAGGCTATTTTAATGAGAAAAATGACCTGAAATTTGAATGTCCTTGATGTTGCTGGCCCAAATTAGCCACAAACCCCAGACCACAGTAGAAGCTGACAGTTCAATTAACCAAATATGGTGGAAAATAGCATTGATTAAGTAGGAATCTTAGGAACTGGTTAATTACATTTCCTGGATAACTGAAGACATTTTGTGTTTCAGCCCATCTTAATGAAAATCTAAATATATCAGGCCCTTTGAAGAGAACCAATCACAATGCATTTATTTCTGTGTCCTTGAAGCTTACTTAATCAGGCTTTGCAGAACATGCACACTGTCTTCTTCAATGTGCCTACTGTTATTGTAGTGTTTAGTAATGACTCCTGATTCTAGAGAAATCGTTTCCTTATGTTTGCAATAAGATTACACTATAACGTCAAAACACTTGAAAATGTATTTCACACTAGAGATATATGGGAAAGCCATATATCTTCAGTTTCATTCTCATGAGTCTTACTGATGTCTTCTTTTAAGTTTTATTTTTATCTTATTCTAAACCTCATTTAAGTCAGTTTGGGGCAATAGATGCAGAGTTGTAATTGATTTCCTAAAAAGTGGACTGGTCTCAGAAAATTGTCAAGGAGTTGAAAGCTGCTAATCCCTAGAGTTGATTTAAATAATAGATTCTGGACATTTACATATTTATTCTGCCTATTGCTTTCTTCTTGTTCATTTTTACTTGCCTTCAACCATGCAGCATATTTACAGAATGCATTCATTCCTATGGTTGCAACCCAGATATTTCACACCCCACCAATCAGTGCTTACAAATGTGGCAATATTAATATCATCCCCCAGATTCCAATGATTCTAAGCCTATTCTGTTGTATTTCCTCAGCCCCTCCATCACCAGGGCAGTGATGTTTCATGTGGGTATAGGAGAAAAGCTGCTTGTTCTTTTTTCCCCTTCAGTGTGTTTTCTCACTGTCCCTGCTTCAGTGGGTATAGCCATCCTCACCTAGTGATTATCCAGGCACACAGAGTGATCAAGGTGCACGTTAGGGGGAAAGACCTGTGCACAATTCAAAATTCATCTTACGGGTTTCAAAGCAGAGTTGCTTTAGCCCCGAGTCTTATGAGTTTTGCTTGAGCACCATTCTCTCTACTTACCACTCTTTCCTTAGGAGTTCAAATCTAATTCTTCCACAGGGTGGAGAGAACAAATGCCATCTCTATTATCCTGTTCTTCCAGAAGCTTCTGGGGGAAAAGAAAGAAAACCAAAAACAACAGATCCCTCCTTATTCATTTAGCCCTTATTACTGCTTGGCTTCTCCGGAAGCAGATACTGAGACAGAGCTGTGGGGGTCATGATCATTCTTAAGAATTAACATCTGTGAAAGAAAGAATGAAAGCAGAATTGGGTAGAGGAAGGAGGTGAACGGCAGTGCAGGCTCAGCAAAGCCTCTGTGAACACAATGTCAGCAGGGAGCTCTAGAGTCAGCATTGCCCATCCAAGTTCCAACACGAGGCTGAAATGGTCAGGCCTTTACACCTCTATCTGAGTCAGTCACTACATACGAGCTATCCTAGGAAAGGCATAACCTCAGTGAGGTGGCTATCTGCAGTTGAGGCAGACTCTGAATAAGATAAAGTTGGATGATGTATGCTGACAACACTTCCTGCAATATGACAGCCACACCTTTCTTGCATGGAGATCTGGGCTTTGTCTGTCATGGCCCCCAAACAAAGTGGCCTCACACAGTTCTTTGGATGGAAATGAATACATCGGTAATTGGGTGATGTCTAGCTCCTCTCCCCAAAGCATCTGAGCCCAAGCTCCCACCAGGCAAACCAACCTTTGCCCTCCTGTTGTATCTAAGCATGCATTAGTTTGAGGACATGTATATGAAGAACATAAAGAATGTACAGCATCTGGAGATGTGCATCAAGGGAAAGATCTTAATCCTACTCACTGATCACCCCAGAACTGAGATTATTCATGCCCCACCCATACACAGAGTGGAATCAGAAAGGAATTGTCTGCTTACCAGGCTTGAGGTAGATGCCCCAAGATCAGGATTGGAGTCTTAGAAGATGCAAAACAAAGAGAGAGAGCTTGGGAGCTCAAGTGGTTAGGGCCAGATTGCTAAATCAAGGTCTTAAGACAACTGCAGTCAGAATAGAGTCAGAGACTCATTCCAAGATGGAGACTCGTTACTTGGAACAACATAAGGCCAGAAAAGTAAATTTTGACAGGAAAGAGATAACCTGGAATCTATTGGCATCAATCTTGAATTTCTGGTAACACTTTCATGAGTAACCTTGATATAGTTTTTTAATATTTTGGGAAACATATATAGCACACTATGTTCAATCCTCTATACACATTATTGTATTAATCCTCAAAATAAACTTATGATTGAGGAGTTATCCTGTCCATTGTGTAAGTGCAGAAATTGATTCTTATTCATATTAAGAATTTGCCCTAAGTGAATAGCTTGTCAATTGTGGGGCCTCTCTTCTCACCCATGTTCTACTGCACCCAGAGGGTAGAACAAAGACCAATAACTGTGAGTCATGGAGAGCAAATATGGGTTAAATACAAGAAACATTATAATGTTTGATATATTCATATAATGATATGAATTGTTCAAACACAGAATTGGCCACTCTGGTGATCTCTCCATTACTGGAAGAGTTCCAGCAAAGGCTAGGTGGCCATCTGTCATCCTCATAGCAGAGGTAAATCTGACTAGCTAGGAGGTTGAACTTAATGATTTTACAATGCCTTTTACAAACCTGAGGCTCCAATTTTAAATCCCCAGTAACTCTACAGTTTCCATTCCAATCCTGTTTCTGAGTCTTTATACAGCTGACTTGCTTCTCTGATATTTTTACTTCCTCTTAGTTTAGAATAACATTTCCAGTTAAGAGTGAGCTTTGGGTAATTTATACTTTAATATAATTCTTATTGAAAAAAGATAGATGCTCAACTATACACCATGCTAGCATAACCAAGATAAAGCTGGATATTATAGGGCTTGCCTCAGAAGCATGTCACATTCAGAAGAAATTCTAATTTCATATGAACAAATATTTGAAAACTGAAAAGGCTATTTAAATCTTTAATAAAGTTTTTTTTAATAGGTGCTAAGCATAATACTCAGAGAAAAAGGTACTCCTTAAGGTAATTGTTCTGTGTATTTTTCTTATACTTAGGATGAATTGCAACAACTTCCTAAATGTTTTCTCTCTTCACAAGCCTCAAACTTCTCAAAATCCATGCATGCTGGGCTTCAGTCCTCTTCCATGGATCTACCATTTTATCCTAAGAATACCTCTGTCTTTTCTTGTTTAAAACAAGTTGTTCTCTCCTCTTCCTCCAGTTCTTCACTTCACCTATTAGCCCTGAGCATTGCTTCCTCAGAAGGCAGGAAAGAAGGGAACCTCTAAATACTCACATTTTATTATAAAGCTTCAGTGAAATTTGTAAGAACATCCTCAAACAAAGGAAGATGTCTCTATGTGTCACGTATAGATCCTTCTCATCCACTGAACCCGTCCCTCCTGACCTTTCTTCTCATTCTCCTAGAGGGTCCAGTGGGATCTTCTAAGGGTTGAGCATCAACCGTGTCTATTAAAGTTACATCTAACAACCTAGGTGTGAGTAACTTACACAAGTCCAAAGTAGTAACCATGTCCGATTTCTGATTCAGTCACCTCCCAATGCTGGTTCTATTCCTGCTGAAAAGGAAGGAACGTGTAATGTCTATCAAGTTCATCAAGTTGTTACCCTACAATTACAGTGGATCTCATGATATTCCTCTCCATCTTCAGCTTGTCCCTGACATTTTTCCTTCCATGCTTGGGTCTACAGTATACCAGGGAACATTCTCCACTGAGGCCCACTTTCTCACAGTGGAAGCAATTTAGGAGATGCAGCTTCGGACTTTCTCTGAAGTATCAGCCGATACAGTTGAAACCACTTTTCTATGACTACCGCTGTCACCTTTGGGGGGATTCAATTCAGGAGGGCATAGCACTTACAGATTCTTAGGCATTATCTGGAGTTTCAGTCTGAGTTCTGCTCTTTGATTTGTTCCCAGGAAGACATCATGATCACTTTTTCTTTTCTTTTCCCCTTTCTCTAGTGAACTTTACTAACAGCAAGAGTTCAGAAGACATCTCCTATAGGTAGCGAAGTCTGAAATAGTTTTGTAACTTGTGGCTATAAATTGCTACTGCACCGACCTGATCTAGGAGTTTCTGATCCTCCAAGTCACCTTCTATCACCTGCTGCCCAATTATCAGCTGCAGTATTCCCTCTAGTCTGGGAGAGTATTCAGCTTGTATGTCCCTTTTCTGTCACACGTATCTATTAACGAGACAAAAACATTCCAGCCCCTCTTCACTCTTTCTAGGTGGTTCACTCAGGCAGTCTACAACTAAAATAGATTGCATAGAGTGCATAAATAAATTCTAATCCTGGACCCTATAGACTTGCTTAATTGCCCACATTTCTCCTCCTTCCTCCCCCTTCTTGGTACACTGCAAGTTTTATCCATACCTCAATGTTTCATTTGTTTGGATCTTCTTCTCACATTGCTATTATAGTTATCCCTGTACATAGTCAAGTTCCTAGGAGTAAAAGAAGATTCATAGATTTTTTTTTTTTTGCAGAAGGACCATAACTTTAAAACCATCACATAATTAAAAATTGATCCTGACAGAGGGTGTCAGGTCTTCCTGTTTAACAGCTAAAGGCTTGCTGCTCTGTGGCCCTATCAAAGACACAGTTTATAATTCACCGAGCCAACTTTGAAATTATGAAATTCTTGATGAATTGTTTTTAATTTGAGCAAGTCACATAGTGTTAAATATTGTGCATAAAGTGAGACGTTGATACTTTATATGATGGCATTTCTAAATTGCAGAATTCAGATTCACATAAAATGCTATCATGTTGTAGCCTGTAGTATTAATTTCAAAGACTGAGCTTAATTCTCAGAGATGTCTTACAAGATTTGTCCCAGGAAAAAGCCTTGAATTAGTCCATTATGTCTGCCACCAACACCTATCCCTTTTGAGAAAGGTCTATAATTCTGTAAGATATTGAGCATCCATAGTAGCCAGGTTTAAACAATACATATATCTAAAATTCACTATGGTAGCCATGGGTGTGCATGGCTCAAATATGGAGAACCTAGCTGGCACACGACCCTGGTTATTACCCCACTGGATCCATCACCTCCGAGACCAGTGACTGAGCACAGTGAAGGCACGAATGCCAACCCATTGCAGTGAGAAGCAGGGCTCCTCTAAAGGGTGATTCGGGGCTGTTCTTGAAACCTCCATAAACAGCTGCAATCTGACGCTGCCCTTACCTAATCCTTCCTTCCTCGCCCACTTCCCTGGTGTCAGATCTGCATCCCAGTCTGTAGGCTCTTCCTGCTTTCTCCTGCTCTCCCCCCTTTTTCCTCCATAGGCTTTTCCCCCAGTAAATCTCTTACATGTCTAATCCTGTCTTTTCATCCACTGCTCCACAATAATCTTCTCTAGACTCACTCAGTTTAGTGAACATGGACTTTTAAACTATATTGCCCAAAAATCATAATTCTGAACTCTCAAAGTGGAGTTCACAGTATCCCTCTGGCAATGAGGAGGCATCCCCAGGGTGTCGTCATATTGAATCAACTTCTATCCCTTGTGCCATAGGTATATTAATTTGGCAGCTATGAAGAAAACACACTCTTGGCTCAGTTGCAGGGTGATTACTTAATCAGTTGAATCTGAAAATTGTACTTTTATCCCAAATCCCAGATGTATCTTTTAGAATGGAACCAAAAAATGTCTGGCTACTACATTTTAGTACAATGTTGCATTTCTAAGGCACTCTGGTCTGACATTCAAAGATTTTGAAATTAAATATACATTTTATTTTGTAGTCACTTGTAATTCTTCAAATGGGCAGTTGGTCTTTAAAATACAACAAAATTTATTGATACCTTAATTCTTTAACTTTTCCAATAAATTTTAGATACTCCCTCCTTTATCTGAACTTGCTAAAATTCTTCTTTCGTACCCCTGGAGCCCATGATGGCTCATATTGTTATCAATCCCTGCACACATCCTTCCAGATTCTTCCTTTTCTCCCAGAGCAGACCTGCCCTTGCCAGTGCACATAAAGCTAGCAGTTTAGTTCTCCATTTCACCCTTCACTCATTGTCTCTTCTTCTTGGGAAACAGAAAACAAGGAATGTCAACATTACATGTTAACAATTGTCTCTGTTCCAGTTCTGCCCTCCCAACCATAAACGGTTGCTCCATATCCAAGAGCTTTAACTGCAGCATCCTCTCACACTCCAAGCAGCCTTTAGGTCTGTGAGAAATTCTCATCTGACTATTGGTTCCTTCCAAGGAAGGTTCTCATGAAACTAGCCCACACATTAGCAATTCAGCACTTTTCATGATGAAAAATCCCTTCATCTAAGAAAATTTAGGAGGCAGCAGAATGCCCGCCCTTGTGGCTAATTCAGCGGTGATCTCTCATCGGCACTCCTGAGGTCTGGCAGCTCAGCTGGAGGTTTGCTAAGGGTAGGAGAGAAAGAAGTACATCCCTGCAGGCTGGTCACGGCCTCCTCTTGCCATCCCTCCCTGCTTCACACCCCATAATCAATCCTCACCACCACTGCCCACTTGCTACTGCTTGGCCTGAATTGGTATTCTTCCTGCCTTACCAGTCTGCACTTAGATTTATGATTTATTTAGAATTGGATTACATCAAGGCTCAAGGCCAAGGCTCCATAATCCATCACTGTATCCATTGCGGCCAAACACAAACATTTGTTTTAGCTGCATCAGCATCCCTAAACCCTGTTTGGTGGCTACCCGTTGTTAATCGCTATAGCAACTGCATCTTCTTGTGTTTTTCTCATCACCAGCCCCAACCTCTTTGCGTCCCTTCTTCCCCATTCCAAATAAAAGCTTTGACTCCATCAAGTGATAGATACTCATAACTTAACTGAATGGTGGCAAGTCTAAGTTATGCTGTTGAAATACATCACAGCCAGGGTTGCTTTGCTATTTGTTTTTGTGCTGAATAGCAGCAAGTGTTTTTAAGTTATGGGTCTCGCACACACATGAGGAGGAGGAGAAAGGGAGTATGTATAATTGTCGGCGATACTGATGATGGCTTCTTGCCCACTTAGTAAAGTCTCAAAAAGCAAAATTAGGGTGCAGCTTCCCTAACTGGTGCTCACATTTTTAAGACTTTATAATTGTTTGTTAAAAATAGGGAGAACACACACATTGGATATTTCTATAACTCATTACAGTTAACAAAGGCAGATATTACCTCATCCAAACTTTATAGTATTTTGTTAAGGGACGATACTTATGCTGTTTTATAAATGAGGAAATGTAAATTCAGAGGAGTAGAGGATGCTGTTACAGTTAGTAAGGAACAAATATTCCATGGAATTGAAGGCTGCACACTAAAAGCTGCTTCTGTTATGTCTTTATTGCCTCCTCAGCAAAGGAGACATCTATGTGGACTAATTAAATAGCACATTAATGTAAAACTGACTCACCTAAAGACATTAGTAGTATGTCTTAATGAGATGCATCTCTTTGAAACTCCAAAAGTAGAAGTTCAAGGAGTTAAGTGACCAATACTTTTGAGGATCTGGGCATGCTCAGGTATTAGGGAAATAAATCAAATAACAAATGTTATGAAAAATGAAATGGATTGAGAAAACCTAGCCCTTAATCAAGCTTAGCCATTCACTTACTAGGAGTTATTTTTCCTGGCTGAGACTTAGTTTCTTTGTGTGTAAACTGTGGGGGTTGAAGTAGATTGTTTCTAAATTGAAAACTTGTAATGTTCTCATTCTATCATAAGTGCACATTGCATGCTTAACCTTGAGTTTGACACCCTGAGGAGTGAAAACAGAAGAAAAGAATGGAGTTTCTATCCTCTAGCATCTTATAACATAATTAATGTTCACAAGGCTCAGATAATGTCAAAAACACAACACCAAACAAAAGGATACAAAGCTGTATTTAAATGTTATATTTTAAAGTTCAAATATAAGTGGAGCAGTTGGCAAAAAAAAAAGGTTGCTCAAAGAGGGCTTGAAGGACCACAGAAAATGTTCATGGCATAGGAGAAATCTGTGCTGGTGAATGAAGGGTGAGAGGAATTTGAAGGGATAGGAAAATGGAATTCCACACCCAGTAGGGAAGATGATATAAATGGAATCCCAATAAAGGGAGTGAACTGAAACATCTCCATTCAGCTATGAGTGTTGACTTTTCTGTGCCACAGCTTCTGATTTGTTGTAAATCTTTGAAGTTGGACAGAAAGTAGGTACAGAAGGGACTGAAATGACTATCCTCCATTTATTCAAAATTCAGTTTACAAAAGCTTAAACAGAGGGGAGGAGGAAGAAGAAAAGAAAACAACAAAACATAAAAGAACAGGGTAAAAAAAAGTTAGTATTGGAAGGGAAATATAGTCCTATCTAATCCACTCATCCAAAAAGAAAAAAGACACCTGAAAAATGAAGTGACTCCTCTAGTGGCTTACAGTGACAAGCGCAGGGATCTGCCCACACTCCCTGTCTCCATTCCGGTGCTCTGGGATCTGTGGAAGGAAGCGGGGAAGGGAAACCAGAGAGGGAGGTAGAAGAACGATTAAGAGGGAAGAGGCAGGTATGGGGAGAGGGACCAGGAAAACACGCCAGTACGAGTCCCTACAGTTAGTTGTCTGTGCTCACTCAGACGGGGAAGTGCTGGTTTAAAACTGCCAAAATGATGGGAAACTGAATTGCTGCTCCTGCTGTCCCCTCGTTGTCTTGAGCAGGTCCTTGAGTCTTTTGATGGCTGACATCACCTAAGGAGACAAAATCCTAATCTGTAAGGACTCTGGGGGTCTTTCATTATCTGTTAGCTAATATTCTGAATTGGGAAATTGCCGCCCATTGAAGGTTACTTGCCACTTGTGCTGACCCGTTTGGAGCAAAGAATAAAATGACTAAAGGAGGAAGAAGAGGTCCCTTCGTTGCTCATGCCCTTAAATTCTTCAGGCTGGCTTGGTACTTAGCGGAGTAGAAGTAATTTGTCTAGGGTCTAGACCTGGAGCCTGAATTGCACCCGCCTTTCTTATAAGGCTGCCATTGGAAATGAGACCAACATTTATCTTTGACATAGAGGGTAAAACAGAGAGGGCCAGAGGGGTTCCCCTGAGAATGTCAGCACCTATGATAAGGGCATTCAGTGACTCTGACCCCTCATGAACTATGACGTTTTGAGTTTCAACCTCTTTTGGGGAATGCTGACCTCAGTCAGCCTTACTCTACCTGAGGGGGAGCTATACAGAAGCTCTTTTCCCATAAACCAAATAGGATTGCTAACAGACTAAGGGGAATTCTGACTGTGCTTAAGGGTGTTCTGAGGGCAAAATACCCCAGCTTCTGCCATAGCTCCTCTGAGGATGCTTACTGAAAAATTCTTGCAATATTGGTAAAATTGATGAAGATCATAATAAGCCATTTGTGTTTGCTATTTGCTAACATCCTGCTGAGATATATACACTAACCTGAAGACAATGAGACAATGAAGGCTTTTACTATTAATATGCACATAAGTCACATATGTAATATGCATTTATATAGTTGCATTCTTATATGCATATGTAAATATGCATAGTATAAGTCAAACTAGAGAGTTGAACAAAATGTTTTGAAAGCACTGATTAGAAGGCGGTCTGTTCTTGTAGGGCAGTGGTAGTGTGGATAAAGACATTTCACGGAGTCTATGACTTCTGAATCAGGTTTGAGACTGAGGTATTTAGCTGGATGGCAAATATTAGGGAGAACTTCCTCATCAGAGGAGAGCTTGGGAAAACAGACTCAAGAGTTTCTGGAATGTTCAACTATCTTGCAGGAGTTGTCTGGTGTGGCTTAAGGACACAGGTGGGACAGCGTAAGCCAGGCTGGTTACATCACTTCCTGAAACCCTTTCATGGCTCCCTGTTGTCCTTAGGATAAAGTTCAAAATTCTTAACCTAGCCTATACTGCCTTCAAGATTCTAGTCCATCCTTCTCTGTCTAGACCCATCTTACACCTCATTTCCTACCTTCTTTCGCTACCACTCAAGCCAACTTTTTGTTTCTCAAAGAGGCTTTGCATTCTCTTATCTTTCTGAATTTGAACAGGAATTCCTTTGCCTGGAATAACTGCTCCCTCAGTGTTCACCTTGTTGAAGCCTACTCATCCTTGAGATTTCAGCTTAAGTATCCTTTTCATTTTCCATTCTACTTCCTCTTTTGTAACATTCATCATCCATAAAATTACTCGGGGTTTCTTCCCCATTGAACCACAAAATAGACCAGCTTATTCACCAGGGTGCCTTTGTCACCTGGCATTTTCCTTAGCATCTAGTAGGTTTTCAAAAACACTTGTTAAGAGAGACTGAGGCCAGATTGTGAAGGACCGTGAATGCCAGGGTCAGAACATTACCCTTCAGGGGGCAAGGATCCATTGTAAATTTTTCTAATCAAGGGGAATCACTATCAAAGCTAAGCTACTGAGAGCTCTATCTGTGTAGGTGATGCTGAAATTGGCAGGACGGACTAAGGCTTCCAGAAAAGACTCCCTGACTGTTTGTCTTAAGAAGCCATGTCAGTCAGTCTGTCACTGGACCAAAATCCTGTATGGTTGTTGTTCTTTTTACTGTGGAAAATGATTCTTCTCCAGCTTCCCTTCCCTCTCATAATCCCAAAAGATGAAAAACACGGCCAATCAGGTAAAGCAGGGATGGAGGAAGAGGATAAAGCCTTTCTTCAATCGCTTCCAAAATCTCTCCAGTGCTTTGGTTTGCTTTCAGAGAATACTTTAGCTCAACAAACAATTGCAAACTACCCAGTTGCAAGGTAAAATGAAAAGCCCACAGGCATTAATTATATATAGAGATATTTAAAAAGAAGCTACTGCTTAATTATTGTTTGCAAATCTCAGTATTTAAATTGACTTATTTGCAAATGTCTGTTTAGAAATTGACTTTGTAATTATAAAGTCAGTGCAGGGATGTCTCAGGCCCTGGAGGAGTCTCTAACGAGGAATGATAATGTAACAGCCAGAGTGAGACATCCTGAGCTGCATTTTAATAACTAGAGGTGGTTGGCAGGGGGGCTGAGAAGCTGAGAGGAAAATCCCTACACTGGCAAAGGGGCCAGAGTCTCCCTAGTTGGCAAAGAATCATTGTAAAAATCATGAGGGGACAGTCAGGGGGTGTATAATTTTGAGAACCTGATAAGGATGGGGGCTGGAGCTCAGCAATTGTGTTAGAGTGTGCTGTGTTGTGCATGAGAACGAGCCCTCCTTTAGGACCAGCCATGGAGGTTTCTAGATATCACCTGTCAAAATCCATGGTTTTCCCCATTGCTGAACTCCAGATACTGGTGTTATAGATTGAATTGCATCCCCCTGAAATTCACATGCTGACATACAGATCTCTAGCACTTCACCTTGTTGCCTTATTTGGAAACAGACTCACTGTAGACATTGTTAGTTAAGATGTGGTCCTACTGGAGTAGGGTGGGCCGTTAATCTATTATGATGTGTGTTCTTATAAAAAGGGGAGATTTGGGCAGATACTTGAATAGGGAGAATGCCATATATAGATGACGGCATTTTGGAATAATGCTTTTACAAGCCAAGGAATTCCAAAGATTGCCAGGAAGCCACCAGCAGCTAGCAGAGAGCCCTGGGACACATTGTTCCTCACAGTCCTCAGAAAGAACCAACCCGAAGAACAACTTAATCTCAGATGTCTGGCCTCCAGATCTGTAAGACAAGTATAGTTCTGTTGTTAAAGCCACCCGTTTTGTTGCTCTTTGTTATGGCAGCCCTAGGAAACTAACTAATACATCTGGTATGTACAATTCTCAATGGCATTACCTAACTCCTAAGGAAATGGAGATGGACCAACCTGGAACTAACTAGAGGTTCTCTCAAAATAGTAGATATTAGGCTTTGAAGGGCTCTTAGCTTAAAACCATTAGGATGATCATTGGTTCTCAAACGTAAGTATGTTTTAGAATCACCTGGGGAGTTTCAAAAATACTGATACCTGTATCCTATTCTCAGAGATTCTGGTTTAATTAATCTGGGGCACCTCTGGGGCATCAGGCTTTTAAAAGCACCTGCAATATCTCTGACACCAAATGCCATGGGGTAGTTTTTTCCCTACATATATGTAACAGTAACAGTATTATACATAGCAGTAGTGTAACTTCATTTAGGTACCTGGACCCGATTCCAATGTGTGTAAATACATGGGAGGGAGGTCTTCCCACACAAATTTACACCAAGTAATTCTCGAACACCAGCAGGGTGTTGGAGAACTCACCTCAATTCTGATGCTATCTGCTCAGAGACAGCACCAGATTCCCAGGTTAAGTGCTCCATTCTACAAGACTGCCCTCCACCCCCGACTCCAGATGCTGGTTGCAAGCTCCAGGCAGTTACCTGTGTTTCTGACCTACGGGCTACAGATTGGAGGTTCCCACAACTTCCCTCTTAGATTCTATTAATTTGCTAAAGCAGTTCACAGAACTCAGGAAAACACTTAAGTACGTTTACTAGTTTAATAAAGGATACCATAAAGGATACAAGTTAACAGCCAGATGAAGAGAGACACAGGGCAAGGTCCCAAATAAAGGAGTTTCTATCATGGAGCTTGGGGTCTGGCTTGGTGACAGGTGGAGGCATTCTGGTTCCCCAAGGTTAGAAGCTCTCTCCGAACAAGAAGCAGGATCCAACTGAACAGAGCAGGCAGAGCAGAGCCAGAGAGCAGAGATAAGCTCTTCTCTAGGGTTTTGTGAGGGCTTTGTTACAGGGTCATGATTGACTAAATTATCAGCCATTGGCTGATCCAATCTCCAGCCCACACCCACCCTTGGGTGGGGGGTCCAAAAGTCTCTCATTAACATGACAAAGCATCCATTTCACCTTTAAGACTCTGCAGTGTTTTCAGGAATTGTAGATGAAGAACAAATATACCTGGGAAATATATATTTGGTCATAAAAATGATCAAATATGTATTTCTTATAACTCATTATATCACATCATCCCAGGAGAGTCTAATTTGCAGGCAAGGATGAGAAACCAGGAGTCTAGATTTTAGATTATTTTTCATATTTATCAGGTGAGAAAATTACGGCTTATAGAGAAGAAGGAATAATTGTCCAGGGTCACATTGCTAATGAGTGGAAGCCATGCACAGCAGCCCAGACACCTTGACCTTTGGTTCCCTGTTCTTCAACCAGGCAGCACTGCTGTCCTCCTGGCTTTAGACATGGCATCTAAGTCCTGATTTCCTTTTCCCAGGGCATCTTTGAGTTCTAGGTAAATGGTGACCTTGGCCTTTGTTGCTTAAGGAAAGTTGTCAACCTCTATATGGACACAGTGAGTTTAGAAAATTATTTCACACATACTCATTCTACTTCCTCACAGCAACTGTGTAACGTCTCAGGTATGTTCCACCTTTTGAAGGAGAGTATAACTAAGTACCGAGAAATGAGACTGGGCCCTAAACCACACCATTGGTTAAAGACAGAATCAGGATTCAAGCTCAGGCATCTTGAGACAATTCAAGTGTCTTTTTCATCACTTGTCCAGTGAGAGTGAGGTTAAACTGTCTTGATCCAACTTTTGTTCTTGTCTTTCTAAATACCCTTCACCATTTTCCTACCTTCAAGGGAAAATTTCATGAACTAAAATGGATTGGATTCAAGTCAAATGAATGTGTTACGGGTTGAGTTTATTCTCCTTGATTCTTGTCCCCCTGAAACAAAGAACTGAAAGGCAGAGAGACAGTAACAAAGCAGGATGAAAGTTTTATTTGACTACACTCCAAAGGAGGAGTGGACCAGAGTCAAGGTAGAAAAAGGCAGGAAAGGGAAGCCCACTGAACTCCTGCTCAGGTTTGGAAAAATCACTTGCCAGCTCCTAAAGCCAGGGTCACCTGGCACCCAGTGTCTGCTTGAATCTATACAGCATGGAAACTAAGCCCCTATCTCCCTAGGATTTGGGGGAGCCACAGAGCACTGGATGGAGTGAGATTATGTTTCTGAGAACTTCCCAAAGGCAAAGAAAGGAGATTTTCAGGCGGCTACTAAAGAGGATGATTGTACAGCTGTGGTCCTGTCCGGGTCACGCGGGCAAAGGGAACTTGCATGCCCAAGTCAGAGCTCTCAGTAGCCCCTCTCCGCTTATCTGGAGTAGAACATAGAGAGTGATGTACTTGAAGAAAGGGGAGTGTGGGCAGCCTCAGAGAGGAGGTGCACTTAAGGGTTTAGGACCTGGAGTTTTATAGAGCCTTTTTAGGTTTTATACATACATAAGACATGATGTATGCAGGTGATTCATAATTCCTTTGAAGTTTTGTCCTAAGAATAGGGTTATTTAGGTGACTGTGTTGGTCTGGATTTCGGCATTCTTTATCCACATAGATTTATTTATACTCTGGAGGTCTGTCTCCTGTCCTGGTTACAAAGTTACTTAATTAAGGGGCTGAAAATAGAGGAAAACCAGCATATAGTTTAAGTTAAAGAATAAGCTGGGCCTTTTTGCAGGCTAAGTAGATTTTACAATGGCATTGTCTATTTGGTACAATGAAGACATGGGCTGCACTCTGACACTTTTCTTTATCTGGGGAATATCCAGACATTCCAAGTCACTCCTTGCCTTTGAAACTTCAACTAATTAACTAATTAACTCTGTGAGTCCTTTCTTGCTCTCTGGTTTTATCTGGTTAACTCTTTGAGTCCCTTTTTAGTGGGCTTTCCTGGCCTTGTTCTCTCTCCACCCACCTCATGTCTGTCCTTAGGCCTAACAAATGTAGTCCGTTCTTTCCAAAAAATGAAAATCTTGCATGAACTCTGAGCCTTCATTTCAAATATGATTTCTCAAGGCTCATAGTGATGATGGAGGGTCTGGCCCTCACAGTGTTAGAGGTGTACCCAGAAAGGAGTGGTGCTGCATTTCCCATCTGAAGATAGGCTTGTTGACCTGCTATGATAACTGTTCCTCATTCTCATTCTGCTCCCACCCTGCTACCACTCCATATGGGTATCAGTCTAGGGCTACTTGAATCCTATCTGCAGTTCTAGTTGTACTCCAATCCTAATCTTGCATGGCACGTAGAATCCAGGCTTGGTACTTGAACAGAGTTCCAATGTCCAAGTCCTAAGCCTAAAAGTCACCAATTATGGAGCTGTGGTGAATCAAGGAATTTGAGCTTTAATTTCCTCAACTGGATAATGGAAAGAGTAATGCCAATTTCAAGTTGTCTGTTGAATAAATTAAGGTAACATAAATAAAATTCCATATATATAGCTATAGATATAATATATATATATGTAAACCCTCAACAAGGTCAGTTTGGATCTTTTGCCCCCAGATGAATAGCTAAAAACAGTGGGGACAAGTCAGTCATGGCTGCTCCTGCTTTGGCCTACTACATGGATTGTCCATATCCCCAAGCCCTACCTTATAATTCCACCTTGCTTGCTTTCCAGTTTTAGAGCCCCAGCTTTCATAAACTGTCTGGGATTCAGTTTCTTTGCACTGGACGCAGACTCCTCACTAATCCTTCCAGTTGCTTACATTCTGCCTATGATCCAGCTCTCAGCAATTACTTCCCTGTTACCCCTGTGGATCATCACCTGCCTCATTTCATGTTCTTCCTTCCTTCTGTGATACCTCCTATTTCCTCATACATCCTTTTCACACTGGATATCCCTGGTTTTGACAATCTGAGCAGGCCTGAACTTTCATTATTTCCCAAAGAAAAAGAACATGAATGGGGAAACATTGATAGGAAGAAGATCTCCAACCTCCTGAAGAAGATTTCTCACCAAAGGGCAAAGAGTAAAGTAAAGATGGTGGGACTCAGAAAACCAAAGAAGGCTTAATTCTCATTGTTGAGGACCAAGTGCTCAGAATAACATTCTGGGCACATGTTATTAGTTCTGGGGTTGCCTTTGATCTCTGTTGATGGATACCACTTTCCTCCTAAGGAGCCCCTGGACTTACTTTCTTTTATTGTTAAGCCAACCTGGAGAAAGCAATCAAGGTAGACTGACCCGATGGATTGCAAAGTTGAAAAGTGGTGTTTGTTGTAGGAATGTTATCATTTTTGATGACTTGTAATTTGACTGGATTCACCGGAAAAAAAACTGGGTTTTTTTTTTTTTAAGCAAAGCTCATAATTCAGATGAACCTCCTCAATAATATCCACATATTCTATGTCAGCCTAGTATATTGGCCATTAAGAATATATATACGAAAAAAAGAATGTTAAAAGTGCATTTTATGGGGCACATCCTATGGGCCATGCATTTCTTAAGTCCTCATAACACCAATAACAAAATTTGTTATTCCTTTGTAACAGATGAGAAAACTGAGGTTTAGAGAAAATAAGTACTTTATTCAATACAAGTAAGTTTATTCAAAATAATGCAGTCAGCAGGCAGTGAAGGTAAAGTTTGATCTAGTCCTACATGACTTCAACATCCATGCTCATAACTGCTGAAACTGTTTAGGAAACCAAAGAAACTCCACTTTCCCTGCATCCTTCATCTTTCCCAAAAGGATCCCCTCAGGAAAGAATAAGGCAGGGATTCAGCGGTGTTATTTACCTATATACCCATAATCTTCTCTACCCTGTTTCCTCATATGTGAAAAGTGGAGGGCTGCACTCATTTAGAAAACCCCTTGAAGCCCCAATGTTGCATTATTTTGATGCGAATACTTCCAGTCAAAGCAAGCAGCTACTGCTTAAGGGAAGGAATTAACACTCCACAATTAATACTCCATTTCATTAACAATTAGATATGTTAAATGCCATTCAATTTGTTTGTACCATCAAGTCCTGGGAAGGTATCCATGCTTCTTGTAACTTTCCAATAAGCATCTATCACTGAGTTAATTTCCCAAGTAGGCAGGCATCAGATTTTAACTCCCAACGTTTAATATTCTCCAGCCCTTGGGCCACTGGTGGACCTACATGAGCTGATGTTGTCAGCTACCATTTGAATCCAAGTTAGGACTTTTCCATTCCTCCCAGCACTGAAAAAAAACAACAACAACCTTAACAGAGCCCAGCTTTGGAGCTGTTTTCCACGTGTCCTCCCCTACCACACCCTCAGTGGTTTTTCTGGGTGGTAGGCACCATAAACCTATGAGAGGGTAGGCTTTCAGATCCAATACAAATGAACCTACTCACCGAAGGCCACACCCACCGTTTCAGCTTGAAGGGAGGGAATCACAGAATGCCAAGACTGAAAGAGGCAAAAACTTCAATAAAAGCAGCCACAACAGTAGCAGCAGGAACAGGGTTCATTCACAGATTTACCACATGCTGAACAGTGGCAGGTACTTTCTATACTTTTTTGCCTAAATCTTGACAACAACCCAGTGATGAAGGTATTATCATTTTACTTTAAAGGAAATTAATTGGTTATTTATATTGTATTGGTTATTGGTTATTTATTGCTACATAACAAATTACCCCAAAATTTAACAGCTTAAAACACTAAATATTAACTCACATAATTTCTGATGCTCAGAAATCCAGGAGCAGCCTAGGTAGATGCCTCAGGCTCGGAGTCTCTCCTGAGTTTGCAGTGAAGAGGGTCGTCGGGACTGAAGTCATCCAAAGGGTTAATGGAGGCTGCAGGGCTGACTGGGACATTCACTCGCATGATTGTTAGCAAGAAGCCCCCCTCACCACCTGAGGCTCTCCTCACAACACGGCTCGTGTCCCCCAGAGTGAGGGAGCCAAGAGAAGGAGAGGCTGAAGCTGCAGTGTCTTTATGACCCCCCACTGCTCAGTGACCGTCATCATGTGAGTATTGTGCTGGTCACACACACCAACCATGATGCAGTATGGGAGGGGGCTGCATACCAGGGGCTGGAGGTCATCAAGGGCAATCCTGGAGGCTTCCTGTTGCACAAACCAAGGTCACACCACTAGCAAAGTGGCTATAAGGATGTGGATTTATAAGCTCACGTTATGTCTGACTCCATAACCTATGCCTGTAACCCCATGTTGGCTGACTCTGAAAAGGTCTTTTCATGTAGTTTACCTCCCGGAGCCTAACAGTACCGATCAGGGTTTGATCAGAGAAGCAGAACCAGCAGGAGGCATCTGGAATCAGGGACTTATTGCAGGAACTGATCTTCTCTAGTTCTGGAGGCTGGTTGTACAGTCTGTGTAAGGCGGTTTCTTTGTGATCTGGTGCTGTGGCCTGAAGTGCCGTGTGGCAGGCAGTCAAGAAGAAAAAACAGGCATGAAATGAGGAAGAGCAAGGACAAACTGGAACCACAAGGATGAGGTGGAAAGTGTGTTGGGCTTTCAGTTCCTCCAACCCTCCGCCTTTGGGAGGGTATGTGGGGGCCGGCATGAGAAGCCGTGCCCTTCCTCTGGGAAGCTGGAGAGGCAGCTGATCCGTAAGCAGGAAATCAGCGGAAGCTGCAGCAGCCCCTGGTGTCCCGCACAGACCTTCTAGTCAGAAAATGGTTACTACTCCACTTCCCCTTTTCAAATGTGTCAAATGGCTCTCGCGGCCCACTGTAGCCCTAAATTATTCAGGGAAGGGAATCTTTGGAAAGTCAGTACTAGCTTAGCTAAATTAACACAGCGCAAAGCCACTCTACTCTCACTTCTGTTTTGCTGTCTGTCTCCACAGTAGCACCTACAAGCCCGTTTGCACACTGGATCCATATCCATACCACAGTCTAACAAGAACCCAAATATATCAGACCTCTACATGTCCCCATACTTTTGTATATACTAATTCCTCTGTCTAGAATATCTTACTCCCAGCCTGGTCCAGCTTTGTGGGCATGTGATATGTGCACAGAGCTCCGTGCTGAGAAGAGCCCAGAGCTTGGTTTAAGGTTCAGCGCATTCTAGACCTTCCATAAACATCAACTGAGTTGAATACTTTACGGCAGTTTTGTCGCCTCAGTTTCCAGCCTCTGTATCAATGTCCCCACTGATGCCCAGCTCATTACTTCACTAAGGAGCCAGCTTTGGACACCTTTTAACAGCTGTAGATTGCTAGACAATTCTTCCTCATGAAGAAATCTAATTTCCTCTCCATCTGTCTTCGTGTACAGTCAACACACTGGTCATAATTTCACCAGCTAGCCCAGGAAAAATGAATTGGCTCTCTCTTCTAATGACTTCTTCTCTATCCTTCAGGTATATGAAGACAGAAATCATGAGTTACTTATTACTTTCTTATATTTGCATATTTAAGTGTCTCTGTGGCCTGGATCCATGCCTGATATATATCTGTGTTATTCACAAGGCCTAAGAGACCTTAGGTTGGTGGCAGACCTAGGCTGTCCTGGCTGGGAGCAACTGGAATGACTTGGCTCTTCCCCATATATTTCTTATCCTGCAGGCGAATCTGGGCATGTTTTCATGGTGATGGAGGAGGCACAAAAGAGAGGACAAGTCCTCGTAGGAAGTTCTCTGCTTGTGTTATATCCACTGACCTGGAGGGTGGTCAACACTTCTGGTTTTTCTGACTAAGAGATTTCCCTGGTACTGAGTAGCTTCCCATAATACAGATCTTCAATGCTAAACCCCAGACGGTCCAGGGCAAACCAGGTCAGTTCATCACCTGCCAGTTACGTGGCCTGGTCCAGTGTTGGAGTGGGAGGCAGTGCAAAGCTACAGGGTATAGAGACTTGAGAGGTAAAGAATTGGGACCATTAGTGTAATCAATATACTGCTAATGGACTGTTTTTACATCACTCCTAAATCATCCTATAGACCAAATCAGTGCATGTTGTCTTCATTCTTAACCTTAAATTAAAAATACACCAAATTCAGCCAAGGAAAATGTAAGGCATGTTGCCAAAATACGCAGTGGGTTTTGTTTATTTTTTTTAAATCCTCATACAGCTATGTTTCAGGTTGATAGCAGAGGTTTTTGTCAGCGGCTCTCTGGAGCATTTCCAAAACAAACTTATGCCATTTCCAATTAAGCCCAGGTGAGCTTAGCTCCGACCCGGAGCTCTGAGTGTCAGTACAACACCAAAACAGCTGGATGAAATAGCAAAATGCAGGGAGTGGAATTTTTGTTTCTGATTTTATGTTTAGTCTCCACTCCTCCAAGCAATATTTGATCTTTCCAGTCAGGTCGCACCCATACATGATGACCTGATGGCAGAGCCTCAGCAGCGCGTGCCACCTACCTCTCCCACTCATTTCTCTGATACTGGCACTCTGGTCCCAACAGGAAGTGCGGCTTCCCCCAGTCCTGCATTCATCATTCATTCATTCACTATTGAGCATCTGTTATTGAGTGGGTACTGTGTTAAATGCAGGGAATATAAGGATAGATAAGTCTAAATCAGTGACTTCAAAGGTGCTAACAGCAGAGATAGGCTTCTAAACATAACGAGTGCAAGTGTTTATAGAGGATAAATGCAAAAGGTGCCACTATAGAGATATGCATAAAGTAAATGGAAAAGACAGAACTATTCTCTCCGCCTAGATAAGTCAGCCAATATTTTGAGATTTCAGAGATGAAGGGCCCTTGGACAAGGTCCTAAAGGATGGCTAGAAGCTCACTTGTCATAAGGCAGAACAGTTAAGAACACAGACTTTGGAGTCAGACTGGGTTTGGAATGATAATCTGCCATTGGCTATCAGTGTCACCTTGGGTAAGTTAATTAACTTCACATTTTCTGTGTGTTATCATATCCCATAAATAAGATGGTCTTTTAAGAATTAAATGAGATGAAATTATGTGTGGGGGTGTATCTATATACACCCCCACACATAACACTTAACCCTTCTCAGAGAGGAATCACTCAAAGTGTAGCTATTACCTTTATAGTTACTTCTGTTAGAGAAAGTAGAAAGAATGGTTGGAGCAAAACATTCCAGATAGAGCAAACACAAAGTTCAGGAGCCTGGAAAAGCATGGCATGTTCTTAGAATCAAAAAGCAAACGTCTGAGTAGGGCATTGAATGTGGTGTGTTAAAGATGCATGGCAGAAAGTCTAAGATTGTTAAGGAGATGGGGCTGGAGAGGGGAAGAGGCAACTGAGAATGAAGGACTGTGAGTGCATGTCCGAGAGTCCTGTATGCATTTGGGTGTCACTAGACAATAGAGAAGGATCAGTTTAATGTCCTAAGAAGATCCACTAAGCGTAAGTGCAAGGGCCATATCTGGTTTACCTCTCTGGGGACCTAACGGAGTGCCTTTCTCAGTGGAGATGCTCCACAAATATTTGCAGAATGAGCAAATGAGTGAGTGGCAGTGACATCTGGAAGGCAGTTAGACAACAGAACTTCTTCAGCAGTTCAGGTGGATACCAACCATTTGACCTACGTCAATGGCAGCAGTCATATATTTTAAGAAAAAAAACTAGGAGACAGGATTGTTAGAATGGGGTTAGTCACTGTCTGTGGGTGGTGAGAAGAGAGATGGCATTGAGGGTGATCCACACTCTAGCATGGATTTCTAGGCAGAACTCCAAGACAACAGGATTTACAGTGAATCAACCACTTTTTGCTTGTCCAGTTGGAATGTTTTGCAATATTTGTGTGCAGCACTGTTGAGGGGATCAAATGAGATTGTAGGTTTTCTAGCACTTTGTAAGTTGTAAAACAACTGGGTGATGGTGAAAGATACTTGTTCATTCACAGATAGCTTTAGTGCCTATTGTATACCCAGCATAGTTTCAGGTGCTGGTGATGTAGCATTAAACAGTGACTTACTGCCCATGGAATTCACAGTCTGTTGTAATAAGGACTTCTCTGATTTTAAGTTGGCCAAAAATCACACGTGCTTTTCCAATCAATAAGAGCTAACATGAATTAAGTTCTTCTATTATTCAAAGATTTTTCTAGACAGAATTTTATTTAATTCTGAAAGAACCATCAAAATAAGTAAATAATTCCCATTTTGATGATGAGAAAACTGAGGCATCCACTATTTAAGTGACATGTCAAGGGTCACAGTGCTACAAAGTGGTAAAGCCAAGATTTGAAACTGGGTGGAGAGGGTGTATCATAGTGGACTCTCTTGGGGAGGGGAGGATAGGAAAATCCTGTAAAATTTGGAAGAGCCTTATGAATATTACAAAAGCATATCTGGAAACTAAAGAAAATCCTTTTATTTTCATAACATAAACTATAAATTCAAAGCACAACTGGTCTCCTCAGAGGCATGGGTTTAAAAGACTAAGGAGATAGCTCTTTCTAAGATGAAAGTTTGAAAGGGGTTTTGTAAGGACCCTTTCCAGTTTAGAACCTCAGCCACTTATACTTTCAACCTAAAACTATTAAAAATAGCATGTCAACAACCCCATGAAGTTAAATACCATTGTTAAAGTGATCACATATATTTCAGTTAAATAATAGCCGTGGGAGAGGGCAATTAGCAGATGCGGTCAGGAGAGAAAAAAGATATGTTTTCAGATGAGATTGGAAATGAGATGGAGAGTCAATGAGGCAGAAATATACAAGATATTTTTTTCTGCTGAAGTTTCTTGAATTCTGTTACTAATGATACCTCACAATTCTGAGGGCTTTGACCGGAAAAGACACATCATGATCAAGGAGGTTCAAGGTTGGACACAAAGTCCAACCTGATTGCTTTCTGTCCAGTGCTTTCTGGATACTGCTCCCGCTCCATCCTTGTTGCATTTGTCTATCCCTGGAACTGAGAAGGAGTCAGCCATTATGTTCAAGTACCTAATCCAAAGGGAACAAGGCATACCACTGTCCCCCCGCTTCCCCCAAAACAAGAAAATCATCAACCCAGAAACAGCAAACAAGGTACTCTGCTCAAATTCTATTCTCTGATTCCTGCAAGTGTGCTTCAACTTGCACCACTGTTTTGCCATCATTTAGGATTTTGACATGTTTTTGTTCTTTTAGCCTGGCTACAGAAATGCAAATACTTGTTTGTGGTCTTCCACAAGCTATGCTATACTTTTAGGGAAGAAAGTCAAAGGAAGATGGTATAAATCTCTGTGGTCCATGGCAGTGGAGGGAAGGCTTTGTGCTCATATGAACCAGGTGTGAATTCTGACCCCTGCATTAAATTAACACCTGTCCATCTTGTTCATCACCATATCCAGTGAATCCAAGAATACCTCATGACAATTTAATAAACATTCATTAGAAAATAAATGTGTGACCTTGGACAACTCTCTTTCTCTCTCACTTCCCTTTTTTGCACACAGTCTCTTGCTCTCTCTCTCTCTCTCCCCTCATGGCAAAAGCCCATTAGTAATATGATTTGAATCACTGGATGAAATAATATGTAAAAATATGACCCAGCTTCTGAACCACAAGAAATATTTTTTAAAATCTCATTTCCTGTTTCTCATCATTAGTAAAGTTCAAGTCCCAATGATACTATATACTAGCCCTACCCTTGATCCTATCAATCGTTCTCTTAGAGATTTGATTTCCTCCTTGCTACAGAAAGAAGGATACAGATGTTTCATCCACTTCTCGGAGTTGCTCTGGGATTACAAGCATTTATGGAATTGGATACATTTAGTACACTGTAATGTGATGTTTAAATATTGATTATTGTAATTCCTATCATTATTTTATAGATTTGGGTCAAATTCTCTCACTGGAGACACATCTTCCTTTAGTTGTAGGAGCTTCTACTGTGTTCAGTTCATGACAATCTGAGACATTATTTTTAAAAACTCCACTGTGTTTTCATTAACTAAGTCTAGCTCTAAGAATTTGGATGCTTTCTACTGCATCTAATTGCATGAAGCAGAAGATCCGAAAGGAATTTATGTAGCCTCAAGCAGTATTATTAATGGGGGTCCCTTCTGGGACCCCTTCTAGGGATACCGTCTAGGGATGTGATTTTGGAAGCAATTTTCCATGAAATTGCTGAATGTGTATATCCATATAAATGTGAACCCATTTGGAAAATTTTTCATTTAGTCTAATTATTGCATTAGTGATATTTTTCAATAGATATTCTCATTAAAGAATAGGAGATATATTTATCTATTATATGTGTCTGGAAAATGTACTACAAAGTGGATTATCAGATAAATGTTTCTATGAGGGCTTCCATAATTATTTCTATTCACTTTCACCAATGCACCACACATAACGGCTTTTACAATTCAGAAAGGAAAGGTCTGGGTCACGAGTTGTCTTCAGTTAGGGCTGAAACATATGTCAATGAAAGGAATTAGATTTCATCCCATTTTGTGACCCGACAGACTAACACAGCAAGTTGTTTAAAAGATGTATTTTGGAACCAGACAGACCTAGTTTTCATTTCTGGATCATCCCTCCACAGCAGATTGCACTGAGCTTTAGTTTTTCATACTTAGAAAGGGGCCTAGTAATATCAATCTTCAAAGGTCTCCAGAGGTTGTTGTCAAAATGAAAAAGAAACTAAAATATAGGTAAAGTTCTTAGCACAATGCCAGGCATATAATGCCCTCATTTAATGATTGATGTATATGACATCCTCATAGGATACTGATGCTGAATAGAACCAAAATAAAATGTGTGTGTGTGTGTAACCTGCAGCCCAAAGTGGTTATGTAATAGGTCCAAATGAATCCAAAACTATACAGTTAATTAATTAGTTGTATGTAGGGAGCTCAATAAACTTCCGGGAACCTCAGAGATGAGTCAGGCCACTCTCATATTTCAAGTGAAGAAACTGAAGCACAGGATAAGTGACTTGCCATAGCTAGTGAAGTAACAGCCTGGACTACAAGATTTCTTAAATACTAATTCAGTATCATTTACTTCAAATTTCAAACATCCCTTCTCCCAGAGTTGCACAAAACCCTTTTCTCCACCTGTCTGCCTTCAACTTAACCTCCCTCCATACACAGAGATTATCAGGCTTCTGTTTTAGAAATGAAACCCATTATGTCACCCCAAACCATGTGTCTTTTAATTTTTTTTCCCAAGACAGGAAGAAAGTGTTGGAGTGTTTTCCATTACTTTGTACTTACAGAATGTCTAAATCCCACTTGCTTTGCAGACTTATAGGGGGTGTGTATGTGTGTGTGTGTTCACATATGCACACCCATGTACATGTGCAATAGCCCCTCCCAATTATACTAGTGTACAACCAGCTGCACTGTACAGGTTGCCATGTCTGCCCATTACTCTCAAAGATCTCAGTATGAGTGATGGCTATGGTGATGGTAATGATCCTATAAATACTGGTATTCATAGTTGCTTTACTACCTCAACTGTACAGACAACCAGGTTCTCCTGACCTCTGTCAGCATCGTCACTGACACACTGTTACTGATTCTGACACAGGTTCTCTCTTGTGTCTCTCTCACTTTCATGAAGCTGGGCTACAATTTACCGGTGTCTTCCATCTCCAGATGCTTCCAAATTAAACCAACCTACCTATTATATGTTCTCCCTTCTCCTTCATCCTTCAAAAATACACAAGTCATTTCATAATTTGCAAAAGACTTCATCTGACACCTTTATAACCTAAGTTATTATTCTATTCCCTTATCCTGTCTTCAGCCTTTTCCAACAAAAATCTTAGAATTTGCCTATATATTCTCCCCACTTCCTCTAACTCCTCAAAGCATGTCTCTTGCCTCCTCTTTTCTGATATTGATGTCTCTCCAAAATGGCAATGGTTCCCCATTGATAAAGGCGATTACTTTTTTATCCTTTGTTTATTTGCTTTTGAGAACATGTGGCACTGTTGATCACCCTAACCCCACTGCTCTCTGAATTTGAGCCTTATATGGGGGAAAGGTGCCATGAAAGAAAAAAGTAAGAGTGAGAATTTACTGGTATGACTTACCTAAAAGACTGATAAGGGAAAATATCTGTATTTATAGCACTTTAGTTTGACAAAATGATCCTTTATTTTAAACATGAACACTCTAGCTTCATTGCCATTATTATCCAGGATTATCCCACAAATCTGCTGTGGGTGTTTTGTTTGTTTGTTTGTTTTTAGGGTTTAATCTTCCATCCTTCTTAAAACACAGTTTGAAATCAGGGGCCTTTTATTACACATTAGAAATACAGGACTGGTAGCAGGATCTCGATCTCAGTTCTGATTTCATTTGCTTGTTCAATTTCATTTTATGTTTTACCCTTACACAATTTATATTTTAAAATACACTTTCTCTGGTTGGATTTTTTTGATAAAGAATTGCAGCAGGTGAATTGTGTTGTCTTGTTTGGGCTTGCACACCTGGGTTCTAGATCATATCGCATGGCCTTGTCCAAACCGTTTTAGTGTCTATAGTTCTTAATGAACTTCATTTGTAATGTGAGATCAAACCATTGGTTGTCAAGGTTCTTAAACAACACAATTATTTTTATAACAAGAATTTTTGTCCATGATATTGAGATTTCACTGAATTTCTTATCTTAATTCCAACTTTATTCACTTTATCAGAGAATATAGTCAGTATAATGTACAATTACTTGGGATTTTCTGAAATTCTATTTGGCCTTTTTCTGCTATTTTGTTAGGTGGAGACAAAATTCATAAATGTTTCCCCTTCTTGGTGTATTATTAGGTTTATTAATATGAGATTCTCTTTTCTCCCTTTTGGAGCCCTAAATTTCTATGTATCTGATATTAATATTGCTATCCAAGCTTTCTTGTGGTTTATATGTCCTGATCCATATGTTTTCCTTTTTATTTTGAGAGTATTTCTTGTAAATAGCATATTACTGGCGTTCTTTTTTCTTTTTTACCTACTTTCTTCTTTTCTTAAAAAAAATTCTCCCTTTCTTGTTTCTGTTAAATTGATAATGTTTTCTTTCAAAACATTTTTCCCTCTTTCAGTTGTGAATTTATGTATTTTATTTCTCTTATTTTAGTGGTTTCCCTGAATTGTTACTAAGTATATTTTTTCCTAGGAACATCTAAGTTTATTCAGTATCTATAGTTTCCATCTGTTCAAGACACAGAATTTTGTTAAGCTCTTGTCTCAAATTCCCATCACCTGATTGGTAACATTGATATAAACAGTATGTGTATATGTATGTCTTTCATGTCTAATCTAGATACTAATGTGTTATTATTTTTACTCACAAGTATTTACTACCTAATATTACTTCCTTCTGTATTCATTATTCTTTAAGTACATGCTATAATCCTTCTTTAGAAATATTTTTGCTGGCAATTTCCTAACTTTTCATCCATCTGTAAATATTATAATTTCCTCTCATAATTTAGAAGGATATAGAATTCTAATTTTAAATTTATTTTGTAACATATTCACATGTTCTGCCTACTACACTTGTGTGTCCATGCTCCATGTTTCTCGGCTTTTCTTTCATACTTTCCATTTCCTTACACCTGCCTGATGCTGTGGCAGCTTTGGTTTTCCAGGAGTCAGATGTGGTAGAATTAGAAGTGCAAAAACTTTAATGCGGAGTAACATCTGTGATATCAAAAGAGAATGGAAGAATTGGTGTACAGAGAGCTGTCAGAATACTATACTTACCTGACAGCCCAATAGGGAACTCCACAGCAAAAGATCGCTCCTTAGAGGAGTACCACATTACTATTGCCTTGCTGTCATTGGTCATTGGCTAGAGGCTGCCTCGACGAAAACATGAATTGGTGCAAAAGCCAAAGTAGCCACTTATGAAGCTAGCAGCTGAAGACTGTCAGCTAAGCACACCCTATGTAGCTGGACTTTGAGTCCTTTCTTGAAGGGGGCACAGAGATGCAGCTCATGTGGCAGAGCTATGATCTGGGAGATTTTTATGGCTTGATCTTCCAGATCACCAGATTCTCCTTGACTCTGTCTATGCTACTATTTAGTCGATGTCTTCTGCTGTTCCTATAATTTTTTTCCATTATATAACCATTTTCATTTCATTACTAAGATCTCTGTTCCTTCTCTTATATTGTCTTTTGGTTTTGCTTTATGGAAGCTCTACCTTCATTTTTCACTGAGAATGTTAATTTTGCATATTACAAATTTCTACTCTTCCTATCGGCTCTGTTTTTCTGTTGTTTTCGTTCCATAGTGTCAGTATCCATCTATCTTGTAATCATTATTTATAAGCTTATTTTATAGTTGGGTTTAACTTCAAGACCACCAGCTGACTCTTCTAAAGGAAAAAGAGTCTACTAAGGTCTTCCTCTTGCTATTTCCAATAATATCAAGAAATGGGTGGAATGGAGCAACAGGAGAAGGGCCTCTTTTAGTGACCTCCACAGAATTGCTGACTACTCAGGTTCTGCCTGGTCTCCCCCTTTGACATAGTCCCCCAATCATAAATGCTTGTTCTGGAGGACTGGAGAAAGGATGGCTCACAGCACCTGGCCACCCCTCACCCTCTGTCAATTTCCTCCTTTCTGTGCATGCTTGACAATCACATCCAGGGGTATGGAATGGGCTGCCCATGCCTGCGAGTGCTGTCCATAGTTACCAGCAAGTCTCTGGACCTTCTGCTTCTTATGGTCAAATCCACCTCCCATCAGCCTCTCTTGTATTCCTCCTAGCCTCTATTTTGGATGTGCTTCTGTACTTAATTGAAAACCTATTTTTTGACACTCAGGTGTTAGATACAAATCACAGAAATAATGGCGATCTCCAAACACCATGTTGGCTGGAAGTTCTGAAATTTCAACTTTTTTTTGTCCCTAATAGGGACATGGAGCTGCTGTCACTGATGTGAAAAAAAAAAAAAACGGTCCCTGAAAACATTTATCTCCAGAGGGCTAATACATCTGCCCTGTGGTTCTGTAGAACACAGTGTTCAAAATCACTGTATTAGCTAATCTTCAGGGCCATTTACTTGTGTATTTTATGTTTCCAGGGTCCAGGAGTCACTGTGTTATCTGTAAGAACTCTGAAACATCACAGGGCAGAGTGAATGGAATGCTTGCTTTTTCTCTCCTGTTCCACAAACACAGACTGTTACACAGCAGGAAAATCCCATAGGCTATTTCCCAGGTCCAATATTAAACAAAGCCAGGACCCTCACTTCCTTTTAACATTTAGGGCCTCTTTCTCTGCCTCAGTCAGAGAACAACTCTCCATTTTTCAACATTCAATCAGTCTTCCTCCCATCTCATTTCATTATTGATTATCTCCACCACGGTAATTGCCAATAGATTGAGGGGATCATGGAGAGAAGCAAGTTGTGAATAGCAATGGCGTGTGTTTCATCCAGGTCAGGAAAAGCAGTTTAGAAATGGGTGGCTACTTGTCAACATCTTGGTGATATTTTTTTTCTCATTTTGACAAAAATTATTAAGTTGAATTCTGTTTTACTTTTTTTAGAAACTTTTTCACACACTTCAGTTTTGAAAGTTTGGTTCAAAGACAGTACTCATACCAATGGAATGGCTCTGTTAAATGTGTCTGGCTGAATAAAAAATGTCCCTATAGTGTTTGAGGGGGTTAAAAAAAAAGAGCCATGAAATTTCTTAGAGAGAAAAATGTGAGTGCCATTAACATTCCCCACACAGCATGGAGGTACATGAACGCAGGTCTCTACCAGATGTTGAGTGAAACCTACAGCATAAGCAGGCAGAAAGAAATCTGGACAAAATAATATTCTACAAAGGGGCTGATAACCTGATTTTTTTCCACTGTGAGAACCTACATTTTGGCAATAATAATTAAGTAAAGTTTACTCCAATGAACTATCAGTCTAGGAAAGCATTTCCCAATATACATTCTGCAAAACTGTTGTCTTATGAGATGTGCTGTGAAAAAAGACCTTATAGTGAAAAAAGTTGAAGAAATACTCCATATATCATCCTCCCTTGGGGGATCTTTCATGCATATTATCATTTAAGTAGTTTAATCATATTAATCTGACATTTCTTGAAACTATTTATTATAGCACCCTCTTTGTTAAGGTTACTTGACACCTGCCAATGTGCACAGATGGTTTCCTGGTAGTTAAGAGTATGAGCCATAGAGAGAAGGACATGATTTTTAATCTTCGTCCTTTCACTTGTAAGTTAACCTCTTTTGACTTCACTTTCCTCATCTATAAAAGGGAAACAATAACAGTTATGCACTAATATATATAAAGAATCTAGCTCTGTACCAGGTATGTGCAAAGGGCTCAGAAAGAAGCTAAATGAGTAAGCAGTGATTGCCATGATGAAATTACTAATAAAAATATAACGTCAACAAAAGGAAAGACCTGCAAGACTATAGAAAGTTGTAAATACATGGATGTTTCACTTTTCCTTTCCTGCATTTGGTCCCAGAGATAGAGTAGAGTGAGAATAGAGACCCAGAAAAAGGTTTGCCACAGAGGAACAATAAAACAAATAAAAAGAGGTAGGTACTCCTTAAAGTCATTTTCATTATTGCCCCTTCACCTCTTTCAGAAGCCATTTCTGTACCCAGTGTCTCTTCTACCAATGCCCTGTGATACTTTCTATTTATTTCCTTTCTGTCACCTCCAACAAGGAAGTTGCTTTTTGTAATCCCTGTATCCCTCTTGCCCCACTATTTCTTTCTCCGTGATGAACTCTTCATGTCCTTAAGCACAACTACTACTCCGTGGAGCTGAGAATGTCTCAGAAGAGCCTGAGGAAAGACACAGTTTTGCTATAAATGAAACTTGAGTCAGATTTGACTTGAGAGTTCCCGGCAGCTGGGCTCTAACAGAACAGCAGAACCTTGCAGGATGTAGGTTTGGGTTTTCCTGTTTCTGTTCTTTACTACTGGATTAGGTAAAAAATAAAACAAAACAATGAACCAAAACATTCAAATTCATTTGTTAGCTAGTCTTAAAACTCTATCATGAGTGTTCAGAACATTAATCATTATTCAGAATTCAAGGGAAGTCAAATAGTGTAATGTAATGATTAAGCCCATGAGCTTTGATGGTAAAGAATGAGTCCTGCTTTTATTTGGAAAATTCACCTGGCCTCAATAAGCCTTATTTTTCTTATCTGTAAAGTAAAATAAATAAATAAAATAAAAAGATCACTAATTATGAAGATTCTTATTAAGATTAAGGGGAATAATGCAGAATCTTTGCTATTTTTGGCTTAGGAGGCTGTTTGGTTTCAGGAAACTATGAAATTTGATAGTTTAGTAGTTTTTGCATGAGTCAGATTGTTATCCTAGTAGGGGAAGTTTTGCTTACTATTTAATTTGTCCATATAGATATCAATGCATCTTGTGTCCATTAAAGAGGTTGCCAACCAGGTCATGAACAAAGAGATGTTATATTCCAAAGTCAGAAATGTTAGACCAAAAAACAGGTTTTACCTGCTCTAAGATGGACCTTTCTATTTCAGTGTTCATTAGTATGGGTGCATTTGTTTCCAAGAAGTTATAGAAGCCTTCTAACATCAAATAATTTATAGGTCATTCTGCTGAATGGGTGACTTAGAGCATCCTAAAAGAGCATACACAGGAAGTAGTGCTTGCTTTAATCTAGGTCTCCTTGGCCTAGGTTATTGTCATATGGGGAAAGCACATGGGGGAAACTTGTGAGACAGCATTACAGAACTTTGTTCATACTTTATAGATAAGAAATAAAGTCCTGCTCATCAATTCGCTCTCTGGCTGCATTCAAACTGATATTCTACCAGTGTGATAAGTATTTGATATCAAATTACCATACTAATACTCATTTTTGTCAACCTGTTATTTTTCATTATATTTTAGTAACTTCTTATTGTTTTGATTCCCTTTGCAGGTTCTTATTTTTTAAATATACTTATTTTATTTCCCACCCTGACACTAGTGACTAGTCTTGTTTCCACAAATTCATACTATGCTTAAGGATGTTTGTATACCCTCTTCTTTCTATGAAAGAGTCCCACTGTATTTGATCTTAGAACCAATTCTCATCCTCACCACTGGTAAGCCTAAGGTCATGCCTGCTGTCTCGGAATATGTGTTAAACTTCCTAGTTCCTGGATTAGGGGCCACTCTTACTCCCACTACAGTGTTAGCTCATATATTTCTGTCATTTATAGTTAACATTTTCATTCATGGCAATGGGAGATTTCCCTTTTGTTCTGACAAGCTGGGCTATGCATTTAGAAGAAAATTTGCATCATTTTGTTGAGATTGTCTCTAAGCTTTCACTGTAGGAGGTTTTGGTTCTGTAGTCAACATACTGCCCCAACCAAGTCAAGCAGAGTTGTTTCAACCTAAGGTCCTTCAGTGATCCAGGGGTTGGGGTAGAGGGACTAGCAGCACTTAGTGGGCATCAGGGTGTGACCCTCAGTCCTTCTCCTGCTTTTCAACAGAGCTGTTTTGTTTTTGTTAGTTTTATACCCTGGACTTCTGAATGAGAATCAGTTGTACATAAAATATTTTAAAATAAAGTTTTAAAATCCTGCATTAAATTTTAGAATATAAAACTTTTGGTTGTGATGTGAAAAACATGAATCTCATTGTCAAATGGCTTGAGCATCTAACAAATTCCAAACTGCTACAGTCATCCTACAAACAAACATACATTCTATTTATATTCCTGGAACAGAAATCACCTCCCAACCTGAGGTACAGTTGAGGCAATCACACTTCCCCAGGGAGTGCACTGCTCCAGGGATAAATTGAGCAAGCCAGAGGCCCATTAACTCTTGTGAACTAGAAAAAGCTCCTTCATTAATTCTGGCAGCAGTGAGAACCTTATGTCTTGAAAGAGTCAGTAATGCATTAGGTTACTTAAGCTGTAGAAATAGTTTATCGACTATGTCCTTTCAAAGGCTATCTTCAAGGGGCTTATACCTGGGAAGCAAGAACTCCTCCAGTCTCCAAGAAGCTCCAAATCACATGGAGTAATGGCTGTGGGGGCCTTTACTAGGTAAAGCCTAGGAAAGGGAACAGAATAAACACAGAGGGTTGAGGAAGTTTGAAAAAATAAGAGAAGAAGGTAGCAGTAGAGAGAGTAGAGTAGAACAGATGGCTGCAGAAGAGAAAACAAAAGGAGACTAACATGGACAAAATTTTCAGATGTTAGATGTGAGATGTCATGTGTCTTAGAGTCAGAGACTTGTAAGAATCAAAAAAACAGCCTGCACCAACTAATTTACAAGTATAAATAATTCCCATGTCTAATAAGTTTGATTAATACTGGCCCTGTCTTCCTCTAATGAAACTCCCACCCACTGTCTATGGATTGGCTTTCATTCTGTCCCTACACCAAGCCAAGCTCTCAATGACGCTGAGCCATTGGACATGTTGTCATGTCTGATAGTGGCACTTCTCCACTTGGACTTACTGCTTTACTTTAAATGTAGTGTCTCTGGGATGTTAACTGATACTGTCTCCATGCTCTCCAACATGTACCTCTACACAACACTAAAATAGCATCCCCTTTGATGTGCTTTCTAAGCACTCTGAGACTTTCCTTCAACACATTTGCCACAAACTGCAGTGATATAATTAATTTTGTCATCTTTAAAAAATACATCTATCTTGCCTTACTAGAATGTATACTCCATGAAGGTAGGGACATCTGTTTTCAGAATCTAGGATAGTTCCTGGCACTCAATGAATATTACCTGGGGAAATAAATGAAAAGATGAAAAAGCAGAAAACTGATTTTTTAAAACTAAATACAATTAAGTCTTATAATAAAGTATTTCACAGAGTCAACTGTTAATTCCCCAAAAGACCACCAAGAAGTCTATTGATGAAGAAAAGCTCAGTTAATTAGATTTTCTATAGAAAGGACATGGAGTCTTAGTAGTGTTTCAAAATAGAAATATATGAGGTTTTAGGTTGGGGTGTGTGAATTTTAGGATGGAAACTAGCTGGGATTGGACAGAGATGGTGATGTAATAGTTTTGGATTGATGGGCACAGTGAGGTAGAGTATTGATCTTGATAAGTAAGCTGTTCAGGTGGTTCACAGTCTTATCTTTCAGAAGCAGATATTTCCTAGAGCAAGCAGTTAAATTATTTATTTTTATTCTCAGTATTGTTTAGCGAGGAAACAGATAAGTATACATCATCCTAGAGTTGTTTAGCCCAGAGAGAGATATGTATGCCTCTTTCCAGTATTGTCACATGCAGGGTTAGGGAATTGTTTTGGTCTGAATTATCAGTCCCCACTTTGGTCACATGTTGGCCTGAGCTTAAGGGTAGATCATAATTGTCTAGAGACTTGATCAATACAGATTTCCACCTCGGTTTGATTGTTATGTTGTCAATGTAGACTTTTAGACTTAGAAAAGTATCAGATTGTCTTAATCCTTTATTTCTGGAAGGTTGTCAGATCATTTGATGGGACAGTGGCTTCACTTGGGTGCTTCAAAACAACTGCTAAGAGAAGGACTATAATCAGGTTGTCCAGTCCACTTTCAAGCCAGAAGTCAAGGGACCCAAATTAAACCAAAAGCACAGATCCGCTGTCCAATTGGAGGAGCCCAAAAAATTAAATATGGGGTATTAGATAGAGTATCTAATTCCATTGTTTCTTTCTTTATGCTTAGACCATGAAGGATTTTTACTCTTCTCAAACCCCTTCCCAAAAACAAAACAAAAAAACTCCAAGAATTTTTATTTACATAGCCTGATAGTCCATATTTCAATTCAATCTTTTAAGCCTTGAAGGTTACCCCTAGAGGTAAATATCTAGGGAGAGAAGTTAGAGGGAAGGGAAGTTTGCCTTTCAAGAACTTTGTGTATGCTGGCATAGCTACCCTGGGAATGCTGACAATAAAAAGTTGAGGTGTAAGAAAGGGAAGCAATTTGCAAGAAATGGGGCAAGTAATAAATCCTGAATACTGGGTATGAATCTGAGTCCTTCCCTGGGCGGCTCTCTGTGTAAATCCCACCATACCATACAATCTCCCTTTAAGGAATAACACATAATACAATTATGAGTAAACCCCATATATACATTTTTTTTCCTAATAATATAGCTATATCACTCTCTCTGTATTGGAACCATTTAGCTTTTGAAGGATAAATGGGGGCTTAGGTTTTACATGTAGATAATGGGAAGCAGCAAAAAGGGGGTGGGAGGGAACTCTCAGGATCAGTTTTGCTCTTACCTTTGCCATGTGTGAGATGCTTACAAACACAGCTGGAATCACAGAGATTCCTGTTTATAATCACAAAGGGTTAAAAAAATTCTTAGATATAAGGGTATCTGCATAGATCCACTGTCAGATGAGAAGGGCTGTTGTTTTCCAACTTTAAGAAGGATGCATAATTTAGGCCAAGATAATCACCAGTGATGCATACAGCAGAGATTAATTTGAAAATTTAATATCAAAAGATTGGAGGACTTGCTTATGAAGCCACAGCTTCTAAATTATAGTGAAGCATTGGTTGGTAACAAGTGCTCAGAAGCCTCAACGTGTGGAAGAATATTAAAAGATACCACATGTCCTCTAATTAAAATCACAGCAAAATGGAGTAATGATTGCAGATATGATATTAGCAAAGGGTTGGGGGATGGTTGGAGAGCAGTGCTAGGAAGCCAGCAGGGGCTGGAAACCGTGGCCTCTGTGGGGATAGGACTTTTTCCAAATTGCAGCAAAATCCCTGGAAATTAGCAAGAGCCAGAGGGAAAGCTAATGTTCATTGCTGGCATTATAGGAAATGAAAATATTGTTCTATCACACATGATTTTTGGACAGAGGTTTGGTCTGTTTGTTCAGTGCAAAGTGGCAACTGGGAACAATTAAAAACTGAGCCTGACCTTGCAAGTGACTTACATTCAACAATAGCAATCAGATGGTCCCAAGCACTTGATGCTTTAGGAATTTTTGGTAGGTTGATTATATTGTCTTTGTTTTGCTTGCTTGTTTTTGTCATATATATAATTGTTCCCCCCTTTGGAAGGGGAGGTTAGTAAGACAAAGCCAGCAAAATGGAAAGTTTCCATTCATACCTTAGAGGACAGTATCAGATCTATTCAAGAGGCCTGGCAGACCTTGCATATATAAATCTTTCCATGATGTTGGCATGAAAAAAATGGGTTATTAAGAACACGTCCAGCATTTTAGAGGTGGGTTTCTAGGGCAATGGAGTGTATTTAGGATGAAGTAAGAGTGTGAGCCTTTTAAGCAGTGTCTCTCCAAAATGGAAAAAGCTGGTTGGAATTAGCATGCACACAATGGCTAATGAATTTATATGAAAACAGGTGAGAATAACCATTCACCTCTTCCTCAGCCCTTCCATCCCTATTTAATCCTCCTAACCAGATCCTACCCCTTGGTAGGTTGTACTTCTCTGATGCTAACCAAAGAGTGGAGTGAAACCCAAACCAAGACTACATATGAAGTAGTAGCAGGGGATACTCATACATATTGCACATATGCTGCCACCTCCTATCTGATGCTCACAGCAGACATGATTAATCCATCACAGCACTCTTTCCCACTGACTCCAGAAGCAAACTCAGAATTCTCAATAGAGGGTTCCAAAAATCACTATCAGTCTTCAAAGACGGCATGCAAGATGCTAGCCACATGCTGAGGAAATTCTGGAAATTTAGGAGAGTCCTGAATACTTCTCATTGACAGGAAAGGAAGACATAGATAGCAAGGTGTAGGGAAAAGAGCACTGGATTAACCATCAGAAATTCACGGTTTCTGTTACCTCTCCTGCTTTCTACTCTTATGATTCTGGACAAGTAATAGTACCTCTTCAATCCTCAGTTGCCTTGTCTAAAAAATGGAAGTAATGTGCATCAAAAACACTTTTGCAAATGCTATCCTAACAAAATGCAATAGTTGAATGTTTTGTGAGTCAAGTGGAACTGAACTCTATTGTTGGTATAACATTCTGGTAATCACTAAATCTCCATCGTTGAACTCTCATTAGCTGCTACAGAATTGCTGGCTGACCCACCATAGGCCAAACTTCTATTACCTGCTTTATACTACATTCCCTATTTCAGTTGTCCTCAAACCTGAATGGCCATCAGAATCCCCTGGGGTTGGCAGGAGGGGGCTTTTTAAAACACCAATTGCTGGGCCCCACCCTCAGAGTTATTGATCCAGCTGGATGGAAGGGGCGGGGACTGAGAATTTGCTGTTCTAAGAAGCTCCCCAGTGATTTAAATGTTGTAGGTCCCAGGACAAAACTTGGGGAAACTTTACCTCACCTAAATTCTGTATTATAATGATTAACTAATTTTCCATATTTTCTAGAAAGTATCTGCAATGGACCCAGCCCAAGATCTCATTTTCCAGAATTGCTCACACACTGATTGTTTTCTACCTTCCTGTGAGCCTTAGCATGTTTATGGTTTGGTAGGAATCTTTCTGTTTGTACATGTTTTGTCTTCCCGAAGAGAATGGAAAGTTCCCTGAGGCTTTCAGCTTAACAAATGTTTATATCTTCCTCTAGAGTTAGTAACACAGGCCTAAGCACCCACCTGTTTTATTGCCCCAGAGTATTCTCATCAAGACATCTCCTGAGAGGTTGTGAAAATGCCCTAGATTGTTGCCTGCAGGTGCCAAGGGACAGTCCCCAGCAGCCTTCCCCTGGCCACCACACCTGTCACCACACTGCTACTATGTCCTAGAGGGTTAGCCTCACACTGGGTATAGCTCCCCTATGTTGGCGACCCTGCTGCTCCATCACTCTGGCCTCAGGGGAGGAGGCTTGCCCCAAAAGTCTCTGCTCTTTTGCCTTGACAGCCCATCATCAGGCCTGACTTTTTCCTTAACTTTCTACAATAGCAAAGATTAAGCTATAAAATAATTGGACATTTGTCTAAAGGACACTACAAACAGAAAGAAGCAACTACAGAGATTAATTTGCAGTTACAGTCCAGGCCCAGACCCACATGATACAGTCCTGGCTCCTGACTTGCCCCCACTGAGTTTCCACATAGGTAGATCCTGCCCCTGGAAGTAATCCAGTTTTCTTTACAGTTCTGACTCAGATCCAGCCAAAGACAGACCATTCCCCCTCATTGCAGTCTCAGGCCTACCCTCCGAGTGCTTGTATTCCTAACTCCCACCTCTTCTCAGGACTCCTGAGAGTGGAAACAGCCAATACCTCCAGGGAAAACCGGCTTCTGCCCCAAAGGGATAATCTCATTCCATAGCCCCAATAGTACAGTTTTATAGTACCTGGACAACAGAACGCCCAAGTATCTTTTATTAGCCTTAAAAACTATTTTTTCTTTAGAATATCAATGGCCTGTTCCTTTTTCAGTCTCTACCCAGAGTTCAAAAAACCTTAGGGTGCAATTTCACCCTCCATCACCTTCTACAAGCATGTTGGGAATGTACTAATAAACAAATACATATAAATCAATACATATGGATTTGACCTCATAGTATCTATCTAAAGGCTGCTATGACTTGGGTAACATTCAAATATCTAAAACAGAACTCTAGAAATCTCCCATCTCTCCTCTGCTCAGAATGCCATTTCTCTTTACATTTAGCCAGCCCCCAAAAGTACTGCATCAGGGTACTTTTGCAGCAGGTGAAAGTCCTTGAGTCTATTCGTCAACAAAGTAGGCCAACCTTTATCAATTCGGCTCCCTTCCTGAATAATTCTCTCCTCGCATCTGCCGATGTTTTTACCCAGGCACCCGCAGGTGCTTACTTAAAGGCCTGCCTGGAGCGAAGATTGCCAGTTTGAGCCAGCACAGTTTGTCCCCATTGCTTATTTGTTGGGATGAGCCTGTCCATCTGTCCATGTGCCACAGACCCTGGGTGGCAAGAAGTAATAAAAAGAAACCGCTTTTTGACAGCCCTCCCGGCATAATGCCGGCATGAGCAGAGGTTATTGTCTCGTAATGTCACTGCTATTTCCAAAAGCCCCCGATGGATCTGCCGACTGGCAAGGTAAAAGGGGAGACACAGTTAACACAGCCCCTGTGTTCTGTAAGGGCCAGCATTGTGCTAGGCTTTCAGAGCGGCTTTTACTGCCTATTGATTGGTATATTGACTGCAATTCAACGCCCTTCTCCCATTGAAGTTGTACTGGTGTATTTATTTAATAAATCCTAACATGGGCCGTGGCCATTGCAGGATTGAGTTGGCTTTGTGCTTCTTGGAGAGACCAAAGACAGAAACAGGCTAAAAGTGTGAAAATGTTCTCCAGGCCCAGGTCTGCACTTCACTGTTATATGGCCTTGGATGAATCCCTTCTCCCAGGGCCTCAAATCCCTCCTCCGTGTTCCAGTTCTGACCCAAGAGGAGTCAATGATTCCGTGATTTTTATTTCAAGACTTCCAGCTCCCTTGGGCTGCAGCATGAACTGCTTGAGAAAGGCCCCCAAAATAGCAGCAAAGTAATTGCAATGTGTATTCTAATAGCAGTAGCTGTAGTAACAGAGCCGCCCCCTCCCAGGGTTTCCTCTTTAGGGGTGATATGCCAGAATGAGAAACAAAATTACTGTGTCTGTTCAGCAAATTCCTCCTGACAAAATCTTTAAGCGTTGACAAGAGTAATATACTGAAAATTAGTTTAGAAGTGTTTCAAGTTTCAAAAATCAATCAAAATCAAATTAAGTTCTGAAGACGCTGTCTGTTGAGTTTTAGGAAAAAATAAAGATTCGCTTCAGCAACTCAGGAAAGTGGCTTTGACCCCAAAAGAGGTGACTCTCACACAGAAAGCAATTGTCCTTTCTTACATCTACCATTTAGGCCCTCCCCAGGGACTTGACTGAGTATCCCCTGGCTTTATCATCCCAGACATTCGTAAATAACTTAGCAGCTGACCTACATTTTAATCCCATTGCTCTCCCAGCCCACAAACCCCATCCAAAGCTGAACAAGAAAAAAATTATAAAGAGTCAAAGAACTAGTCTTACCTCCCAGGATGGTAAAAAGCCCTGGTGGTTGGGAGAAAAAGGAATAAACCTGTGATCTCCCCTAACTTGATAGGACCGTCAAGCACAAGAGAACACGGGAAGTGGAAAAGAACCAAGTTTAGAACGTGGGAACGCATGCCTTTGTCGGGGCACATAATGAACTGCGTTCCTTTAGTGCTGTTCCTTCACCAGGTATGTAGCTTATAGATCAGGGTCTTTCCTTTTCTGGATCTTGCCAGTCTTCAGTGATCACATTGACATTTATGCTCAAATTGCAGTGACTCACCCCACCCACCCTGATTGCCCTTCTCCCCTTCTTAATGGTTTTTGGGAGTTTTCAGAGGGCTTAACTTGTGTCCACAAACCAGGCTTGCAGCCACAGTCACCGCAAAGAGACCCCTTGGTCTTTTCTCTCCTGCTTCTCAATGTCTGTTATCTATGGAGCTGCTATAGCTGTCATGCCCCTTGAAAGCCACCAATACGTAGGCCTAGGGTGCTATTACCTAATGTTCCCAAAGTCCCCTATCCTTTGGGTAGAGCTGAGACAATTGCCTCTAGGAAAACCGGTCTCCAAACATCTCTGTTGAGACCTAGAATCATTTTGTTCACAAATATTTTGCTAAAACATTAAATTCAATTTCTGGCAAAACCCCACTAACCATCAAGGTTTCAACCCAGATAAGGGGCTGATAGCGTGTGTATATGATTGATGCTCTGCTTTGTCACAATCAGACATTGTTCTCAACTAATCTTAAGGCTTATCTTTGGGTATATTAACATGGAGTATCTCCCTCAGCCTCCCAAAATAGGTGGGAAGAGAAGGGTTTGCTTCATGTGGGTCATAATAAAGCCCTTTTTAGAACAAAGGAACAGTCTTGCCCAAAAGAACAAACTTTTCCAACTGTTAATAGAAAAAGTGAAATACTGACCTTTTGAAGATTTCCAAATTTCAATGTTCCAAAGGTTGTAGGGCTCTTGGAACCAAGTTTTCCTCAGTGCTTCCATTATGTATAATATTTCGATGATGACCTCTTCATGGCCAAATTAGTAGTTTCTAACTCATTATCTTGGTGCTGTCCACAATGCCTCCTCTCTACCATTCCCCAAGGGCGTGTACCTATACCAAAACTCACCTGCACACAAAAGACCTACATTGTCAGACTGCCATCTCCATCACACCCATAATTCCAAATAATCATTATTTCCCTCCTCTCTTGAGAGTTCGAATTGCTGAAGATTTCATTCACTTTTCAAGTTAATAGCAGCTTCTCTTAGGTTGCCATAGTCATACTCTGGGCACTTATTCCAATTTCTTATAACTGTAACCATATTGTTTCCCCATTACATCAAAGGTGTTAGCCCTTGCCCTTCCCAGCCCTGTCCCAGCCCCTACAGATATGTATGAAGGATTTTTTGTGGGTGCTTCCCCACCCTGCATAACTAGCTCTGTTTTTGTCTAATATCTTGAGAGCCAAATGTCCCTTCTCCTGGGGTTAATGTGCTCCCTGCCTGCAGCTCAGCCTGGGGCCAGAAATATCCTAAGCTGTTTGGTGCTGTGTCTCCACCAGTGACTGTGTGCCTGGGAGAGCCTGGGTGAAGGACTCATCTGTTTATCCCAGCAGCCCAGAAAAGAACCTGGCATAGTGTCTCCTCAGTATTTCTTGATTAAAGGGATGGATGGAAGGAAGGATAAAAGGAAGGAAGGAAAGAAAAGTCAATGACAAAATTTTCTGGAAATAATAACAATCATTATTATGTTAAGCTAAAAAAATTGTCCAATTAAAAATACAGTTTTTGCCTGCTAAGTGAGTACCACATGGGCATTTGAAAAATTCAATGTATATAGATAAAAAAGTTACAATTAATTCCTTGTCTGAATAAGGCTGTTGTTAAAATATTGTGCTTCTATATGGTTGTTTTTCTATGCATATAAGGAAACAAATTTTCCATAACAAAATTCTTATTAGTATGCTCTGCTTTATAACCTCCCTTCTTTTTTATACTTAATCACACCATTAAGGTTGTTCTTCTTTAACATGTTTTGAAATTTTCTTGTAAGATATGATTTTTAATGGCTTCACATATAATATTGTATGCTGTATTCAGGTATGTTCTATTTTCTATTCTTTGAGATTAGGGTTTTAACAAAATCTTCAAATTATAAATAAAAATGCCACAAACCTTATGCATTTTTTTGAATATTTTAGGAAATATTGAAATATATGTATACATACACATGCACACATCTCTGTACTATGTCCATTCATCTGTGCTATGCAAGTCCATGCCAATTTTAGGGCATTCTTACTTTCCTAACTTTTGGGTACATCTTGAAAACAGTAAGAAAAGGGAACGCTTTAATTCTAATAGATCTTCATCAGTAATTCAGGATCAAGTTATATAGATAGAAAAGACAACAATTTCCTGAAATTAAGAACCCAAGAATCACGTTGATTCTCCCATCTCCTTTCTTAATATCCAATGAGCTATTAAGTCTTGCCCATATTGCTTTCACAGTATGTTCCCTAAGCCTTCCTTCTTCTCCAACCCATCTGGCACTGTAGTAGTTCCAGTGCCATACCTGCTTTCCTAAGTCATCTAAATTGCTCCTTGTAAGCTCACTAGTCAGCAATGATTGACCCTTTGAATCTCCACATTATCTCTTGACTGACTCATTTAAGCCCTTCCAGGCTCTGAAAAACTATGAGGAGATTTGGATGTGCTGGATAAACACTGTTATTAATGTCGATAATCTCTCCTTTTAAGCTGCCATTGCCACAGTGTTTTCCCCACGAAAACCTGGTCCCCATGGGATACATATGAAAGATGTCCCATGACAAAGAAAATTATGAAAACACTTGTTTTCTCTCCTCTTAGAGATACACCAAGCATATCAGTATATTTAAGGTGCTCTGAGAAGTCCTGTAATTAAAAATCAAAACAAACAAAATAAAAAAATTTATCAATAAGAATAATAACCAAAATATTAATCTTCTTTCAACAAATACTTGTATAATTACAATATGTGAAAGCCAAGAATGTGAGTGTATAGGTGTGTGTATATGTGACACCTTTCAATCACCAGTTGAACTTGTCCTTTATGGATACATTTCAGGGGATACTTTTATATTATAAACTCTATAAAAAAGTTAAAAAGAGAGTTAAGCTCTTAAAAAGGGAGTTCTCCAGGACAGTAAAATTTCCACATCCTACCATGGCATGTAAGACCCTTCATGGTTTGTCTTAATCACAATTTTCCAGTTTTCCATTGCTTTTATGAATCACAGAAAATCCAAGCATTTCAAAGTTCTCTTTTTTATCTGAACATGCCATAGATTTTCATCTTTTCATGCCTTGATTTCTGCTATTTCTTTTGTTGATTTTCTCTAGCAGCGATATTTGATTTATCTCCAGTAGCAAATATCAAAATCTTACAAAGTCTTGCCCACCTTCTTCAGCGGTCACTTTTTTTCTTATCCTTCAAATTCCAACAAAAATGGCGTTTCTATGAAGCACTTTTTAATGCCCTAGGAAAAGCTCCTCTTTCTTCCTTAATAGCCTCCAAGGATGGCAGACTAGTAACTGCCATCCTCATTTTTTAGATGAGGGAACACGTCTGAAGAGAGATTTGCTGAAATGATGAATGAAGCCAGAGACTAAACAAATTTACCTGTTTGCCCAGTTTGGGTTTTTTGCATACTCTACAATCTTTGCTAACAGTCTAATTACAATTAATGGAGATCAGAGATTAGAGAATGGAGAGGGTGGGGGAAGTGAGTGTCTAGAGACTTCCTGGAATCCCAAAGAGAATGAGCAATTAGCTCAGACACAAGAGGCCTTAACTAAATCCTGAGTTTGTTTATAGCCATCAGAATTGTGCCTGGCATGCTCGATTCAGATTTTTGGGGATTTAAGTTTTAGCTGGCAAAGGAAGTTGTATACACCCAGGAAGTGGGAAAGGAAAAATAGAGAGGAAGCCAGCTAATCAGAAGCTATTAAGCTCATAAAAAAACACTGTTGGCTCGAGTTACATCACAGTGTGTGGGGGAGGATGTCAGTTTCAGCTCGGTATGCAGGAATTAATGACCTTTTGGATCTCCACATTATCCCTTGACTGATTCATTTAAGCCCTTCCAGGCTCTGAAAAACTATGAGGATATTTGGGTGTGCTGGATAAACACTGTTATTAACAGCATATATTTTATTGATAAATCATAGCATATTGAATGGTTTTGCATCTGTCTGTTTGCTAGAAATACACAGCACAGGCACACACACTTCCATTGATGGGAGGTGAAGACCAGCACCTACTCAGACCATCTAAATACCACGTACTGTCCTCCAAAAGTATATAACCTCAGGATAAAGTGTGCTGGAGTTCACTGGAGCATATAAAATGTTCATTGCACTCCTCCCATATTCAAGGAACTGGAAACAAAAGGTTAACATTCCAATGACTGTCATCACTCACATCTAAGTCTCCTTTTCATGGCAGAAAAGCCAAACTGAATTTCCTAGAAGCCCAATGCCCAGGATGGTTTCAGCTGAGAGTCTGACAATAGGAGACACTTGATTTGGAAAGTAAAAGAGAAAACGCCATTATTGTTCGGGATGGCTGTAGCCAGACATGTTGGAATGTTGAGATTCATAGTGACTTGGCAAAAAGCTTTCAAAACCACATACTCTCAGTAGTGCAGGCTGACATGGATGGCAGGAACTTCCCAGAAATTCTTGTGAATTGCAGTGGCATCATGAATAATGTTCGTTAACCACACACTTCTGTGTTTCAGGATGGGTTCTGATCTTTGCTTCCTTACCTTCCAGAGGCTGAGTACCCTAAATTTCCACATTCAGTCATTCTTACGTATAATGCATAGAATGGCTTCTGTTTTCTTGACTGAACCATGACTGACATTAGGAATAAAGTATAGTGTCTCCTCTCTGTTCTCTATGGTACAAAATTTTTCGTTAAATAGCTAGATGCAAATGGTTCTGGCTTTGTGGGGTAATCTGCCCCTGTCGCAGCTTTTCAATTCTGCTGTAGTATTGCAAAAGCAACCATAGGAAATGTGTAAACAAATGAATGTGACTATGTTCTAATAAAGCTTTATTTACAAAACCAGGTGGCAGGTGAGATTTGGCACATGGGCTGTGGTTTGTCAACCTCTGCTTTAGACGGTTGGGCTAAACATACTTCTCAATTCATGACATACGGTTTTCATTTATCCACGCAAGGCCCATTGCTAGATTTCTTATTATTGTGCTTTATATATTGTCCTTATGTGTCTGTTTTCCTTTTCTAGTTCCGTCTTTCCCTAGATAGATACACAGTGGATATATATAGAGATAGAAAATGGATATATATATATAAATTCATTTTAATATATTTATTTGTAATTTCCTTTATGTGAATACCTGTAAAATGTGTGTGGTTTTATTATACATATTTTAACTTTAAATGATGTTAAATCTTATATCACATCCTGTTTGTTTCTTCACACAGTACTCTGTCTTTAATAGTCTGTCTTATGATAATGTTTCTCTCTAGTTCACTGCTTGTTGCTGATGAATAATGGGTGTGGTAGATATTAGTAACGTTTGCCAATATTAGGTTCTTGTTCCCTGGGCCATCAAATGATCGGCTGCTTCCCTGAAGAGTTTGTCTAGACACTGCTCTCTGCAGGAGTGAAAAATAAATTTTTGTTAGTGCTCATTAATTACCATGGCTAGCCTATCCTAGTAAGTTGTCTCTAAACAGTGAATAAGTACCCTATGACACACATCCAAAACCCGACACCCAGCTGTTGTCCTAGCCATGAATCACTGAATTGTCCAGGTAACATAACACAGCAATAAAAATCACAATTTCTAGAATCCAAGTGCCTGGGCCCAAATCCTGTTGCCACTACTTATTAAATATGCAATTTGGGCAAGTTTTCTTACTTTATTAGACTCTTATTCTTCATCTGTAATATTGGATGTTGTTAATACATGGTTTCTATGGCAATCATTAACAAAAGATTATTAGAACAGTATTTAAAATCTTTTAAATACTATTTAGCATTTAAAAAGTCCATGTGTGTTTTTAAATTAAAAAAATGAATAAACTACTTGCCACTAAATTATTCAAATGCAGAACTTAACATCTAGAACCTTTCCATCATAAATTCTCAGTGTTGCAGGGAATAAGCAGGGTGGTTTGTTGCCCCAGTTTGCAGAAAAGGAAACAAGCCTCAGGTAGGTGAAATCAGTTGTTCAAGGTCATGTTACTCATCATAAGAGCAAGATTCGAACCAGTGTCTTTGGCTCTGAGAGAGTTAACACTTGTTTTGGTTCATGGCAGTAGGGAACTGTGGGGGGGGGGAATCCATCGAAGGAGAACCAGTTGAGATGGATATTAACACAGGAGCTCCAAAAGGAAGACGTGCTGAATTATAACCAGGTATGGAGGCAGGGATGAAAGACAGGAGTGTGGGAGGGCAGAAGCTGCCAATGAGGTGAAAAGAGATGCTTCCCCAAGGATAGAAGTAAGGAAGGTTAAAGGCATATTGATCTTGAGTGAGGAAACATTCTCCTGACTTCTCATCCTGCCTTCAGATCGTCTGGCATCAAAAAAGTGTCTGTTACTGAGCTCAGCTTTGGAGATGGTATGAGAGAGACAACAGATGAACAACCATGTGCTGACATGGAGGGCAGCAGAGTGGATTTTGATAATAGGAACTGAGCTACGAGGTAGAGGCATTGTGGAACCAGATGAAACATGCATTCTGTGATGGACAGGCAGTAGCCAAGCACACACATCCTCTCAGAAAATAATCTACTTCCTGACCTGAAATGAGGCTGATTGTCTTTTCAAAAGAAGTTGCAAAACTACGCAGGTCAAACCCAGGGGAGCAACAGAGAATTTTACAATTTCCAAGATGCTTCCCAGAAATTACCTTGTAGGATTTTTCAAAGCTACCGTGTGAGAGTACTCTGGGCTCCATTTATGATTCTTGTTTTACAGATGTTGAAACTGAGGAGGAGAAAAGGTAAGGACACAGGTCCAGAGGAACAGAGGAAGATGTAGGAGTAGATTGTGGCTTCCCCATAATTGCCTAATTATCTATGCACCAAAGCACATTATATCTGGCCAAATTGACTTTTCACAAAACAGTGTTGCTAGAATCCCTGTATGAATATATATAAATGTATCTATCAATCTAACTTAATTATAGATTCATGTATGTTCATTTCCCATTCATCTTTATAATTTATCACCTAGATCAATTTCTATTATCTATTAACATTTGAATAATGATCTGTATCAATTTATCTATGATTTATCTATTATACCTCCTGATTGGTCATCTTTATGTGGATATACTGACTGAGGTGCTGTCTGTATTATTAATTACATCACATGGCAGAGCATAAATACTGAAAACAGCAATACAGTGTTATACACATGGTATTCTTTGCATTGTCTCACAGATTGATTTACTCTCCATGATCCTCAGTGTTGTACCTTGCCAAGTGTAATTAAAAATGCCCAGCTCCAGAGGCTGGTTGGCTTCAAAATGGTGGCATGAGAAGTGAGAAACCTCCTCCCAAAACCACGTATAATATGAAAATACAGCAAATACAACTAATCCTGAAAAAGCCACAGGAAAGAAGATTGTAACAGACTACCTACATCTTGGAAAAAGAGAAGACCTCATGGAAAAGGGTAAAATAGCAATGTCATAGTCTGGTGGGACCCAGGCTCTTCCCTCACTGCAACTTACCAGCAGGAGGAAGAAAAACAACACAGGGAGAGGGTGGAGACCTAGGACTGCTGAACACCCAGCCCTGGAAATCTTCTCTGGGAGCATGAACCTACATTACTTGATGCTCTGGAGATTAATGGGGTTGGAAAGCTAAGACAGGAAGAATACTCAGAGAGACTGAGATTCCAGCTCCTTGTGGAGAACACATACCCACAATCAGCCACTCTGGGACAAAAGAAAGGGGCACTCTGAGAGACTTCCTGACAGTGAGATAGCTGCTGAAGGGGCAAGGATTGCACAGAGATTGCTGCTCTGGAGAAAGGACAGATCTACAAAATTGCCCCAGGCACACTCAGCCAGGCAGGTTGAGAACTTTTGGGAACTTCAGGTGCTCCATCCCCTTGGTTGGAAATGCATCCCCAAGGCCCCACACCATGATACACAGCCTGCCACTCCTTCCTCCTAGCCAACACCAGCTTGTAAACCTGCTGATTCCACCATTGCATCACACCAGCCATGGGGTGACCATACCAATGGCAGCTACAAGAGCATAATGCAGAGGCTCCACCCTGCACACTTGGCCCACTGGCCCTGACAGTGGAAACAGTCACTGCAGCTGGGAAGCAGGAAGGAGCTCTTTTTTCCAAGCAGGCACCTGCGCTGCTTACCTGTGACTCCCGCCTCCACTCCAGGTGCTGAGCAGCTCCAGAGAGTAGAGCTTCTGGGCATTAGTGGGCACTGACTACACAAAGTTATTATTCCTTATTATTCATTACAAATATGAAATGTCAAAAAGAACCTGGTACAAAACAAAAATCCCATAAACACCAGAAAGAGGGCAAAGTGAAACTGAAATCACCAATCTTCCTGATATAGATTTAAAAATAAAAATCATAAACATAGTCATGCAGCTACAGAAAAATATTCAAGAACTCAGGGAGGAATTTAAGAAAAAGATAGAAACTTTGAAAAATACAGTATCCAAAATGAAACACACAATGGAAGGATTTAAAATCAGATTAGATGGGGTAGAGGAGATAGTAAGTGAAAAAGAAATTAGAGAAAAGGAATATAAAGAAGCTGAGGCACAGAGAGAAAAAATGATCTCTAGGAATGAAAGAATATTAAGAGTACTGTGTGACCAATCCAAATGGAACAATATTCACATTATAGGGGGTCCCAGAAGAAGAAGAGAGAAAAAGAGATAAAACTGCCTTTGAGGTGGCAATTGCTGAAAACTTCCCCAGTGTGGAGAAGGAGATAGTCTCTCAGGCCATGGAGGGGCACAGACCTCCTAACACAAGGGACGCAAGGAAGACAACACCAAGACATAAAAAAATTAAAATGGCAAAGGTCAAGGATAAGGACAGAGTATTAAAAACAGCAAGAAAGAAAAAAGATTACATACAAAGGAAAACCCATCAGGCTATCATCAGACTTCTCAGCAGAAATCTTATAGGCCAAAGGGTGTGGCATAATATATTTAATGCAATGCAACAAAAGGGCTTCAAACCAAGAATACTTTACTCAACAAGATTATCATTTAAATTGGAAGGAGGGGTTAAACAATTTCCAGATAAGCAAAAGTTGAGGGAATTTACCTCCCACAAACCATCTCTATAGTGTATTTTGGAGGAACTGCTATAGATGGAAATGCTCCTAAGACTAAATAGCTGTCACCAGAGAAAATAAAACCACTATAAAGGAAATAGACCAATTAATTACTAAGCAAATGCAAAACTAAATCACTACCCCCAAATTCATTCAAGGGATACACAAAGAGTACAGAATATGGCACCTACTATATAAAGAATGTAGGAAGAAGAAAAAGGGAGGAAAAAAAAACACCTTTAGATTGTGTTTGAAATAGAGTACTAAGTGAGTTAAGTTAGACTGTTAGATAGTAAACAAGCTGCCCTTGAACCTTTGGTAACCACGAATCTAAACCCTGCAATGGCAATAAGTACAAATCTATCAGTAATCACCTTAAATGTAAATGGACTGAATGCACCAATCAAAAGACATAGAGTTACTGAATGGGTAAAAAACAAGACCCATCTATATGCTGCCTATGAGTGACTTACTTAAAACCCAAAGACATACACAAACTAAAAGTGAAGGGATAGAAAAATATATTTCATGCAACTAATAGGGAAATAAAGCAGGAGTTGCAGTACTTGTATCAGGAAATAGACTTCAAAACAAAGAAAGTCACAAGAGATAAAGAAGGATATTACATAATGATAAAGAGCCAGTCCAACAAGAGGATATAACTATTATAAATATTTATGCACTCAACACAGGAGCATCTAAATATGTGAAACAAAGACTAACAGAATTAAATGGGGAAATAGAATGCAATGAATTCATTTTAGAAGACTTCAACAGACCATTCGCTCTAAAGGACAGATCAACCAGACAGAGAATAAGTAAGGAGACAGAGGCACTGAACAACACATTACAACAGATGGACCTACCAGACATCTACAGAGCATGCCACCCAAAAACAACAAAATGCACATTCTTGTTAAGGGTACATGGAACATTTTCAAGAATAGATCATATACTAGGCCACAAAAGAGTCTGAGTAAATTCAGAAGGATTGAAATTGTACCAACCAGCTTCTCAGAGCACAAAGGTGTCAAACTGGAAATGAATTATTCAAAGAAATCAAAAAGCCCACAAACTTGTGGAGGCTTAACAACATGCTCCTAAATAATTAATGGATCAATGACCAAATAAAAACAGAAATCAAGCAATATATGGAGACAAATGAAAACAATAACTCAATACCACAAAATTCTGTGGGATGCAGTGAAGGCTGTGCTAAGAGTGAAGTATTTTGCAATACAGGCCTACCTCACAAAAGAGGAACAATCCCATATGAACAGTCTAAACTTACAATGAATGAAACTAGGAAAAAAAAAAGAAATGAGACCCAAGTGAGTAGAAGGAGGGAAATAATAAAGATCAAAGCAGAAATAAATAAAATCAAGAAGAATAAAACAACAGAAAGAATCAATGAAACCAGGAGCTGGTTCTTCAAAAAATAAACAAAACAGATAAACCCCTAGCCAGACTTATCAAGAAAAAGAAAGTCTGCAGACATAAACAGAATCAGAAATGAGAAAGGAAAAATCACTACAGATACTACATAAATACAAAGACTTATTAGAGAATACTATGAAAAATTATATGCTAACAAATTGGATAACTTAGAAGAAATGGAAAACTTAGAAGAAAAATTCAACTTCCATGACGGATGCAGGAAGAAAAAGAAAATCTGAACAGACCAATTACTAGCAATGAAATTGAATTGGAAATAAAAAAACTACCGAAGAACAAAAGCCCTGGACAGATGGCTTCACTGCTGAATTTTATCAAACATTTAGTGAAGACCTAATACCCATCCTCCTTAAAGTTTTTCAATAAGTAGAAGAGGATGGATTACTTCTAAACTCATTCTATAATGCCAGCATCACTCCAATACCAAAACCAGGCAGAGATACCACAAAAAGAGAAAATTACAGACCAATATCCCTGATGAACATAGGTGTAAAAATAGTCAACAAAATATTAGCAAACCAAATTCAAAACTACATCAAAAAGATCATCCATCATGATCAAGTAGGATTTAATCCAGGGATGCAAGGATGGTACAATATTTGAAAATACGTCAACATCACCTACCACATCAACAAAAAGGACAAAAATCACATGACCATCTCCATAGATGCTGAAAAAGCATTTGACAAAATTCAACATCCATTCATGATAAAAACTCTGAACAAAATGGGTATAGAGGGCAAGTACCTCAATATAATAAAGTCCATATATGACCAACCCACATTCAACATTATACTTAACAGTGAAAAGCTGAAAGCTTTTCCTTTAAGGTCGGGAACAAGACAAGGAAGCCCACTCTCCCCACTTTTATTCAACATAGTACTGGAGGTCCTACCACAGCAATCAGACAACACAAAGAAATAAAAGGCATCCAGATTGGTAAAGAAGAAGTTAAACTGTTACCATTTGCAGATGACATAATATGTATATAAAAAAACCTGAAGAATCCACTCCAAAACTACTAGAACTAATAATTGAATTCAGCAATATTGCTGGATACAAAATCAATACATCAAAATCTTTTGCATTAGTATATACTAATGATAAACTAGCAGAAAGAGAAATCAAGAAAACAATTCCATTCACTATTGCATCAAAAAGAATAAAATATCCAGGAATAAACCTAACCAAGGAGGTGAAAGACCTATACCCTGAAAACTACAAGACACTCATGAGAGAAATCAAAGAAGATACCAATAAATGGACACACATCCTGTGCTCATGGATAGGAAGAATTAATATTGTCAAAATGTCCATCCTGCCTAAAACAATCAACAGATTCAGTGCAATCCCTATCAAAATACCAACAGCATTCTTCAATGAACTAGAACAAATAGTTGTAAAATTCATATGGAACCAAAAAAGACCCCGAATAGCCAAAGCAATCCTGAGAAGGAAGAATAAAGTAGGGGGATTATGCTTCCTGACTTTGAACTCTACTACAAAGCCACAGTAATCAAGACAATTTGGTACTGGCACAAGAACAGACCCATTGATCAGTGGAACAGACTAGAGAGCCCAGATATACACCCAAGCATATATGGTCAATTTATATACTATAAAGAAGCCATGGAGACACAATGGCAAAATGACAGCCTCTTCAACAACTGTTGTTGGCAAAACTGGACACTACATGCAAGAATGAAACTGGATTATTGCCTAACTCCATACAGAAAAGTAAACTAAAAATGGATCAATGACCTGAATATAAGTCATGAAACCATAAAACTCTTAGAAGAAAATGTAGCAAAAATCTCTTTAATATAAACATGAGCAACTTTTTCCTGAACACTTCTTGGGCAAGGGAAAACAAAAGCAAAAGTTAACAAATGGGATGATATCAAACTAAAATCTTCTATACACCAAAAGACACCATCAGTAGCACAAAAAGACATCCTACAGTATGGGTGAATATATTCATAAACAACATATTTGACAAGGTGTTAACATCCAAAATATTTAAAAACTCACATGCCTCAACACCCAAAAAGCAAATAACCCGATTAAAAAATGAGTGGAGAATTCTGAACAGACACTTCTTCAAAGAAGAAATTCAGATGGCCAACAGGCATATGTAAAGACGCTCCACATCGCTAATTATCAGGGAAATGCAAATTAAAACCACAATGAGATATCGCCTCTCACCAGTTAGGATGGCCAACATCCAAAAGACAAGGAACAACAAATGCTGGCCAGGATGTGGAGAAAGGGGAACCCTCCTAACCTGTTGGTGGAATGTAAATTAGTTCAAACATTGTGGAAAGCAATATGGTGGTTCCTCAAAAAACTAAAAATAGTAATACCATTTGACCCAGGAATTCCACTCCTATGAATGTACCTGAAGAAAACAAGATCCCTGATTCAAAAAGACATAAGCACCCCTATGTTTATCACAGCAGTATTTGCAGTAGCCAAGACATGGAATCAACCTAAGTGTCCATCAGTAGGTGAATGGATAAAGAAGAGGTGGTAAATATATACAATGAAATATTATTCAACCATAAGAAGAAAACAAATCCTACCATTTGCAGCAACATGGATGGAGCTAGCAGGTATTATGCTCAGTGAAATAAGCCAGGTGGAGAAAGACAAACACAAATGATTTCCCTCATTTTGGGAGTATATCAACAAAGCAAAACTGAAGGCAGAAAACAGCAGCAGATTCTCAGACTTCAAGAAGGGAATAGCAGTTACCAAAGGTAAAGGGAGGGAGAGGTGTAGGTGAACCTCAGAGAGAGGTCTCTGAACCTCAGTGTCATACATCACATGACTGGATTACTTGAAAATTTGCTACATGGTTCTAAGAATTATCCATTTTAGATTAGATGCCATGACTTGACAATCTGGCTGTAAGATTCTTAAGGTAGAATTTCCCATTTATTTTTTAAGAAGCCAAGAAGTAATTCTGAATACACTCTTCTGAATCATCTGAATAACTTGGCACAGGGCTTTGATTATGTAATTGTAATATTTGATAAATTAGGTAGAGAAAGAGTTCCCAAGTAACACTCTTGAACCTCAGAGAATTTGAGAGTGAAGTCATTTCTCCCTATATTTAGAATATATATGGAATACATGGAATAGCAGAGTCCTTTGCAGTTACAACAGAAAATGCATTAATTCCATGAACCTGCACTTTTTGAGCAACTAATCCATGTTACATCCTGCGATATATGCTGGGAATACAAAAATGAATCAGACACATGTATGCAATCTTGAAAAGTAAAGAAACAATCTATTCTAATGTGATAAGTGCTATGACAGAAGGATGCACAGGGAGCTTTGGAAGCACAGAAATAGTAAACATCAGATATCTGTCTTCTAGTATTTCTTCTTCCCTTCCTCTGGTAATAGCACCCCCTTACTTTGAAGATATTTATCATTCTATATAGTTCATGGCGTTTATGTGACCAGGTCTGGCTCATCATAAACCCCTATCCTTGGCCATACTCACCGACTCAAATGTACATTGAGATGCACCTCTGGAAATTTATAAGCAGATGCTGATAGAGAATCCTTCTTTCCTCCACATGACTAAACTTTATTTAACAGAAGCCTAGAGGTATATTCTGTTGGCCGCCTGCGTTGTACCCATTTCTTACACTTCTTTGTGGTATAAGAAAAAAAAGAGGTCAAACCATAGGGTGATACAGGTAATAAGGATGAAGAAACACATTCTGGGTAATTTTTAAGTACCTGGAGCTACCTGTACATTTGTATTTCCATGTTTTGGGCCATCTGTACCTTTGGATTTCCAAATTACATTAGCTGGTACAGTCTCATTTTTCCTCAAAAACAGAATTTTTTAATACATTTTCATATGACTATCCTATTATTCTAAATTTGCACAGACTTTTACACCATTTCAAAACCATTTCGTTTATGTCATCTTATGTGACTCTCAAGACTCACAACACTGTGAAGTAAATTGGTATTGTATTATGATTTCTCCTGATGAGAAAAACTGAAATCAGAAAAGGGATGATGCAGCTGATGTTGGTAAAGTTAACTGTGGTTGAAGCTGAGAGAGAGATTAAACTTTCTGATATTTAGGGCAGAGTTCTTACTGCATGCATTCTGAAGTCTGATTACCACACTACATATTTAAATATTCAGTCCTGACTGTAACTGACCATATGACGCCTATCAGAAAATCCTTCTATTCAATGTCCAGCAAGGTGGGGATAGAGTTCACTCAATCCTTCAACATTGTAGACTATATCTGTGTTTAATCTCTATCTGCCTCTCTTCTTTCTTCCCTCTTTTCTCTCCTCTCTCTCTCCATGTGCCTGTGTGCATGCACATATGTTCTGTATCTATTGCTCCTACTCAGAGAATTTTATTTAAAAAACATTTGAGTTGTTGATCAGACTTCCCTGGACAGGTTCCTATGCAAATGATACATAGTAATGAGACTTTCTTTTGTTGCTAAAATGTGACCTGTCCATCTTAAATTGAAACTGGCTGATGCAACTTGATCACATTACATCAGACTGACTTTAGGTGTGGTGCTAGGTTTGAAATGTAAGAGCATGGAATTGGTTTTGACAATATATTTTAAATGTTTGGTGAGTCACTTGTTTCTGGGCAACCCAAGCTCTGAATTCCTGGGCAATTTCTTGAGGTATATGGTCAGCCCATGCCTGACCTCTGTTGAAAAGAGGCCAGTTACCTGACTGCAAATGATGTCAAGGTGCTTTTAACTGGCCTCAGTCCTGGAAATGAGCAAGTTGTAAAGCTTGTTATTGATCCATTCTTCTAAATATTCTTTGAATCTTTTATTAATTAGACCGTCAGAATCTTGTTAATATAGAGCCAATCCATGTACATTGATTTAGTATTTTATGGATTAAAAATTATGCATATATTTATTAAGATTTTAATGCCATCATCTGTGTTGTTGCTGTTATGTGGATATGAGGGGGAGTATTTGCT